>NC_134121.1:11221695-11862195 GCF_040939455.1 Microcebus murinus | reverse complement strand
CCTATCTTATATCCTTGATGACAGGGTTACATGAAATAACATTTGACACTGGTTCAGGTCCATTCATCATTTTGTTGTATGAAAAAATTTGATCACATTTTTGGTGAGTTTTTTTTTTTTGTGGTGCTTTTTATTTCTTTGTTTATTTTTATTGTTTGGAAAATAAAATACAGGTCTTTATTTTACTATATATATAATTACATGATTTATTGAAATTAATTTAACACAATATACAAAGTATTAACAGCAGTTTTTAAGTTTGATAAGTTTGATAAGTTCAGACAGAGAAATGTTGAGATGGCAAAACCACACTATTCAACTTTTGAATCTAGCTCAAATTCAATGAATCTAGCTCACTAGCTCAGGCTGAACATTCATCCTCCGAAGCACTTCTTCAGGCCTGCATAAAACAAGACTAACAGGTTTAATCTGTTCTTATCCCAAACGTGACAATCCAGCAATTCCAAACAATGTATGAAAAGGACTGTGGTGCTTTTTATATAGAGCAAAATACACAGATCTTAAATTTGATGAGTTTAAAAAATTTACACACCCATTTACCACTACCCAAATAAAAATAGATTATTTCCATCATCCCTGAATGTTCTCAGCTGTCCATGTTCTTATCCCAAGAAACTCCCATTGCTCTGGTTTCTATCTCTTTATGCAATTAAATTGTATATGCATTTAGTCTTGCTTCTTTTGCCCCACAATATTTTTAAAGATTTATCCATGTTGTTACATATATCAGTATTCAACCCTGTGACTTGACAAAGACTCTCTTCTTGACCAAACTCTAGTCAGGCTCCTCTGAGCCCTTTCTCAACTAGACCTCAACCTTGTCCTATAAGGACAACCTTGTCCTATAAGACTTGAACTAACACTAACATAGTTTTTAACAGCTCAAGACTGCCTGGCCCCTGTAAAATACCTGCCGGAGACAACTCAAGGCTGCCAGAAGAATTAACTGCTTATTCCAGACAAAACCTGAAGACAGAGTCTCTGTCTCCCATTATCCATGGGATGGTTTAACTTTGATAAGCTCCAGTTTGCAAACTCAAGACAGGTTTCATGTGGACCAACCCTGCCTTCCCACCTTCTGTAATTTTTCACTTTCCTGACTACTGAGCTTCCACTCACTCCTTTCCCTGTTACTTCATTCTTCCTTTAAAACACTCAGTTACCTCTACAAATTGAAGTTGAGTTCAGCTCACACTGGACTTTCCTTCCTATTGCAGTCGTTTGTCACTGTTAAAATCTGTCTTTACCACTTTAGTGTGTGGCTTTGTCTTTGACAGGCTACACTACAATTTTTAAATACTTTTGTTTATGGGCATTTGGATTTTTCAGATTTTGGTTATTCTGAGTGGTTGCTATGGACATTCAGGTACAAGTCTTTTTGTGGACATGCTTTCACTTCCCTTGGTTAAATACTTAGGTCACAGGATGTGTGTTTAAATTTATTAGAAATCACCAAAATAGTTCCCAACGCCTTCTGTCATTATATACTCCCATAAGTAAAGTAGGAAAGTTCCAGTTATTTCACATCCTTTCCAAAACTCAGTTTTGTAAGTCTTTTTAATTTAACCTTTCTCTTGGGTGTATAGTAGTACATCTAATTATGGTTTTAATTTGCATTTCCCTGGTGGCCAATGCTGTTGATCACCTTTTCATGTGCTTATTTCTTCATCTTATTCTGTGACGTGTCTGTTCAAGATTTTTGCTCATTAGAAAAATTAAGTTATTTGCTCTTTAAGATTTATTTGTAAGATTTCTTTATATGTTATGAATATGAGTCATTTGTCTGATTTATGTGTTGCAAATATTTTCTCCTTATCTGTGGCTGCCCTTTTTGTTTGCTTTATACAGCGGTCTCCCCTTATCTGAAGTTTTGCTTTCTGCAGTTTCAGATGCCTGCAATCAACTGCGATCTGAAAATATTAAATGGAAAATTCCAGAAATAAACAATCCTTAAGTTTTAAATTGTGTGCCGTTCTGAGTAGCAGTGATGAAATCTCACTCTCTCCTGCTTCATCCTGCCCAGGATGTGAATCATGCACTCTGTAGATACTATCTGCCCCTAAGTCACTGAGTAGCCTTCACTGTCATCAGCTCAAGCATCACAGTATTGGAGCGCCTGTGTTCACATAACCCTTATTTTACTTAATAATGGCCCCAAAGCGCAAGTGTAGTGATGCTAGCAATTCAGATATGCCAAAGAGAAGCTATAAAATACTTCCTTTAAGTGAAAAGGTGAAAGTTCTCAACCTAATAGGGAGGTTGCTAAAGATCCTTGCTAAGATTGGATCCTCTATCTGTGACATTGTGAACAAGTACATTGTTATAATTGTTCTATATTAGTTATTGTTGCTAATCGCTTATTGTACCTAATTTATAAATTAAACTCTATCATAGGTACATATGTACAGGATGTAGAGGCAAAAACATAGTATGCATAGGGCTTAACACTATACATACTTTTTAGGCATCAATGAAGGTCTTGGAACGTATACCCTGCAGATAAAGGGAGACGACCATAATGTCTTTTTTTTGAAACAGAGTCTCACTCTGTCACCCCAGCTAGAATGTAGTAGTCTGATCATAGCTCATTGCAACCTCAGATTCCTAGGCCCAAGCAATCCTCCTGCCTCAGCCTCCCGAGTAGGTGGGACTACAGGTACACACCATGACTCCTGGCTAATTTTTCTCTTTTTAGTAGAAATGAGGGTCTCATACTTGCTCAGGCTGGTCTCGAACTCCTGAGCTCAAGTGATACTCCCACCTTGGCCTCCCAGAGTGCTGGGATTAGAGGCATGAGCCATCGTTCCCAGCCCTTACCAATTTTGTTAATTATTTTCTAGAACCGAACTTTTGACTATGTTGCATTTTTTTTCTGTTTGTTCCTTTTCTTTTTCATTGACTTTTTACTCTTGTGGTTATTATTCTCTTTTCCCCTACTTTTTCTTAGCTTAATTTGGCTTTTGTTTTCTAGTTTCTTGAATTGGAAAATTAAACTTGTCCTCTTTTCTAATGTGTAGAAACTATGTATCATTTAAAACTATAAAGTTCTGTTTATGCAGTGAGTATTTTACCAGCATGCCACAAATTTTTATACATTGTGTTTTTATAGTCATTCAGTTACAAATATTTTCTAATATCCCTTGGGATTTCTTCTTTGTCTCATGGGCTAGTTAGAAGTATGTCACTTAATTTACAAATATTTAGGAAATTCTAGTTATCTTGTTAATACGTTTTAATTTAATTTAATTCTAGTTTTTTGGTCTGAGAACATACTTTGTGTGTGATTTCAATCTGTTTGAACTTATTTGTTTTATGGTCCAGCATAAGGTATATCTTGGAGAATGTTCTGTATGCACTTAAAAGAATGTGTATACTGTAGTTGTTGGGTCTAATATTGTAAAAATATGACGATTAGGTCAAATTAGTTAATAGTGTTTTTTGTTTGTTTTTTTGAGACAGAGTCTCACTTTGTTGCCCAGGCTAGAGTGAGTGCCATGGCATCAGCCTAACTCACAGCAACCTCAAACTCCTGGGCTCAAGCAATCCTCCTGCCTCAGCCTCCCGAGTAGCTGGGACTACAGGCATGTGCCACCATGCTCGGCTGATTTATTCTATATATACTAGTTGGCCAATTAAATTCTTTCTATTTATAGTAGAGACGGGGTCTTGCTCCTGCTAAGGCTGGTTTCGAACTCCTGACTTCGAGCAATCTACCCGCCTCGGCCTCCCAGAGTGCTAGGATTACAGGCGTGAGCCACCGCACCCGGCCAATAGTGTTTTTTAATTCTTTTATATTCTTATTGGTTTTTCTCCCGTTCGTTCTATAAATTATTGAGCAAGTAGTGGTAAAATCTCCATTTATGTTTGTGGATTTCTGTATTTCTCTTTTTATTTCAGTCAAGTTTTGCATCATATATTTTGAAGGTAAGCTATTAGATATGTATGCAGTTAGGATTGTATTGTCCTCCTGATGGATTTGTTGACCCTTTTAACATTATGAAATGTCCCTGGCTAGCTCTACTGATACCCTTTGTCTTGAAGTCTATGTTGGCTGATATTATTATAATACAGCCGCACCAGGTTTCTTTTGGTTAGTGTTTGTATGGTATATCTTTTAAATATACTTTTACTTTCAACCTATCTGTATCTTTATTTATACTTAAAATGTATCTCTTATAAGTGACATATAGGTGGCTCTTGATTTCAAAAATCCAGTCTGACAATCTGTGTCTTTTAATTGGAGTCTTTAGACAATTTCTATTTCACATAGTTGTTAATATATTTGGGTTTAAATCTACCATCTTATTTATTTTCCATCTGTCTATGTAATATTTATTCTTTTTTCCTGGTTTTTTTTGAATTAATTTTGTATTATTTAGCATTTTGTTTATCTTCTGTAGGTATAGCTATACCTTACCATTTTATTTTTTAGCAGGTGCTCTAGGTATTATTATATATATATATATTTTGAGACAAGGTCTCACTCTGTTGCCCAGGCTGGAGTGCAGTGGCAAGATCATAGCTCACTGCAACCCTGGAACTCCTGGGCTCAACTGATCCTTCTGTCTCAGCTTCCTGAGCAGCTGGGACTACAGGCTCACATCACCACACACAGCTAATTTTTGTTTTTTGTAGAGATGGGTCTTGCTATGTTGCCCAGGCTGGCCTTTCAAACTGCTGGGGTTACAAGCATGAGCCACTGTGCCTGGCCGTAACATGCATTCTTATCACTGCCTACATTAAATTAATAGTACATCACTTCACATAAAACATACAAATATGAAAGGACTATAGTTTTACTTACTTCCTCTCCAGCCCTTTATGCTGGTATTGTCACATATAGTGCTTCTACATAAATTATATACTCCATAAAATACATTTTTATGGTTTTTGCTTGAAATAGTCAGTAATCTTTTAAATAACTTAAGGAAAATATAGTCTTTTACATTTACTCACATATTTACCATTTCTTGTGTTCTACATTCCTTTGTACATATATGGGTTTTCATCTAGGATCATTCGCCTTTAGCCCAAATAACTTTCTGTAGCATTTGTGTGTGTGTCATTGTGCTAATCTCAACTTTTGTTTATCTGAAAACATCTTTATGGTAGTTTTACTGGTATAGAATTTAGCTTGACAGGTTTTATTTTATTTTTTGAGACAGAGTCTTGCTTTATTGCCCAGGCTAGAGTGAGTGCTGTGGCATCAGCCTAGCTCACAGCAACCTCAAACTCCTGAGCTCAAGCAATCCTGCTGCCTCAGGCTCCTAAGTAGCTGGGACTACAGGCATGTGCCTGGCTAATTTTTTCTATATATATTAGTTGGCCAATTAATTTCTTTCTGTTTATAGTAAACTCTTGCTCAGGCTGGTTTTGAACTCCTTATCTCGAGCAATCTGCCCGCCTCGGTCTTCCAGAGTGCTAGGATTACAAGCGTGAGCCACCGCACCTGGCCATTTTTTTTTTTTTTTTTAATTTTCAACATCTAAATTTTTTCCTTTCCACATCTAAATGGAATGATGCAGTATGTATTGTATTACAAGAATAGTACAACATGTAATATATTTATTACATATGGCTTTTTTCATTTAGCATAATGTCTTCAAGTTTTATCCATGTTGGAGCACGTATCAGTAGTTTGTTCCTTTTTATTGCTAAATGGGATTATATTGTATGGAGATACCACATTTTGTTTCTTTTTTAATGTTTCTTTCTGTCTGTATTTCAGTTTGAACAGTTTTTATTGACTTGTTTTTGAGTTCACTCATCTTATCTTCTGCTATTTCCAGGATGCTGGCAAGCCTGCCAATGAATTTTTAACATTTCAGATCCACTTTAGATATATTTTTCAGTTCTACAGTTTTCATTTGATTCACGTTTTAGCATTTTCATTTTTTCTCCTGACATTTCTCAACTTTTCACCGATTTTATTTTCTTGTCAGTTCTTTAGCATATGTATGATAGTTCTTTAAAATTTTATCTGCTAATTCTAACATTTGGGTTCTCAGCTTCTATTTATTATTTTTGATTATTTTTCTTCAGATTATGGGTAATATTTTCCTGTGTCTTCACATCCAGTAATTTTAAAAAAAAACCATGCTGGATCTTGTGTATGAAACCTAGATATTCTGGATTATACCTTTTTTCTCTAATGAGTGTTGCATTTTGTTCTAGGAGGTGATTAAATGACTGGTGGATTAGCTTGATTATGTTGAGACTTAGACTATTTTAGGGTAGGGAAATTTCAATTTTGCTCTTAGTTCTAGGGTGTAACCCTCAGGCCTGCTACTTGTTCTTTTTCCTAGGGGGCAATGTTCCTGGGGTTTCAGTGGAAAGCCCAAGGCATTTACCATGCCCCTATAATTCACAAAGATTTGAATTCCAAACTGTGTTTCTGAAGCACTACGAAGCTGCTAAAATATGCTCTGTAGCCTCCCAGCTGCTGGTTTTTTTTTTTTTTTTTTTTTTTTTTTGAGACAGAGTCTCACTTTGTTGCCCAGGCTAGAGTGAGTGCCGTGGCATCAGCCTAGCTCACAGCAACCTCAAACTCCTGGCTCAAGCAATCCTCCTGCCTCAGCCTCCCAAGTAGCTGGGACTACAGGCATTCGCCACCATGCTTGGCTAATTTTTTGTATATATATTAGTTGGCCAATTAATTTCTTTCTATTTATAGTAGAGATGGGGTCTCGCTCTTGCTCAGGCTGGTTTCGAACTCCTGACCTCAAGCAATCAGCCCGCCTCGGCCTCCCAGAGTGCTAGGATTACAGGCGTGAGCCACCACACCCGGCTTCATTGAGTTTTAATGTCATGTTATGTTTTTTTTTTTTTTTTTTGAGACAGAGTCTCACTTTATTGCCCAGGCTAGAGTGAGTGCCGTGGCGTCATTCTAGCTCACAGCAACCTCAAACTCCTGGCTCAAGCAATCCTCCTGCCTCAGCCTCCCAAGTAGCTGGGACTACAGGCATTCGCCACCATGCCCGGCTCATTTTTTGCATATATATATTAGTTGGCCAATTAATTTCTTTCTATTTATAGTAGAGACGGGGTCTCGCTCTTGCTCAGGCTGGTTTCGAACTCCTGACCTTGAGCAATCCGCCCGCCTCGGCCTCCCAGAGAGCTAGGATTACAGGCGTGAGCCACCGCGCCCGGCCTCATGTTATGTTTAAATGTTCTATTTGTTTCTTTTTCCAATCTATGAGGTTACGTGACACATGTGAGTTAGTCTTGTCTTTTTTATGTTTTTTATACAAAAATAGACCAAATTATAACTTAGAACAATATTCTAAAAAGGGTTTGGGAATAATGGGAGATCTAAACAAGGAATTACTTAAACCTGCTACTAGGTGTGGCCACCCATACAACCCTTAGACCCAAACAAATACATCTTCAATGGGTCTCTAATAAATTCCTCTCTGCTTTACTCTCAGTCAACATCCACCTCAAAGAGCCCATGTTATCCTCATCACGATGGGAGTGTCCACCAGTATGTCTGTCTTACCTGGAATTGAGCCTTAATCATTACAGTTTCTAAGAGAAAGCAAGAAGCTTCCTCCTGAGTCCAAGTTCTGCTTTGCCAATCATCACGTTCTGGCTAGATTTCCCTTCTATAGGAGGCACTTTGCTCAACTTTTTATGTACATAAATTTAGTTTTCATAACAAACCTCCTTCAAGATTAGGAAATGGATGCTCAGAGAGTTTGGCAGTTGCCATGGTAACACAAGGGCGAGGAGCGGGCTGAGCCTTGTCACAGCGCTGCATGATGCCCACACCTGAGCCCTTTACCCACCTTCTAACGGATCTTCAGGCTCTGCACCTGACGGTTGGGGATTGAGATCACGCTGTGGGAGGCAGATACACGTATCCCAAACCCCACAGTGTCAATAATCCCTATCTTATATCCTTGATGACAGGGTTACATGAAATAACATTTGACACTGGTTCAGGTCCATTCATCATTTTGTTGTATGAAAAAATTTGATCACATTTTTGGTGAGTTTTTTTTTTTTGTGGTGCTTTTTATTTCTTTGTTTATTTTTATTGTTTGGAAAATAAAATACAGGTCTTTATTTTACTATATATATAATTACATGATTTATTGAAATTAATTTAACACAATATACAAAGTATTAACAGCAGTTTTTAAGTTTGATAAGTTTGATAAGTTCAGACAGAGAAATGTTGAGATGGCAAAACCACACTATTCAACTTTTGAATCTAGCTCAAATTCAATGAATCTAGCTCACTAGCTCAGGCTGAACATTCATCCTCCGAAGCACTTCTTCAGGCCTGCATAAAACAAGACTAACAGGTTTAATCTGTTCTTATCCCAAACGTGACAATCCAGCAATTCCAAACAATGTATGAAAAGGACTGTGGTGCTTTTTATATAGAGCAAAATACACAGATCTTAAATTTGATGAGTTTAAAAAATTTACACACCCATTTACCACTACCCAAATAAAAATAGATTATTTCCATCATCCCTGAATGTTCTCAGCTGTCCATGTTCTTATCCCAAGAAACTCCCATTGCTCTGGTTTCTATCTCTTTATGCAATTAAATTGTATATGCATTTAGTCTTGCTTCTTTTGCCCCACAATATTTTTAAAGATTTATCCATGTTGTTACATATATCAGTATTCAACCCTGTGACTTGACAAAGACTCTCTTCTTGACCAAACTCTAGTCAGGCTCCTCTGAGCCCTTTCTCAACTAGACCTCAACCTTGTCCTATAAGGACAACCTTGTCCTATAAGACTTGAACTAACACTAACATAGTTTTTAACAGCTCAAGACTGCCTGGCCCCTGTAAAATACCTGCCGGAGACAACTCAAGGCTGCCAGAAGAATTAACTGCTTATTCCAGACAAAACCTGAAGACAGAGTCTCTGTCTCCCATTATCCATGGGATGGTTTAACTTTGATAAGCTCCAGTTTGCAAACTCAAGACAGGTTTCATGTGGACCAACCCTGCCTTCCCACCTTCTGTAATTTTTCACTTTCCTGACTACTGAGCTTCCACTCACTCCTTTCCCTGTTACTTCATTCTTCCTTTAAAACACTCAGTTACCTCTACAAATTGAAGTTGAGTTCAGCTCACACTGGACTTTCCTTCCTATTGCAGTCGTTTGTCACTGTTAAAATCTGTCTTTACCACTTTAGTGTGTGGCTTTGTCTTTGACAGGCTACACTACAATTTTTAAATACTTTTGTTTATGGGCATTTGGATTTTTCAGATTTTGGTTATTCTGAGTGGTTGCTATGGACATTCAGGTACAAGTCTTTTTGTGGACATGCTTTCACTTCCCTTGGTTAAATACTTAGGTCACAGGATGTGTGTTTAAATTTATTAGAAATCACCAAAATAGTTCCCAACGCCTTCTGTCATTATATACTCCCATAAGTAAAGTAGGAAAGTTCCAGTTATTTCACATCCTTTCCAAAACTCAGTTTTGTAAGTCTTTTTAATTTAACCTTTCTCTTGGGTGTATAGTAGTACATCTAATTATGGTTTTAATTTGCATTTCCCTGGTGGCCAATGCTGTTGATCACCTTTTCATGTGCTTATTTCTTCATCTTATTCTGTGACGTGTCTGTTCAAGATTTTTGCTCATTAGAAAAATTAAGTTATTTGCTCTTTAAGATTTATTTGTAAGATTTCTTTATATGTTATGAATATGAGTCATTTGTCTGATTTATGTGTTGCAAATATTTTCTCCTTATCTGTGGCTGCCCTTTTTGTTTGCTTTATACAGCGGTCTCCCCTTATCTGAAGTTTTGCTTTCTGCAGTTTCAGATGCCTGCAATCAACTGCGATCTGAAAATATTAAATGGAAAATTCCAGAAATAAACAATCCTTAAGTTTTAAATTGTGTGCCGTTCTGAGTAGCAGTGATGAAATCTCACTCTCTCCTGCTTCATCCTGCCCAGGATGTGAATCATGCACTCTGTAGATACTATCTGCCCCTAAGTCACTGAGTAGCCTTCACTGTCATCAGCTCAAGCATCACAGTATTGGAGCGCCTGTGTTCACATAACCCTTATTTTACTTAATAATGGCCCCAAAGCGCAAGTGTAGTGATGCTAGCAATTCAGATATGCCAAAGAGAAGCTATAAAATACTTCCTTTAAGTGAAAAGGTGAAAGTTCTCAACCTAATAGGGAGGTTGCTAAAGATCCTTGCTAAGATTGGATCCTCTATCTGTGACATTGTGAACAAGTACATTGTTATAATTGTTCTATATTAGTTATTGTTGCTAATCGCTTATTGTACCTAATTTATAAATTAAACTCTATCATAGGTACATATGTACAGGATGTAGAGGCAAAAACATAGTATGCATAGGGCTTAACACTATACATACTTTTTAGGCATCAATGAAGGTCTTGGAACGTATACCCTGCAGATAAAGGGAGACGACCATAATGTCTTTTTTTTGAAACAGAGTCTCACTCTGTCACCCCAGCTAGAATGTAGTAGTCTGATCATAGCTCATTGCAACCTCAGATTCCTAGGCCCAAGCAATCCTCCTGCCTCAGCCTCCCGAGTAGGTGGGACTACAGGTACACACCATGACTCCTGGCTAATTTTTCTCTTTTTAGTAGAAATGAGGGTCTCATACTTGCTCAGGCTGGTCTCGAACTCCTGAGCTCAAGTGATACTCCCACCTTGGCCTCCCAGAGTGCTGGGATTAGAGGCATGAGCCATCGTTCCCAGCCCTTACCAATTTTGTTAATTATTTTCTAGAACCGAACTTTTGACTATGTTGCATTTTTTTTCTGTTTGTTCCTTTTCTTTTTCATTGACTTTTTACTCTTGTGGTTATTATTCTCTTTTCCCCTACTTTTTCTTAGCTTAATTTGGCTTTTGTTTTCTAGTTTCTTGAATTGGAAAATTAAACTTGTCCTCTTTTCTAATGTGTAGAAACTATGTATCATTTAAAACTATAAAGTTCTGTTTATGCAGTGAGTATTTTACCAGCATGCCACAAATTTTTATACATTGTGTTTTTATAGTCATTCAGTTACAAATATTTTCTAATATCCCTTGGGATTTCTTCTTTGTCTCATGGGCTAGTTAGAAGTATGTCACTTAATTTACAAATATTTAGGAAATTCTAGTTATCTTGTTAATACGTTTTAATTTAATTTAATTCTAGTTTTTTGGTCTGAGAACATACTTTGTGTGTGATTTCAATCTGTTTGAACTTATTTGTTTTATGGTCCAGCATAAGGTATATCTTGGAGAATGTTCTGTATGCACTTAAAAGAATGTGTATACTGTAGTTGTTGGGTCTAATATTGTAAAAATATGACGATTAGGTCAAATTAGTTAATAGTGTTTTTTGTTTGTTTTTTTGAGACAGAGTCTCACTTTGTTGCCCAGGCTAGAGTGAGTGCCATGGCATCAGCCTAACTCACAGCAACCTCAAACTCCTGGGCTCAAGCAATCCTCCTGCCTCAGCCTCCCGAGTAGCTGGGACTACAGGCATGTGCCACCATGCTCGGCTGATTTATTCTATATATACTAGTTGGCCAATTAAATTCTTTCTATTTATAGTAGAGACGGGGTCTTGCTCCTGCTAAGGCTGGTTTCGAACTCCTGACTTCGAGCAATCTACCCGCCTCGGCCTCCCAGAGTGCTAGGATTACAGGCGTGAGCCACCGCACCCGGCCAATAGTGTTTTTTAATTCTTTTATATTCTTATTGGTTTTTCTCCCGTTCGTTCTATAAATTATTGAGCAAGTAGTGGTAAAATCTCCATTTATGTTTGTGGATTTCTGTATTTCTCTTTTTATTTCAGTCAAGTTTTGCATCATATATTTTGAAGGTAAGCTATTAGATATGTATGCAGTTAGGATTGTATTGTCCTCCTGATGGATTTGTTGACCCTTTTAACATTATGAAATGTCCCTGGCTAGCTCTACTGATACCCTTTGTCTTGAAGTCTATGTTGGCTGATATTATTATAATACAGCCGCACCAGGTTTCTTTTGGTTAGTGTTTGTATGGTATATCTTTTAAATATACTTTTACTTTCAACCTATCTGTATCTTTATTTATACTTAAAATGTATCTCTTATAAGTGACATATAGGTGGCTCTTGATTTCAAAAATCCAGTCTGACAATCTGTGTCTTTTAATTGGAGTCTTTAGACAATTTCTATTTCACATAGTTGTTAATATATTTGGGTTTAAATCTACCATCTTATTTATTTTCCATCTGTCTATGTAATATTTATTCTTTTTTCCTGGTTTTTTTTGAATTAATTTTGTATTATTTAGCATTTTGTTTATCTTCTGTAGGTATAGCTATACCTTACCATTTTATTTTTTAGCAGGTGCTCTAGGTATTATTATATATATATATATTTTGAGACAAGGTCTCACTCTGTTGCCCAGGCTGGAGTGCAGTGGCAAGATCATAGCTCACTGCAACCCTGGAACTCCTGGGCTCAACTGATCCTTCTGTCTCAGCTTCCTGAGCAGCTGGGACTACAGGCTCACATCACCACACACAGCTAATTTTTGTTTTTTGTAGAGATGGGTCTTGCTATGTTGCCCAGGCTGGCCTTTCAAACTGCTGGGGTTACAAGCATGAGCCACTGTGCCTGGCCGTAACATGCATTCTTATCACTGCCTACATTAAATTAATAGTACATCACTTCACATAAAACATACAAATATGAAAGGACTATAGTTTTACTTACTTCCTCTCCAGCCCTTTATGCTGGTATTGTCACATATAGTGCTTCTACATAAATTATATACTCCATAAAATACATTTTTATGGTTTTTGCTTGAAATAGTCAGTAATCTTTTAAATAACTTAAGGAAAATATAGTCTTTTACATTTACTCACATATTTACCATTTCTTGTGTTCTACATTCCTTTGTACATATATGGGTTTTCATCTAGGATCATTCGCCTTTAGCCCAAATAACTTTCTGTAGCATTTGTGTGTGTGTCATTGTGCTAATCTCAACTTTTGTTTATCTGAAAACATCTTTATGGTAGTTTTACTGGTATAGAATTTAGCTTGACAGGTTTTATTTTATTTTTTGAGACAGAGTCTTGCTTTATTGCCCAGGCTAGAGTGAGTGCTGTGGCATCAGCCTAGCTCACAGCAACCTCAAACTCCTGAGCTCAAGCAATCCTGCTGCCTCAGGCTCCTAAGTAGCTGGGACTACAGGCATGTGCCTGGCTAATTTTTTCTATATATATTAGTTGGCCAATTAATTTCTTTCTGTTTATAGTAAACTCTTGCTCAGGCTGGTTTTGAACTCCTTATCTCGAGCAATCTGCCCGCCTCGGTCTTCCAGAGTGCTAGGATTACAAGCGTGAGCCACCGCACCTGGCCATTTTTTTTTTTTTTTTTAATTTTCAACATCTAAATTTTTTCCTTTCCACATCTAAATGGAATGATGCAGTATGTATTGTATTACAAGAATAGTACAACATGTAATATATTTATTACATATGGCTTTTTTCATTTAGCATAATGTCTTCAAGTTTTATCCATGTTGGAGCACGTATCAGTAGTTTGTTCCTTTTTATTGCTAAATGGGATTATATTGTATGGAGATACCACATTTTGTTTCTTTTTTAATGTTTCTTTCTGTCTGTATTTCAGTTTGAACAGTTTTTATTGACTTGTTTTTGAGTTCACTCATCTTATCTTCTGCTATTTCCAGGATGCTGGCAAGCCTGCCAATGAATTTTTAACATTTCAGATCCACTTTAGATATATTTTTCAGTTCTACAGTTTTCATTTGATTCACGTTTTAGCATTTTCATTTTTTCTCCTGACATTTCTCAACTTTTCACCGATTTTATTTTCTTGTCAGTTCTTTAGCATATGTATGATAGTTCTTTAAAATTTTATCTGCTAATTCTAACATTTGGGTTCTCAGCTTCTATTTATTATTTTTGATTATTTTTCTTCAGATTATGGGTAATATTTTCCTGTGTCTTCACATCCAGTAATTTTAAAAAAAAACCATGCTGGATCTTGTGTATGAAACCTAGATATTCTGGATTATACCTTTTTTCTCTAATGAGTGTTGCATTTTGTTCTAGGAGGTGATTAAATGACTGGTGGATTAGCTTGATTATGTTGAGACTTAGACTATTTTAGGGTAGGGAAATTTCAATTTTGCTCTTAGTTCTAGGGTGTAACCCTCAGGCCTGCTACTTGTTCTTTTTCCTAGGGGGCAATGTTCCTGGGGTTTCAGTGGAAAGCCCAAGGCATTTACCATGCCCCTATAATTCACAAAGATTTGAATTCCAAACTGTGTTTCTGAAGCACTACGAAGCTGCTAAAATATGCTCTGTAGCCTCCCAGCTGCTGGTTTTTTTTTTTTTTTTTTTTTTTTTTTGAGACAGAGTCTCACTTTGTTGCCCAGGCTAGAGTGAGTGCTGTGGCGTCAGCCTGGCTCACAGCAACCTCAATCTCCGGGGCTCAGCGATCCTACTGCCTCAGCCTCCCGAGTAGCTGGGACTACAGGCATGTGCCACCATGCCCGGCTAATTTTTTGTATACATATTTTTAGTTGGTCAATTAATTTCTTTCTATTTTTGGTAGAGACGGGGTCTTGCTCAGGCTGGTTTCGAACTCCTGACCTTGAGCAATCCGCCCGCCTCAGCCTCCCAAAGTGCTAGGATTACAGGCGTGAACCACCACGCCCGGCCTCAGCAGCTGGTTTTTGCTCAATCTCTTAGATTCTCTTGAGGAGTCAGGCAAGGATTTGACAGGAATTTGCAAGTAGATTTTTGGTTTCTCCTCTGTAGGTCCCCATTTTATGGGATTTTCCTCCTTCATTTCCAAGATGCTTTAGAAGCCCCAACTCCAATGTCTGTCTCTGTATCCCACGAAAATTGCTTCTTTCTGTTTGAGTTCTATTCTGCTGTGTGCAGCAGCAAACTGGGAAGTCCTCTCAGGAGAAAATCTTGGTAAATGTGGAGCTCATCTTATGTGCTTCTCTTATTTCAAGGATAGTCTGTCCCCTACCCAGTTTCTGCCTACTTTGGTTTTTCTCCAGTCTCTTCAAATAGTTGTTATATTTTGCCCAGAGTTTAGAAATAGTTTTGACAAAAGGCTTAGACTGATACAATCTACTCCTCCAAAATAAGAACTAGAATTCTAGCCATGTCTCTTTCTCACTGCCTTTTTATGCTCAAATTATAATGGCTTCAACCCCTTAATTACAAGAGACTGTATCTTTCCTCTGCAGTGTCTTCTGTGATAGTCAGTCTGAGGGAATTAGTCTTGATTAATCATGCCTTTGAGGAGAAGAAACCGGAAAGGCTGATCAGTCCTCTAAATGCCTCATTTTCCTGTGAACTAAAATAAAATCTTAAGCCACCCAGCCAACCGAAAAGACATCCTCTGCCAAAGGGACCCGAGAAAAGCCTTAAAGCTGAGTTGTCTGCCAAGAGGAGAAGGGAGGTCAGACACACCTTGTCATGCCCCCTCCAGTTTGGAGTTACTTTTTGTTACAATAACATCCTAAATCATTAGCAGGCCTAAGCCATACAAGACAAAGCTTAAACCACACCTGCAGGCCATCAATTCACTTAACAGATCACCTGAGTTTCCATACTTGTAGGGTGACTTGTCTCTGATTAACAGACATCCTTAACTTAAAAAATTCCAAGCCTTTAGACAAAGCTTCATTTCTTCTTTTATTTCAACATATTATTGGGGTACAAATGTTTAGGTTATGTATATTTTGCTCTTGCTCCACCCAAATCAGAGCTTGAAGTGTGTCCATCCCCCAGACGGTGGGCACTGTACTCATTATGTGTGTATATACCCATCCGCCCCGCGCCCCCATCTGCCCGACACCCGATGAATGTTATTGCTATATGTGCACGTAGGTGTTGATCAGTTAAAACCAAGTTGATGGTGAGTACATGTGGTGCCTATTTTTTCATTCTTGGTATACTTCACTTAGTAGAATGGGTTCTAGCTCTACCCAAGATAATACAAGAGGTGCTATATCACCATTGTTTTTTTTGTGTGTGGCTGAATAGAACTCCATGGTATACATATAGCACATTTTATTAATCCACTCATGTATTTATGGGCACTTGGGTTGTTTACACATCTTTGAAATTGTGACTTGTGCTGCTATAAACATGCTAGTGCAGGTGTCTTTTTTATAGAATGTCTTTTGTTCTTTTGGGTAGATGCCCAGTAATGGGATTGTTGGATCAAATGGTAGATCTACTTGTATCGCTTTGAGTTATCTCCATATTGCTTTCCACAGAGGTTGTACTAGTTTGCAGTCCCACCAGCAGTGTATGAGTGTTCCTATCTCTCCATATCTACGCCAACATTTATTGTTTTGGGACTTTTTGATAAAGGCCATTCTCATTGGAGATAAGTGATATTTCATTGTGGTTTTGATTTGCATTTCCCTAATGATTAGAGATGTTGAGCATGTATTCATATGTTTGTTGGCCATTAGTCTGTTTTCTTTTGAAAAGTTTCTGTTCATGTCCTTTGCCCACTTTTTGATAGGGTTGTTTGAGCTTTTCTTGCTGGTTTTCCTGAGTTCTATATAGATTCTAGTTATCATTTCTTTATTGGATGTGTAACATGTGAATGTTTTCTTCCATTCTATAGGTTGTCTGTTTGCTCTCATGACAGTTTCTTTGGCTGTGCTTTTAAATTTGATCAGGTCCCATTTATTTATTTTTGTTGTTGCTGTGATTGCCTATATGATCTTATACCTAGAAAACCCCAAATATTCTGCCATGAGACTATTGGCATTAATAAACAAATTCAACAAAGCTTCATTTCTTTAACCAGTTACAAATCGAAGAATCTTTAAACCCACCTATAACCTGTAAGCCCCACCCCCACCCTCAAGTTGTCCTGCCTTTTCAGGCCAAACCAATGTATGTCTTCCACATGTTGACTCATGATCTTCTACTGTGTTTCCCTGAAAATAAGACCTACCCATGAAATAAGCCCTAGCAGGATTTTTAAGCATTTATGCAATAGGAGCCCTACTCCAAAAGTAAGACCTAGTGATGGACGTGGCTACACAGAGTATCTGCACAACCCATGCATTTTGTCTCGGAGTGGTAAAGGAGATGAGCAGCCCTTCTCATCTGCCCCATCGTGACAGCTACTATACCAGAGGTGACCGGAAAGGTGCGGGCAGCCCCACCAACAAGGTCGGCTCCCCCTGTCAGGTCCCAGCTATCCTGTGCGTGCTGCAAGCTGAGGCTTTGAGGGGAAAATAACACATCCCCTGAAAATAAGCGCTAGAGTGTCTTCTTGAGGAAAAATAAATGTAAGACCCTGTCTTGTTTTCAGGGAAACAAGGTATGTAATTCCTGTCTCTGTGCATGTGTAAAACCAAACCATAACCTGGCTACCACAGGCACATTTTCTCAGAATATCTTGAAAATGTTTGCTCCCAGCCACGAGCCACACATACTTGGCTTGAATAAACCTCTTTAAATTATTTTATAGAGTTTGAGTTTTTTTCCATTAACACTACACTGCCATCCTCACTTCCTGGAGATGCTGGTGAAAACAGGAAGGCTAGAACGTTATTTAAAGGTTGGCTCTGTTTCAGGAACTATCTCAATATCCAAGTCAGTAATTTCTCATGGCGTGACACCTTTCTCTTCAATATTACTTCCAATTAGGGGCCAACACATAGAAGTGCCAGAATCCCTTCAGGTCACATGTGTAACCTATTTTCCACTAGGCAGGCTTACAGTGTCGGCGAGGTACTTGGATCAGAGGTAGTGCAAGCATTGAAAGGGGCAGCCTTGCAAAAATAACAGGAAAATCCCCAATCCTACAATTTCCCAGTAACGATTACAGATCAATCCTATGAATTCTCTTACTAACAGGCACTGTGCAGGAGTTCTGTTTTTCACAACTTCTGAAAACAGCTGAGTGGATGGAAAAGAGATATAAATCTCTCTCTCTCTCAAATTGTTTTTTGATAATTTGCTTTTACGGAGTTCTTGAGTAAACAGCAGAAGAAGGAGCTCCAGCCTCAACCATATCTCGTGGACGGAGCCACATCCTGTGATAATCTTGTCTTCAAGGAAAGGCAGGAGAGCCAACGCTTGGACTGTGACATCCTTGCAGTTTGTTATCTACCTGCTGCCGAGAAGAAAGGAGCAGATGCAGCAGTTTCTCAACTGTACCTGCCATTTTTATGACCCCCTTTAAAAAGCCCCAATAGCTGGTTTTGGGGGCTAGCACATTTTTCCTGTTTCTACCTCTGTGCTGGTCCTTTTCCCTTCTCTCCCCTCAGGGAAAAGTTTTCTCTTCTTTGTATCCTAACCTTTGGAGAAATCTTTCTCAAAACCCACACGCACTGGCGTCTCCATCCTAACAGCATGAGATGTAGTATAAGCTCTCTTCTATGATAGCCTAGTTAACCTATAACCGTGTGTTGACCCCAGACCACCGTAATAGTGGGAATGGCCTGGAAAAGAGTAAAATGTTTTACAAATTGTCTCTTTAAAACACTCTTCTCAATCTTTTTGGGAATTAAAACCTGTATTCCTTCCCAAGGCCAGTAATCAGAGGGACAGAGGAGTGTCCTTTGTTCTTTGTACCACGGGAGATGGCTCAACGAAATTGCACTGGTGGAAGCCACCACCACATTGTCCTCACCGGAGATGGGATGGCTGAGAGCCATCAACTAAAGTTAAACAACCATAGCCAGAAGCTGACCCCCTCACCTTTTAAAAACTCTGTATTTCTGCTTATAGGGAGGACATTGGTACTTTAAGACAGAAGTCTGCCAGCCTCCTCATTTGCTGGCAAATTAATAAACTCTTCTTTCCTTCTACTCAAACCATTTGTCCTTATTCTTCATTCGGCTGTGGGAACAAGTGCTGAACTTTCAATAACACCACCATTCCAGACCTCCTGTCCTTTTATGGTTTCTTTTGGGTTACAGGTGACATAGGGAGGTACCACCTACTTTTTTCTACCAAGAGCGTATGAACTAAAATAAGATCTTAAGCCGCCCAGCCAACTGAATGGACTCCCCTCCTCTTGGCCAAGGGGACCCCAGAAATACTCTAAAGCTGAGTTGCTGGCCAAGAGAAGGGAGGTCAGACATGCCTCATCATGCCCCCCTCCCTTCTTGGAGATGTCATTTGCAACTCTTTAACAGGGCAAAGACTATGCAAGACAAAGCTTAAACCACATCTGCAGGTCCTCAATTTATTTAACAGATCACTTGAGTCTGAGTCTAGTCTGGTGGTTTGTCTCTGACCAACAGACTTCCTTATCTTAAAACCTTTAGGTAAAACTTCATTTCTTTAACCAATTACAAATCAAAGAATCTTTAAACCCACCTATAACCTGTAATTTCCCACTTTGAGATGTCCTGCCTTTTCAGGCCAAACCAATGTATACTTTCTAGATATTGATTTATGACTTTATGTGTAATTCTTGTCTCCCTGAAATGTATAAAACCAAACTGTAACCCAACCATGGTGGGACCACTTGCTCAAGGCTTCTTGGGCATGGCCCTCTGGGCTATGGTCACAGATATCCGGCTCAGAATAAACCTCTTTAAATTATTTTACAGAGTTTGAGTTCTTTTTTGTTGAGAAGCACTTAAACTTTTGCTCTCTGCAAAGCTTCCCCACCCCTCAAAAAAAACAGTGCTACATTTTTTGCTCCAGAACAATGGGTGGGTTCTTCCTTTACTTTTGTGTAACTAAGTGACCAAACTGTATACTTCTGCAAATTAAAAAAAGCCTACTCTGGCCGGGCGTGGCGGCTCATGCCTGTAATCCTAGCACTCTGGGAGGCCGAGGTGGGCAGATCACTCAAGGTCAGGAGTTCGAAACCAGCCTGAGCAAGACCCCGTCTCTACTAAAAATAGAAAGAAATTAATAGACCAACTAAAAATATATGTACAAAAAATTAGCCGGGCATGGTGGCGCATGCCTGTAGTCGCAGCTACTTGGGAGGCTGAGGCAGAAGGATCACTTGAGCCCAGGAGATTGAGGTTGCTGTGAGCTAGGCTGATGCCACGGCACTCACTCTAGCCTGGGCAACAAAGTGAGACTCTGTCTCAAAAAAAAAAGAAAAAAAAAAAGCCTACTCTGAGGTACTTTTAAAACTCTCTTCCTAGAAACAGAAATGGCTAACAAATCTGTAAAGTATTAGTTTACTATTAAAGAAGAGCTTTTACTTCACAAAGGCCTCATTACAATATGTAAAATACTTTGGATAGTTTATAACTCATTAAGAGAGATTCTAAAATCTTAGCTATTATTACTTTTATTGATAAATTTCCACTCTGTGCCAGCTCTGACATGTCCTAGTTCATGACCATATGGTGCAAAGTGGGCTTAAATTAGTAAAGATCCTTTACATTTTTTAATTGTGGTAAAATTTTTATCATTTTAAAGTGTACAATTCAGTGGCATTAAGCATGTTCACTCTGTTGAGCAACCATCACCACTATCTAGTTACAGAATTTTTTTTTTTTTCTGAGACAGAGTCTCGCTTTGTTGCCCAGGCTAGAGTGAGTGCCGTGGCATCAGCCTAGCTCACAGCAACCTCAAACTCCTGGGCTCAAACGATCCTGCTGCCTCAGCCTCCCAAATAGCTGGGACTACAGGCATGTGCCACCATGCCTGGCTAATTTTTTTTCTATATATATTAGCTGGCTAATTAATTTCTATTTATAGTAGAGATGGGGTCTCGCTCTTGCTCAAGCTGGTTTCGAACTCCTGACCTCAAGCAATCCGCCCGCCTTGGCCTCCCAGAGTGCTAGGATTACAGGTGTGAGCCACTGCGCCCAGCCTAGTTACAGAATTTTTTCATCACCCTGAATGCAAATGCTGCACTAATTAGGCAGTCACTCCCCATTTCCCCCACGCCTCAGCACCTGGCAACCACTCTGCATTCCGTCTCCATTGATTTGCCTTTTCTGGATATTTCGTATAAATGGAATCGTCTAATTTCCAGTCTTTGGTGTCTGGCTTCTTTTACTTAGCATAATGTTTTTGAGGTTTATCTGTGTTGTAGTATATGTCATTCATTTCTTTTTATGGTTGAATAACATTCAGTTTTACGGTGTGAAAAAATACATTTTGTTCATCTGTTCATCCATTGATGGACAGTTAGACTGTTTTCACCTTTTGGCTATTGTGAGTAGAGCTTCTGCATTTGTTTAAAAAATTTCGTGAACAATCAAACAAATGTTTTTGTTTGAACACCCATTTTCAGCTCTCTTGGATATACATTTAGGAGTAGAATTGTTAGGTTATGTGATAATTCTATGTTTAACTTTTTAAAAATTTGCATAAATTTAAGGGGTACGAGTACCGTTTTGTTACATGGATATATTTCATAGTGGTGAAGTCTGGGCTTTTAGTTTAAAGATTACCAGAATAGTGTATGTTGTACTCTTTAGGTAATTTCTCATCCCTCACCCTCATCCCACCCTTATGAGTCTGTAATTATTATTCCACACTCTATGTCCATTTGTAATGTTACTTAGTTTTCACTTATAACATGAAATATTTGACTTTCTATTTCTGAGTTGTTTCTCTTAAGATAATAGCCTCCAGTTTCATTCATGTAGCTGTAAAAGACATGGTTTCATTCTTTTTTACGGTTGAATAGTATTCCAGTGTGTGTGTCTGTGCGTGTGTGTGAAATACTATATATATATATATATATATATTTTTTAAATCTGATCATCTGTCAATGGACACTTAGGTTGATTCCATATATTTGCTATTGTGAATAGTGAATGCTGCAATAAATATATGAGCACAGGTATCTTTGATGTAATGATTTCTTTTCCTTTTGGTATATACCCAGTAATGGGACTGCTGAATTGAATGGTAGTTCTATGTTTAGTTCTTTGAGAAATCACCATATTGTCTTCCATAGAAGATGTACCAATTTACATTCCCACCAACAGGTGTATAAGAATTCCCTTTTCTCTGCTTCCTCACCAACATTTGTTATTTTTTTACTTTTTTTTTTTTTTTTTTTTGAGACAGATTGCCTCAAAAAAGATCAGGCAATAGACTGATATCTCACTCTGTTGCCCTGGCTAGAGTGCCATAGCTGTCAGCCTAGCTCACAGCAACCTCCAACTCCTGGGCTCAATCAATCCTTCTGCCTCAGCCTCCTGAGTACCTGGGACTACAGGCATGCACCACCATGCCTGGCTAATTTTTTCTATATATTTTTAGTTGGCCAATTAATTTCTTTCTATTTATAGTAGAGATGGGGTCTTGCTCTTGCTCAGGCTGGTTTCGAACTCCTGACCTCGAGCGATCCGCCTGCCTCGGCCTCCCAGAGTGCTAGGATTACAGGCGTGAGCCACCGCGCCCGGCCTCATGCTAGAAATTATATCATCTATTTTCATATCCAAGTCTTATTGATCATGGTAGCCAATGATATGAGTATCATGATTTGCAGAGTCTACATCAAGTGTCCCCTGAGGTCATCATGGTGCCAAGTCAATGTTGGCCATAGCATAAACACAGGAAAGGGGTTCCCCACAGAAAAGTGGAGTTTAGATATGAGAAGACAGTTGAGGCCGGCGCGGTGGCCGGGCATGGTGGCGCATGCCTGTAGTCCCAGCTACTCGGGAGGCTGAGGCAGGAGGATGGCTTGAGCCCAGGGGTTTGAGGTTGCTGTGAGCTAGGCTGACGCTAGGCACTCACTCTAGCCTGGGCAACAAAGGGAGACTCTGTCTCAAAAAAAAAAAAAAAAAGAGAGAAGACAGTTGAAAATGAGTGCTGTATAGTAAAAAAGTAATAGATTTTTACTCTATTCCACCCCTTATCTCTTTGGTATATGTGTATATATATATATATATATATATATATATATATATATACACACATATATATATATATACACTCACATACCATTCTAATCATACATATAGTTTCAAAACTGCCTCTATTATTTTTCTTCTTTCTACATTGAGTATTCAGATTAAAATGAATTATACAGAAGATTAATGAAACAAAGGCAAAGAATTTATGAATATCCCAAAAGCAATCACAGCAAGAAAAGAAATAAATAAATGGGACCCGATTAAATTAAAAGGCTTTTGCAGAGCCAAAGAAATAATCAAGAGAGTGAATAGACAACCTACAGAGTGGGAAAAAATATTTGCATGCTATACATCTGATAAAGGGCTAATAACCAGAATGGATAATGAACTCAAGCAAATCAGCAAGAAAACATTAATCAACCCCATTAAAAAGTGGGTAAAAGACATGAACAGAAGCTTTCCAAAAGAAAATGGTCTAATGGCCAATAAACATATGAAAACTGTCCAATGTCTCCAATTATCAGGGAAATGCAAATCAAAATCACAATGAGATATCACCTAACTCCAATGAGAATGGCTTTTATCAAAAGTCCCAAAACGACAGATGCTGGCATGGATACAGAGAGAAAGGAACGATTATACACTATTGGTGGGCCTGAAAACTAGCACAGTCTCTATGGAAAGCAGTATGGAGATACCTCAAAGAACCGAAAGTAGATCTACCATTTGATCCAGCAATCCCATTACTGGGTATTTACCCAAAGGAAAAAAAGATATTCTATAAAAAAGACACCTGCACTTGAATGTTTATAGCAGCACACTTCACAATTGCAAACATGTGGAAACAGCCCAAGTGCCCATCAATTCATGAGTAGATTAATAAAATATGATATATGCATACCATGGATATGTACACCATGTATGATATATGTATACTCAGTCATAAAAATGGTGAACTGATGCCTTTTGTAACAACCTAGGTGGAACTAGAGACCATCCTTTTAAGTGAAGTATTGCAAGAATGGAAAAACAAACACTACATGTACTCACTACTAAATTGGAACTAATAGATCAACACTCACGTGCACATATGGTAGTAAAATTCAATGGAATTCAAGCCAGGTGGGAGGGTGGAGGAGGGGATGGGTAAATTCACACCTAAGGGGTACAATGCACACTATCTGGGTGATGAGCACACTTATAACTTTGACTCAAACTGTACAAAAACAATTCATGTAACCAAAACGTTTGCACTCTCATAATATTCTGAAATTAAGGAAAAAGATATCTACCTCCCTCTGCAAAGATAAATATTCTTGTCCCGTGTCTTCCATGGTCATACCTAAGAGAGATACGAAGGGAATCTCTTTTCTGGGAGCTACCTGCTTTAATAGCTTGGATATTTTCCTAAGGATTGAAAAAAGACAGGTACCTATTTCCAGGGTTGGAGTTTTGGGGAAATATTTAAAACTTCAGTTGACATGAAGCTGATGATTCTGTGACATAATAACTAAATCTAGAGGTGTTGTCTAAACCTGGACCTGGACTCTTGATCCTCACCTTGTGGTTTCTATTTCTTACCAGTGGTCTAATCTGGCTTTTCCCCATCTGCCAAATGAGTGCTTTCACTTTGACCTCTGCTTTAAACAATTAGAAACATCTGATGGGGAAAATGAAGCCCTATAATGTGATATTTCCCCAAGATTATAACCTACTGGATGCATTTTTACAACGGGGATTCTACTTTTAGTCTGGCATGGAATTCCCAGAATGTGGTATATGGGAGAGTATCAGGCTTCCCAAATTTTCTGGCTAATCTAAGATCCAGTATTTTATTTATTCATTCATTTATATTTTTTTCATTTTCCAGTAATTTTTTAATTGATGCATAATAGATGTACATACTTTTGGGATACATGTGATAATTCAATACATTCATATAATTTGTGAGGATCAAATCAGTGTACTTGGAATAGCCATCACCTTAAATAGTTGTCTTTTCTTTATGCTAAAAACATTTGAATTATTCTCTTCTAGCTATTTAAAAATGTACAATAGATTATTGCAAACTATAGTCACTCTACTGATCTATCAAATGGCAGGTCTTATTTCTTCTATTAGAAGAATTTTCTATTTCTTCTATTTCTTCTATTTCTTTCTATTTCTTCTATTCCATAATTTGTACCCATTGATGAACTTCTCCTCACCACCACTCCCTTTCCTGGCCTCCAATAACTACCAATCTACTCTTCTTTTTTAAATTATTTTTTAATTTTGTGCCATCCCTCCTCCCACTCTACTCTTTATCTTCATGAGATCCACCTTTTTAGCTCCCACTTATGAGTGAGGACATGCAATATTTGTCTTTCTGTGCCTGGCTTATTTTGCTTTATGTAATAACCTCCAGTTCCATCCAGGTTGCTGCAAATGACAGGATTTCCTTCTTTCTTATGGCTGAATAATATTCTATCGTGTGTTTATCCGTTGATGGGCACTTAGGTTGATTCCGTATTTTGGCTATTGTGAATAGTGTTACGATAAACACGGGAGGGCAAATATCTCTTTGATATATTGATTCCTTTCTTTTGGGCATATACCCAAATGGGAGCTGCTGAGATAGGAATCAAATGGGCAGGAAAGAAATCGTCAGATATTCCTATGGGTGTTTGGGCAGCTGCATCAGCAAAACTGGAATCAGGGAGTTGAGACTAGGTGGGACAGGCAGGAGGGAGCCAACTTTCAATTCCTCTTTCTCTTCCCATTTATCTTCCCTTTTGCCCTGAACAGATATATCTTTGTCATCCTCTTTTTTCACTTAATATTGTGTCATAAGCATTTTCCATGTTGCTAATATGTTTTCCTAATAAACTTTTGATTTTGAAATAATTTTAATTTACAGAGAATTTATGAAGACAGTAGAGAGAGAAATCTTTTTTTTTTTTGAGACAGAGTCTCACTCTGTTGCCCGGGCTAGGGTGCCATGCCATCAGCCTAGCTCACAGCAACCTCAAACTCCTGGGCTCAAGCAATCCTTCTGCCTCAGCCTCCCGAGTAGCTGGGACTACAGGCATGCACCACCATGCCTGGCTAATTTTTTCTGTATATATTACTTGGCCAATTAATTTCTTTCTATTTATAGCAGAGACAGGGTCTCGCTCTAGAATTCTTATGGTTTTATGCCTTAGGTTTAAGCCTATTATCCATTGTGTATTGATTTTTGTGAGAGGTGAGAGGTATGGATTCTGTTTCAGTCTTCCACATGTGGCTATCTAATTTTCCCAGGACCATTTATTGAATTAGGACTCTTTCCTCTACTGTATGTTTTTGTCTGCTTTGTCAAAGATCTGATAGCTATATGAGGAGGGTTTTATATCTGGATTCTCAGATCTGTTCCATTGGTCTAGGTCTCTGTTCTCATGCCAATACCATGCTGTTTTGGTTACTACAGCCTTGTAGTATAGCTTGAAGTCTGGTAAATTGATGCCTCCCAATTTGTTCTTTTTGCTTAAGTTTGCTTTTGCTATACAGGGTCTTCTCTGATTCCATATGAAGCATAGAATTATTTTTTCTAGATCTGTGAAAAGTGATATTGGTATTTTAATAGGGATTGCATTAAATCTGTAGATCACTTTGGGTAGTATAGTCATTTTAACAATGTTAATTCTGCTGATCCATGAGCATGGTATGGTTTTCCATCTGTTTATTTCCTCTGCTATTTCCTTTCTCAGTGTTTTGTAGTTCTCCCTGTAGAGGTATTTCCCCTCATTGATTAAATATATTCCTAGGTATTTTATTTTCTTTGTTAGTATTGTGAAAGGTATTGAGTCTTTGATTTAGTTCTCAGTTTGACTATTGTTGATGTATATGAATGCTACTGATTTGTGTACATTGATTTTGTAACCTGAGACTTTGCTGAATTTATTTATCAATTCCAGGAGTCTCCTGGCAGAATCTTGGGGGTTTTCTAGATATAAGATCATATTGTCAGCAAAGAGAGATAGTTTGCCTCTTCTGGCCCCATTTGGATAGCCTTGATTTTTTTTTCATATGATTGCTCTGGTTAGGACTTCCACCACTATGTTAAATAGAAGTGGTGATAGAGGGCAACCTTGTCTGGTTCCAGTTCTAAGTGGGGAATGCTTTCAATTTTTCCCCATTCAGTATGATGTTTGTTGGCTGTGGGTTTATTGTATATGGCTTTTTATCATTTTGAGATCAGTCCCATCTATGCCTATTTTGTTAAGCATTCTTATCATAAAAGCATGCTGAGTTTTGTTGAATGCTTTTTATTTGTTTATTGAGAGGATCATATGGTCTTTGTTTTTACTTCTATTTGTGTGGTGAATTGCATTTATAGATTTGTGTATGTTGAACCATCCCTGCATCTCTGGGATGATATGGCTTCTGGATTTTGAGTCATGGTTATTAAGGTTTTCATGTAGATAATGAGAGAAATGAAAAATATAAAAATCCCCAAATGGAACTTCTAGAGATGATAAATACAATATCTGAAATAAACATTTCACTAGATGCAATTAACAGCAGATAAAATACTGTTGAAGATCAATGAACTTGAAGACATTTAAGTTTTACATTTAACTATTTTATTTTTTTGGAATATATCCTGTCAGATGGTATGAGCTTTTGAATGTTTTAAATTTTTACTAATTCAATAGCTATAAATTAGTACCTTGTTGGTATTTTTCTCTGAATGCATTTGATATTGGTGAGGTGAAACATTATTATCTGCATTTTTTCCTCATTGCATTTCATCTCATGTGAATGGTCTGTGCCTACTTTTGGGTACATTCATCTTTGGTATCTCAATAATTTTCTTTTTTTTTTTTTTTTTTGAGACAGAGTCTCGCTTTGTTGCCCAGGCTAGTGTGAGTGCCGTGGCGTCAGCCTAGCTCACAGCAACCTCAAACTCCTGGGCTCGAGTGATCCTTCTGCCTCAGCCTCCCGGGTAGCTGGGACTACAGGCATGCGCCACAATGCCCGGCTAATTTTTTATATATATATCAGTTGGCCAATTAATTTCTTTCTATTTATAGTAGAGACGGGGTCTCGCTCTTGCTCAGGCTGGTTTTGAACTCCTGACCTTGAGCAATCCGCCCGCCTCGGCCTCCCAAGAGCTAGGATTACAGGCGTGAGCCACAGCACCCGGCCTCAATAATTTTCTTATCAACTTGCAAATGTTTCTTATATAATATAGACAAGGTTTATGTATTTATTGCAAATATTTGTATAGCCTATTTTTGTCTTTTTATATTTATTATGTTCCACTAAGTTTTAGTTTTTATACATTAAATATTTACCTTTTTACCTTTATGCTTTATTCTGAATAATTTCTATTGCAATGCCTTCAAGTCATTGATCTTCCCATAGTGTTTTATCTGCTGTTAATTATATCTAGTGAAATGTTTATTTCAGATATTGTATTTATCATCTCTAGAAGTTCCATTTGGGGATTTTTATATTTTTCATTTCTCTCCTTATCATCTGTATGTTTTCCTTTAAATATTTAAGCATATTTACAATATCTATAATAGCTGTGTTAAAGGCCTTGTCTGACAATTTTTTAAAATTTCTTTTTACTTCTGTTTTGACTAGAATTGTCTGATAATTTTATCATTTCTGTTATATCTGGTCTGTTTCTGTTGATTACATTTTCTTCTGGTTATGAGTCAGACTTTTCTGCTTCTTTGCACAACCAGAAGTTTTTGATTGGATGCCAGATATTGTGAATTTTATGTTGTTGAGGGCTTGATTTTGTGGCATCCCTTTAAAGAGTGTTGGACTTTGTTCTGTCAGATAGTTAATTTACTTGCAGATCCTCTTGATCTTTTTAGGCTTGTTTTTAAGCATTGTTAAAGATAGTCTTGAGTAGCCTGTACCCGAGGCTAGTTTAGCCACACTACTAAGCATGACCCTCCTGGGTGTTTATTGAATGCTGCATGTATTTAATGCAGTTTCTCTACTCTGACTGGTAGGTGCTTGAAGAATTTCCAGCCCTGTGGAAAATTTCCAACTCAGGGGGGTTTTTGACTTAGAGATCTTCAAGTAATTATTCTTTTCCTGGCAATCCTTTGCCTAGCCTCATTGAATTTCACCCACTGTCAGACTGGTATTTAGCCAAACACTCAAGGAGACCTCTATGCAGATTTCTGGAGCTCTTTCTCTGTGTAGCTTCTTCCTGTCTGATATTCTGTCCCCTAAATTCTTCCTCAGCCTCTCAGAACTAAGTTTCTGTTTCTTATTTTCAATGAAGCTCTGTTTGAGAGACTTCTTATGCTACAGTCCAGAAATTGCCCCTAGGCAGAAAGCCTGGGTGATTATAGGGTTCAAGGCTTTTGTTCCCTACACAGTCCTGCACCACCTGTTTTCTCATGTTTGAAAACAGTTGTTTCACAGTTTCCTAACTTTCAGGGGTTTGTTGTTGTTGTTTTATGGTGGGAGGGCAAGTCCTATAGTAGTTATCAAATCTTCAACTTGTTATATAATATTTTCTTTGTGAATTTTTGCCATTGTACAAAATAATAGAAAATTTATCTTTCTTTCAGAAATATGATAGTCCTTTAAAGAAAGGAGAAGAGGGTTTGGTAGTAAGAATGGAGAAGGTTCAGGTGCCTGTCATGCTGGGCAAAAAAATAAAAAAAAGTAAAAAGTAAAATTATTACATTAATTGAAAAAAAAAAGAATGGAGAAGGGATGAATTTAAGAGATACTGCAGTAGAACAAGTAGTAGGATCTGGTCATTGCAAATGTGTGTGTGTGTGTGTGTATTTTTGTATGGACGTACAAAAATAATGAGAAGTTAAAGATGACCTAAAGTTATAATAAAAATGTCAGTGACACTGAGAATAAGGCTTTTGGCCAAATGGGAAGATGTTTTCCTGATATTCAGGCAATGTCATTTAATTTTTGTTTACAATTTGAGAAGACAAAGATACATATCTGAAGAAGACATGACAATATTAAGGAAGTAACACTATATACATATTATATAAAAGGTACTGAACTGGGAATCATAAATTCTGCATTCTGGTTCCTATTCTATCAATTGCAAACTCTGCAGCCTGCAGCCTATCTGAGCCTTAGTTTCTTTGTTCAATGGGAGAAATATCTATCATGCATACCTTCCAGGAAAAGCTCAAATAAAATAATACGTGTGAAAGTGCATTGTAAGCCACCTTGTACCATACAGAAGTAAGAAATCACTATATGTCTGTTATTATTTTGCCAAGTAAATATCGAGATACAGAGGGTCAGAGTAAAGCTTCCAAAGCCAGACAATTGTAATCTTGGAGGCTTCCTGAAGAAGGTGTTATTAAAGATGGAAACAATAACTAGGTGGAAAGGGACAGGTATGGAAACCACCATAAATAAAACTTTAGATGCAGAAACAAGCTCTCTTTTTATGTTGTCCCCTGAGGCAGTTTACCCTCCTTCCCACAAAGAGTGGCTGACTGACACTTTGAGGAAATTAGAGCAGAGACTTTAAAGGCTGGAGTGGGAAGATTAGAGGTGTGCTGGGGGAGAGGTGAGGACACAGGCCAAGAAGGAGCTAAGAGAGATGACTGGAGAGAGAGATAGAAAGATGTGGGAGGGCAAAGTGGCTTATCACCACTGCTTTTTGGCTGGGTCGTGGTGGGTGGTAATTATAAAAATAATGCCTACTAATTATAAAAATTCATGCACAATAGAAGGTAATATTCTCTGTGTCTTTTTTCACCACTCCTAACAATTCGGTGCATTTCCTTACATGCTTTTCCCTATGCATACAAAACATATATAATACAAACTTACATTATACCAGACAGCAACAACCTCCCTAAGCCTTGAACCCCTCTCTGCCACTGGCTGCTTTGACCCTGTGACAGTTCTCCTAACCCCTAGATTGACAGTCTTCCTTCCCCCACCTCTTCCCCAAGAGACGGTGTATCTCAAAGCTCAGTCCTTAGATTCCTGCTCTTCCCTCTACATTCTTGGCTCTTAAAGATCTCCCTCCTGTCCCATGCAGATGACTTCCCCATCTCCTCTTCAATATCTGACTTCTCTCAAAAGTTCCAAACCTGTATTTCCCGCCACTTGCTGGGTGTCTCTTCCTCTATCTCTTACCCAGCACCACTCGTATGGACTTGTTTACAACCAGGGTCAATCATTTGTCTCAAAGCTTCTTTCTTCAAGCTTTCCGATTTTTATGAATGACCAAAATACACCCCAAATCATGTGTCAAAACATTGGCTTTCTCCTTGACTTTTCTCTCTCACTAACATCCAGGTCGATTGGTTCTTCTCACATGATATCTTTCTCCTCCATTCCATCTTCTTACTCTATTTTTATCATCTAGACCATGATAATGAGGACTGAACTCTGATCTTTTTCTTTTGCTAAAAACTCTTTCCTAAGGAGGCCAGCTGGGTCAGGCTGACAAATGGTAAATTCCTACTAAGCGGCTTTTGTTAACCAAATAAAGCGGTGGTTTACTTCCCAACCTGATTCTGGTATGGCATTAACATCATCTAAAAGATAGGAAGCCCTTGTCTTAACTCAGGCATCCTAGCAGATGCCTATCATAAATTTAAAATATCTTAACTCAAGCATCCTAGCAGGCGCCTATTGTAAATTTAAAATGTCCTCCTGTCTGGACCTCCCAGAGTGCTCATGCCCTTATCTTAAAGTAAGCATATCCTTTCTGGTCTTCTAGATAAAGTCTAACTCTCTCGGCCAATTGCCAGCCAAAGAATCTTTAAACCCACCTATAACCTGTAAGCCCCCGCTTCAAGATGTCCCACCTTTTGGGGCCAAACCAATGTATGCCTCTCATGTATTGATTTGTGACTTTGCCTATAACCCCTGTCTCTCTGAAAATGTATAAAACTGAACTGTAACCCAGCCACAGGGAGTCCACTTGCCCAAGGCCTCTTGGCAGTGGCTCCGGGTCATGGTCCTCAAATTTGACTCAGAATAAATCTCTTTAAAATTATTTTACAGAGTTTGGCTTTTTTCCGTCGACAATAAATATCCTGCCATGAATCTCTCCTTGCTCTAATTCATCTCCTCATAGCTGCCACACCAACCTTTATAATTGCTATTTACAGCTTAATCCTCTTTTCCTCCTTAACATAGAATTCCTCACCCTCTCGCTTACCACTGTTCCAGTTTCTCAATCTGGCAGTGATACCTCTCACAGTCTGGCACCAAATTGTCTTCCCAAACTCATCTTCGTGACTTTCCTACACTCCATTCCATTCCGGCCCAAATAATTTAATTATTGTTGTCTGAAAGCACCTTGCACTTGCTGACTCCTGGGTGTTTGCTCGAGCCACTAACTCAATCTGAAATTTTGATCCCATGTTGTGAACTTGTCCTAGAACTTTTCTTCCCGTGTCAGAATGCAGTCAAGCCCTATCTTCTTCAAGAGGCATTTTCTGACCACCTCCACTGTCGATGGTACGGCCCCTTCCAAAACCTGAGGCCACTGGTCATTGATATAGACTGGATTGGTATTTACATGCTATCTCTTTGGCCTCCCTGAGTTTCCCGTGTGAAGGGACTCTGCCTTTTTCCTCTGTTTACCTTTAATGTTTGGCACAGGGCCTGGACATCGGAGATGTTCAATAGCTTTTATGTACGATGACCATGCTGAGGTATAGGTTGAAGGTTTGGAGGCAAAGAAGATAAAGTTTAGGGGACAGATAAGGGAGGTGTTGTGGGAATAGACGAGGGCTAAAATTGTGGTTGAGGGGGAGGTGAAAATGAGTTTGGGGATGAAGATCCAAGAAGAGGGATAAGAGTACGAGATTGAGATTGCTTGAAGGTCACTCTCCTACATGTCATTGATAGCGCCTGGGTTGGAGCGTCGATCTGGACATGGTCATGACGTTTTTGGGTGATGGCCCAGATGGGTCTCAGGCTAGGGAAAATTAGGTGTGGTTGGCCTTCCCAGCTCAGCCAACGCAGGCAATCAATGAATTATTTAATTTAACTGTTGCAGAGGCTCAAGGAAGCCCCTGCTGGAAGATCTAAAAACCTTCTTGTTTCACAGAAAAAGAAGACTAAAAACAGGGAAATATTTTGTTTGTTTACTGGATTCATTTAAATTAAAAAAGTGTTTATTGAGCACATACTGTTTATCAGACACTGAGAATACAGGCTGGGTTTTTTTCCCTCAAGGAGTTTCTGGTGTAGTAGAGGAAACAAAGACAAAAAATAAATGCAACCATGTGTTAGGCCGGGCGCGGTGGCTCACGCCTGTAATCCTAGCACTCTGGGAGGCTGAGGCGGGCAGATTGCTCGAAGTCAGGAGTTCAAAACCAGCCTGAGCAAGAGTGAGACCCCATCTCTACTATAAATAGAAAGAAATTAATTGGCCAACTAAAAATATATAGAAAAAATTAGCCAGGCATGGTGGCGCATGCCTGTAGTCCCAGCTACTCAGGAGGCTGAGGCAGAAGGATTGCTTGAGCCCAGGAGTTTGAGGTTGCTGTGAGCTAGGCTGACACCACGGCACTCACTCTAGCCTGGGCAACAAAGCAAGACTCTGTCTCAAAAAATAAAATAAAATAAAATAAGATAAAATAAAATAAAATAAAATAAAATAAAATCAACGGCGTGTTACAATGGAGAAATAATCCTGTATATATATTGGGACACAGAGCAGGGAGGGATAGGTTCACCCTGGGGAAAAAGACAAAGGCTTCTTGGGGAGGCAACTTGAGCTGAGTCTTTCAGGCTGAGTAGGCATCTGCCAGGTTGCTGGGAAAAGAGGAAGATTAGGCAGAGGGTGGGCATTCTGGCAGATAGGCAGCAAGAGTTGCAAGGAGCTGGCGAAATCTTGGGGAAAGTTCATGAGGTTGGGGCCAGGAAGAGATAAATGATGTGTTCGCAAAGAAAACTGGAGACCCACGCGGAGACTTCTTTGGTGTGCGGGTGACAGGGCCTGCAGCAAGGCAGGGCAGCAGGAATAGAGATGGGGGAGGGGGAAAGAGATGCAAAGAAAAGTGGAATTGTCAGGACTCTGTTATTCAAATGGTGGTGACAGGAAAAGAAAGAGGAAGAGAGGAAAGTAAGAGACATCGAGAGAGAGAGAGAGAGAGAGAGAGAGAGAGAGAGAGAGAGAGAGAGAGAGAGAGAGAGAGAGAGAGAGAGAGAGAAAGACCACATGTTAATTAATTCCTGGGTCTTGGCTGGGGCAACTAGGTATGTGATGGTGTCATTTACTGAGAGCAGTGGAAGGGTTGGGAAATGTGATAAACTCAGTTTTTGACAAATCAAGTTGAGGTGCTTCTGGGAATTATAGAAGAGCTCCTCATGGCCCACTTAACTGTCCAGTACTTTGCATGTGAGAAATCGCTGATGTCTGAGAAAGGTCAAAGGAATCCGTGTTAGAGGAGCGATTAGCAAGTGCAACCAATTCAAAATGAGTTGTTGAATATTCACTATGTGCCAGACACAGTGTGGCCTGCGCTAATCCCCAGGGGGGCAGGGACTCTGTCTGACTTGTTCACATGTGCACCCCAGTGCCTAGTACAGTGACTGACACACAGTGGACAGTTACTAATGCATGTTGAATGGCTGATAGTGCATGAATGAATGTAATGGTAATGGGAATACAGCCATGAGAATCTTCTGTATCCCTCCCTTTGGGATTGTTGGTTGTCTGGTTGGGGAGTCAAATGCATAGACAGCCAGTGTCAAAACAGCATATCGCACACTTGAACAGAGGTTGGATGCAAGGAATTCAGGGGCAAGAGAGAGTGACTTAGCCCTTGTGCTTGGGCTTTTAAGGACATATACAAGTTTTCTAGGCAAAGAGAAAAAGACATTCCAGGAAAGAGGAATAGACCGTATAAAAGCTTAGAGAGTGCCGGGCCCGGTGCCTCACGCCTGTAATCCTAGCACTCTGGGAGGCCGAGGTGGGCGGATTGCTCAAGGTCAGGAGTTCGAAACCAGCCTGAGCAAGAGCGAGACCCCATCTCTACTGTAAAATAGAAAGAAATTAATTGGCCAACTAATATATATAGAAAAACTTAGCCGGGCACGGTGGCGCATGCCTGTAGTCCCAGCTACTCGGGAGGCTGAGGCAGCAGGATTGCTTGAGCCCAGGAGTTAGAGGTTGCTGTGAGCTAGGCTGACGCCACGGCCCTCACTCTAGCCTGGACAACAAAGTGAGACGCTGTCTCAAAAAAAAAAAAAAAAAAAAAAAAAAAAATTAAAAAAAAAAGAAAAGGAAAAAATAAAGCTTAGAGAGGTGAAAGTGCGTGGCATGGTTCTCAGGATAACAAAATGTTTCATACGGCAGTACTTCACATGGCAACCACAATGCCTGCCCTCTCCTTATAAGGAAGTCCGCCCTGTCCACAGCCCTTGCTGAGAGGATGCTCTGAGTATACTTGCTTTATACAAAATGAAACTGCTACCCAGACACAGGTCACTTCGTGCCAAAAGATAGACAAATCATAAGCTTTCTAGCAGTTTAAGAGTTGTACTGAGGTGGGACCACTGCCCAAAGATAGGAACAGGGTCAGTTTCTCACTATGGCTCCGTGTGTGTGTGTGTGTGTGTGTGTGTGTGTGTGTGTTGGTTTGGAAAATACAGAGAAAATCAGGCAGTTATCAATAGGAACAAAGATGGAGAGAAGCCAGAAGGGCCACGATGGCCATGGGGAATAGAAGTTACAAAGAAGGAGAAGCTGCACGGTACAGAAAAGACATGCTGAGCAGAGGAAGAAGTTATTTTCAGGTTGAGAAACAGATGGACTCAGAGATCATCCCATTAATCACATCTACACATACCAAAACCCATTAACTATGTTATAACATTTGCTTTCAACCATCAAATATGTATTAAAGAATTCATTAGGAGTGGAATAGTCTATTATATTTACCTAGATATTTAAATTTTTTTTTTTTTGGAGACAGAGTCTCACTCTGTTGCCTAGGCTAGAGTGCCATCTAGTCAGCCTAGGTCACAGCAACCTCAAACTCCTGGGCTCAAGCAATCCTGAGCTCAAGCCTCCAGAGTAGCTGGGACTCCAGGCATGCACCACCATGCCTAGCTAATTTTTCTATATATTTTAGTTGGCCAATTAATTTTCTTTCTGTTTTTAGTAGAGACATGGTCTTGCTTTTGCTCAGGATGGTTTCGAACTCCTGAACTTGGAGCGATCTGCCTGCCTCAGCCTCCCAGAGTGCTAGGATTATAGGCGTGAGCCACCGCGCCTGGCCTAGATATTTAAATTTTTTCTTGTTCTTCACTCATGATATTCCTTCTCACATCATTTCTCTTCTGTCTGAAGAACTTCCTTTAGAAATAATTTTGGAGTGCATCTATTGGCAATGGCTTCTCTTATTTATTTATTTTTAATCTCAGAATGTCTTCATCTTGCCTTCGTTCCTCAAGGATATTTTTGCTGGATATAGAATTCTTAGTTGGTAGTCATTTTCTATTTAAAAAAAAATCATCCATTCATTTATTTTTTGAAGTTTCCTATAATTTATTTATGTATTTAAAAAAATTTTCATTTGTATATATTTATGGTGTACAAGTGCTATTTTGCTACACTGGTATATTGCATTGTGGAGAAGTCAGGGCCTCCGGTGTATCCATCATTGGAGCAGCACACATTGTACCCATCAGACAACCTGCTATTACCCAACTCCTCCCAGACACCCACCCCTCTGCATCTCCAGCGTCCATCAGCCCACACTCTGCTTCCTTGCATATGGCAGTATTTGCCTTTCTTTTTTTTTTTTTTTTTTTTTTTTTGAGACAGAGTCTCACTTTGTTGCCCAGGCTAGAGTGAGTGCCGTGGCGTCAGCCTGGCTCACAGCAACCTCAATCTCCGGGGCTCAGCGATCCTACTGCCTCAGCCTCCCGAGTAGCTGGGACTACAGGCATGCGCCACCATGCCCGGCTAATTTTTTGTATATATATTTTTAGTTGGTCAATTAATTTATTTCTATTTTTGGTAGAGACGGGGTCTCGCTCAGGCTGGTTTCGAACTCCTGACCTTGAGCAATCCGCCCGCCTCGGCCTCCCAAAGTGCTAGGATTACAGGCGTGAGCCACCACGCCCGGCCAGTATTTGCCTTTCTATGTCTGAGTTTTTCACGTAAGATAATGGTCCCCAGGTCCATCTGTGTTGCTGCAAAAGACATAATTTTATTCTTTTTTACATCTAAATGTATTCCATCATGTATATAAACCACACTGTCTTTATCCAATCCTGATGGACACTTAGGTTGATTTCATATCTTTGCTATTGTGGGTGGTGCTGCAATGTTAATAAATGTACAGGTATAGGTATCTTTTGAACATACTGATTTTTTTCCTTTAGGTAGAAGTGATATTGCTGTATCACATGGTAGTTCTATTTTTAGTTCTTTGAAGAATCTCCATATTGTATTCCATAGAGGTTGCACTAATTTATGACCCCACCAACAGTGTGAGAGTGTTCTCTTTTCTCCATATCCTCACCAGCATCTGTTATTTTTTTCTCTTTCGTAGTAGCCATTCTGATTGATGTAAGATGATGTCTCATTGTGGTTTTGATTTGCATTTCTCTGATGATTAGTAATGTTGGACATTTTTATATGCTCATTGGCCTTCTTGTTTGTCTTCTTTTGAAAATGTTTATTCATGTACTTAACCTACTTTTTACTGGGGTTATTTGGGGATTTTGTGTGTGTGTGTGTGTTGAGTTGTTTGAGTTCATTGTAAATTCTGGATATTAGTTCCCTGTTCAATATAGTTCAATAGTTTTCAAATATTTTTTTCCATTCTGTAGGTTTTCTATTCACTCTGTCGATTATTATTATTATTATTTGCTGTGTGGCTTTGTATTTTAATTGTCTCATTTATCTATTTTTGTTTTTGTTGCATTTGTTTTTGAGGCCTTAGTCATGAATTCTTTGCCTAGACCAATGTCCAGAAGAGTTTTCCCTAGGCTTTCTTCTGTTATTTTTATAGTTTCAGGTTCTTACATTCAAATTTTTAATCCACCTTGAGTTGATTTTTGTTATGGTGAGAGAGAGGGGTCAAGTTTCATTCTTCTGCATATGGCAATCCAATTTTCCCAGCACCATTTATTGAAAAGGATGTCCTTTTCCCATGTATATGTTCTTGTCAACTTTGTAAAAGATCAGGTGGCTGTAAGTATGTGGCTTTATTTCTGTTTTTTTTAATTCTGTCCCATTAATCTAAGATTGTGTCTATTTTTATACCAGTCTCTTGCTGTTTTGTTTATTATAGCCTTGTTGTATAATTTGAGGTCAAGTCAGGGAATGTGATGCTTCCAGCTTTGTTCTTTTGGCTCAAGATTGCTTTGGCTATTTAGGCTCTCTTTCAGTTTGATATGAACTTAGACAAAAGTAAATTGTTTTTATTTTTCTTTTTATTGTTGTTTTTGTTGTAGAGATGGGGTCTTGCTATCTTGCACAGGCTGGTTTTAAACTCCTGGCCTCAAGTGATCCTTCCACCTTTTCCATTCTGCTAATCTATATCTTTTCACGGGAGCATTTAACCCATTTATGTTCAAGGTTAATATGATATATGAGGCTTTATTCTTGTCATATTTGATAATTGTTTTATAAATTCTTTCTTTCTTTTCCTGCCTTTTTGTCTTTGTGGTTTGATGAAATTCTATCGTGTTGCCATTTGATGCCTTTCTCTTCCTTCTTTGTGTGATTGTTTTATAAGACCCGTGAGTTTTATATTTTCATGTTTTTGCCATGGTGAGTATAGCCTCTCGTTTCCATGTTCAAGACCCCTTTGAGCAAATCCTATAGGGCCAGTCTAGTGGTCACAAATTCCCTTAGCATTTGCTTGTCTGGGGAGACTTTGTTTCTTCTTCATTTATAAATCTTATTCTGGCAGGACAAAAAATTCTTGGCTGACAGTTTTTTCTTCTTCCAGCACTTTAAAAACACCATCCTGGCCGGGTGCGGTGGCTCACGCCTGTAATCCTAGCACTCTTGGAGGCCAAGGCGGGCGGATTGCTCGAGGTCAGGAGTTTGAAACCAGCCTGATCAAGAGCGAGACCCTGTCTCTACTATAAATAGGAAGAAATTAATTGGCCAAGTAATACATACAGAAAAAATTAGCCGGGCATGGTGGCACATGCCTGTAGTCCCAGCTACTCGAGAGGCTGAGGCAGGAGGATTGCTTGAGCCTAGGAGTTTGAGGTTGCTGTGAGCTAGGCTGACGCCATGGCACTCACTCTAGCCCAGGCAACAGAGTGAGACTCTGTCTCAAAAAAAAAACAAAAAAACAAACAAACAAAAAAAAAACACCATCCTATTCTCTTCTGGCCTTTAAGGCTTCTAATGAGAGGTCTGCTGTTAGTTTGATGGGGTTTCTTTTATAGGTGACTTGATGCTTTTCTCTTGGCAATTTAAAAATTCATTCTTTTCAGGAACATCAAAACGCAAAAAAAAAAATAAATAAATAAAAAAAATAAAAATTCATTCTTTCACTTTTACTTTAGACATTCTGATTATAATGTATAATTTTGAAGTTGCTTTTGCAATGTATTTGTCTAGGGATCACTGGGCCTCCTGTAGCTGGGTGTCTAACTAGCTTGCTAGACTTGGAAAGTTTTTATTGATTATTACCTTAAATAGGTTTTCTAAATTTTGGATTTCTTTCCCCACTGCTTGAATATTGATAATATGCATGTTCATTCTCTTTATGTAGTCCCACATATCCTGAAGGCTTTGTTCATTCTTTTAAATTCTTTTTTCCTTATTTTTACCTGATTGGATTATTTCAACAGACCTGTCTTCAAGTTCTGAGATTCTTTCTTCTGATTGGTCTAGTCTATTATTGACACTTTTGAATGTGTTTTGTATTTCCTTCAATGAATTTTTCAGCTGCAGAATTTCTTTTTTTCAAACAAGCTACAAGAGTTTATTAATCAAAAGAAGAACTGTATTGTGCAAATTTTAACATTCTTCTGTCATCACAGTTAGAAATTGAATTTTCAACTGCAAATTTTTTATAAAATGACACAAATGTTAAACAAATACTTCAATATGATAGTATTTTGGTACACATTATCAACAAGAATTTTGGGAAGGCTTGAGCCTTTAAAGAACTTTTTTGTATACCAAATGATGTGTCCCATAATAATCCTGAACTTTTTTTTTCTTTCCTTCCATCTCTCCTCCCTCCCTTCTTCCTTCCTTCCCTTCCTCCCTTTCTTTCTTTCTTTCTTTCTTCCTTCCTTCCTTTTTTTCCCCCACACAGTCTTGCTCTGTTGCCTAGGCTAGAGTGCAGTGGCATCATCGTAGCTCACTAAAACCTGAAATTCCGGAGCTCAAGGGATCCTCGTGCCTCAGTCTCATGAGTAATTGGAATTACAGGCATAGGCCACCATGCCTGGCTAATTTTTCTATTTTTTTTTAAGTTTTAGAAAATTACGGGGATACAAATGTTTTGATCATATTAATTGCTTTTGTACAGTTTGAGTCAAAGTTATAAGTGTGCCCGTCTACCCAGAGAGTATGCATTGCACCTGTTAGGTATGAATTTACCCATACTCTCCTAACTCCTCCCACATGCTTGATTTCTGTTGAGTTTTACTTCCATATGTGCACATGGGTGTTGATCGATTAGTTCAGCACTCATAAACACAATTCCCTCAGCATTTGCTAATCATCAGAGAAATGTAAATCAAAACCACAATGAGACATCATCTTACACCAATCAGAATGGCTATTATGAAAAAGAAAAACATAACAGATATTGGTGAGGATGTGGGGGAAAGGGAACACTCTTACACTGTTGGTGGGATCATAAATTAGTGCAACGTCTATGGAAAATAATAGGGAGATTCCTCAAACTATAAACAATAATAATTTATTAAACTATTTGTTTTTCCATTCTTGTGATACTTCACTTAGAAGGATGGCCTCCAGTTCCATCCAGGTTGTTACAAAAGGTATTAGTTCACCGTCCTTCTTTACTCTAACCACATTTTATAAATCCACTTATATATTGATGGCACTTGAGTTGAGTCCACATCTTTGCAATTGTGAGTTGTGCTGCAATAAGCATTCAAGTGGAAGTGTCTTTTTCATAAAATGATGATTTTTCGTTTGGGTAAATGCCCAATAGTAGAATTGCTGGATTCAATGGTAGGTATACTTTTAGTTCTCAGAGTTATCTCCATACTACTTTCCATAGAAGTTGTACTAATTTGAGGTCCCACCAACAGTGTATAAATGTTCCTTTCTCTCTGCATTCACATCAGCATCTGTTGTTTTGGAACTTTTTAATAATAGCCATTCTCACTGGAGGTAGTGGCTATTTCATTCTGGTTTTGATTTGCATTTCTCTGATGATTAGAAATGCTCAGCATTTTTTCATGTGTTTTTTGACCATTAGTCTGTCTTCTTTTGAAAATCTTCTGTTCATGTCTTTTACTCACTTTTTAATGGGATTGTTTGGGGTTTTATTCTTGCCAATTTGCTTGAGTTCTTTGTAGGGTTATTAGCCCTTTACAGATGTGTAGCATGCAAATATTTTTGTAGGTTGTAGGTTGTGTATTCACTCTATTGATTGTTTCCTTGGCTGTGAAGAAGCTTTTTAAATTTAATCAGGTCCTATTTTTTTTTTTTTCTGACTGTGATTGCCTTTGGGGTCTTCTTCATAAATTCTTTGCTTAGGCTGACAACTATAAGAGTTTTTCCAACATTTCCTTCTAGAATTCTTATAGTTTCCTGCCTTAGGCTTAAGTCTGTTATCTATCATAAAGTAATTTTTGTGAGTGGTGAGAGGTGTGGATCCTGTTTCAGTCTTCTATATGTGGTTATCCAATTTTCCCAGCACAATGTATTGAATAGCGATTCTTTCCCCTAGTGTATATTTTTTTCTGCTTTGTCAAAGATATGATGGCAATAGGAGGATAGTTTTATATCTGGGTTCTCTGTTCTGATCCATTGGTCTAAGTCTCTGGTTTTGTGCCCATACCATTCTGTTTTGGTTACTATACCCTTGTAGAATAGCTTGAAGTCTGGCAAAGTGATGCCTCCTGATTTGTTCTTTTTGCTAAGGTTGATTTGGCTATTCGAAGTCTTTTCTGATTCCATAGAAAGCATAGCATTATTTTTTCTAGATCTGTGAAAAATGACATTGATATTTTAATGGGCATTACACCGAACTGTAAATAGAAATCACAGAAATTGGTATAGAAATTTTAACAATGTTGATTTTGCAAATTCATGAGCATGATGTGTTTCCATTTGTTTGTGTCCTCTGCGATTTCCTCCATCAGTGTTTTGTAGTTCTCTCTGTAGAGGTCTTTCCCCTCCTTGGTTAAATATGTGTCTAGGGAGTATATTTTCTTTATTGTTATTTTGAAAGGTATTAAGTCTTTGATTTGATTCTCAGCTTGACTGTTATTGGTGTACAGGAATGTTACTGATTTGTGTACACTGATTTTGTGACCTGAGACTTTGCTGAACTTATTTATCAATGCCAAGAGTCTCCTGGCAGAATCTTTGGGGTTTTCTAGATACAAGATCATATTGTCAGCAAAGAGCAATAGTTTGACTTCATCTTTCCCCATTTGGATATGTCCACAAGGGTTTCCTCACCACCCAAGTCTGGGACTGAGACCTCTCTCCTGCATCTCCCTGTACCACTCTTTTGTCCGGGGAGGGGGGGAACCTAGTCCGGCTCACCTATCTAAGCTGCCGTGCACAATCCTATGAAATGCTTCCAGGCAGAAAGCTCACAAATTGCGGCAGCCCCACTCTCAGTGGGGGGCTTGGCTGGAACATGCACCTGCCATTGAGAAGCAGCTTCTTGATTCATCATAGTCTCGCTGTTGCAATGGGGGGAGGGGCCATGGCTACCAGCCAGCCCAAGCTAAAATTACTTTCTCTGATGCCATGATTGGAAGAGGTGCAGAGGAGGAAGTGTGTAAGTGTAAGAAAGCCAGCACCTGGGCTGGGCACGGTGGCTCATGCCTGTAATCCTAGCACTCTGGGAGGCCAAGGCAGGCAGATTGCTCAAGGTCAGGAGCTCGAAACCAGCCTGAGCAAGAGTGAGACCCCGTCTCTGCTATAAATAGAAAGAAATTAATTGGCCAACTAATATATATAGAAAAAAGTAGCCGGGCATGGTGGTGCATGCCTGTAGTCCCAGCTACTCGGGAGGCTGAGGCAGCAGGATTGCTTGAGCCAAGGAGTTTGAGGTTGCTTTGAGCTAGGCTAATGCCATGGCACTCACTCCAGCCTGGGCAACAAAGTGAGACTCTGTCTCAAAAAAAAAAAAAAAAAAAAAAAAAAGAAGAAAGCCAGCACCTGCAGCAGGGAAGTGGTATTGTCCCACGTGTGCTTAGGAGAGCCTGGCCTCCTCCATTTCTCCCAAGTGGGTGGCAGCTACAGCTGAGTCACCTCATACTCAGCCCAAGGGTGGGTGCAGCACAGCAGTAAACTCTGAAAACGGTGCTGCCTGTGGGCCTGTGACCAGAGAGGGTGCGGCCCCTCTCAGGCAGGCAGCATGGACAAGAAGCTGTGAGGAGTGTGGTCCACATGAATCTCAGTCTCACAGTGGCCCGTTCCAGTGCAGTGGCTGTTGTCCTAGGCATGTGTTGGAGAGCCTGGTTCCCCTGTCCTCCTTGGCCAGGAGGTGGATGCAGCTGTGTCAGCCCAAAATTGCCTCAAGGACGGGTTGCAGCCCAGCATGAAACTCCCAAAAAGGCACCTTGGGGATTGCAGCTGGAGAGGGTGGGCCCTCTCCCAGGCAAGCGGTGTGGGCAAGGTGCTGTGGGGAGTGCAGCTGACTCACATCTCAGTGTCAACAGAGCCTGCATCAGGGCGGTGGGGCCCTCCCCGGGGGTTCTGGGCGCGCCCAGTCTCCCCTCTCCCTCCTCAGAGCCCCGCGGTGCCAGCAGCTGCAGCTGTGGTCTCTGGCCTCTAGGCTCTCAGAGTGGGGCACAGCTCAAGCTGCTCTAGGCTCAGATGCCTGTGGCATCCCGTGTGAGTTCCCCTCTGGGACAATGTCTCTGTGCAATCTCTAGGCAGCTCCCTATGTTAGCCCCGAGGCCTGTGTGGGTTGAGGGGTTTCCCCGAAGCCAAGATCCTAAAAGCCTTTTTGTAGTGTGGAGACTTGGGGGTTTCTCTGTTACTGTTTCCCGTATCCAGGAACCTCCCCCAGCTCTCACCCAGTCCTTGGCTGTGCAAGCTGCCTTGACCCTCGCCTCACTTACCGTTGGTGCTTCCCCTCACTGCGTTGGTGACTCCTACTATTCTCCCCTAGAGGATCTATTCAAAATATGAATATCTACTTACCATTCTGGTTCCTCTGCATGAAAGAGGCACAAACTACCTGTATCTAGTTGGCCATCTTGAGTCCATCTCTGATAGTTATTTTCTTTCAGGACTTCAAAAAATATTATTCCGCTTTCTTCTGGCCTCCATTGTGTCTGATGAGAACTCTGCAGTCATTTGAATTGTTGTTTCTTTATAGGAAATGCATTGCCTTTCTCTGCCTGCTTGCAAAAGTTTTTGGCTTTGGTTTTTGATAGTTTGATTGTGATACACCAGGGTGAGAATTTTTTTTTAATCATGTTGGTGATTTGCTAAGATTTTTGAATCTGTAGATTTATGTCTTTCATGAAATTTAAGAAGTTTTAAGCCATTATTTCTTTAAACATTTTTTTTTTCCTGCACCACACTATTTCTTCTCAGTTTTTGATCCTATGGAGAATGCTGGGGTTTTTTGTTTTATTAAGTAATTGACCTGGTTGAATTCAGGCTACAAGTTCCAATAAGTCTTCTGTAGTTGTATTTTCAAAGCCAGTTTTTTTCCAGGCCTTTGCAATGCTGTTTGGCTCTGTCCTATGTATGTGCCCCCCAGTGGCCAGTATGGGACCTGAGTGGTGGACTACCTCATTAAAAAAAAACACAAAAAAACAACAAAAAAAAAAGCAAACTTTTTACTTAGTTTTTACCTAATGTCCTTTTTCTATTCCAGGATTCCATCTAAGATACCACATCACATTTAGTCATTATGTCTCCTTAGGCTCCTCTTGCCCATGAGAGTTTCTCGCATTTTCCTTGTTTGTGATGACCTTGATAGTTTTGAGAAGTATTGCTCCACTATTTTGCAGAATGCCCCCCCATTGGGATTTGTCTGATGTTTTTCCCCCATGTTCAGATGACAGCCATGCGTTTTTTTGGAGGAAGACCACAGACCTAAATGTCATTCTCACCACATCATAACAAAGGTGCACAGTACCAACATGACTGATTGCTATTAATGTTCACCTGGCTGAAGTAGTGTTTGTCAGCTTTCTCCATTGTAAAGTTACTCTCCCCTACTTTCCATATTCTGCTCTTTGGAAGGAAATCACTATGAATAGCTCACACTGAAAGGGTGGAGAGTGATGCTCCACCTTCTTCAGAGCAGAGTATCTGCATAAATAACTTGGAATTCTTCTGCATGGGAAAACAATATCTTCTCCTCCATTTATTTATTTATTTGATCATTTGTTTGTAATTTGTATCCATATAGACTCATGGATATTTATTTTATATTTTGAGTTATAAATATTACTTTATTTAATGTATTGCTCAAATTGTTCCAGCTTTGGTCATTGGGATCATGTTCAGTATGCTCCTGTATCCCTTAGAAATAGTCTGATCTCTTTGGTTTTGTGTTTGTAGATAATGCGTGTGTGAATGAGCATTTCCTTACTTTGTGCCATTACAAGATACTCTAGGCTCATCTAATATCATGTCTGTCCATTTCTAGAATCAGCCACTTCCCTAAGAAGACTTGGTTCTTTTTATTGGAGAATAGTATTAAAAATGAAGGTCTGGGCATCAGATGTGTTTGTTGCTACTGGAGTTTCATTATATCTAGGACAGTGCAATGATATACATTATGTACACTAACTCATATATATATGTAAACACACATATCGGTAAATATTTCTATATATAATCATCTGTATCAAAAAGCTAAACATGAGCTTATACTGATATCTCAAACTCTATTCCATAAGCACCAATCTTTTTATTTTTAGCCTTTCTGATCAATTTTATTTTAGGTATGTCTCTTTTATGCAGCATAAGAGTATTTTTTTGAGCCAATAGAAATATATTTTCTAGTAATTGGTAAGATAAATTTATTTATTGTCATATATATCTGTCCCTGGTTCTGTCATATGATTTTGTTAATATATAAATCTTAATTTCATATGTTTATATATCTCTTTACCTATTTATATACACACATACACAGATATTTAAATGTTTGCATTATGTGGCCTACTTGCTTTTCTTTTTATTGTAGTTTTATATTCAGGAAGGTTTGTATTTTTATCTTAGCAGTTACCAGCATAATTCTATCTTGATTAATTCAAACAATAGTTATTAGGTCTTTACTTTGTTTTCTACTTTCATTTTTAAAATTTTTTTCTTATTTCAACATATTACAGGGGTACAAATGGTTAGGTTACATATATTGCCCAAGTCAAAGCTTCAAGCATGTCCATCCCTCAGATGGTGCGCACTGCACCCTTTAGGTATGAATATACCCATCCCCTCCTCCACCTCCCATCTGCCCAACACCTGATGAATGTTATTACTATATGTGCACTTTGGTATTGATCAGTTAAAACCGGTTTGATGGTGAGTACATTTGGTGCTTGTTTTTCCATTATTGGGATACTTCACTTAGTAGAATGGGTTCCAGTTCTATCCAGGATAGCACAAGAGGTGCTATATCACCATTGTTTTTTGTGGCTGAGTAGAACTCCATGGTATATATATACTGCATTTTATTAATCGACTCATGTATTGATGGGCACTTGGGTTCTTTCCACATTTTGCAATTGTGAATTTTGTTGCTATAAACATGCTAGTGCAGATGTCTTTTTTATAGAATGTATTTTTTTTCCTTTGGGTAGATGCCCAGTAATGGGATTGCTGTATCAAATGGTAGTTCTACTTGTAGCTCTTTGAGATAGCTCCATATTACTTTCCATAGAGGTTGTACTAGTTTGCAGTTCCACCAGCAGTGTATGAGTGTTCCTATCTCCTAACATTTATTGTTTTATTTCCTTATTTTGAGCAATGCTAAGATTAGCTTATATACTATTCCTCTTACATTTTCTCCACCACCCATTAAAATGTCTTAATGTTTATTTTTCCTGTTAAATATGCTTATACTTTTACTACTTGAGGCTTTTTGAACTTTCCAACTTTTCTCACTGTTCTCTCATTTTATTGGTTATGTAATTTCCACATTATCAAAACATAGACTATTTACAGTATATTATGTTACTCTTAGCCCCTCCATTGTTTTCATGTTAGTTCTGCAGTAAATATGTTTTTAAGCTTACCACCAGTCCTTTTGCCAGAGTTTCTCATGGTTGGCTAGAATTTGTCCTCTGGTAGTTTCCACAGAAAGAGCTCATGAGAACAATATTTCTTCAGTTCTTATTTGTTCAAAAACTCTTGGTAACCCTTATACAAGAAGTGCAGTATGGCTAGATATAAAATCCTTGGCTTACTTCTCATTCTTTTATTGAATGTCTTTTACTGCTGCTCAGTGTATTCAGGCCTGGACTGTTGGTGTGGAGAAGTTTAAGTGACTTCATATTTTGGTCCAGCTGTCCAAAGGATTCTTTTTCTTTTAAAATTTTTTTATATAGAGAGAGGCTTGCTATCTTGCCTAGGCTGGTCTCCAACTCTTGGGCTCATGCAATCCTCCTGCCTTGGTCTCCCAAAGTGCTATTATTATAGGCATGAGCCATTGTGCCAGTGGCCCAAAGCATCATTCTTTTTATCTTTAAAGTCAGAGAATACTATGAACAACTATACACTCACAAACTAGAATATCTAGAGAAAATGGATGCATTCTCGGAAACATACACCCTCCTAATATTTAACCAGGAAGAATTAGAAATGCTGAAAAGACCAACAATGGGTAGTGAGATAGAATCAGTAATAAAAAATATACCAACACAAAAAAGCCCAGGACCAGATGTATTTACAGCCAAAGTATACAAAACATACAAAGAAGAGCTAGTACCAATCTTCCTGAAACTCTTCCAAAAAATCAAAGAGGAAGGAATTCTCCCTAACTCATTCTAGGAAGCCAGTATCACCTTGACACCAAAACCAGACAAAGACACAATAAAAAAATAAAACTACAGACCAATATCCCTTATAAACATAGACACAAAAATCTTTAAAAAAATTAGCAAAACCAAATCCAACAAGACATCAAAAAGATAATACACTATGATCAAGTGTGTTTTATCCAGGGATGCAAGGATGGTTCAACATATGCAAATCAATAAATGTGATTCATCACATAATCAGAATAAGGACATAAACCATATGATTATCTCAATAGATGCAGAAAAGGTGTTTGATAAAATTCAGCATCACTTCATGATAAAATCCCAAAAAACTAGGAATAAAAGAAACATACTGGCTGGGCGTGGTGGCTCATGCCTGTAATCCTAGCACTCTGGGAGGCAGAGGCAGGCAGATTGCTCGAGGTCAGGAGTTTGAAACCAGCCTGAGCAAGAGCGAGACCCCGTCTCTACTATAAATAGAAAGAAATTAATTGGTCAACTAATATATATAGAAAAAATTAGCTGGGCATGGTGGCACATGCCTGTAGTCCCAGCTACTTGGAAGGCTGAGGGAGCAGGATTGCTTGAGCCCAGGAGTTTGAGATTGCTATGAGCAAGGCTGACACCATGGCACTCACTCTAGCCTGGGCAACAAAGTGAGACTCTGTCTCAAAAAAAAAAAAAAAGAAAAGAAAAAAGAAACATACCTCAAAATAATAAAAGCCATATATGACAAACCCTCAGCCAACATCATACTGAATGGGGAAAAGTTGAAAGCAATCCCTCCAAGAACTGGGACATGACAAAGATGCCCACTCACCATTCCTATTCAACAAAGTGATGGAAGTACTAGCCAACGCAATTGGGCAAGGAAAAGAAATAAAAGGTATCCAAACTGGAAGAAAAAAATCAAATTATTCCTTTTCACAGATGATATGATATTATGCCTAGAAAACCCTGTAGACTTCTCAAAAAACTCTTAGATTTGAGAAATTAATTCAGTAAAATATCTGGATACAAAATCAATGTACGGAAATCAGTAGCATTTCTATGTACCAATAACAATCATGTTAAGAACCAAATCAAGAAGGTCATCCCATTTATAATAGCTAAAAACAAACAAACTAACAAACAAAACCCCACACATCTATAGCCAACTGGTCTTTGAAAAAGTCAACAAAAACATATACTGGGGAAAGGATACCTTTTTCACTAAATGGTGCTGGAAAAAAATGGATTGGCATATGCAGAAGAATAAAATAGACCCCTATCTTTCATCACATATGAAATTCAATTCAGGATGGATTAAAGACTTAAATTTGAGACCTGAAATTATAAAAATACTGCAAGAAAACCTAGGTAAAACTTTTCTGGACATTGATCTAAGCAATGAATTCATGACTGAGACCTCAAAGCAAATGCAACCAAAACCAAAACCAAAATTAGACAAATCGAACTTAATTAAACTAAAAAGCTTCTGTACAGCAAAAAAAAAATAATCAGCAGAGTGAATAAACAATCTACAGAATGGGCGAAATATTTGTAAACTATACATCCAACAGGGAACTAATATCCAGAATTTACAAGGAACTCAAACAACTCAACAACAACAAAAACACTAAATAACCCACTAAAAAGTGGGCAAACTACATAAATAGACATTTTCAAAAGAAGACATAGAAATGGCTAACAGGCATATGAAAAAATGTTCAACATCACTAATCATCAGAGAAATGCAAATTAAAACCACAATGAGATATCATTCTACAGAAGTCAGAATGGCTATTACTAAAAAGCAAAAAAATCTCCCAGATTTTGGCAAGGATGCAGAGAAAAAGGAATACATGCAGTCTTGGTGGGAATGTAAATTAGTATAACTTCTATGGAAAATGATATGAAGATATCTCAAAGAACTAAACATAGAACTACCATTCAATTCAGCAACCCCACTATGGGGCATTTACCCAACAGATGAGAAATCAATGTGTAAAAAAGATACTTACACTCATATGTTTATTGCAGCACTATTCATAATAGCAAAGATATGGAATCAACCTAAGTGTTCATCAACAGGGATGATTCAATAAAGAAAATATGGTATATACATACAATAGAATACCATTCAGCCATAAAAAGAATAAAATCATATCTTTTGCAGCAACATGGACAGAACTGGAGGCCATTATCTTAAGTGTTTCTCAGAAACTCAAATACCACATGTACTCACTTATAAGTGGGATCTAAATAATGTGTACACATGAACATAGAGTGTGGAAAATAGACATTGGAGACTCAGAAGGGTGGGGGAGTGAGGAATGAGAAATTACTTAATGGGTACAATACACATTATTCAGGCGATGGTTACACTAAAAGTCTAGAGTCTACTACTACCCAATATATCCATCTAACAAAACAGCACTAATAACCCTTAAATTTATATAATACAAACAAAAAAATAAAAATAAAATCCAGTAACTTTACTAGGACGTGTGTTGGTGCTTACCATGTTGGATCAATTTTTTCTGGACATGGTGTACTCTTTCAAAATATAGAGTTGAGTGTCTCTTTAAAAGAAGCATTTACTTGTACTGTATTTCAAAATGATCTTCCTATGTAGACTATTCTATGGTTTCCTCTTCAGGGACTTCTACTATGTGTGTGTTGGCAAGCTTTGACTTGTATTTTGTACCTCTTAATCCTGTTAATATCCTTATCTTCTTGTTGATTTGTTTCATTATGTTTACTTATCTCATTTTTATCCTTTGTATTATTGTGATCTCTGCAATATCTGTTTATATAATAATATCTTATTATACTTCTTTTAATTTTGTCTTCATTTCTGTGATGGTTTTGTTTTTTCTTCTATATCTTTTCTGAATTCTACCAGTTCCCATTTTAATTTCTGCTGTGGCCTAGTCTTCTCATTCTTGAACCATTTTCTACTTTGTATTGTTCCTTTACAGTGGCAGTTGCTTTGTTAAGTATTTTTTCACTCACAATGAAATCTTTGGATATATATTTTTATCCAACCCATGAAAACTATTTCTGGTGAATGCTTTCTGTAGAAATGCTTTGTGCTATTTCTTATATTTAAAAGTATGTACTATCTCTATGTGAGTGAAGTATTAATTCTTTTTTTAAAACTCATATTTAAATGAGTTAAATTGTTCTCTATCGGCTATTTGCAGAAATTTCCTGTGGGTATTGGGTTATGGAGAGACAAGAATAGCTTTCCCATGCTGTGCAGCTCAAGGGTTCCTTTCCATGTTTCTAGAAAGATGATTTACTGCAAATATAGCACTCATATATTCATGCATTGTCAGTTTTTCCAAACCTTAGCAAGTTCAGGAGGGCTTGGTTCCTTCACATAATTTTGAATTTGCAGCATTTCTCCTAAACTTTTGAAAATTAGGTTTTTTCTTTTCTTTTGAGACAGAGTCTCACTTTGTTGCCCAGGCTAGAGTGAGTGCCGTGGCGTCAGCCTAGCTCACAGCAACCTCAAACTCCTGGGCTCAAGCGATCCTCCTGCCTCAGTCTCCCAAGTAGCTGGGACTGCAGGCATGCACCACCATGCCCGGCTAATTTTTTGTATATATATATATATATATATATTTTGTTGGGCAATTAATTTCTTTCTATTTTTAGTAGAGACGGGGTCTTGCTCAGGCTGGTTTCGAACTCCTGACCTCGAGCAATCCGCCCACCTCGGCCTCCCAGAGTACTAGGATTACAGGCGTGAGCCACCATGCCTGGCCAATGCTTTTAGATTTTACAGAAAAAGTTTAGAGTTAGATCTGTGATTTTAAAACGTGTAAAAATAACCACACACATAAACAGAAATGAAAAAGTTGGTGGCTTCTAATATAGAAGAGGGGAAAACGTTATATAAAAACATTGCCAATTATACAGAATAAAAAGCAAAGGGGATAAAACATTATGCTCATAATAAGATAGTAGAAATAAGTCCAAGTGTATCAGCATTTCCAATTCATATAAATTTACCTGGAAAAAGCTGGAGATTATCAGATTGGATTATAAAAATTATATCTGGCTGGGCGAGGTGGCTCACGCCTGTAATCCTAGCACTCTGGGAGGCTGAGGCGGGTGGATCCCTCAAGGTCAGGAGTTCGAAACTAGCCTGAGCAAGAGCGAGACCCTGTCTCTACTATAGATAGAAAGAAATTAATTGGCCAACTAAAAATATATAGAAAAAAAATTATATCTATCTGTATGCTGTTTAGAAGAGATATCTGGAACAAAACCACACTGAGAAGCTAAAAATAAAAATAGACGGCAAGAGATATACTATGCAATCACTAACCTAAAAAATCTATTTTATTTATTTTTTAAAATAATTTTTTAAAACTTTATTTTTTATTTATATTTCAATTTCTTCTTTTTTACACTTCTAATAGACTAAATCCATGTTTTAAAAAAATCTATTTTTTAATATTAAGAAAATCAGAAAGCCAAAAAGCACTAATAAAGATAATGTCAAATGGAATAATCACCAAGATGATATGATGGTTATAAACTTGTATATATTGAACACTAGAAAACATATAAGTCAACAAGCAACAAAATTAGAAAGATTAATGGATAAATCCTCAATCTCTGTAGGTGAAGTTGGCCTATGTCTTTGAGAATCTGGTAGATTAAACAGATTTAAAAAGTGGTAACATAATATTATAACATTGGAATTGATACCTTTTTAATATGGAAAAATGTAAAACATATAAAATATATATTTTTACATATAAAATATAAAACAACCCTCCCAAACCCCCACATAAGTGATAAAAGATAATATGAGTGAATTCTTTTAGATCTGGCAGTGGGAAAACTTTTCTAACTGACTCAAAATTAAGCAGACATCAAAAAAAGATGAACTTGACTATATATATATATATATATATATACACAAAACAAACAAATCATTTGAGTGATGAAACTCTAGAAATGAACAAAAAAAGACAAATGGCAAACTGAGAAATAATTAGCAACGTTTACCACAATGGGCTATCACTTTAATATATAGTCCGCCCTTTAACAGCAGAGGTTTAAACTGCATGGGTCCACTTATTTGTAGATTTTTTTTTCTATAAATGTATTGGAAAATATTTTGGAGATTTGTGACAATTTGAAAAAACTTGCAGACAAACCATATAGCCTATAAATATTGAAAAAATAAGAAAAAGTCAGATATGTCATAAATGCATAAAATATATGTAGATATGAATCTATTTTATCATTTACAACCATAAAATATACACAAATCTATTATAAAAAATCAAAACTTATGCACATACTTACAGACTTTACTTGGTGCCATTTGCAGTGGAGAGAAATGCAAACAAATGTAAAGATGCAGTGTTCAATCATAGCTGCATAAAATTAACTGTGGTACAACTACAGCTGTAATAATGTTGTAGCCGCCTCCTGTTGCTATTGAGGTGAGCTCAAGTGTTGCAAGTATCTGCTTAAAACGCCAGGTGACGCTAATGATCTCTGTTGAGCAGTTCTCTGGTAAATTGCATATTGCAATAAAAAGTGATCTCTTCTGGTTCTCCCCTATTTTTCATGTGCTCATGGCAATGCCCTAAACAAACTTTGAATAACACCGGGGGTCAATACAAAGTGCCACTAGTGATGCTGGAATTTTCCCAAGCAGCAGAGAAAAGCCATAATATTAAAAGAAAGAGTTGAAGTGTTCGATATGTACTGTAGATTGAGGTCTGCAGCTCTGGGTACCCACTCTTTTAGACGATTTGTCATTTCTTTTTCTTTCTTCTGAGACAGAGTCTAGCTTTGTTGCCCAGGCTAGAGTGAGTGCCGTGGCGTCAGCCTAGCTCACAGCAACCTCAAACTCCTGGGCTCAAGCAATCCTTCTGCCTCAGCCTCCCGAGTAGCTGGGACTACAGGCATGCGCCACCATGCCCGGCTACTTTTTTCTATATATATCAGTTGGCCAATTAATTTCTTTCTATTTATAGTAGAGATGGGGTCTCGCTCTTGCTCAGGCTGGTTTTGAACTCCTGACCTCGAGCAATCCGCCCGCCTCGGCCTCCCAGAGTGCTAGGATTACAGGCGTGAGCTGCTGCGCCCAGCCTAGACGATTTGTCTTGTGCACAGATTATTTAAACTTGCAGTATCAATAAATGCAGCACCATACTGTAAATGTACCTTCCTTATAATTTTCTTAACACCATTTTTTTCCTCTAACTTATTTATTGTAAGAACACAACATATAACGTATATGTTAATTGACTGTTTACCTTGTCAGTAAGGCTTCCAGTCAACGGTGGGCTATTAGGAATGAAGTTGTAGGAGTCAAAAGTTACATGTGGATTTCTTTTTTTTTTTTTCCTTTAGGGTGCTTGGTCCTCAGGCATCAGTGAAAACATGTGGATTTCTGACTGCATGGAGTGTGGTGCCCCTAAGCTCCGCGGTTTTCTAGGGTCTATTGTATAATGAACTTCTAACATCTGGGGAGAAAAGGACCAGTAATCTCATGTACAAAATGAGTGAAAGATATAAGCACATAGTTCACAAAGAAATTCAGATGGCCCTTAGACATGTGAGAAGATTTGCATGTAACAAGAGAAATGCAAGTTAGCATTATAGTAAGGTCCAGATTCTTTCCACGCTTCTAGCAGGTGGGCCTGGTGCATGGCAGGGACTCAGGAAACGTGTAGAGTTGAGGGGCTGCTGCTGGCCGGCCCAGGCTCTGTGTGCACCTGCCTTATGAGGAGGCAGGTGCACCTGGCCTGGCCACTGGATTGTCGTGCCTGGAGGAGGAAGCCCAGGCTGAAGGCTGCACTAGTCATGGTGGAGACCTCCCTGCAGGTCAGAAGGGCTGGGTGGCTGCATGGTGGGTCACTCTGTGGGTCTGTGCCACCCCCCCTGCTTACCTTCTCCCACCGGGCAGGACTCACGAGGTGTCTACATTAAGTCCTGGGCTCTCAGGGAAGACATGGGGCAGGTGGGCGGGGTCTGCCACATCACGTTTGTACTGGGTGCTGGAGCCGGCCAGGTTTGTTTGTGTCCCAGCTCTGCCATCTGCAGACCCCTCCTCATTCTGGAAGGGACAGCTATGCTGGGGAGGGGGTTGGCCCTGAGCTGACGCAGGTGAGGGCTCTGGGGATGGTGGCGCTCCAGCTAATTGTGTGGCGCGGTGACAGTGCTTCCTGAGAAGGAAGGAAAGATCGTGGCTAAAAATGCAACTGGGCTCCTTGGGCAGCAGCGATTCCCCAGTTCCCTGTGTGGAAATGTGCGATACTGAAAAAACCCACACATTCCGTGGCTTGTTCTGCCCTGGGCTTCGTGTCACTTCCTTGCATGATCACTATGTTCCTCCATGGACAGGAGCTTCCAGAGATGGCAACAGCAGAGCAATGGGGCATTTGTGCAATGTCACTTCCCCTCTAAGTGGTTAGAAATATGGTCCCATCCGGAGGACGGGCCGAGGTCTGGGAAGACACTTCAGGGGTGCTTCTGCCCTCCCATTTCTGAGGGACGTCCCCTACACGTGAGAAAGTTGATGTACTTGCATTTTACCAACTGGAATTGTGAAACTAATGTTTATAGACTTCAAAGGCTTTTTAAAATGAAATGATCCACATGTTCTGGTTAACAGAAAAAGAAAAAAAATAAAAAAAAATAAAATGAAATGAAAAGTTTTAAATTGATTTGATGAAAGTCGTGATGGAGAAGAATGCGGGGCACCTGCCACACTGAGAACGTCAGGGACTCTTTATTAGACTGCGGGCACCTGCGGGCTCCTCCCTGGGCGTCGCCTGCTGCTCAGACGGTGTGACATTACAGGAAGGAAGCCACAGACTTGGTTCCTAGCTGCTTTGGGAAACGTGAATTGGAGACGGAAAGTTCTCCAGCATGTTTTATTTGAACTTATACTATTCTGTTGTCTTCCCCTTTTGTGGGGGCAACGACCAGACTTTAGGCTCAGACTGTCGTAACAGAACTTGCAAGGCTAGATTATGTCCCACATGACTCAGTTTTTTTTTTTGTTGTTGTTGTTATTAACAACCAGTCGTTTACTATTAAACTTAAATGGCCAATTGAAACAAACAGTTCTGAGACCGTTCTTCCACCACTGATTAAGAGTGGGGTGGCAGGTATTAGGGATAATATTCATTTAGCCTTCTGAGCTTTCTGGGCAGATTTGGTGACCTTGCAGCAGCAGCAACTGTCCAGCAGCCTTCTTGTCCACTGCTTTGGTGACACCCACAGCAACTGTCTGTCTCATATCACGAACGGCAAAACGACCCAGAGGAGGATAGTCTGAGAAGCTCTCGACACACATGGGCTTGCCAGGAGCCATATCGACGATGGCAGCATCACCAGACTTCAAGAATTTAGGACCATCCTCCAGCTTCTTTCCAGAGCGGTGATCAATCTTTTCCTTGAGCTCAGCAAACTTGCAGGCAATGTGGGCAGTGTGACAGTCCAGTACAGCAGCGTAGCCAGCGCTAATTTGGCCTGGATGGTTCAGGATAATCACCTGAGCAGTGAAGCCTGCTGCTTCCACTGGTGGGTCATTTTTGCTGTCACCAGCAACGTTGCCACGATGAACATCTTTGACACACACGTTCTTGACATTGAAACCCACATTGTCACCTGGAAGAGCTTCGCTCAAAGCTTCATGGTGCATTTCAACGGACTTTACTTCAGTTGTAACATTGACCGGAGCAAAGGTGACCACCATGCCGGGTTTGAGAACGCCAGTCTCCACTCGGCCCACAGGGGCAGTGCCAATACAACCAATTTTGTAGACATCCTGGAGAGGCAGATGCAAGGGCTTGTCAGTTGGACGAGTTGGTGGCAGGATGCAATCCAGAGCTTCAAGCAGTGTGGTTCCACTGGCATTGCCATCTTTACGGGTGACTTTCCATCCCTTGAACCAAGGCATGTTAGCACTTGGCTCCAACATGTTGTCACCATTCCAGCCAGAAATTGGCACAAATGCTACTGTGTCAGGGTTGTAGCCAATTTTCTTAATGTAAGTGCTGACTTCTTTAACAATTTCCTCGTATCCCTTCTGGCTGTAGGGCGGCTCAGTGGAATCCATCTTGTTAACACCAACAATTAGCTGTTTCACACCTAGTGTGTAAGCCAGAAGCCATGCTCACGGGTCTGCCCACTCTTTGAGATACCAGCTTCAAATTCACCAACACCAGCAGCAACAATCAGACAGCACGGTCAGTCTGAGATGTGCCCGTAATCATGTTTTTGATAAAGTCTCTGTGTCCTGGGGCATCAGTAAGAGTCACATAATATTTGCTGGTCTCAAACTTCCACAGGGAGAGATCAATGGTGATACCACGCTCACACTCAGCTTTCAGTTTATCCAAGACCCAGGTGTACTTGAAGGAGCCCTTTCCCATTTCAGCCGCCTCCTTCTCAAATTTTTCGATGGTTCTTTTGTCAATCCCACCACATTTGTAGATCAGATGGCCAGTACTGGTGGACTTGCCCGAATCTACGTTTCCGATGACGACGATGTGGATGTGGGTCTTTTCCTTCCCCATTTTGGCTTTTATGGGTGGTTTTCACGGCACCTGTGTTCTGGAGGCAAACCCGTTGCGAAAAAGCCACATGACTCACTTTTAAATTTTGTTGGGTAAAAAAAAAAGACAAAACAAAAACACAAGCAAATGTTTTAATCCCACGATTTTTCACAATGAGCTCTCCAGAGGCCAAGTGGTGGAATATAAGCCTAGAAGAGCAGTTCCCACTCTCAGTGTTTCGACTCTGGAGCATGTTTGTCCTCATGGGTGACAGCTGCACAGACAGGTGAGGGTTTCGCCTTCTTTTAACTAGGGCTATGCTTCACGCAAGATTCTCTCTGAACTATCAGTGTCACATTTCTACTTCTTCTAGAGGAACTTGTGCATGTAACTGTGGCAACTCCAGGAGAGAATCCCACGTGATTATTTATACCGGGGCGCCCACGCATGAGGTCAGGGCAGAGGGGAAGGCAGGCGGGCATGCACAGGGGATGGGGGTGCTCCTGGCATCGAGGCTGAGCCCAGAGGGGTCAGCAGGGCCTGGATCTGTGCCAGCCTCCAGTGGGCAGGGTCGCCTGTTCCCCACCATGACATCCAGGGGACCGAGATCTCTCCTGTCTCTGAACCCAGGGCCAGCCCCTCACCCCCAGAACTCCCGGCCCACTTGAACACGTGAGGCTGTTTGGCTCCCACATTCCTGAAGCCCCAGGGGAATTTCAGCCCTAAGAAGCCTCTGGAAACCCAGCCCCTACCACTGCACAAAGTTCACAGCAGAGGGAAAGCCCTGGAAGGAGAGGTGAGCCAGACCCCAGGGTGGGGTCTCCATTGGGTCTGACAGTCGCAACCACTCTCTGTAATGACCGGGTTATGAAAACAAGGTGCAGTGAGGGACCCTGCAGTGGGGGTGGGTCTGCAACCCCTTTCAGGCTCCTCCATGCCTGTCCCTTCTAGGAGCCACTCTCAGGGAGAGAGACACTGGCCCCCTACCTGCACCCCGGCACCCCACAGACAAAAGCCACCAACACTAATAATAAAAAATCACATCTGGCTGGGCGCGGTGGCTCACGCCTGTAATCCTAGCTCTCTGGGAGGCAGAGGCGGGCGGATCGTTTGAGATCAGGAGTTCAAGACCAACCTGAGCAAGAGTGAGACCCCCATCTCTACTATAAATAGAAAGAAATTAATTGGCCAACTAATATACATAGAAAAAATTAGCGGGGCATGGTGGCACATGCCTGTAGTCCCAGCTACTCGGGAGGCTGAGGCAGGAGGATCGCTTGAGCCCAGGAGTTTGAGGTTGCTGTGAGCTAGGCTGGCACCATGGCACTCACTCTAGCCTGGGCAACAAAGCGAGACTCTGTCTCAAAAAAAAAAAAAAAAAAAAAAAAACATCTGTTAGGAATATTAGGAAGCAATATATGTCTTGGTAGGAGGAAGCCATTAGCGATTAGGGGATGTCATACCATGAGACAAAACAGGTTTTCTCAGAATGAACCCAACGTTCCTTCTCCTGGAGAAAAGTTCCCACCAGGAAAGGCACAAGCAGCATGATCTTGTTGAGGGGACAACCATATCGAGTGATAGTGAAGGTGGCCCGAGGCTCTTGCCACCCTTAGCTGATGCTGGCAGGAACTGGCTGGGGCACTGGCTCCCTGAGTGCAGAGGCCCAACTGCTGTTCCTGTTTTGGAACCACCTGTTCTTCCTAGGATGGCTGTGACCCCTGGTGGTGGTGTAGTGACCACAGGTCACATCTTGGCATCACTCTCTTTTGCACCGGATGGGAGGGTTCCCTGGAGTAGGAGGAACAACCATGTGCCGAGCCTGGAGTTCCTGCTGGTGACAACTGAACTCCAAGGGACTAAGTCCTACCTGAACCCCAATTTCTTTACCAGGATCTGTCCAACTAGTGTAACGAGTGCCTGGACTTGAGCAGCCCTGCTGTGCACAGACACTCTTCTTGTGGCTGGCCCTGGGCTCTGGGCTGGGGCTGACCCAGGCTTGCCCTTGTGCAGGGGACCTTACTGCCTTTGGCCTTTTTTATTGGGCTTCGGGCACTGCAGAAAGTGTTCCCTTTATGAACAGAGCTCTCCTCTGTAAGTTTTCTGCCAGAAAATGATAGTATTCCCTGACCCGGGCAGAAGGGCTCATCCCACTGTTTTGGGAGGTCCTCGGTCCTGCAGACCTTGGTTTGTGCTCTGCTAGTTTGGGCGCCCCCCCTGGGGTTGTGTCTTCTCAGTAGGGACAAACTTCTCCCTCGGACTTTTACAGGGCACCTTGAATTTGGGGCTTCGGGGCTCCTGCTGTCCCTGGCTGCTCCCTCCCTTCCATGCAGGGTCACACAGCCCCCGAGAGGATGACATTTCCCTACTGGATACATTCACGGAATAGGACAGAGGGGCCTGAGACGGCAACATGTCTACAGGGCTGGGGGGGGGGGGAGGACGAGGAATGTCAGTGTGACAGCCTGGAAAGTCAGGCCGGTGGCACAGTCTTGGAGAAGGACACCAGTGGCAGGACGTTGAAGCTGGTTCACTGACTCTACCTCCACTTTGAACTCAAACTGACTCACAGCCTTTGCTTTGGGGCTTAGCTCTCCCGGATCCTGGCTGGGAGAAAGGCTAGAGAGTGGGAGCTCCTACGGGTCCCCAGAGACCCTGAGCTCAGATTCACATTGACGGCTTGGTAGTGTGTGATCCCACTTGCTCCCAAGGTGACTTCCCAAGCAGGAGTCTTCTCCTCCTCAGCTTCTATGGTCTCCTGGCTCCTTGAAGATTGGGACCCGCCACTGAGCTCCAGCACTGCTCTGGCGCTGAAGGGGTCTCCTGAGGCCACACTCTTCTTCTCCTCCCCTGGTGCATTCTGGCCATTGCTAGACTTTGGCTTGGCACTGCGGTGCCTCTCCTGATCCCCAGGACAGTCCTACTCTACCAGGTTCTGTCCCCCGAGGCTGAATGTGAGAGTCTGAGAAGGTCACCTGCCCTCCTGTCCAGCGGGAGGGCCTTTCAGTGCCCACGGTTGTCCCCAGACTGGGGCCCTCTCTGGACTTTCTCTCTCACAGGTGAGGGGACAGAGAGAAAAACAGTCAAAGTGAGGACTGACTTCTCTGTTGTCACCTTCTCTCCTGGACCTCCCCAAGGACATTCTCCTAGGAAATTGTCAACCTCACCTCTAGAGTCGTCCCCAAACTCACTGATGCCCAGGAGGAAAGAGCAGAGTGTGGAAGGGGTGGGGGCTGAGCCTTCACATCTATGGGTTGCAGGGACTGGAGGTTTGAGCCCCACCTGTGCCTCACCCGGAACCTTATAGTGTGAGCTTTAAGCATCTGTTGAATGCACAGATGGAGGAAGAAAAGCTCCTGTTCACGCAGCATTTCTGACCCCTCCAGGAAGGTAGATTTGTGGGTTTTGTGCGGGAAACAATCCCTAGGAAGGGCTCCATGAAGGTGGAAAAAAACAAGGACCCAAGCAAGGACCCAAGGAAAGATCCGGAGAGGGGCCCACAAAATCCATACACAAATTCAAGAAATACCTCACTGAAGGTTCTAGAGAATGATGATGAGGAGGAGGCAGACAGTGAGTGGATTAGGCCCCAGAGCTATAAACGAGGAAATGGCTTAGCCAGGGGCCCAGAGAAGCAGCGTGCCAAAAACTCCCTGAAACCTCATTTGCACAGAGCACCATTGCGGAGGGCGTGGTCCCTGTGCCGGTCCGTGGCTCCCGGCTTCCTGCCCCCTGAGATGTTCCCAAGTCTGACACCCGCCCCAAACCCACACATCTACCATCCTGGAGGGGTCAGAAATGCTGCGTGAACACCTCCCAGGAGCTTTGCTTCCTCCATCCGTGCATTCGACAGGTGCTTGAAGCCAACACTGTGAGGTTCCGGTGAGGCACAGGTGGGGCTCAAACCTCCAGTCCCTGGAGCCCATAGAACCCAAAGCTCTGTCCCAGCCCTTTCCACTCGCTGCTTTTCCCTCCTGGGCCATCAGTGAGTTTGGGGGCGACTCTAGAGGTGAGGTTGACAATTTCCTAGGAGAACGTCCTTGGAGAGGTCCAGGAGAGAAGGTGACAACAGAGAAATCAGTCCTTAGCCCCCTTGGAGGGGTACAGGAGAGAAGGTGACAACAGAGAAATCAGTCCTTAGCCCAACTGGCTTTCTCTCTACCCCTCACCTGCGGGAGAGGAGGTCGGAAGGGATGTGAGTGGGCCCCAGTCTGGGCACAACTGTGGGCACTGAGCTCCTGGCCCACCTTGGGTATGTCCTTGTACCTATGAACAATATTCCCAGGAGCTAAGAGGTAGACCTTGAAACGGGCATCTGAACACAGCACCCCAGGATCTCACACAGCTCTGTGTTCAGGTTAACACAGCTCTATGTTCCTGAGGAGGTTTGGTTTCAAACTTGAATATGGCTTTTTGATGAGCTGGCCTGGAACACATATGAACTCCTCTCCCAGCCCCGCCGGTCTCATCTATCCTAGATCTTCACCCCTCAGATGTACAATCATCCTACACCCCAGGGTCCAGTGGGGGTCAGGGAGGAGAGTGCAGCTTCATCAAGAAGCCAACAGTGACTTGGGAAGAGTTTATGAAGAAGTGGAGATTTGAATATGACCTTTAAATATAGCCAGAATAAGGCAGAGAGGAGGGGCAGAGGAGATGGAATGTGTGAGAACTGTAGGGAAGGAAAGACTCTTCTTCTGCCCTCTTAGGTTCTGTGGCTGGGCCTGTGCCTTCCACTGACAAAACCAAGATTAGCAGGAGAAAAGCACATCCATTTTATTTGATGTTGATATTTGTATGTGTATATAGAGGCCTCTGTATATACAAAATGAACACCTAAAGAAGTGGAGAGGCCGAGAGCTTATATACCATTTTAACAATAAATTGTGTAGAGATGATAAGACAAAGGGAACAGGGGTTTGTAGGAGGGGGATAAAATATGGTGGGAAAGTGGCTAGGAAATGTATGGGGAGACTAATGGAAGATAAGGGTTATTTTAGCAGGTTTGTTATACAGATTGATCTTGGCATCAACTCCCCATCTCTAGTGATAAGAATGTCCCCCTCCTCTCCGTACAGAGAGGGCATTTCTCCCAGGAAATCTGTGCCCTGCTTTTAGGTAGAAAGGGTGAGGACAGAGAACCCTTCCTGAGCCTTCTGTTTCTCAACTGCCTTCAGCTCAGTATGATCAGTATGTCTCAGTGGCACTTTTGGGGCTGACATGTTCTGATCCCCTTCACAAGCAATGAGGAAACCGTCTGGCCCCAAGGCTGGGCTAAGAAAACACGGTGGCGTGTTCTAGAGAGGCAGTAGGATGTGTGCAGTGACCAGGAGGGGCCAGCGCTGGTCTCCTTGGGTTGAATCCCCGCTCCACCAAATTCACCGTGTGATCTGGGAAGCTTCCTTTTGCTTTTGTCTCTATTTTCTCAGCTGTAAAACAGGAATAAAAAAAATGGCATTTCCCTCCTATGACTGCTGTGAGGATTAAGTGAGTTAAGGGTACATAAAGTGCTTAGGAAAGTGTCTGGCACATATGAGATGCAGAATTCCTATTAGCTAGTACTATTTTTATTTGAAGAGGGAGAAAACCTCTTTGGCTTGTGTAGTGAAGTTGAAGCAGAGAAGCTGACGTGGCTGAGCAGATGAACACGGGCCTCTTGATGGGGGGTCTGATCTAGAAAGCTCAGCTATAGGCTTGGGAGTTTTTCCTGTGCTTTGGGAGTGTGGGGGGCTGAGTAATCCCCCCCTCCCAAAGATGTCCACGTCCTAATTCCCAGAACCTGTGGACATATGGCAAAAGGAATTCTGCAGATGTGATTGTGTGAAGCATCTTGGGATGAAGAGATGATCCTGGATTGTAAGAGGGGACCCGCTGTAATCACAGGGGTCGTCACAAGAAGGGAGCAGGAGCGTTCAGAGGCAGAGAAGGGGATGTGATGAAGGAAGCGAAGATGGGAGGGAATCGGGGCTTCGAGTTAGGGAATGCAGACAGCACCCAGGAGCTGGAGAAGGCAAAGAAAGAGATTCTCCCCTAGAGCGGTGGAAGGAAGGCAGCCCTGCCAACTCACTCCTGACACCCAGAACTCTAAGAGAATAAATCTGTGTTTGTTTTCTTTTCTTTTCTTAATTCAGTCTCCATAGAGATTGTCAAAAATTGCCAATGCCAACTATATTTCAAATCGTCATGGCGGGGTACTGGGGGGCAACAAAGTGAGACTCTGTCTCAAAAAAACGAAACAAAACAAAAATACAATGAAGAGTTGTCACCCCAAATCTTTGACATAGCAAAGGATGGGTTTAGGAGTTAGGTAGTATCATGAAATGAAACACTGTGCTTTTTTTTTTTTTTGAGGCAGAGTCTCGCTCTGTTGCCCGGGCTAGAGTGCCCAGCAACCTCAAACTCCTAGGCTCAAGCAATCCTCCTATCTCAGCCTCCCAAGTAGCTGGGACTACAGGCATGCAACCACCATGCCCGGCTAATTTTTTCTATGTGTTTTTAGTTGGCCAATTAATTTCTTTCTAGTTTTAGTGGAGGCGGGGTCTCACTCTTGCCCAGGCTGGTTTTGAACTCCTGACCTTGAGCGATCCACCCACCTCCGCTTCCCAGAGTGCTAGGATTACAGGCGTGAGCCACCGTGCAAACCAAAACACCTGCCCATGAGTTCCAGCATCAGAGCAGAAAGGCAGAGAGTGAGAGATCAGTTCTCTAAGTGCCTGTTGGGGACCGCGGGAGTCCTCATCGTGTGGCCTAGCCGCAGCAGCACCACACCTGGGAATTTAGGGAAATTAAATTAGCAAGGTAACTTCTGGGGCCCCACCCCGGACCTACCGAATCAGAAACTGCATTTTATCAAGCCCGCCAGGACACTGGGGCGCCCACGCAGGTCTGATTACCCTGTTTTGCAGCCGTGTCTTCCCCCCCCCTGAGTTACGGGTTCTTGGAGACTCCGCCTCGGGCTAGCCGCTTTCCCCAAGAAGAAAGGAACAAGCAAACACTTTTGCACACAATTTCAGGGGAGTTCAAAGACCACCATGAAGCCCATTCAAGAAAAGCCCTACTTCTTCTGGTAGTTCTGTTGAAAATAAATAAATAAATAAATAAATAAAAATAAAATAAAATAAAAAAAGAAAAGCCCTAGGCATCTGGGGACCCCGCGGAGAAGGCCCCTCTGCAGGGTAGCAACACGGGTCCTTGCAGTGGCAGGGAGCAGTCAGGTCTCGGAACTGGACTCTAGGCAGGTCAAGGTGTTAACTGTATTTCATTCCGTCGGTTGCAATCAGCCTGCAAGTTCACAGCAGCAAGCAGGGACTCCAGCCTGTCGCTGTCGTCACCGACCCCGCGCCGCAGGCAGGGCCGGGTGTGCACAGCACCCCACAGCCCGCTTCAATTTGACTGATTTCCAGAAGGGAAAGGCGAGAAACCGCCGTCAGGGTGGCTCTCTACACGTTGCATCACAGCATTTTCTTTTTTGGAAATCAAAAGCCACACTTGGGAAGGGAGGAAGGAGGTGGGTTCCCGCGGCTGTGGCGGGAAAACGGGCGCAGCTGCCGGTCCCCACCAGCAGGGGCGTCCAGGCCGGGAAGGGGCTCCCACGCTTATGATGCTCTGCGGCCACAGAGCGCTTATAAATATCTTCAAGACATTCCGCACACAAATCGAGACTCTCGGCCACTCTTGCAGAACGCTCCCAGGCTCTGGCGCCGTCCCAGCCCGCAGGTCGCAGGGCGCCCCGCCCGCCGAGGGCCGCACCTGCCGGCGAGCGGGGGGCGGGGGTGCTGGGGTCGGCCCCGTCCCTCGCCCGCCAGCCGCGCTCCGGGCCCAGGCCGCGCGAGTCCTCGTCTGCCGGGGTGCAAGGGTGGGTTCTCAGCAATGCTGCACCCAGAGCAGCAAGATAAGGGGCGGAGACCTCCTACCTGCATTTTTTTGTTCTAGCATGTCCCCCTAGCTCTGGCTTTGCCGTCTGCGCCCCCTCTCTCGGCTCACGCCCGGGCAGGTGCGGCCACTCCTCCGTGTGCCCCGCGGCGCGCGGGTGCGTCCCTTCCACGGGGCTGGCCACGCGTCCAGTTGTGACTGTCCCTCCTGGGAGCCTGAGGGCGGCGACCACGGCGCTCTGGTCGCTGCTGAAACCCTAGTCCAGGGCCGGCGCCGCAGGGGAATTCAATAAACGGAAGGAAGGAAGGAAGGAAGAAAGGAAGGAAGGAAGGAAGGAAGGAAGGAAGGAAGGAAGGAAGGAAGGAAGGAAGGAAGGAAGGAAGGAGGGGGGAGGGAAGAAAGGGGGGAGGAAGGGAGGGAAGGAAGGGAGGAAGGAAGGAAGGAGGGAGGGAGGGAGGGAGGGAGGGAAGGAAGAAAGGAAGGAAGGGAGGGAAGGAAGGAAGGAAGGAAGGAAGGAAGGAAGGAAGGAAGGAAGGAAGGAAGGAAGGAAGGAAGGAGGGAGGGAGGAAGGGAGGGAGGGAAGGAAGGAAGGAAGGAAGGAAGGAAGGAAGGAAGGAAGGAAAGAAGGAGGGAGGGAAGGAAGGAAGGAAAGAAGGAGGGAGGGAAGGAAGGAAGGAAGGAAGAAAAGAAAAGAAAGACGAAGCGAGGGAGGAAAGAAAGAAGAAATGGAGAGAGGGCGGAAGGAGAGAGAAGGGGCCGTGGCCAGCGAGGCCCGCATCCTGCCTCCGCGCCGCCGAGCCCCTGCACAAGGCGCGCCCGCGCCGCTCCCAGCCCATTGAGCGCAGGGGATGCGACACTTTCTGCCCGCGACCCTGGAAAGACGCTGCTTGCGGAGAGATTGCAGGAAACCACTGCCTTTCTTACGTGCTGGACCCTAGCATGTCAGGGAAGATGGAAAAAAAAATCCATAGTGTCCTGGTGGAAGCCAACGCGACAGAAATGAAGAAAGGAAAGCGAAGCAACTCTTCGACACCAGGACACACAGTGTCACCACAATGCCGGGTTAACTTCTGGCTGTCGGTCACAGGAATGCAGTGGACCGAGGAATTCTGTGGACGTACCTAAGTAGTGTCTCTCAGTGAGGCGCCCTGAGAACAAAGCCCAGACGGGTAGGAGGGCTGCCCGCTGCGGGGCTCAGCTGCGAGCCAGATGCGTGAGCCGGCCCCGCCACGTGCTTCCTCGCGCTCCTCGGCCACGGGGAAGCGCGAGTGTGCACCGCCACCAAGTGGCCGTGCTCGGTAAGACGATGAGACATGGGAAATCATCCAAACCATAAATGTCTAAAGAACGATGCATGAGAAGATGAAAACGATAATGATTTAATTTTAACCTTTTTGAGTTAACTGAAATACACATCCACGTTATTGTATATAAAACACTGGGAAATAGTAATGTCCGAGGAGGAGAGTCAAACCTTTAAAGATCCCAAACCAGGTCCCAGTGGCCAGGAAAGAATGGATGGATCGGGAATTCAGTGCAGGCCCCCTGGATCCCATCCAGATGTTCAAGCAGCTGGTCACACTGAGTCCCCTCCAGTCAATTACTTTTCTTGATGTTTCTAATCAACGGTATTATATATGTGATGCTATGAACTTTTATATTTAATATTAGCTCATAACTCAGGGTCCTAAACCAGATGTTTTGGGTGAGGAAGAAATTGGTGACTTATCAGGAGATTGAACCCAGGCCGCTGGCTGCTGTCCAGGCATTCTACCAGCTGAGCAGCAAAGCAGAGTAGCTGCTACCAGCTCTCTGGAGTTACAAGGGGAAGGAGAGGGAGACAGAGACAGAATATGAACATAAAGCTGCATTCAAGAAAATCTTTTATGAATTTTTCTTTTCTCTTATAAAACAGGAGCCTGTGGCATTGTCTCAAGTCAATAATGGTCAGGCATTTTCAAAGCTCTGAACTCATCCCCCTCTTCTTTATTGACATGGAGGTGGGAGAGGGGGAAGGAGGGGAAAAAGTAAAATATATGGCCAGGAGAAGGCGATGAGCTGACTGACTGATGGACCGTCACCGACAAGCTGGGATAATGTCTTAAAAATATTAACTGACTTTTCCTTCCAAGAAAAGTCCGCCTTTGCCCTTACCCCATCTGAACAGCTAGGCCCACTCTTGGGAGGGATTAGGCAGAACAGAGAGCAAAGAACAAAAAGTCCTCTAGGCTTTGGTTTCCAAAAGCCTAAGACCCCCTCACATCTCTCTTGAAAAACAGTGGAGCAGGGAGCAGAAATATTGGTGGGTCCTGGAGACCTGGGCCCTGTGTCCGACTTCCTGGGATAGAGTCCTGGGGAGGTGACAGCCCCCAGACAGTGCAGGGCTGTGTGCTGTGTCTGGCCAGATGGGGCCAGAGTGATTCCAAATGAGATAAGCCGTGAAAGGCACTCAGCAGGATGCCGGGACCCAGCAAGTGCTCCATAAACTGCAGCTGTTACTGCTTTTATTAGGGTGCTCGGAGTTCCAGGTGACGTGCTAATCGCCAAAGCCACGTTTTCTGTGGTAGGCAGAGGGACACTTCCTCAGCAAGGACCCCCAGCACAGGCCACTCTCCCTCCTCCCATCCCTCCTTCCACCCCTCCTCCCAACACCAAACAAGACCTCTTTTTTTCTTTTCTTTTCTTTCTTTTTTTTTTTTTTTTTACAAAGGAAACCACAATGAAAACAAGACCTCTTTTAACTAAGTTTCTTAAAATAAACCAATGTCAACCAATGTGTGATGGCTCATTTTATGTTTCAACTTGGCTAGGTCACAGTACCCAGATATGTGATCAACATTATTCTAGATGTTTCTGAGGGGGCTTTGTTAGATGAGATTAACATTTAAATCAGTGGACTTTAGCAGATGACTGTGTGTAATGTGGGTGGGTCTCATCCAATCAGTTGAAGGCCTTAAGAGAACAGACTGCTGTTCCCAGAGAAAGAAGGACTTCTGCCAGCCGGCTGCCTTTGGCCTTTTTTCTTTTTTTGGTGGTGGTGGTGGAGGCAACAGAGTCTCACTTTGTTGCCCAGGCTAGAATGAGTGCTGTGACATCAGCCTAGCTCACAGCAACCTCAAACTCCTGGGCTCAAGCGATCCTTCTGCCTCAGCCTCCGAATAGCTGGGACTACAGGCATGCGCCACCATGCCCAGCTAATTTTTTCTATATATATTAGTTGGCCAATTAACTTCTTTCTATTTATAGTAGAGACGGGGTCTTGCTCTTGCTCAGGCTGGTTTTGAACTCCTGACCTTGAGCAATCCGCCCGCCTCGGCCCCTCAGAGTGCTAGGATTACAGGCGTGAGCCACCGCGCCTGGTTGGCCTTTTTTTTGTTTTTTTAGGCTGGTCAAGTAGAGCAGTGGGAGTGGGGAAGGAACAAAGGAATCTGTAACTGGTTGTGATCAATTAGCTGCAAACACCACTGCACCTGGACCAACCTGTCTTTGGCCTTGAACGGCAAGTCATCTCCGAGTCTCCAACCTCCTGGCCTACCCTGCAGATTTGGACTTGCCCATCTCCGCCATGACAGTAGCCAATTCTTTAAAATTATCTGTCTGTCTATCTATCTGTCTGTCCTCACGTTCTTTCAGTTCCGTTTCTCTGGAGAACCCTGACTAATAGCACAGTGATTCCACAAAAACATCACCGAATCCACACAAGCGTGTCTCTCCTCACGGCCCTACCACCGAGCTGCCGCCCTGGAAGGCGAATACCGGAGGCTACCATGAAATATCGCGAGAGTGACAATCTCTCTGGGACTCAGTTTCTTCATCTAGAAGGCTAGGAGATTAGGCTATATGAGGAATGGTAAATAGATTTAATTTACATGCACCTTCAGTCTCTGAGGGGGTCCCGGGAAACACTATGTTGAGGAGGACTCTGAGGTGGCGTCCGTGGCGAGGCTCAGGGCGCCGTGAGCAATGGCTGGCGCGCGCAGAGCGGGGACGCGTGCCCACTTGTGTTTGTACCAAACCCGGCTTCTCAGCAGCGCTGGTCTCACCGGGTTTTCACTCTTCGCTTAAACGCTCCATTTCCTTGTTCTCAGATTCCACCTGCTAGTTTTCCTCTGACTCCCTTTAGCCTCCATTCCCGGCCCCGACTCCGCTGCTCAAGTTTTAAGTAGTGGGAATGTGGCAGTGTCGCAGGGTTGGGCCTGGGCCACATTTTCCTCGCTATATGAGGTTTGTCTCCCAGTGGATCTCAAGTGGCTTCATGGATTTAAATAACATCTGAATGTCAATGAGCCCCAATTTTATATCCCTAACCCTCAACTCTTCTAGAACTCCAGGATTATGCACGCCACAGACTATTTGCTATATCCACCTGCAATTGGCAGTCCAAACATGACATAATGAAAACAGAGCTCTGATCTTCACTCACTGACTGTCCCCATAAGAGGTAACCCCATGTGCCCACTTGTCCATTTCAAGACCTTGGAGGTGCCTTTGGTTCCTGAATGTCCATCCCCCTGCTCCACCCTCATCCATCAGCAGGTTCTGAGGCTACCCTTAGGAAGAGATGCAAGCGCGTTGTTCTTTGTCACTATTGAAGCCACAGTCTAGAGGGACATATAATTAAATAATTGATGATAATTCAGGTGGAAACTGCCAGGAAAAGAAAGAAGGAGGCATTCTGTACCTATAGGGAGTGAGAGAGATTGAGAGAGGAAAGGGGAGAGAGAGAGAGAAGGAGAGAGTAAGAGAGAGAGGGGAGAGAGGGGAGGAGGAGGAGAGGGAGGAAGAGAAAGGGAGGGAGAGAGAGGAATGGAGGGAGGAAAGAAGGAAGAGAAAGAGAGGGAGGAAAGGGGAGGAGAGGAAGGGAGAGACCACCACTCATCGCCTCTACTACTCCTTTAATCTCTGTTACAATTCTGGAGAGCTGGGTTCAGAGGGGATAAGAAATTTGCCCCAGGTGACCTGGCTGGTTCTCAGATTTCAATAACATAAGGCACCTAATTAAATGAAAAAGTATTGAGGCCCCTGAGAATGTATCTGTGAACTCCAGATCGAGTTAAGACTAAACAGTAAGTGTAACAGCTCTTTTAGAATTTGTCTAGCAGGTTTTCCGGTTCTTACCGGAAGACCCTCTAAAAAACAATTAAGAAAAAAAAAAAGACTAAACAGTAAACCCTGGTTCCTTCAGAGACCACCTGGCACCATCAGGGCTACACCTAGGCATGCAAATGTGGGCCTGGACCTGACCTGGGTGGCCATCCCTGGTTATCAAAGTGCCTCCCTCAGGCCTGTGGTGATTGTAGTCATGATTTTAGAATACCTTTAATGGAAAGTACTAACCTTATGAATTCTTATAGAATTCTCAGATCCCCCAGAACAAATCAATAGACTCAGCCCTTTGCCTGAATAATGCTAGCCTGCAGGATAAAACGAAGCCCCTAAGACCCTTTGTGTTCTGACTTTCACTGACTTCCAGCCACATGGCCTGGTCCTTCATCCCAAGCTTATCCTGCAGTAACAGCAGCTACTAGAGGGGCAAAATAGTGAGCTGGGAGGAACATAAGCCTGGGAACTAGGCAGGCTGGAAACCCACTATCTGCATTAGCTATTAGTTTTGTAGTCTCAGCAAGTGATCCCTTGCTGCCTCGCAGTTTCTCCTCTGAAATGACAATAATAATAAGATACAAGACACAGGATCATTGGGAGTGGTAGATGATTTGTACATATAAAATGTGTGGTGGCTGGGCCCAGTGCCTCACCCCTGTAATCCCAACACTTTGGGAGGCGGAGGTGAGAGGATCCCCTAAGACTAAGTGTTGGAGACTAGCCCGAGCAACATAGAGAGACCCTTCTCTAGAAAAAATAAACTAAATTAGCCAGGTGTAGTGGTGCGAGCCTGTAGTCCCAGCTACTTGGGAGGCTGAGGCAGGAGGATCGCTTGAGTCCAGGAGTTTGAGGTTGCAGTAAGCTACGATGACACCATTGTACTCTAGCCTGGGCGACAGAGTGAGACTCTGTCTCAAAAAAGAGAAAAGAAAAAAGTTGTTTAGTTGTGTGTTGAATATGACTCTCAACATACAAAATCAGCAGTGCAAAAAAGCATATGAAGTATATTTCTTATACCTTCACTTATTTCTATTTCGAGCCACTATCGTGCTGGGTCTGCAGAAAATTCAAATCTTGGAGTGTCAGAGGCCCCCGTCTCCTCAGGAGCCACGTCAGTGTTCCTGGGTGTGGGGCGAGCTCATCCGCTAGGGCTGCCACAGTGAAATAACACAGCGACAACAGAAGCATGTCACCTCACGGTTCTGGAGGCTGGAAGTCTGAGAGCAAGGTGCGGCAGGGTTGGTTTCTCCTGAGGCTTCTCCTGGCATCTAAGCCATCCTGGTCCTCTCTCTGCCCACCTGTCACCTTCACGGGCCTCCACCCAGGAAACAGGGCTCGGATCCCTGCTGCCAGCTCCCACTGCTTTTGCCCTCACCCCTTCCCTCAGCCCAAGGGAGTCTGTTCCAGGTTTTCCTGCCGGAGACATTTTGCCTGTTCAGCGAATCCTTTCTCCCCCCAAAAGCTGAGGCTTTTGGAATCAAAGCAAAGCAGACTCCAGGCTGTTTTCTCGGGGTTTTTTACCCTCATCTCCCTGCTGAGACCCAAGGCAGCTCTCACTAGCTGTTCGAGGTGAGGGAAAGGAGGACCCGAAGAAGAGGATATTATCTCAAAATCACGTGCTTCCCTTCCCTTGACACGCATTAAAAGCTAACGCGGCCGGGCGTGGTGGCTCACGCCTGTAATCCCTGCACTCTGGGAGGCCGAGGCGGGCGGATTGCTCAAGGTCAGGAGTTCGAAACCAGCCTGAGGGAGACCCCGTCTCTACCAAAAATAGAAATAAATTAATTGACCAACTAAAATATATATACAAAAAATGAGCCGGGCAAGGTGGCGCATGCCTGTAGTCCCAGCTACTTGGGAGGCTGAGGCAGGAGGATCGCTGAGTCCCGGAGATTGAGGTTGCTGTGAGCCAGGCTGACGCCACGGCACTCACTCTAGCCTGGGCAACAAAGTGAGACTCTGTCTCAAAAAAAAAAAAAAAAAAAGCTAACGCGGACGGGTGGAAGGGTAGAGGGCGGCCGGGCACGGGCGGTGCGCGTTACCGGGGCCTGTTCTGCGGACAGATGGGTGTTTACCGTGCGTGTGAAAGTTGTCACTATAAATCCGTGGAGGGAAAACATGGTTCGCGTTTCCCGCCTGCTGTCAGCCCGTAAGCTCCTTAAAGGTGAAAAATAGTGCCTTTTCCTTATTGGCGCTACAACACTTAGCGGCGCTAAAAATAAGCTCTAAAAATATCTGGGCAGGGGAGGAACCGCCTCCCAGTAGCTCTGCATTCCCCCGGGAGGGGGCGCTACTCCACCCTCCCGTGGCCAGGGGAGCGCATCGCACTCCAAGGGAGAGTCCGCGGAGACCACTGCCTGCCACGCCCCCTCCCGGCCCGGGGCCTGGCGGACTGGAGGCGGGGCTGCAGTAAAGGGCGCCGGGTCAAAGGGGCGGGGCTTTAGGAGGCGGGGCTTAGGAGAGGCGGGGCTGCAGCGGAGGAGGCTCCGCTTTGGAGGCGGGGCTGCCGTGGAGGCGGGGCTATAGGAAACACCTGGAAAATGCTTCTGGGATGAGCATAGAACAGGAGCTGAGAATCTAGAAGGCTTAACTACTTCGGGCCAGTGCCAGCCGAGCGGACCTATTAGGTGAGACGGAGAGGCTAGCTCCCCTTCAACTGGGAAGAACATTCCAGTCTTGTGGAGGGAGAGAATGCTCTCAAAGCCTCCTTCTCTGCCTCTAAGCAAGAGTCTGAGTGATGGAAACCCCTCATTTCAGACTGATTCAGAGCAGCAAGATGGGATTACTCTAAAAGAGGGACCCAAAGCTTTGTCCTTCTAATATCCTTGGGTAGCAGACACAGGACAGGGAAAGCTGAGGGCATCCTGAATAGAAAGGGGGATGGAGGGTGCGGGGAGGGGAGTGGGTTGTAATGGGCTGAACTGTGTCCCCCCAAAATCCATATGTGGATCCCCTCAGTACCTTAAGATGTGACTAAGGGCCTTTAAAGAGGTGATTAAGTTAAATGAGTCTGTTAGGGTGGGCCCTAATCCAAGCTGACTGGTGTCCATACAAGAAGAGGAGAGTAGGACTCATGAAAGACACCGGAGCGTGTGTGTACAGAAAAAGGCCTGTGTGGGAATTCAGCGAGAAGGCGGCCATCTGCCAGCCAAGGAGAGAGGCCTGGGAAGTGACTAGCCCTGTGACACCTTGGTCTTGAACTTACAGCCTCCAAACTTTGAGAAACCTAATGTCCTGTTTAGCCACTGTCCAGGCGCAGTGGCTCAAACCTGTAATCCTAGCACTCTGGGAGGCCGAGGTGATCTGCTCAGGAGTTTGAAACCAGCCTGAGCAAGAGCGAGACCCCATCTCTACTAAAAATAGAAAGAAATTAATTGGCCAACTAAAAATATATATATATATAAAATTAGCCGGGCATGGTGGTACATGCCTGTAGTCCCAGCTACTCGGGAGGCTGAGGCAGGAGGATTGCTTGAGCCCAGGAGTTTGAGGTTGCTGTGAGCTAGGCTGACGCCACGACACTCTAGCCCGGGCAACAGAGTGAGACTCTGTCTCAAAAATAAATAAATAAAAAAAAAATAATAATGTCCTGTTTAAGCCATCTGGTCTTTGTTACTTAGTGATGGCATCCCAAGCAAACTGTTACTAGGCAGGTCTTCCATGCCATAAGTAAACATTTGCTGAGCTCCTGATAGTTCTCAGGCACTGTGCATGATGGTGAGAATTTAAAGGCGAATAAAGCTTGGGAGGCATTAAGTATGGCTGAGCCTGCCTGCCTTCCTTTCTCCCCCCTTCCTATCCTCCCTCCCTTTCTTTTTTTTCTTCTTTCATCTTTCCCTTCCCTCCTTCCTTCCTTCCTTCCTTCCTTCCTTCCCTTCCTTCCTTCCTTCCTTCCTTCCTTCCTTCCTTCCTTCCTTCCTTCCTTCCTTCCTTCCTCCCTCTCTCTCTCTCTTTCTTGCTTTCTTCTGTCTCTCTCTTCCCTTCCCTCCCTACCCCCATTTCTTCACTCTCTCTTTTTCTCTCTCTTTCCTTCTGACTCCTGATATATACTCATGCATTGCTTAACAATAGGAATAGGTTCTGGGAAATGTGTCAGTAGTTGATTTTGTCATTAAGCAGACATAATAGAGTGCACTTATACAAACCCAGGCGGTATAGCATACTACACACCTAGGCTATGTGGTATGGCCTGCTGCTCCTAGGCTACAAACTTGTACAGCATGTTACTGTACTGAATACTGAAAGCAGTTGTTACACAATTGTAAACATTAATATTCATGTATCCAAATATGTCTAAACACAAGAGGTACAGTAAAAATACAGTATAAAAGACAAAAAATGGTACACCTGTATAGGCACTTATCATGAATGGAACTTATAGGATGGGAAGTCACTCTGAGTGAATCAGTAAGTGAGTGGCAAGTGTATGTGAAGACCTAGAACATTACAATACACTACTGTAGACTTTATAAACACTGCACACTTAGGCTACAATAAACTTATTTTTTAAAAGCCTATTCTTTCTTCAATAATAAATTCAACTTAGCTTACTGCAACTTTTTTACCTTATGAACTTTTAATTTGTTTTACCTTTTTGACTCTTTTATAATAACCCTTAGCTTAAAACACAAACACATTGTGCAGCTGTATGAAAATATCTTCTCTCTTTATATCCTTAATCTATAAGTCTTTTTTCTATTTTAAAAAAATTTTTTTGTCCAGGCACGGTGGCTCATGCCTGTAATACTAGCACTCTGGGAGGCCAAAGTGAGTGGATTGTTTGAGCTCAGGAGTTCGAGACCAGCCTGAGCAAGAGCGAGACCCCATCTCTACCAAAAATAGAAAAAATTAGCCGGGCATGGTGGTGCATGCCTGTAGTCCCAGCTACTCAGGAGGCTGAGGCAGGAGGATTGCTTGAGCCCAGGAATTTGAGGTTGCTGTGAGCTAGGCTGATGCCATGGCACCCTAGCTGGGGCAACAAAATGAGACTCTGTCTCAAAAGAAAAAAAAAAAAAAAGAACCCAAAAAGTTCGAGAAGCTGTGGTGTTTTTGAAAACACAAATATACTTTTAACACAATCAGTGCAATAGAATTTTGTTGTTCCAGAATAACTTCGAGGTTTATTTTTAGAATTAATTCATAGTATAGATCAGCAGTCAGCAAACAGTTCTTGTGAAAGGCCAGATAGTAAATAATTCAGGCTTTGTGGGCCATATAATCTGTCACAACTACTCAACTGTTGTAGCACCAAAGCAGCTGTTGACAATATGTAAATAAAGGGCATGGATACTTCCAACAAAACTTTGTTTATGCAAACAAATGAGGGACTGGATTTGGCCATGAGGCTTACTGATTCGGTTATTTTATTTTATTTTATTTTATTTTATTTTATTTTATTTTATTTTATTTTTTGAGACAGAGTTTCACTTTGTTGTCCAGGCTTGAGTGGCGTGAGCCTAGCTTACAGCAACCTCAAACTCCTGGGCTCAAGCAATCCTTCTGCCTCAGCCTCCTGAGTAGCTGGGACTACAGGCACGTGCCACCATGCCCAGCTAATTTTTTCTATATATATTAGTTGGCCAATTAATTTCTTTCTATTTTTAGTAGAGACAGGGTCTCGCTCTTGCTCAGGCTGGTTTCGAACTCCTGACCTTGAACAATCCACCCACCTCGCCCTCCCAGAGTGCTAGGATTACAGTCGTGAGCCACCGCGCCCAGCCTCAGTAAGTTTAAAGTTGTATGAAAAGCATCTTCATTCACTGCTGTCACTGTATTCCTATGATTGAATGTATAACCTTATTTAGAAATACAGTCCTATCAAAAGTTCACTTTGGGCCGGGCGCTGTGGCTCACGCCTGTAATCCTAGCTCTTGGGAGGCCGAGGCGGGCGGATTGCTCAAGGTCAGGAGTTCAAAACCAGCCTGAGCAAGAGCGAGACCCCGTCTCTACTATAAATAGAAAGAAATTAATTGGCCAACTGATATATATATAAAAAAAAAAAAAAATTAGCCGGGCATGGTGGCGCATGCCTGTAGTCCCAGCTACTCGGGAGGCTGAGGCAGAAGGATCACTCAAGCCCAGGAGATTGAGGTTGCTGTGAGCTAGGCTGACGCCACGGCACTCACTCTAGCCTGGACAACAAAGTGAGACTCTGTCTCAAAAAAAAAAAAAAAAAAAGTTCACTTTGGAGCTTTTCTTTTACTATGTGAATTTTCTATCAAAGGTGATTTTTCTATCCTTTTAAACAGAGATTACCAACATATGTACTTAAAGAAAGTGAATTTTCAACATAACTTGGTCATAACAAGATTTTGCTGATGAGAAAACCAAGAACCAGCAAGACAAGGGATGTGTCATCAAACACTGCATGTTGTAACAGAGCAATGGCCTCTGAGGTTACTTTCCCTTCCTTGTCAGGCTAACAAGAACAGAAACTTAAATACAGAGTGCTAGGATTACAGGCGAGAGCCACCGCGCCCGGCCAATACATGCTCTTTAATTTCAGGAAAACCCCTCCTTCCTTCCCTCCATCCTCTTTCTCTTTCTTTCTTAAATATAATTTGAACAAACTTGATTTTCTGTTTTCTTTGTAGAAAAGTAGAAATAAATTGAAGGGAAGAAGAAACAGGGAGAACAGTAACAGAAGCAGAGAAATTCTCTGTACAAAAGGTGACAAAAGAAATGAGAACTTGTAACAGAAAGAATGGCCTGAAAAAGGGTAAAAATGGTTTCTGTCTCTTCAAAACCCTGTCACCCTTTTTGAGAACTAAAACCTACATCTCTGCCTCAGGCCAGTGGTGGGGAGGAACAGGAGAGCATCCTTTGTTTTTTTGTGCCAGAGGAGAAGGCTGGGGGAATTGCCCTGGCAGAGGTCACAAGATTGTTTTAGCCAAAAATGGGATTATAGGATTAATCAGAACCATTAAAAGCTCTGTACTTCTGCTCCAGGCAAGACGTTGGTACTTTAAAATGGGAGGGAGCCTGCCAACTTCCTTATTAATTTTCCGCCAAATTAATAAACTACTTTTTTCTTCTCAAAAAAAAAAAATTCAATTTGAGGCCCTTTCTCAATAGAAAGCTTAGGTTAAAAGATCAGAATTCTATCCTCACGTTGTGTTAAATCCAGCAGGTTGGTTAGGCACATAGGTTGGCTAAGCCAGTTGAGTACTCTATAGCTAGTTATTAAGCTTCTGAGCCTTGGTTTCCTTGCCTGTCAAATGGGGATAACAATTTCATCCAAGCAGTGATGTTAAAAGTGTTAAATGAAGTAATGTCTTCTATAAAGGGTAAGGTCAGTACGCCAGGGGTGCACAGAGGGCTTCTCCCTGCATGAAAGGAGCGGACAATGTGACATTTCTGCTAAAGTCTAGCTGCTAGACTAAACTGAGAAGTTTCTGCTTATGTGAACTAAAATAAAATTTTAAGGCTTACCCCCACCAGCTGACTAAATGGACCCCCTTGTGGCCAAAGAAATATCCTAAAACTAAATTGTCTGCTGAAAGGAGGGAGGTCAGATATGCCTCATCATGCCTGGCTCCCTTCTTGAAGACATCCTTTGTAACCCATTAACAGGCCTAAGGGTATGCAAGGCAAACCTGCAGGTCCTCAATTTATACAACAAATCTATGTCTGGTGGCTTATCTCTGATGACAGCTGCTTCTGTTAAAACATGCCAAGCCTTTAGACAAAACTGCATGTCTTTAACCAATTACAAGCCAAAGAATCTTTAAACCCACCTATAACCTGTAAGCCCCCTCCCCACTATGAGATGTCCCACCTTTTTGGGCCAAGCCAATGTATGCCTCCCATGTATTGATTTATGACTTTACCTCTAACCCCTATCTCTCTGAAATGTATAAAACTAAACTGTGACCCGGCCACAGCGAGTCCACTTGCTCAAGGCTTCTTGGGAGTGACTCCGGGTCATGGTCCTCAAATTTGGCTCAGAATAAACTTCTTTCAAATATTTCAGAGTTTGGATTTTTCCATCCACACTTGAATAGTTTAAAAGTTTTTAGTCACACGTAAACAGTTTGAGAACCTGCTCAGGGACTTAAGGGCAATGTAATTCGTCCTTGGCAGACTATATGATTTGTTTCCAAATAATTTTTGCTCTTAAAACATCTTCAGATGCACTGTGGCCAGCAGATTCAGAGTTGTCTGGTTTCTAGGGGTCTAAACCTGCAATACCTCAGATCCAATGAAAACAAAAGCATCCCTGTCCCAATTCCCTTATAACATTTTTTTATGTGCCTTGGGACCCCATCCCAGCCCCTAAGACATCAGCTTTCTGAGCTTTTTGAGGTCAAGATCTTGTTGGTCTTATTCATATCTGTACACCAAAGTCTTAGGACAGTATCTAGAACCTGATAGAAGTTCAATATGTATATTTTGATTGAACGAATAAATGTGTGAGGAAGATCAGAGGGTATCTCAGACAGGGCCCTAAAGTAGGTGTCTGTTGGTCAGATCACCAGAGCCTGGGTGAGCCCAGGACCTGCCTCAGCTTTGTAGGTGCAGGAAGTCAATTTATGAATACACCCAATAGATGGCCATGGGAGAGGGTATTACCTCATGATAACCATACTTACAAGTGTGTATAACAGAAAGTCAAGTTCCAAATTATACATTTGTAACTGTACATATATGAAAATATACCTGTATCAGCTTATTCTGCCTGATAGCCACATCCTCACGGAATAGTCAGAGGGTTCCAGGAAAGCCTGGACTCTTCCATTCCAAGTGCCCTTTTGCAGTGTGATTTTGATATTTCTTCCCTCAAGAGGTCAAGTATATTTTCCCTCCCTTTGGATCTGGGTGGGCACTGTCTGTGTCTTGCTTTGACTTCTGGGCCTAATCCTTCAGAAGCACTGCAGTTTCACTTCACCCTCTTAGAGGCTAGCCACATACAAAGAAGCTCAGCCTGACTGCTGAATGAGGGCAGTCTGTGCATATGGAGAGCTACATGTGGAATGGCCTCCGGCCCCAGATCTGTGAGGCCAGGTAGGATACTCCACTCACATGAAGCCACTCTAGCAGCCACTGGGAGGAGCACAGACAAGCCATCCCTAGTATGCAAAACTGTGAGCAATAAAATGGTTGAAAGTGATTTCAAGCCACTGGGTTTGGGGGGCGTTTATATACAAAATGGACAACTAAAAGAGACTCAAAGCAAGAGGAAGTGGTTGGATTATATTAATTGCGGTATCATTGTGTTCTGAAAGTCTGTTGCCTCAGTTTCCACTTTCTCTGCCATCCTGATGGTCAGGATCCCTCTATTCCAGCAAGTCTGGAGATATCTTTCTGTCTCTGACTCTCTGATCTATCATTTTGGAGATACCAGTCAGACAAAATCCCCTTTGGATGACACATTTGTTGTTATCTTGACTGAATTTTGGGCCTTGCTCAATTTGGAAGGGACAACTCCTTTTAAGCTATTGGCTTCTTCCTAATTTTTTAGTATTTATTGTCTGCCATAAGTCAGGCCCTGTCCTTGGGGCTAATGATACAACAGAGAACCAGAAAAAGCCCTGTTCTCATGAAATTTATATTGTTACTGAAAGTTTGATGCTTGTCCCCGAGGCCACATCAGAATAATGAGGACAAGTGGTTTGAGGAGAAGAAAAGAAGAGTTTATTAATTTGCTGGCAAAGAGGAGGTTGGCAGAATCCCATCTCAAAGTACCAATGTCCTGCCTGTGAGCAGATGTACAGAGCTTTTAAAGGTTCTGATCAATCCCATCTTTGGCTAAGACAACCTCATGACTTCTGCTCAGATGCATCCCATCTTTGGCTAAGATGATTCTGTGACTTCCGCCCACACAATTCCCTTGAGCCATCTTCTATGGCACAAATAACAAAAGACATCCCCGTGCCCTTCCCAGCAATAGGCCTGAGGCAGGCCCTACTTCTCCAAACGAAGTAGGGGATGTTTAAACACACAGAAAACGTTTTTGACATTTTTCAAGCTACCTTCTGTTGCAATATTCCAATGTAACAGATTGTGAAAGTCCTTCGTCTTCATATTACCAGGAATAAAAATATGACCCAGAGTATCATTATGGAGCAAATGGGCTCGATGACCAATGTGCATAAAAGCCAATACCATGGCACTGAGGAAAGAAAGGCATTATTGCAAGGCTAGCCTGCAAGGGGAAAGTAGTCCGGCTCAAATCTTTCTCTCCAATTTGAGATCTGGGGCAATCACAGTCTCGGAAGGAAAGGGAAAGGATTTAGCAGTGTTGGCTTTGTAGGGTCTGATTCAAGGGCTTTAAATTTGACTATTTGTGGTAAGGTATGTTGAGGCAGATTTTAGCCCTAGATCTTCTGGGCCAATGGACCCTTTGCTTCTGAAAGAGTTCCAGCATTCGGGTTCAGATCATGTCCTGGTCTTTTTGGTTCTGAGGGGAGGAATTGTTGATTCCAGGTTAATGGCCAAAGCTTTGTCTATTGCTCATGCCTAGGCTACATGACTTGCAGTTTTTGGTGCTGTATTACTTACAAGGTAACTTGACATTTTGTTATCAACAGAGCAGGCCCAATTTGGGCTAGTCCCACAGTTACAGTATCAGTGCAGAAAAGCATACCAAGCCCTAGAAACAACCTGATAACCACCAATCCTCCCTAGCTTCTTCATCCAGCTCTCACAATTTTATACAAGTAGATGACCAAAAGTGACCAAAAGACCAAAGTCTTCCTATATTTTTAAGGTATGAGAAGTTTGGGATTACCTGACAGATAGATAGGTGCCCAGGGCACCAAGGAAATAGAGGAACGACATTGTGTATGTGTGTCTGCGTGTGTGTGTATAATTTGATATTTCAAAAAATATGGATCAGAATGGCCATGGGGAAAAATTAGTCTTTTATTGCACCAACACTTTATTTAAAGCAGCTTTTAAAAAGTATCATTTTATTTTATTTTAAATACTTATGAGGATGGTGGTATCATAACCTTTTCAGTATGTAAGCCCTCTAAAGGTGTAAAGCAGATCTACAGAGTTTGCCTGACCCTCACTGGGAGGGTTACTTCAATTACAAAACGTGTTTTTACAGAGTGGGTGGTAATCCTCCATAGAGGCTGTTTCATATTTGAGTGGAGCTCTCAGGTAAACTATCTCCCCCGTTTAAGGGAGCTCCCTCTCTGTATTTCTAGTGGCTTGAACTGGTATCTCTCTCAGGGAGAAATCCTCATTAGCTACATAAGGGTGTAACAAGTCTTTCTTTGCTTTTCAAAGGACTAGTATTGGGACATCTACCCCTGTGATGTCCCTAGTCAGTGTATATTTTATGTGGGTTGAAACAGTTTATTTTCTCTTTAATTTTCCACCCCACTGTTTTCTTTTTTTACTATTTTATTTATTTATTTTAATTTCAGAGTATTACAGGGGTACAAACGCTTTAGTTACATAAATCACCTTTGTATCGCCCCAGTCAGAGCTACAAGCGTGCCCTTCCCCCAGATAGTTCGCACTGGCACCCCTTAGGTGTGAATTTACCCATCCCCTCTTCCCCCCTCACCTGCCTGATACCCAATGTTACTTGAGCGCCTCTTCTGTGCCAGTGCCACTTAAACCGATGTCAATATGTGATTTAATTCTAAAAATTTTCTTTTTAAAAATAGATTTATCATTCTTTATTTATTTTTTTTTCTTCCAGTGACCAAGGGCACTTCAGGCCAATAACATTTTTCTTAAGTAGGTATTGTTTTCACTCTCATTTTACAGATAATGAAACTGAGGCTCAGAGAGGTCAAGATCACTCAGCTAATAAATGACCCAAGTCGCTCTTGCTCCAGAGCTTGTTCTCCTAACCCAGTTATACATTAATAGATTCTTCCTTTTTTCCCAAAATCTACTAAAATGATCATTTGAAACATGTCTTCATACGAATTACAGTAGAAATAAAATTAGCCAACGCTTCCATGCTAACGCCCAACACAGTTTATTCCTCACGTTTAAACAAGATCGAGCCAAAGCTCTGAGGGGCTGACTTTGCCTAAGGGCATTGCTCAACGGGTGGAGGCATCGATCACACCTCTTAGCGCAACACCAAACTCCAAGCCCCAGAGCTTTAACCAGTCTTGCTTTTCCTGGCTCTGTAGTCCCGGAAGTCCCGCCCCAGGGGAAGGGCAGTTTCCGGAAAAAATTGAGACAGGGAGAGCCAGAAAGGGACAATGGGAGTGGCTGATTGTGGCGCTCTAGCATTCCTTCGCTCTATGGTCGCTGCCAATTGACAGGTCCCGAGCGGCAAGACTTCTCTCTATTGGATGAGCAGCCTCCCGTAGGCGGGCCTCTGGGTTCTCAGCACGCTGATTGGCTGGATGCGCCATGCGGAACGGAGGGGTTGTGCTTGGGGCACACGGACTGAGGTGACCGGCTGCTTTCTCACTCCAGGTGGAGACGAGCGAGCGCATGTGGGCGCTTCGCTCGCTGCTGCGGTCCGTGGCTGGGCGCACCATGTCGCAGGGACCCGCCCGCCGTCAGCGGCCGCCTAAGGACCCACTGCGGCACCTGCGCACGCGGGAGAAGCGCGGCCCGTCGAGGATCCCCGGGGGCCCGAACACTGTGTACCTGCAGGTGGTGGCGGCCGGCGGCCGGGACGCGGGCGCTGCGGTCTACGTCTTCTCCGAGTACAACCGGTCAGTGCGCCGCGCCGGGACTCCGGCCGGGCCTCCATGGCGTCCCCTTACCGAGCTCCGCGCCGCCCTGCCGGGCCCTCCATGCTGTCCCGCCCCAGAGCGTCGCGGCTCCTCCCTGAGCTTAAGTGTCCCCTACTTTACACGTGTGGGATTTCACCATTGCAGCAGTTCTTGGTGTTTTGGTGGGTGGGAAATCCTAGAGTCCTTGTATGCCTTCGTCCATGTGACTTCCTGGGATCACGGAAGAACTTCAAACTTGGATCTAAGCGTCCTTTTCCCAATCCATGGGCCCTGGGTTGGCTTTTAGCACACTCTGAGCCATACCCCCTCTGTGCACCCCAAGGCAGGGGTCTCTTAGTTGACATATGTGGTAGACAGATTTGGTGAGGAGCTGATGGGGGTAATGCCCTATCTTGACCCAGCACAAACCCACAGTGGCCTCCCCTCCAACCTTTTCTAAGAAGGGTTCAAAACTTGCCGTCCTAATAGCAGATATGTGGCCAGGCAGTACATGGGCTTTTAATGTATGTTGATTTGTTTCCAGAGTCTACAATAAAGCATCTAATCGATGTCAGAGATTTTACGGAATAGAGTCTTTCAGTAATGTTTATCTTGTAGGTATCTCTTCAACTGTGGAGAAGGTGTCCAGCGACTCATGCAGGAACACAAGTGAGTCAATCATTTGCTTTTGGGGTGGAGATGATTGTGGGCTTGAAAGCTGAGACAAGAGGCAGGTGTGTGTTTATAGCAAAAGATGTGGTCCTTGGTCAGTCCATTTGATCCTGCTCAAATGTTTTTCTTAGGTTGAAGGTCGCTCGCCTGGACAACATATTCCTGACTCGAATGCACTGGTGTAATGTTGGGGGGTTGTGTGGTGAGTATATTCTTTGCAGGGTCAGAGGCTGGCGGGTAGTCTGGAATTTTAATCTGCTTCACCATTTTTTTGCACATCTTCCGAGTCCAGCGGAGGTGGATTTCCTTTTATGCCAGCTCAGTGTTACTGTCTACTTGGTTTCTTGGGTTGCTGGGCCAGAGGTTTATGGCAGAAAACTGGAGGGTGTAGCAGTGGTGATTTCAGTAAATTTACCATGGGGGCCATTGGCAGCCACACACAGGTACCAACTATCCAGATTACTCCATCATTCATGTCTGTCAACTGGGAAGGTCGATTGTGTTGTAGCCAAATTCTGTAAGCTTGGTGATGTGGATGGGAAGGAATGGATTGTTTTGTTTTTTGTAGATCTGAGGTATTTTATTATAAAAAGTTGGTATTCATATACATAAAGTAATATGAACTTAAAATTCATCATACATTTACTTCATTTTTCAGCTTGACCTTCTAGTAAATCTTTAGCTTCATTGATTTTGGCTGCTATATAAGGAGATCCTCCTTTGTCTGGGTGATTTAAGAGCATAATTCGTCGATGAACATCTCTTATTTTTCCTTTATTGGCAGTAGGGCTTATACCTAGTATTAATGCTGCTTCTTGTTTTGTCATTTTGGGTTCAAACCCACCTCTGAAGGCAGATTTTGGTAGACTTTGAAAAACTTGTTTTACTTGAGGCTCCATGTGCTTTATGGCTTGCAAAACATAACAGCCTGCAAATCCTGCAGCAGCAATGGTCAGTCCAAGTGCTACCACTGTACTGGCCATGGTTCGGCTCAGCTCCCCTGCTTCCACTGGGAGTGTGTATCATCCTAGCCCAGAGGTTGCGGCCACTACCTACGTGCCTTTATCAGAGAGCAATGCATTCGCCGGCTGCAGGCACAAGCCTTCCAACCACAGGCACCGCTGAAACACGACAGTCAGGAGTGGATTGTTGAACCAGTCCCAGTCCCAGTTCTCAGGACTGAGACTTGGCTGAGGCAGGTGAGGCACCTAGGGTACAAAATTTAAGGCCATCCTTTCATTTGTATGACCCTGAGAGTGAGTACCTCTTAAAATTTTGCACACTAGGTGCCTCACTGCCTCACCCTAGTATCAGCTCAGCCCATTCTAGAGGCATTTGAGAAATATTTGGCATCCATTATACCTCTGGCTAGCATCACTTCTGCTCTGCACATGTTCCCTGATGAGTGTTTAGAAGCTGGAAGGAGGACACATAAATAGCTAGATAAGTACAGGGTGCTCCTCCCAGGAGTGACTGTAGGTCAAGTTGATGAGAGATCTCATTTTATTCATCCTTTTTAGGAATGATTCTTACTTTAAAGGAAACCGGGCTTCCAAAGTGTGTACTTTCTGGACCTCCACAACTGGTGAGTCTCTCCTGACTTACCTTTCAAAACCAACCCTTGCTTTTTTAATGTTAGTAATAAGAATTTTCATTTTTGCAAATTAGTCTTTTGCTATCCAGAGATACCTGGTAATGGAGTAAACATTTCACCTTTCAAGTTGAATAGACTTGAGTTCAAAGCCTAATTAGAATGAGTTAATTTGCCTTTCTGAGCCTCAGATTTATCTATAAAATAGCTATAATATTTCTAGAGTTGTTATTAAAGATTAAATAACACATATAAAGCACTAAGTCACTTTATTAGATGTTTGGCATCCAAGTAGGTATGCAATAAATGTTAGCTTTTGTTTTTACTCGTGTATTAAATTTCAGATATCTTCTTACCTTCAAAACCAGCTTATTACACTGTAGACAAATTGTTTGCACATTGTTAAAACTGTTGAATGTATCAGTTCATTTTCCAGTTCTTAAGAAGAAAGGCAACCAGTCACTAAGACCTATTAACTCTATCTCCAAAATAATGTCTGAAATCCATCCATTTGTCCTAATCTCATTGAGACCTTCATTATCTCTGTCTTACACACCTGTGTACTCCAATGGCCTCCCAAATCCATTCCTGCCTCCCTGTAATTGATTCCCCATACCACAGCCAGAGAGATCACTTTAAGACAGAAATGTAGTGTCACTTCCCAACCTAAAATCCTTTAAGGGCTCCCCATTACAATGCAATCTGAGCACTGTAATATGGCCTACAAGTCCTATAGGCCCTGGCCCCTATATATACTTCCATCTGTACCTGTCACCAGGCTACAGCCCCAAGGGCCAGCTCTTCAGCTTTTTTCACCCACTGCCCCCACCGAAGCCATGCCCACCTTAGGGCTTTCATCCATACACGAGTTCCCTTTGCCTCTTCTCGTCCCTGCCTGTATCATTACTGAACATTTAGGGCTCAGCCAGAAGCTCATTTATTCCAGAGCTGTCCCTGCCTCTCCAGACAAGTTGGATTCCAGCCTTCTGCACTTTTCATTTTTCTTGCAGAGCACTTACCATAATTGCCACAAACTTGTCTGTATTACCATTTGTTTCATTTTTGTCTCCTCCACTGGGTTCATGAGAGCAAGGAATCTCTCTTTTTCATTGCTAAATCCTTGGCATCTAACATATAGTAGACACTTAGTAAATATTTGCATAAATGAGGTACATAATACTTATTAAAGTTTGTTTTCTGTTGATACCTATTGATACTTTTTATATACTTGAATGCTTTGCTGTGTTCTCTATTTGTTTAACTATAACTATTCATTTCTTTGTTTTTTCTTCTTTAGGAAAAATACATAGAAGCAATCAAAATATTTTCTGGTCCATTGAAAGGAATAGACCTGGGTATGTCTTTAACTATGACTCATTATCTGCTGTTTCTTACTCATACATACCTTGACCTCTCAAATTATTGTTATTATTATTATTTTTTGAGATAGAGTCTCACTCTGTTGCTGGGGCTAGAGTGCCATCGTGTCACCCTAGCTCACAGAGCCTCAGACTCCTGGGCTCAAGCGATCCTTCTGCCTCAGCCTCCCAAGTAGCTGGGACTACAGGCATGTGCCACCATGCCCAGCTAATTTTTTCTGTATGTTTTTAGTTGGCCAACTAATTTCTTTCTATTTTTTTAGTAGAGACGGGGTCTTGCTCTTGCTCAGGCTGGTCTCGAACTCCTGACCTCAAGTGATCCTCCCGCCTTGGCCTCCCAGAGTGCTAGGATTACAGGCGTGAGCCACTGCGCCAGGCTCCTGACCTCTCAAATTAGAATCCATTGAAAACATCTGTGCTCAAGTAGAGTTTAGACCAAAAAAAAAAAAAAAAAGAAGTCTAAATTGAACCTTAAAATCAAATGCTTCATCAACCTGAGATGGAGTAATGCCTATTGCATTTTCTGTGCTCCCACCTCATGCTGTAAAAATATGGGCCAGGTAGGCAGGATTTAAAAACTGATATGTACTCTCATGCATGCTGTGTGACAGTCTCCATTCAGGCACCAAGGCTCCTTCCTCAGTCCTAGAGGTGCTCTTCATTGTCAAATTGCCTTAAATTCCTTGCAGGAGGAAGAGAAAGTGTGAGCAGGGGTTCGTAAAGGTTTTATGGCTGTTTGTGTGTACTGCCCTTTAGCTCAGCTGTGCCAGGAGGCTCATGGTCTCTTGATGGGAAGAGGCCTCACTGAGGATGGCAGTTGACATTGTTGAGTTTGTATCCTGGCCCTGGTCCCTTGTCTGTCTTTCGCTTATTAATGCTTCTCTTTTTATAAAGCACTAGCATTTTATTTCTAAGTGCATACCAGCCCTTATGGTTGAGATGATAGATTCTCTGGCCTCACAATCCTATTTAACTCAGACCTCTTACATTTGAGTATTTTCTTTTAAAAAATTTTTTTAATGGATGGTCACCAATGCTCATACGTATCTTTTCATTTGGCTGTAGTCAATATGAATGGCTGGCGAAAGTACATGTTTGTTTCTCTCTTAAAAAAAAAAAATTTTTTTGAGACAGAGTCTCGCTTTGTTGCCCAGGCTAGAGTGAGTGCCGTGGTGCCAGCCTAGCTCACAGCAACTTCAAACTCCTGGGCTCAAGCAATCCTCCTGCCTCAGTCTCCCGAGTAGCTGGGACCACAGGCATGCACCACCATGCCCGGCCAATGTTTTCTAAATATATTAGTTGGCCAATTAATTTCTTTCTATTTATAGTAGAGACAGGGTCTCGCTCTTGCTCAGGCTGGTTTCAAACTCCTGACCTCGAGCAATCCGCCCGCCTCGGCCTCCCAGAGTGCTAGGATTACAGGCGTGAGCCACAGCGCCCGGCCTTCTCTTAAAAATTTTAATCTGCGGGTCGGGTGCTGTGGCTCACGCCTGTAATCCTAGCACTCTGGGAGGCCGAGGCGGGCGGATTGCTCGAGGTCAGGAGTTCGAAACCAGCCTGAGCAAGAGCGAGACCCTGTCTCTACTATAAATAGAAAGAAATTAATTGGCCAACTAATATACATAGGAAAAATTAGCCACGCATGGTGGCGCATGCCTGTAGTCTCAGCTACTCGGGAGGCTGAGGCAGGAGGATTGCTTGAGCCCAGGAGATTGAGGTTGCTGTGAGCTAGGGTGACGCCACAGCACTCACTCTAGCCTTGGCAACAAAGTGAGACTCTGTCTCAAAAAAAAAAAAAAATTTTAATCCGCTCAGATATTTTCTTTTTATTTTTTAAATTAATTAATTAATTATTTTTTTTTTTTTTTTTTTTTTTTTTTTTTTTTTTTTTTTTTTTTGAGACAGAGTCTCACTTTGTTGCCCAGGCTAGAGTGAGTGCCATGGCGTCAGCCTAGCTCACAGCAACCTCAAACTCCTGGGCTCGAGTGATCCTTCTGCCTCAGCCTCCCGAGTAGCTGGGACTACAGGCATGTGCCACTATGCCCGGCTAATTTTTTATATATATATATCAGTTGGCCAATTAATTTCTTTCTGTTTATAGTAGAGACGGGGTCTCGCTCTTGCTCAGGCTGGTTTTGAACTCCTGACCTTGAGCAATCCGCCCGCCTCGGCCTCCCAAGAGCTAGGATTACAGGCGTGAGCCACCGCGCCCGGCCAAATTAATTATTTTTGAGACAGAGTTTTACTGTGTTGCCTGGGCTAGAGTGCCGTGGTGTCAGCCTAGCTCACAGCAACCTCAAACTCCTGGGCTCAAGCAATCCTTCTGCCTTAGCCTCCCAAGTAGCTGGGACTACAGGCTCCACCACCATGCCTGGCTAATTTTTTCTATATATTTTTTGTTTGCCAATTAATTTCTTTCTATTTTTAGTAGAGACGAGGTCGCTCTTGCTCAGGCTGGTTTCAAACTCCTGATCTTGAGTGATCCTCCTACCTCAGCCTCCCAGAGTGCTAGGATTACAGATGTGAGCCACGGGCCGACATTCTGGTTTTAGTAGCAGATTGCCACCAGAATTCTGAAGCAGTTCAGTTGCTTATGACTTGATCTTGGAAGCTAAATTTCATATGTCTTACAAATGCATTCACTCTCCTTTTGTATGGTTTTCATGTAGCTGTGCGGCCCCACTCAGCACCGGAATACCAGGACGAAACCATGACAGTTTACCAGATCCCCATATATAGTGAGTATGAAAGCCAGATTTCCTCGTAGGAGGATCTAGGTCCTAAGTAAGGAAAATGTGGATGAAGCTAGAAACTGTTTGAATACTTGCACTGGGCACCCTGTTTTGTGTTCAGAGCATGACTAGGAATTTAGCTAAGGAATTAAGATATGGTTCCTGAGACCCGTTTAACTCATGTATAATGATAGCGAGTATGCTTTGGAATATTACATAGTCAACCACTGTCAGAACATAGATTGCACCCAGATTTGCACATTCATTGCTTAGTGTTTATTTGCCACAGACATAAGCACCCTCCTTTGATGGGAGGATTCTGGAGAGGTTTGGATAATATATTTATTTTAAAAGGAAGTGTTGTTAGTGGGTCAGAAGCTCCTATAAAGCTTCAGGCTCCAGGGCCTGTGTGGTTTGGACTTAGGAACAGGCTGCATGTCAGTCTCCTCCTAAACATGTTCCATGTCTGGTTTTACCTACTTGAAGAAAATACCAAGCAGTAGGGACATTTCAGACGAGAGCACCCAACAAAGGCCAGAGAAGTCCAGCATTTGACAGGGAGATGAGGCCTACGCTGGCCCATGGGCAGAAGAGGGTACGGGGAGTGGTGAGGCTGCAGCGAGGCACGAGTGCTTCTGGGCCGGTGAGCAGGCTGGGCTGAGCGGCACGCTCCTGGCCTGGTTCACTCACGTCAGAAGTTTCATCCTACCTGACCCTTGCTGCCACCCCCTGAGCCCGAGTTGTGTCCCTCATTTCCCTGCTAGCACCCTGCTCTTCCCTCTTTTGTGTATAACAGCTTGCTTTTCTATAATACGTGCTCAGTTTTGTTGATCATCGTTTTCCCAGGGCCCACCAGGCCTTAATGAGTGCGCATGCATGGAGGAGCAGGCAGGGTTTCTGTTTAGACCATCAGCTGTGCTTTAGCTTCTTGGAGCTGTGAATTTTTTATCTTGGCCTTGAGATTTAACTAACTGCAAAGTTGTGCTCCTCCTGGAGATGGGTACCTTTTGGGCCTTCATTTGTTCAGTGAGCACAGAGATACTGCATCAGCTTGCCTGCAGCCTGCATGCTGTTTAGTCATCACTGTTCAGTTTGTACCCTGGGCAAGGCTCTGAGCTGAGTAGAAATGTAAAGATGAGTAAGATATAAACGCAGCCCAGAGACCAGGTGGGGAAGTAACTAGTTATTTACTTTATGGTAAGAAGCATCTTGATTCCATTGGCATTCCCACGTGTGAACACCTGGGCTTTGGCTGTGCGCATCTTGTGCGGTGTGTAATTTGATGGTGTCCTGTGCTGCCCAGGTGAGCGGAGGTGCAACCAACACCAGCCATCGCAGAGTCCAGAAAGACCCCTCGGCAGGCTCAGTCCAGAGCAGTCTTCGGACTCTGGGTCAACTGAAAACGAGCAGCACCTTCCCCATGGTAATGGTATGGACAGAACACACCAGGACAGCTTGTATTTTCTTAATTCTCTGCCTCATAATGCTCTAAGTTAGAATCATTATTATAGGAAAGCCACATGTGTAAAACAGATTCTTCTTCCTGGGCACATTGTGACTTGGCCCTGGGGAGAGTGAGAAGGGTTGCTATAAAAGTAGCAGTCCTGAGCTATAAAGACCAGTCCACGGTTTTTTGCCTACCAGGGCCTGGATAGGCCCCAAACTGTATTCAGTTTACCTAGGGGAGAACCGAGCCTGGCAAACTGATTTATACAGAGGGCTTTTATATTTTTCATTAATGGGACATTAATGCAAATTAGTTTTTCATTAATGCAGAAACTGTAACTGCTAAACTGACTAAACAGTCAAATCCATGAAGGGATCTACACCTTTTCTTCCAGAATGACAACCTACTGAGGAACCAAGTTAAAAGTCCAGGATTAGACCGGGCACGGTGGTACAAGCCTGTAATCCTAGCACTCTGGGAGGCCAAGGTGAGAGGATTACTTGAGCTCAGGAGTTCGAGACCAGCCTGAGCAAGAGTGAGACCCTGTCTCTACTATAAATAGAAAGAAATTAGTCAAACAACTAAAAATAGAAAAAATTAGCCGGGCATGGTGGTGCATGCCTGTAGTCCCAGCTACTCAGGAGGCTGAGGCAGGAGGATCACTTGAGCTCGGAAGTCTGAGGTTGCTGTGAGCTGGGATGATGCTGTGGCATTCTAACCCAGGAAACAGAGTGAGACTCTGTCTCCCAAAAAAAAAAAAGTCCAGGATTAGATGATCAGGGGGTTGGGCTACTTCAAGTTTTTATTGTCCTTAATAGAAGGACAGTGTTGGCAAAGCTTGGCAAAGTCATCTTTCCTTTTTTTTTGAGACAGTCTCACTCTGTTGCCCAGGCTATAGTGTCACGGGATCATCCTAGCTCACAGCAGTGTCAGACTCCCGGGCTCAAGTGATCCTCCTGCCTCAGCCTCCCAAGTAGCTGGGACTTCAGGCACACACCACCGTGCCCGGCTAATTTTTTCTACTTTTATTTGTCTCGCTAATTCCTGTCTATTTTTAGTACAGATGTTGCTTAGGCTGGTCTCGAACTCCTGAGCTCAAGTGATTCTCCTGCCTCAGCCAGCCTCCCAGAGTGCTAGGATTATAGGCGTGAGCCACTGTGCCTGGCCAAGGCCTTCTTTCTGTCCTGAGGTCGTGTCTGTCTGGTGACTTAGAAAAAGCCGACCCTGTATGCTGTCCTTTTTTTGGATGGCACAGGGTAAAGACTGAAACTTACATTTTTTTCTGCAGGCCTTTTAGCTTTTGTGTTATTTCTCATATTCTTAAATGTGTTGTAAAGCACATTACAATTTTTTTTTCTATCTTCTCCAGTTCTCAGTAAAATATATCATTTAAAAAAATTCCACTTGCCATTCTCAAGTTTTTCTGGTCAGAGTTTTGTGTTTTCCATTTATCCAAATACATCTCAACATAAATTGAAAAAGGGGAGAAGTTCTGCTTAAGAATATTAGTGTCTTCAACCTTTGTATTGGGACAGTAATGTCCAATTAATTTTTAATGTGACGTAAAACTAGGTATCAGGTGATTTTTATTTGTGAAGTCTTTACAACATTCACATTTACCTGTTATAATCAAATATGTTCTTCCTCAGGTGTTAGCCAGAAAAGGAGTGGCAGGGACCCTTCCTTGGTTGTAGCTTTCGTCTGTAAGGTGAGAGAGCCTTTCTGGAGGGTTGTAAGTGGTCTTGGGTTGGTTGGCAATCTGTGGCTGGTACTTTTCTAGTAACTCAAAAGTAGAAGCCGCTGAGTTACCTGAGCCAAGAAGAAAATACAGATACCCAGTTTCTCAAAATGCCCCCTATATTTTTGTATCCTTTTAAATTCTCTTCTAGTGCTCTGTCAGTCTCTGGATATATTCATTTATATTTGTCTGTGGTTGGTCCTCTTGGAGTTCAGAAATTGTTGAAGGCAACTGTGTGTTGTTTCCTTTAAATCCATTTGGGCTTTATTCAGACCCTTTCAACTGTGTTTTAGTTTATTTCATTTCTCTGCAGTAGTTAAGGTCTGACATTAGATCAATTTTAATATTAGCATTCACAAGTGCACAGATCTGCAACTCTGAAATTGGTCAAACTCCATTAAAAATGTTATTATAATCTATCTATAAGATCTGACTAATGGCTTATTTTTAATAGAACTTTGCATTAAAATTGTATTGTAATATAATCTGCAACAAATACTTTTGTCTAATGTAAGAAGACTACCTTGCCCTTTGTAGGATTTGATCTTTTTCTTTTTAAGAAGTAATGTTGATTTTAAAATATATTTGGAATTTTCATCCAAATTCTAATGCTTATACGTGGAAACAGTTGTGGAGCGTCATTGGCAATATTAGTTGCAGGATCACTGCTAGTATCACATCTGTCAATTTGTTTGAATGATAATTGTGATTTATATGAAGTTAAGTACTATTGCCAATAGACTTATTATGTGTTTCTGAGTTTTTAGGCAGCAAAGTAATTTTTAAAAATAATTTATAGTTAATTTTTAATTGTATTCCTGCCTTCCTGCATAAATGACATTGGGCATGATGAAATGTGCTTTCACGTGGTGCAGGCTCACTCTTACTCTGCCAGTTGCTCTGTTTTCAGGCACCTGGTCCTGGGAGCTGCAGGCCATGACACTAAGTAGCTGTTGGCTGCACACCCGCGCTTTTCTGTCCCCTCCCTTGCTGTCTGCAGCTGCTTCTGAGGGCTGCTGTCACTGGGTCAGCCTGTAGCTCCTTTCCTCCTTCTAATTAATTGGCTGCGCTCAGCTGAGGGTTTGGAAAGCAGTAAGGCTGAGCTAGGTCAAGTTCTGGGAGGCTCTGGGCATGAGGGCCTGAGAAACTCATGTGATGGAAGAGCGTGGGCTCAGTGGCTATTGGATTGCCCGGGGCCTTGTTGGCTTGTGTTCTGGTTCTCATCCATATTCCAAATACTCTGCATTCCTCACATGGGAGCAGTTCTCCATGGGTTGAATTCAGCTCATAGAGAAATAGGTTTCCTGAGCTTTGGGTCTAAAAGTTCCTTTTAAACATTAGAAACATGTAGTTGCCATTCTCCAACTCATTTGGATGTGTGGAGAGAATGTTTGACCAAGGCAATGCTTGTTAATGTCATTATCTAAAGATGTCAGCTGAACTCGATCATCTTTGTGTGATATGCACTCACTGAAGTTGTAATCCTCTTTCCTCTAGAACAATATTTCTCCAAATGGAAAATTCTAGAATCCTGAGAATAAGACTTTGGGATACAAATTGGATTCTTGGCCCTAAAAGTAACTTCTTAACTTCAGAAAGTTAAAAGAAAATGCAAATAGTTTATCAAGATTTAAAGAAGAAAATGAAAGTCAAATATAATTCAACATTCAAAGACCAATTAACATTTTATGCCATGCCTGACTTTTTGAGGTTTTATGATAGGATTATTGTTTGCTCTTCTAACATAATAAGAGCATATTGGGAATATTGTGTTACAATTTTTCTCTATTCTAAAAGTGACAACACTATATTGCCAAATATTTGAAAAATACAGTAGAAAACAAAATCCCTTTATCCTTTCGTTACTCTGTCATTGTCATTGGAATATTGCATTATACGAAATCTGCTTGGTCATTGCTCTGTTAGTGTTCTGGTGATGTTCCTTTAGCTATAAATTGATGAGTGTAGAATGATAGGACAGTGTTTCTTCTCAAGAATACTTGAGGATACTTATTTTGAACTTTGATAAGGAAATGAGTTACATTTTGTTAAATTTATAGTGAGTTAATGTTGGAAAATAAAGCACTGTGTTTTTTAATTATTTGGGTTTTGGTACTAAAGCATTTCAAAATACATGACTTCAGAATATGGCATTAATTTTAAAAACTCAGAAAGATATAATTCTAAGAAAATTGATTAAAACCAAGCTTCTTCACTGGCTACTGAAATCCCACTTCCATTCTCTCTGTTGCAGCTTCATGTGAAGAAAGGCAGCTTCTTGGTGCTCAAAGCAAAGGAGCTGGGCCTCCCAGTGTGAGTGTCAGGGAGCATGTTGGGGACATGCCAGGTACACCTCTGTTCCTAGAGAAAACGCATCTCACGGGGGCTCACCTCTTCCTTTCAGTGGGACAGCTGCAATCGCTCCCATCATTGCTGCCGTCAAGGACGGGAAAAGTGTCACCTACGAAGGACGAGTGGTAAGATGCCTGTTTTTCTGGATGCTTCAGCAGTTACAGTTAGGGCCTGGAATGCTGGACAGAGTCACTGTCTGGTTCAGGCCCTACAGACACCACTTCTGAAGGAAATAGAACAAATTGGAATCCTGTCACTTGGCTAAGACTTGTCTTGCTAGCATTGGCTGTGTTTGGGCATTTGGACAGCAGATTGTTCATTTAGGATTTGGTGGTCCTCCTCCTAAAAAGATGGATGCTTTCCCTCATACTTGAGCTCAGGGCAGTGTCCAACAACAGACCCCAGATGAAAGGGCTTTGTGTGCATGGCCCAACGGAATGCCTGCCACCGTGTTTTCTCTGGCCTCTAAGGATGTTAGGACCAATGGTCACAGGTAGAAGAGAACCTTAAGGCCAAACCTCATTTCCTGGCCATTATAGGTTTGAAACATCTCTGCAAGATACTTGCCTGTTTAAGTATAAACAGAGAGCAGGACGGATGCAGGTGGTGATCCTTATAGTTGGTTTTGTGCTTTGTGTATCTATCTCGTGGGCTTGCTGGTAGGGACATGTAATGTTAGCGGTTGCCTTGAATGCTATGCTGTTCAGTTCTTTGCCAAGCTGTGACTCTGTTCTGGGATAATGATAGCATTGTGACCCCAGTGAGCTGACTTACTTGATTTTGCAGATTTTGCCTGAAGAGATCTGTACTCCTCCGGATCCTGGTCTTGCTTTTGTTGTGGTAGAATGTCCAGATGAAGGATTCATCCAGCCCATCTGTGAGAATGCCACCTTTAAGAGGTAATGAGGGTGCCTGGGATGGGAGAAGTGAGACGCCCAGCCCAGCATCAACATGGGCATCTTGTGGATAGAGCCTCGTCTCAGGGAAAGCCTAGGACCCCTACCTCTGGGTCAGTCCCACTGGCAGGATTTATGTGGCTGTTGGTTGTCGGTGGGCTTTGTGGTATACACAGCCTCGAAGTGAAATTAGAAAAGATTGAAAACCAGAAACCACTGAGGACTAGAAAATTAACTAAAACTCTGAGAGTTCTAAGTCTAGAATAAATTCTAGAAGTTTTCTGAGTTCTGATTAATGCTCCAAGTTATTTGGATTATTTGTATCTGAATCAATTTTTATCACTTTGCCTACATTGCAGCTAATGAGGTAGATCAGAGTGTTTGAGACCGTCTTGGTCACGAGTCTGTGATAAGGGGACATCTTTTAGGCCCGAGTGCCACTCTGTTTTGTCCTCAAAAAAGTTAACCAGCTTGCAGTTCAGCTGTAATACTGGGTAGAATCTTTTTTTTTTTTTTTTTTTTTTTTTTTTGCGACAGAGCCTCACTCTATTGCCTGGGCTAGAGTGCCGTGGTGTCAGCCTAGCTCACAGCAACCTCAGTATTCTGGGCTCAAGCGATCCTTCTGCCTCAGCCTCCCAAGTAGCTGGGACTATAGGCTCGCACCACCATGCTCGGCTAATTTTTTCTATATGTTTTTAGTTGGCCAATTAATTTCTTTCTATTTTTAGTAGAGATGGGGTCTTGCTCTTGCTCAGGCTGGTTTCAAACTCCTGACCTCAGCGATCCTCCCACCTCGGCCTCCCAGAGTGCTAGGATTACAGGCGTGAGCCACCGTACCCAGCCGATCCTGGGTAGAATCTTTGACCCACATGTCTGTGTTTCAATTTTTTCTTTTATTATTAATGCTATATCTATGTTTTTCCTGTTCCTAATTTTTATTTATCTGTATTTTTTTACTTGTTTTATTTTACTTGCATAACAAATCTTTTTGGGATTTGTACCCTTCCAAGTAAGAGTGTTAGGAGTTCTTTCTGGGTCCATTTTATCCTTTGAGTGAATTTGGATACCTGTTGGCACAGGCTTTGTATTATAGTCAAGTTTTGGACAGCAAAGCTACTTCAAGTCACTGGCTGAGGTGTTCTTTGAGAACCGTACGTGTGTGTGATGGTGGTTGGGGGGAGGTTAGTAAAAAGAGCTACTGTCTGTCTTTTTTTTTTTTTTTTTAAGGGAACTGGAATGAAACACATCAGCGTGTTAGTACATGTGGTCTTCTCTCTAGGTGGTAGAATTTCAGATGATTTTCATTTTCCACACCCGTGTCTCAGGTCTTCTAGAAGGCAGCACTGAGGCGGCATTGGGGGTGCAGGAGATTTATTGGGGCGAACGCCTATGAGAGAGGAAGGAGAGAGGGAGCAGGAGTAGGCAGGGAGAGCCTTTGTCCAGCTGTGCAGGTCTGGCCCCCGTGAACGCAGAGGATGGTGGGAACCTGAGACTGCGGCACAGCGCTGGGAGGGCTCAGCCCGGTGCAGAGCAGAGCCTGCCCCAGGTGGAAACTGCCCGGCTCTGGGGCCCACCATGCTCAGGCGCCACAGGGGGCATCCCAGGGAGAGCATGACCTGGGCCCTGGAGGCTGGCGGCTCACTGCCGTGCACACAGAGCAGCCCTACCTAACAGCACGGTCCTGTGCATGTCCCGAGTGCAAAGATTGTGAAGCAAAGCCCCCACTGTTCCTTTCGCCCAGGTACCAAGGCGAGGCCGATGCCCCCGTGGCCCTGGTGGTTCACATGGCCCCAGAATCCGTGCTTGTGGACAGCAGGTACCAGCAGTGGATGGAGAGGTACGGAGCCCAGCCCAGCAGCACTCAGGGCACCTGCTGTGGGCGGTGATGAGTTCCCCTCGCTCCTGTCCTTTTGCTCTTTCAAGTGCCACCTCCCCTTTTGTGCCTGCCTAAATACCCTCTCGGATTCCTGCCGGCCCTGGACTCTGGGCACACACCTGTGCCACATTTGTGACAAAACCCGCCACTAGGTGGCGCAGTGCGCACGCACGTCGCACTCGCACAGGGCTTGCTCCCACATCGCTTCACACCCGCCCTCCTCTCGGCAGCTGAATAAATGCTGCCTTTTGGGTGACATGATTGAATTCCAAGATTCCACATGTGAATCCTAAAGAAGAGACTTGCAAATATGAAACAAGAGCTTCCGATCACTGAACCCGCTTCCACGTCAGGCATTATGTTCAACGCTGCATTTCTCTTCATTTCCTCAGCCTTGCTCTTCCCAGCACCCCCGTGAGGTGGCTGTTCTGCCCCAGTTTGGTACCTGGAAGGAGAGGGCACTTTATCTGTTCTTCGTGGCATCGTTGGCCAAGGCCAGCATACCTCGGTGGGGTCTGAGTCGAACCTGGGCTGCTGAGACCGTGGGCTGCTTTTCAGCCCCGCCCTGCGGCGTCCCCTGCAGCCTCTTGCTCTCCGACTGTCTCGTCTGTTGTTCCTTCGGGGTTTGGGGCTTAACATACGTTATCTATTCCCCTATTCGGTCTTTCTTCTACCCCTGCCCCATTTTGTTCCAAATCCCTATCTATAGGCCCCGAACATCTTCATTTTTCTTAGTTTTTCTACCACTCTTCCCAGCACACCCGAGAGGCAGCTGAGTAAGGTGGGAACAGTGGCCTTTGAGACAGGAGTAGGATTGGCCTTTAGTAACAATGTTTCCAGGCAAATCACTTAGCTCCGTGAACACTTCATCTGCATGTGGAATGGCAGTGACGTGGCAAATGCCTGGTCTGTCTCATCCTAGGTTCGGGCCTGACACCCAGCACTTGATCCTGAACGAGAGCTGTGCTTCGGTTCACAACCTCCGCAGCCACAAGATCCAGACGCAGCTCAGCCTCATCCACCCGGGCATCTTTCCCCAGCTCACCAGTTTCCCCTGTAAGGTAGCGTCCCGGGACGGTCCCCTGGGCCTGGCTCCTGACTCCTTTTCTTTGTCTCCATGGGATGTGTTTTGTCTTTTCAGGAAGAAGGCCCTGCCCTCCGTGTGCCCGCAGTGCGGGGCGAATGCCTCCTCAAGTACCAGCTCCGGCCCAGGAGGGAGTGGCAGAGGTCTGTGCCGTTCCGACCTGGCAGAATCCTCCGGGTCAGGGCTTGGCACACGTCTCTGTAAATGGCCATACAGAAATGTTTCAGGAGCTTTTCAGGCCACGTGGTCTCTGGGCAACTGCTCAGCTCTGCCGTGTAGCACAAAAGAACCACAGACTATACGTAAATGAATGGGCTTGGCTGTGTGCCAGGACAAATTTATTTAGAAAAACAGGCTGACCCTGGGCTGGGTTGAGGTGGGAGGATTCGGGCCAGAACTGTTTTCCATGGTAATAACAATGATAGGGTTCATTGTTTAACAACATGGAAAATAGGTGATGTATGATGAAAAAAGTCACCCATAATCCACCCACCCAGAGATAATGATTGTTAACATTTCCTGTTTTTTAATTTGTGCATATGTTTTATTTATTTATTTATTTTTCATTTTTTCTTTGTTAAAGCAATTTTTTTGGGGGGGCATATTATGTTTTAAAAATGTACAAACCCACAGGTTTATTGCCTGACGTTGTCAGCATTTTCCTATATCATTAAATAGTTTTCAGTAACAGAATTTTTATTGGTTCCAGATAGCAGTGTTTACTCACTGGGGATGTATCCAGTTTTTTTCTATTTTAATGAAACAATAAATGTCTCTTATATAAATTTTGAATGGAACTGTGTTCCCTTAAGGCAATTCCTAAATGTGGGATTTCTGGGTCAAAGGTGATACTTCTTAAGGCACTTGATAAATCTAAATTGCCATCTAGAAAGGCTCTCCTAGTACACTCCGGCCAGTAAGGTGAAAAATCTTACTGCCCCACATCTTTAATTTTTAATATCTGATCTTTGAATAATTTCAAGTTTCCTGTCCACTCCCCTCCATAGTGTCCGACTAGAGCACGTCCGGTTAGTGCTGGATGCCTGTGCTGTTGTGGTTGAGCAGCCAGGGCTCTTCAGGAGACTCTGGCAGCGTGACTCAGGCCCGCAGGAGACATCTTGGGGTTGAAGAGCCTGCTCTCCCTCTGTCAGCATCTGCACAGGCTGTTACGTAGAGCAGTGATTGAAAACCTAGTCAGTATTCAGGTTCACCTTTTCTTGGGGCGTGTTCCAGACCCACAGAGACGGAATCTTTAGAGTTAGGTTCAGGATGCACGTCCTAAGCTCCCAGGTGATTTTAGTGCTCAGCCAGGTAGAAGAGCCAGCAGTCCAAGGTGTTGCTACTCTGTGTGGTCAGGACCAGCAACACCAGCATTTTCTGGGGGTTTCTAGAGCTACAGGATCTCTACCTCAGAGTGCTGAGTTGGGGTCTGCCTTTTAACAGGTTCCCATGAGATTAGTTTTGAGAGTCACTGATCTAGGGCCCTGCTTCTCAGCTGGGGCGATTTTGCTCCCCTGGGGATATTGGGCAATGTCTGAAGACATCTCTATCGTTTTGTTGTCACAACCATGGGGGGTGGGGGTAGTGGGTGGAGGTCAGGATGCTGCACAGGACAGTCCCCAACACAACGAATTATCCTGTCCCGGGCATTGGTCATGCCTCTGGTTGTCAGGCTTTGGGGCTGAGAGGTGTCTGACAAGTTAGTTATTCAGAATACCCTCAGCTACCCCTTCCCACTTGGCAGAGAAAGGCACCAAAGGGCAACAGGACAAAACTACTCCAGGTCTTAGTCACTTAGCCTTCTATCATGATTTGAAAGAACCATCTGCAATTGTCCCCATGAATTTATTCTGTGGATCTAGACTGGCATTTGCTGAGACCACACCCCCCTTAGTCACCTGTGATGCTTCTCTCCCTGCAGGGATGCCATTATTACTTGCAATCCTGATGAATTTAAGGCCGAGGCCCTGGAGCTTCCCAATTTCCAGGCGAGTGTGCAGGAGTATAGGAGGACTGCACAGGACGGCCCAACCCCAGCAGGTGAGCGGGAGACCACGGGGCAGCCTTTCTTTCCTGGGCTCTGCCCGCTGTTAGTGTTTTCATAGCATTAAGTAGAGTGTTAACAGGCACATTCTAACCTGATTTTTAAATTTAATCTAGTTTCTCCATTCTGGCTCTACATAAGAATTATAGCCATGGGGGTGGGGGACTTGAGGGAATTTGAGAATCCCAGTGTCTGCACTCTATCCCAGACCAGCTAAATCAGAGCATTTCCTGATGGTGCCCAGACATTCTTTACAAGGCACATGCTGGGTAAAATAGTTCGGGGAACACAGGTGAGACCCTGTGGAAAGAGCTTTGAGTAGGGACTTGCTGACTTGGGATCTGGTCCTGGCTTTGCTAGTAAGTATCTGTGGAAGATTTTGGCCAAGTCACACCTTGTTGGGTTTTCATTGCCCCATCAGAAAAAGTAGTTAGGGCACTTGTGACCTGTGCTCTTGTTGCTGGTTTTTCTAGTATTATTTTTTACTGGTGACATAAATAGCAAGAGAACACTGGAATAGAAGGTGGGTTAGGGGATTCAATCTAGCCCAGTGAGCTTTCACCAGACTTGCATCTTTCTGTGGAAGTTAGAATCAGACAAGCCACAGAGGGGACTAAATCCTCACCTTCCCTTGTAATAGCCTTTTCTGTTGTGTGTTTGGGAAGAGTTAGTTCCTAGGAGTTATTCCTTTCTGTTTGGTTGCTTTTATGATGTGTATGTTAAAGGTCAGGTAGACCGTGAGATGCTTACAAACATGCACATGGGCCCTCTCAGGCTGGATGAGGCCAAGGAAGGGGCACAGGCTTCAGAATCATCTGGTTTCCATGGATCTGAATCTTCTATGCAGACTGGCTCTGAGCCAGTTTCCTTCCCTGTAAAGCAGAGCATGTCCTACCTGGTAGAGTTGTGAGGACGCACGTGAAGCACATGGTTTTTTTTTTTTTTTTTTGAGACAGAGTCTCGCTTTGCTGCCCAGGCTAGAGTGAGTGCCGTGGCGTCAGCCTAGCTCACAGCAACCTCAAACTCCTGGGCTCAAGCAATCCTGCTGCCTCAGCCTCCCGAGTAGCTGGGACTACAAGCATGTGCCACTATGCCCGGCTAATTTTTTCTATATATATATATATTAGTTGGCCAATTAATTTCTTTCTATTTATGGTAGAGACAGGGTCTTGCTCTTGCTCAGGCTGGTTTCGAACTCCTGACCTCGAGCAATCCGCCCGCCTCGGCCTCCCAGAGTGCTAGGATTACAGGCGTGAGCCACCGCGCCCGGCCAAGCACATGGTCTTGAAGTGAGAGCTGGATGCAAGGAAGTGCCACTCCCTTGAAGTGAATGATTCATAGCATAAAGAAGTCCCTTTTTTAATTTAAAAGAATTAGAGCAATTCTTTTGAAGAAAGAACTATAGAATTTATTTGTTCTCTGACGGGGGAAGTCCTGTGCCTAAGGTCTGTCGCCAGGGGCCTGCCGGCCCCCTCCCGGGAGTCTGGGCTTAACCGTATTGCTTACCCACCTGTCTTAGTCCATTCTGTATTGCTATAAAAGAATACTTGAGACTGTGTAATTTATAAAGAAAAGAGGGTTATTTAGTTCATGACTCTGCAGGCTGAGAAGTTCAAGGTCATGGCCATGGCTTCTTGTGCTGTGTGACAATATAACAGAGAGGGTCAAAAGGGAAGTGGACATGTGTGAAGAGGGGAGAACCGGAGTGGTGTCCTGGCCTTGTAACAACCCCACTCTCTTGGGAACTAATCTATTTCCTCAAGAACTGATCCAGTCTCCAAGGTGGGAGGATTACTTGAGTCTAGGAGTTCAAGACTGGCCTGGGCAACATGGAGAGACCCCCGAGACCCCCGTCTCTACAAAAAATTTAAAAATTAGCCAGGCATAGTGGCTTCTTCCTGTAGTTCCAGCTACTCTGGAGGCTGAGACGGGAGGATTGCTTGAGCCCAGGAGTTTGAGGTTACAGTGAGTTGTGATCAGGCTACTGCACTCCAGCCTTGGCAATGGAGCAAAGCCCTGTCTCTTAAAAAAAAAAAAAGAAGAAGAAGAAGAACTGATCCAGTCTCAGAGTTAGTCCTTACTTCTGTGGGTATGGCACCAAGCCATATCCAAACTGTAGCACCATCTTATGGCTGAGTGCTGGCTCACATTTGACCCAAAGAAATGGACTATTTTACATGTGTTTTTCCACAGAAAAAAGTCAGTATCCAGAAATTATCTTCCTCGGAACAGGGTCTGCCATCCCAATGAAGATTCGAAACGTCAGCTCCACACTTGTCAACATAAGGTATTGCTGCTTTGTCAGAAAAGGCCTGCTCCACCCACCAGCCTAATTTGTAAACAATACAAAGCCTTGCAAGCTTGTCATCTTGGCTAGAGTGTCCCAGAGAGGAGTGATGGGCCTTATTCCATTTTATAGCCTTAATAGGTAACTTTCCTTCAAATTTTATCCCATTATGTCTTTTAATAAAAATAGCTGACAAGTCAGTGAGGAGTTGGGGGGTGGGGAAGGAAAAATATAGTTGATACTACCGTGTGCTACGCACATTGCTAAGAAACTCTCTGGCTTAATTTTCACATTCATCCTAAGAAGTAGTGAGTATCCATTTCATTGATTGGTAAACCAAAGCTCAGAGAGGTTACTCTACTTCCTGCAGCTGGTAAGTAAGGGTTCTGAAATTTGAAATGGTGTCCTAATTGCTACATGTATGTATTGTCCCTCTAGTTATTGCTGGTATGTTAAAAAGCTTTTGGGTTTTGTGTATTTTTTTGTGTTCAGCCTCTATTGGACTCCCCTACACAGGTTTTTTAGTTGATTCTCTTGGGTTTGCCAGGGGTCATTTATCTGTAGAAAGACTAATCAATCACAGGTATTGTGCAATGTGCATACGTTGTGATGGGTCTGTGAAAGAAATAGGGTTGTGAAGTACCTGGTTAGTTTTTATATTTTGCTTTGTCATCTCAGATGCTGGCAGTGGGTGCTAAACCAGATAACACATTAGATGTACACAGCAATGAGAAGATGTTATCCTGACATCAGAAGTAGACAAATCTAGGGCACGTGTCACTTGTGACTGAGGAGATGCAGTAGAGAGCTCAGAATGAGCTGGCCTTAGGAAGAAGGGCTGCTCTGCTTGCAGTCCCAGTACGCTGCAGGTGGCCGTGAGCCTGCTAGAGTTGATGGGAGGTAGTTACGTTGCCAGCCTGCCTCCCACTCCAGCTTTTCCCTGGAAGGTGGTGTCTTCGTTCTGAGGCTTCTCACCACAAAAGGGTGCAGCCCTCCCATCCTTCACGGCTCCCCTCAGAGAAGGAAAAAGGACAGAGGGGACACCATTCTCTGCACCTTAGGGCAGAGCTTCTGAGGCGGACTGCACAGAAACTCCAGCTGCCAGCAAAGGGGGGGACTCGCGTGGCAGCTGGAGCTGGAACAATCTCATATGCACACGGTGCTTGTCTCTGGTTTTCTCAGCAGAGGGTGTTGCCACATTCAGTCTGCATAATCATGGTTAATGTTTATGGGTAAAATGTTAGGGTAGAATGTTTTTATCCTCCATTCCCCAAAAGGTTTTTTTTCCTTAAATGCCCAGCATTTGTGTAAGTTTGTATGCTTTAAAGGGCTTCAGAGTTCCATGGATAATTCTTTGATATAAAGAGGATGGACATGTAAAATTGCCTTTATGGTTAAATTAATTGGCTTATCTATAAGCCCCTTACAGGAAAGGCATGAGGAGTATGGCAGGCGAGGGAGTGCCCACAGCTGCTTCCTGCGCTCCTCTAAACCGCCAGCGGCCACTCCTGTGTTGTGAACCTCTCGCTCTTCCTCTGTAGCTCCGACAAGTCTCTGCTCCTGGACTGTGGCGAGGGCACGTTTGGGCAGCTGTGCCGTCATTACGGAGAGCAGGTGGACAGGGTCCTGGGCACCCTGGCTGCTGTGTTTGTGTCCCACCTGCACGCAGATCACCACACGGTGAGTGGCAGGCGGGACCACAGAACTCACTTTGCCGCCGCCCTTTCCTCCTGTTCCCAAACTTGCCCAGAGCTTGTTAGTCATCTCTTGCTAGGAGATGGTCTTCTACACAACCCAACACTGTCCTTCCGCTCAGTAAGAATGTCTCGTCTTCCCGTCTGCCTTGTTTCCTGCGGCAGGACGGGTTTGGAGTTCACTCAGCCTTGCTTGAATCGTGCCTCCCCACGCAGCCTGCTCAGAGGAAGGCCGGCCATGGAGCTTGGCTGTGTCTCCGGGGCGCTGGGTCCCCGGCATGGCCCTCTCTTTCTAGCACAGCTGCACTGCCGCTGCCCGTGACATCTCAGGTCGTGGGTCAGATGCGTGGTGCCCCCCTGCAGCTATCTGTGTTGGGGGGTTGGCGACTGACACAGGACTGCAGAACCCTAACAAGGGGGAGAAACTGAGTTGAGACCAGGCTAATCCATGTCTCCTGTTTCCTCACAGGGCTTGTTAAATATCTTGCTGCAGAGAGAACGAGCTTTGGTAAGAGCAGAACTTGTGCCATATTGGCGTTTTGGGTTTTGCTGGTTTACACATAATCGGCCACGCCTCTTGCCACTGCAGACTGTGTTTACGGAAGCGTTCTGCTGTTGACCTGGCTTTTGTTGTCGCAGGCGTCTCTGGGAAAGCCACTTCACCCGCTGCTGGTGGTCGCCCCCACGCAGCTCAAGCCCTGGCTGCAGCAGTACCACAACCAGTGCCAGGCGCTCCTGCATCACGTCAGGTGGGCGGCCCCTCCACCCAGGCCCCCTCCAGAGCTCCGGGTGACACTGGGCAGTTAATGCTACCCCAGCAGCCTCGCCTTGGCTTTGTTCCAGGGGGCAGAAGCAGGGGAGAGGGCTTTGGCTTGGGGGCAGGAACCATGAAATGGTTCCCACTTAGTTTGTTCCTTTGAAGCATTTCTTGTTTTTTTGGTTTTTTTTGAGACAGAGTCTCACTCTGTTGCCCAGGCTAGAGTGCCGTGGCGTCAGCCTAGCTCACAGCAACCTCAAACTCCTGGGCTCAAGCAATCTTCCTGCCTCAGCCTCCCGAGTAGCTGGGACTACAGGCATGTGCCACAATGCTCGGCTTTTTTTTCTATATATATTTTAGTTGGCCAATTAATTTCTTCCTATTTTTAGTAGAGATGGGGTCTCACTCTTGCTCAGGCTGGTTTCGAACGCCTGAGCTTGAGTGATCCTCCCACCTCGGCCTCCCAGAGTGCTAGGATTACAGGTGTGAGCCACCGTGCCTGGCTCATTTCTCTTTGAGATGGTTCCGGGGCCAAGTACCAGAACAGTGGCTGGTCCAGAGGTCACACCATGCAGGTGGCCGGCTGGGAGTTGGCCCTGTCCTCATTTCAAAGGGAAGGAGTCCCATTTGCCTGAAGTCATCTGTGGCATGTGTTGCCCGGGCCAGGGGCAGCATTCACCTGTTAGATTTCCTACAGTGGCCTGGGGGATGTGCTTTGGCCCTTTCTGTCTGACAGCTGTTTCCCCTCTTAGTGACTGTGGTTTAAATCATGTTTCTTCATAAGAATGATTTTTGGGGCTCTCTAGTCAAAGGCTTGAACTTTGACTCTAGGTGTTGAATGTTTTGTAGTTTTTTTTATCCCTGCGTATGTGATCTGCAGGAATGTGGTGATTTTTTTAAATGTTTATTATGATTTTAAATGTTTTGTCTTTTCCTAGTATGATTCCTGCCAAATTCCTTCAGAAAGGGGCTGAGGTCTCCGATCCCACAGTTGAAAGACTGATCAGTTCGCTGCTGGACAAGTGTGATCTGCAAGAGGTAGGGCCCAGCCTCAGGCACGGAGGGGCCAGGTGGCGGGCAGAGCCGCAGCCCTGCAGCCCTGCCCTCTCAGTTTCAGACCTGCCTGGTGCGGCACTGCAAGCACGCCTTCGGCTGCGCGCTGGTGCACACGTCCGGCTGGAAGGTGGTGTACTCGGGGGACACCATGCCCTGCGAGGCTCTGGTCCGGATGGGTGAGTAGAAGAAGACTGAGCCTCACTGAGGTTGCTCCAGGGTTCACGCAGCTGGAGGTGAACGTAGAGGAGCTTGGAGGGAAACGTCAGCAGAGGCAGCAGCCTGGGGCCCCACCCTGATGGTTTCTGGCTGTTGCAACAGGCAGACAGGTCACAGGGCCAGGGGAGCCGAGTGTGGGGACCAGGAACAGCTGTGTGACACCGAGGCATGTGCTGCTCTTGGAGGGGACTCTGCCTTGATGCCTGTGCTGCTTTTCCAGGGAAAGACGCCACCCTCCTGATACACGAGGCCACCCTGGAAGACGGCCTAGAAGAGGAGGCAGTGGAAAAGACGCACAGGTAGCAAAGGCCGCTCAGTCTTGGCCTCGCCCCTCTCCCTCCCTCAAGTGAAACGCCGAGCAGCCTGCGTCTGCCCCTTGGGGAGGCCTGTGCTCTCCACTCACACGGGGCTGCCCTGCTGCCCACCAAGGGCTGGGGCGCTTCCTAAACCTCTCGGTAGTGTTCCCTGGGCCCTCTGCCTTTATTTTGCAGAGTTCTCTAGACAGGGTTGTAGAGTGAGGCACGGTTTCTTTTTCTTCTTTTTTTTTGAGACAGAATCTTGTTCCATCACCCGGGCTAGAGTAGAGTGCTGTGGCGTCAGCCTAGCTCACAGCAACCTCAAACTCCTGGGCTCAAGTGATCCTCCTGCCTCAGCCTCCCCAGTAGCTGGGACTACAGGAGTGCACCACCACACGGGCTAAAGTTTTCTATTTTTAGTAGAGATGGGGTCTCGCTCTTGCTCAGTCTGGTCTCGAACTCCTGACCTCAAGCGATCTTCCCACCTCGGCCTCCCAGAGTCCTAGGATTATCAGCATGTGCTACCACGCCCAGCCAGGCACGGTTTTTTTGAAAGAATTAGAAACAGGCCGGAATAAAGCATAAGGGATGAGGGAATTGCCCGGGGAGGGTGGGGGCTGGGGACTGAACCTTGGGCTGTTATTTCAACACAAGAGCACGTTACCCCAAGTAGGCCCCTGCTTTCCCTCGGGTCCCCTCTGCAACAGTTTGGAGCCAACACAGCGGGTGGGCTTCGTTCAGGGGAGTGTGTGAAGGATCTGGCCCTAAGCAGAGATGTGTTGGCTAAAAGCTGCCAGTGAGGGAAACCCACCAGCCTCCCTGGGTGCCCCAGCAGTTGCGGGCCGGAGTGTGTGCGGCTCCGAGTCCTGTGCTGTGTCCGTCCTTTGCAGCACGACCTCCCAAGCCATCGGCGTGGGCATGCGCATGAACGCGGAGTTCATCATGCTGAACCACTTCAGCCAGCGTTACGCCAAGATCCCGCTCTTCAGCCCCGAATTCAACGAGAAAGTTGGAATTGCCTTTGACCACATGAAGGTGTGTGTCAGGTGGGCAGTGGGGGTGGGGACGGGGCAGAGAGGGGACTTTACACACGGTTGGGATGGTCGTTTGGAGTCTCCTTCCTGGCTCGGGCCGCTCAGGGGAGAGTCATAGCCAGCACCGGGTTTGGTGGCGAGACCCTCTGCAGGGGCCGTCTGGACATCAGCCTCCGCTTCACTGGAAGCTTTTGAGAGTCTCTTTTCAGCTTGGACCATTCAGTCGTGATATTTGAGCCTCAGCACAGACCTGAGACGGGTGCTGGCCTCACCCATGGGCAAGCCAAGCCGGCCCCTCCCGCCTCTAGGATGAGGGGCAGGGCGGAGCCAGGCCTTGTTTCTCAGGAGCTGTACTTTCAGAGTTCGGACGGCCTTCGCTCCCCGTTCCTGAGGCCCGTTCGGTCTCGCCACCCTCAGCCAGGCGTGGGGAGTCTCTGCCCCTTTCTTTGGGTGGCTCTCACTCCCGCCGAGGCCTAAGGTCTTTTCTAGGCCGTGATCAGTGGGCCTGAGGGTCTGTAAGGGACTTGGTGCCGCCAGCCCCTCCCCTGCCCCTCTGAGGCGTGTCCTTGTCCCCCCCTTGCGCTCTAGGTCTGCTTCGGAGACTTCCCCACAGTGCCCAAGCTGATCCCCCCGCTGAAAGCCCTGTTTGCCGGCGACATCGAGGAGATGGAGGAGCGCAGGGAGAAGCGGGAGCTGCGGCTGGTGCGGGCGGCCCTCCTCTCCCGGGAGCTGGCAGGGGGCGCTGAGGACAGGGAGCCCCAGCAGAAACGGACCCACACCGAGGAGCCGCGGAGCCCACAGAGCAAGAAGGTCAGAGCCCAGTGAAGATCCGGGAGTGATCCGAGCTCTGAAGCTGCGTCTTCTGCCCTGCGCCGGCACCGCAACTGCTTTCCTCGCCTGGCGGGGGCTGGGGAGCACGGCCCACCAGGAGGCTGCTCGGCCCCTGGATAAGCCCTAGTCTGTAGGTGCCTCCTGTGACGGCACCCGGCACAGCTGTGTGACACGAGGTGCTGGACAGAAGAAAGCACGTGTGGCTAATTCCGTTGCAAGTTGGTTTTTAAAGAAGTCACGGCAGCTTCAGCAGGCAGCACCCCTCACCTGCTCCACAGCGATGCCCTCTGCACGCCAGAGAGAAGCCAGATGACAGGGAACAGTGGGTCTGAGTGTCCAAGACTCAAGGAATAATGCTTCCAAAAAAACAGCCACAATAAAGATTGAGTTTGGAACCCTGAGTTCTCTTGCTCCATCCTAGTGCTGCCTTGGAGGGCTCTCTGTGCCGCGGCATCACGCTGCCGGGGACCCAGTGTGCCCTGAAGTCGGCTCTGACCGCAGCAAGGACCTTTGGAGCCTGTCCTCAGGGAGCCGCGCCTGCTAGCTGAGGCTTCTGGCGGGAGTCAGGCTGTGCTGGCCCCAGCAGCAGGGTCGCGGCTGCACCCTCCGGTGGTGGGAGCCCGGGCGGGCCAGTGCAGCCGGTCAGGGACACACAAGTCTTCCTGCTCTGGGTAAAAGTGGAAACAACAGATTTGCTCTCTCTTGCCCTAAATGAGAATAAGGATTACTCTTTGCTGTTGAAAGTTTTGAGAAATGTCACATTGGGCTGGTTCCCTTGCTCTCCTTGTGGGATTTGCAAACACAAGTTAGTGCTTGAAAAATCAAGAGAAAAATTCTCAAAGTTGAACCTAGTATTTATTTGTGTATTCTCCCTACCCAGGAGAATGCGACAAGAGCAACAGACCAAGGACTTGCCTTCCCTAGTGGTGACCCTCGGGCGCCCTCCTGCTGCACCGCGTGAGATTGATAGCCGTGTCCCCACGGATTTATTATTAAAACGAGAACATATGCCAAGCTCAGGGATAATAAATCTATTTTAATAACATTACTTTTGACAACAATTTGTACATGTATTTAAAGATAACTTTCACCTCCCCCCCCACTCTATTACAAATCGAGGATTGAACTGCCCTTGCCAGGAAGTGAGCAAAGCCATAACGTCAAAAGTCTGCAGATCCCACTCACTCTCAGAAGGGTGGCTTTACACTGTGTTGGGAAAAATAACTAAGCATTTAAATTTTTCATTGTACACCTGTACATTGGTTTAGATTGAATGGCTCAAATTAAACAAATATAGAGAGATTTCATATATACAAATATTATATCATATATAGGTATATTATATCTATTTTAAAAGGATAAAATTTTAAACTTTGACTTTGCATGCATGGCCCACCTCTTTCCTCACTCCCTTGACCCCCAAGCGTGGAGAGGCTCCCCAGTGCCGTCCCGGCGCTCGTCCTGGGACCAGGTGGGACTCAGGAGGAGGGAGGAGCGGCAGAGGCCGGCGAGCAAAGCAGGCCACACGCAGGCTGAGCGCGTGGGCCGGTGGCTCCGTGGCTGGTTTCACTTTCCTCTACATGCTTTGGGTAACAGAATTATTGCTATTCAGTTGTAACCTCAGACAGAAGAGGTGGGCTCCAGGACCTCACACACTAGTGCAGGCGTCCTCAAACTTCGGCCCGCATGTGGCTGCCTAGCACGTTTACCTGGTCCTGGAGTTTTTGCCGCCGCTGCCTGTCCTGCTTAGCAGCCGACTCGTGCCCGGCCCACAGCGCGCACTCTCCAACGGTCTGAGGGACAGTGAACTGGCCCCCTGTTTAAAAAGTTTGAGGACCCCTGCACTAGCACCTCTAGGTGCGCGGAGGGGTAGAATTACTCTCAGTTAATGTTTTGGGAGCGATGGGGGCTACCTTCAAGATATCATCAAGACCGTGTTTTACATTCGAAAGTATAAAGTGACAGGGAGTAATGGCAGCTTTCAGCCACATGGTGGGGAAAAAGAAAACTGTTAGGAAATGAAGCAAACTTTGTTTTACGCCATTTGCTTTGGAGCACACTGGTTGGGGGCTGCCTGAAAGGCTCCGCAGTGCGAGCCCTCCCCCGGGGAGCTGCAACAGTCAGTGCCCCAGGACCGCCAGAACCGGACCTAGTCCCGTTGTCAGTGCAAGGTCCTTGCTGTCCTGTTTCCTTTCTGTAGCCATTGAGCAGACAGCGCAGGCCCTGGCATCAGCTGTCCGAGGAAAGCAGCAGCCCTCGGGTCTAACCAGGGCAACTCGACCCTCTTCTGCACCACCCCTCCCTGCAGGTGACGTTTCTGACAAACCCTTGGGTGCAGAGGTGGGTGCTGCTGGGGCACGGAGGCTGAAAGTAGACCAAAATAGGCACAAAGTCAAAAGGCAAAGGTCAAAACAAAGGCCAAAGTCGCCACCCGAAAGGAAAAAAAACAAAATCTGCACCACCAGCATTGCCACACAGACCAGAGACCACGGTTTTCTGCCAAACCCCAACCTCGCGTTGGCAGTGACAGGGAAGAGCCAACGGAGAGCACTTGGCAAGCTCGGGGACGCTGCTCCTGGCGGCGTGTCTGGGGCCCACGCGTGTATGTACAGGGTGTGGGGTGGGCGGGAACGTGTCAGAGCGCGGTGCTCTCGGACTCCTCCTCGTTCCTCTTGTCAGTCACTGAGTGTCGCTGCGCGCGGTCCTGGGGACTCAGGCGGAGCGTGGACCCGAGCTCTATGTGGATCGAAGGGATGTCAAAGTGGACGAGATCTGCAAGTGGGCGGGAGAGAAGTCGTTAAGGAGGCTTCCGGCTGGACAAGTATGGCGAGCCTCAGAAAGCAGCAGGGGGGGAGTTACTCTAGGGATGGGTCACTTGGAGGTTGGTTTAATCGCTTTGCTGCGTGATCAGGTGTGGCGGGGCCTGCTTAGCTTCTCCCTCATGAGCCTGCAGTACCTGAGCATCCAGGACGTGCCGCAGCGGGTCAGAGGGGAAGGCTAGAACAGCGCTGCCCCGCTAGGCCACCCGGTGCTCGGCTCTTGAGAAGGGTGCTCTCGGGGCAGGTCTTCGTGACATCATTTTTGGGGATCTGTATCAGACTGCATTTGTCCCCTAGAGTCTACAGGGACAGGGCCTGAGTAGAAAAATGCTCGCTGCTTCTCCCAAATCCATGAATGGGGGGGGGCACCCTGCACCTGTGTCCTCACTTGGACACAGTGACTTTGAGGGTGGCTGGTGGAGGCAGAGCAGAGGGCCTCCCCCAGGACTCTGGTAGGCACAGCAGCAAACTGTCATTCCCTGACGCAGGGACAACCCCACCTCTGGTCACATCCTTATTGGAAGCACTCAGAGGTCATTCTTCCTGGTGAGACAGTCAGGAAGGATGTACCTGGAGTGACAGGGCTCAGCGGGGACATGCGTGAGTCGGCAAAGGAGACAGGAGTCCTCAGAGCCAGCAGCGGCTCAGTATGTGCAAGGCCCCCATTGGACACTCACACTGGAAATGGCCCTGGGGCCGCAGCCACTGCCCTGGCGGATGCTGGTGAGGCCGAGCCTGCTGCTCTGGGGGCTGCAGGAGCGAACTGGCACGTGCGGGAGCCAGAGAGGCACAGACCCTGGGGTCCTTTCCCCCGTCACGCTGTCTCCCCAACTCTGCCTGCTGGCTTCTGCTCTTCGCCTAGCCTGCTGTCAGCCTGGGCTGCAGCAGCACTTGGGGTGATACAGGCAGTGAACCCAGCGGGAGAGCAGCCCTGGACCGCCCTCGGGAGGTGGGGTTTCTGTTTGCTTTTTGTAAGACACGTGTTCAGACTGAGGAATACCACACTGCGTGTACAGACAGACACTCGGACACTGCCCTAAAAGACATCATACAAACATGGAAGCTCTGGACAAGGTCCTCCTCCCTCACCCCACTCCCACCCCACAGAGAGTCCTCTAAATGTCACCCAGCCTGTCTTTGTGTCGCTGCCTGGTGGAGGAGGAGAGATCTGGTGGTGGTGGGGGTGGGCACTGAGGCTTGCTAGGTTCACCTGCTTTTCCTGCAGCAGGTGGCTCTTCTGCCTCCCAGGGTGTCCGCGGGCCCCGACATCCTGCCTCTGCTCTCCCCTCGCTGCCTGGCCCCTCCGCACGCACAGGTGTGAGGCTGCACTGGCCTGTGGCCGGCACGTGGGGGCTCACCATCAGGTAAGCACAAGCTCCACTGCTTGCTTTCAAAATCTCAAATCTGTCACGCAGTAGATGTGTGACCTTGGACAAGTTTCTGACCTTCCCTGCACCTCAGCAGTCAGATGGGAATAGTCAGGGTGACGAGTTTAGACATGCCCGAGACAGGCCCTGGATGTGAGCTGCCGTACCCTTATCCAGACCCCTGAGGGAGAAGAGCCACTTAGCAAGGGAACAGGGCTGGGGGAGAAGCCCAAACCAGCACTCCTGGGGGCAGGGAAGCTGTGACTTCCGGTTTCCAGGCCACTCTGCCAGGAGACCTGCCCGAGGCTCTGCAGGATCATGGGCCAAAATGGGGGGAAACCCCGGTTTACTGTGGCCATTCCTCCTTACTGAGGCAGATACACCTAATTCCTTTCTGCTTCCCTCATGTTCTTGCCTTGGCTTTAGTTTTGAGCGTCTACTCTCTGGAGAAGGAGGAGACCTAGCAGATACCGATACAAATGCTCCAAGATACTCTGTTGCACCGGAGAGAGAGGATCCGGCTGGCCAGCACCGCGGGGTGGGGAGAGGGGCTCGGGCTGAGTTCTAACACTACAGATGCTTCAGGATTTGCCCGCGCACTCAACCTGGGGACCCCTTCCTAAGCGAAGGTGTGCAGGTGAACGTCCCAGGGCACTGGGCACAAAAGACTCCCCCAGATCCGTTATATGAGGGACAGATCTGTCACCCTCCACATCCTGCACCCGAGGAGAGAGGAGGCACGGCAAGGAGGTGACGCTAGCGAAAGAGAAGGTGGGGCACAGGACAGCTAAGCTGCTGGCTGCTCTCTCCCCAGCTCCTCCTGTGCAGAGACAGAGGGAAAGGCCAGCGACCCCTCAGAGCCAGGTGAGCCACGGATCGGCTCCTCCTTGCTGAGTCGGGGGCTGGAGGGCGAAGCAGCCATGCGGACGGCCGAGCCACATGCAGAGGCGGGGGCCGAGGGAGGAGCGGGCGGCGGCTGGCCTGGCTACGGGGCGGAGGGGGCGAGGCTGGGGCCAGCTTACCCTGCAAATCCCCCTCACACGTATCCAAAACTGCGCCACTCATGTCACACAGCTGCAAGAACACAATGACAGGATTCGGAGAAAGGTATCAACACGACAAAACAAGAACGTCACAAAGAAAAAAACTATGCCGATATCACAGTCCCAGGTGGGGCCACACCAAACCATTGTGGAGTCTACACTGGCTCAGGCCTGTGTGGATGGGACGAGACAACAGTCTGCTGGCAAAAGGACATTGAAACAAAACAGCGTCTGCAGAGGGCAAGGGGCATTGTTAACTCCACGGGTCAGGGTTCTCAGACTGTGAGGTGGGGGGCCGGTGGTTCCATTTCGTGTCGGGGCGCTGTGCTCTATACCTTCTCTTGCCCACTCTGCTCCCCAATTTCTCCTCCCATTCCACTCTTTATTGCCTCTCCTGAGTGCTGTCCCCTGCTCGTTCTATTGCTTGCAGTGTGGACACTATGCCGTGTCCCTCCCTGGGGGCGGCTGGATGGGAGAAGCAGCCCCCAGGGCTGCCTTGGGTGACCACGGGCGCTCAGGCAGGTTCCCTCCTCCAGGCCTGTGTCCCCACCACGGCCCTTCAGGACACATGCGTCACCACCAAGAACCGGGGGCGGGGGGAGGATGCTCACTGCCATTTTTCCTAGAGGAATTTCCTTAATTGTTAATAAGCCTCAGAGCGATGACAGCAGTGGCACATTCAACATTAATCACAACCAAATATAAAGACGCCAAACCGCCAGATGGCTCCTCCCCATAATATTGAAACCTGACCCATCGCAAACACTTGCAAACGTGACTAGCCTTTCATAGGCAGCCAGGAGCCGGGCCCCACAGGCTCCCGTCTAACCGAAGGAAAAAGAAACTACTCTTTTGGAGAAGGACATGCGGGAAAACGTGCAATATCCGTGAGAAGTCCCCGTGCACCCTCGGGCCTAGGGACAGCGTTGTTTTTTGAAAGTGTGTGTCGGTGCGGGGGCGTGCGTGTGTGTGTGGGGTGTGTGTTTATTCCAACCCAAGCTGCCTCACCTTCTGCTACTTGGGACCACACGGAGCAGACATATGCTCAGGCTCCCTGCCCTGCAGGCAATGGCTGGCGCTGCTCCAAGGCACGGCCCCGCACTCTGCCCGTCTCCCCGCACTCTGCCTGTCTCCCCGAACCAGAAAAACGCTCACGTGACTTCAGCAGCCACCGCAAACATGCCCCCGGCTTTATGATCTTAAGTGGTTTGAAGTGTCTGGGGAGACGTTTCAAAAACATCCCGTTTCTTCCAGCCAGTCAATGGTTTTGGCTGAGTGTGGTGTGCGTTCCTGATTTCATGCCTATGCGATTTTCTGCGGGAAGACAGCTCCGCCTTTGTTTTTAAATTTAAATCAAAATAAAATTAAGTAGTTGAGGGTTTGTCCAATTAGCTCCTCGAAGAACAGGTGGAAGAGGGGGCAGCTTGGGGTAGGGACGTGCATCTTTTCTGAGATGGACCCCTCTCTCTATATCTCGAAATATATTTTTCTAGCAAGGCTTATGTTACTAATGGGAAAAAATATCTTTGGTTCCTAGCCCGTTCTCCAGATAAGCATCTGTACCCACCAGTTCCTGGGGCTCTCTCCAGGGAATATCCCGCCTGAGTTTTCTGATGCCATTCTGTTACCATAACCTGCTTCAGGCCTCCCCCAAAGAAAGGTCTGCTCCAGAGGACCCTGGGTGCTCAAGCCCAAACAGGAAGAGCAGAAATAGACCCCTGGGCTGGCGGGCTCGGCCTGGGAGAAATGGCTTAGGAGCCCCTCTGCCGGACCACCGGAGTCCAGGGCTGCTTTCCCCCGTGGGCCTCTGCGACCCTCTCGCAAGCCCCGCACGGCGCCAGCACAGCCAGCTCGTGGCGCCCGGGAATTTGTTCCCTGGCAGTGGCGCTGACGACCCCTCCCATCCGGGCACATTTCACTACGGTCACAGAGGGAGCCCGCGGCTTGGTTACCTGTAGACATGCTTTCCCCAGGGGACACGCCGTCCAGCAGGGGGGGCTCCGCGGACTGGGGGCTAGAGGCTGAGAGGTTGACCGTGGGAGGCTGAGGCGGCGGCAGGGTAGGTCTCTGTCGGGGCTTGGGGGTGGGCCGAGATTTGGTCAAAGTGCTTGTGAAGACAGAAGGAGAGGCCAGGGGAGGGGCGGCGGCCGGGGACAGCTGGCCCGAGGCCAAGGAGTACCCCTGGGGGTAGCTCAGTCCGTAGGGCGACGGGGTGCTTGGGGGGGTGGGAGACAGGCTGACCGGGGACGGCTGGCCCGTGCACTGGTCAGCCACAGCCCCCGGCTGGCCAAAGGGGGCCTTGGGTGGAATCGGTGCCAACTTCTTTGAAACTGAAAGAGAAAACACAACAACAAAGCACAGCGTTGTTAAACGAAGCCCACCCGTGTGGCCTGTTCACACACCCTCAGGGATCATAGTTGTCGCCAGCCCCTACCTCGCCGTCCACCCACGCCTCCCTGCCCCCCGCCGTTCACCACGCTGAGAGCGGCCAATTTTTAAAAATTAACCCAGAACTGCAAGTCTTCACATCTTTCCATCTGTTAACTAATTTCTCCTCCTGTCTTCTGGCTCCCTGCCCTGATCTACACCCGCACAACCAGCCAAACCGGAGAGCACGTTCCCATGCACTAGCACGGGCTGTTTTCCCCGTGGTGAAGGCACCGAGGCTGCACTCTGGGGAGGAGTGAGTCGGTGAGGCCAGCTCCAACAGAGGCGGACCATGTATGTAAGGCACCACACGATCACGACTTATAGGAGCTGCAGGAGACCCTGGGTACTGATGCCTGGACACGCCTGCTCAGGAAGGAGCTGGAGGAGAGGGCATAGTGACACTCCCCTTTCCACGTCCAGGTGGTGACAGGACTAGGCCATGATGTTAAATTGTAGACACACTGTCAAAAAACAGGTGTTAAAAATAAAAACAAAAAACAACCAGCTAAGTGTGCCGTTTGTGGGGCATGAATGGGGAGAGAGTCGGAAAGACAGTTACACCTTTGAAAAGATGGCTCTGAACTACTGAAGGTCACTTCGGAAAGGGACCTGGGTCACTCAGGGCCACAGGGCCCTGCATAGGTCCAATGTGCTGCAGAAACCAAAAGGCTCAACCTGTCACTAGCACAAAGAAGCTGGCTGGCTGCGACAGGAGCCCTGACCCTCCCGTGGGACAAAACAATGGCTTAGCCATCACCTCTGCCTTGGAGGGCTGAAGGAAGGTCAAAGGACTCATAAACAAAGGCGTGCCGAACAGTATGGCTTCTAGACCGCAATGTCGCTGGAGGGGAGCCCTGGAACGCCCACCACCGCCACTCTGGCCCAACTCCTTCCTATTTGACCTTCAAGGTGAAGTTTCTTCTGGGCCACCCACCTAACGCTTGAGGCTGGAAAGGGTGCCCCCATGTCCCCGCAGTGCCCGCACACCCCAGCACAGCAGCACCGCCTCTGCCTTATTGCGGCGTGTTCGCCTTTCTGGAAAGCACAGAGCTCTGCACACAGTAGGGCTCAGCAACTGTTTGCAGAACGTATAAAGAATGAATGGGGGGCCGGGCGCGGTGGCTCTCGCCTGTAATCCTAGCACTCTGGGAGGCCGAGGCGGGCGGATCGATCGAGGTCAGGAGTTCAAAACCAGCCTGAGCAAGAGCGAGACCCCGTCTCTACTAAAAATAGAAAGAAATTAATTGACCAACCAAAAATATATATAGAAAAAATTAGCCGGGCATGGTGGCGCATGCCTGTAGTCCCAGCTACTCGGGAGGCTGAGGCAGGAGGATTGCTTGAGCCCAGGAGTTTGAGGTTGCTGTGAGCTAGGCTGACGCCACGGCACTCACTCTAGCCTGGGCAACAAAGTGAGATTCTGTCTCAAAAAAAAAAAAAAAAAAAGAACTAAAAAATGAGTGGGGATGGAACAGAGGCGTGGGTGAGGACGGGAGAGGAGACGAACTGCTACTGCAGTCTGGAACTAGGAGGCTGGAAAGGGACCTGCTATGGGGGTATGCGTGGATGAGCTGAACCCGGCCCCGTTTGGCAAATCCTGGAGTGAAAGCCACTCCTGAAAGTATGAATGGCCTGAATATAGAACACATTAACTGACATGCTATTTCAGACAAGTGAAAGGCTTCGCAAAGAGATGACATAGTTTTAAAACAAACCAAAAAGGTTCAGATAAGTATGCTCAGCGTAGCTCCCCATTTATGAAATGTCAGCACGGAGTGTCTCATTAGCTCTTGGGAGTGACTCTCTGAAGAGAGAATCAGTAGGCCCTCGACAATGTGTTCTGGAGGCAGAATTCTGGGCTGGGCAGCTGCGGGTCAGTGTAGCAGCTGTCAGAACTTCCCAGAGAGAAGTACTGAACGTCAGGACTCACACAGGAACAATCCGGGGCTGTCACCTGGTGCAGGCCTGACCCAGGGGTGGGCAGCTGTGCACGGCTGGCCCTGGGTACAGGGCTCTCATGGACAAGCCCACACAGCTTTTCAAATGACAGAGGCAGGACCTGGCAGGTCCACGGAAGACACCTGTCATCCTGGACCACCACGATTTCTGCGCTGATAGAATCATCTGGTGTACAGAAAGCACTGTCCTATGTACGTCCCTCACAAGTCCAGTTTTCAAATGAGTAAGGTGAGGAATAATGGTGAAATGATCCCCACACTCGGGGTTGGTTAATGCCAAAAAGCTCTAACGCCCAGATGGGGAATTGTTGTCTAAACCACACGGTATCTCGGCATCCATGGTCATTGAGGGAATCGAGCCCTTGGGGGATGGAGGAGCCACCTCTCTCCGGAGACCCACAGGAAGAGGGTGGTGACGTACCTTTCCGAAGGGTGTGGGGACTCTGGTCTGCGGGCGGCTGGCTGGGGCTGGCAGCCGGCTGTGCCCCTGGCTGCGTCCCTGCACCGCCTGTCCCCTGGCTGGAGCCTGGACTTCCTTTCTGCCCCGACCCTGGAGAGAGTTCCTTGCTTTTTGACGAGCTGAAATACAAGCACACAGACAAAAGAGAACCCCGGAGCTCAGTGGACTTCAGCACCCGCCTTGCCGACTGCAACCCCACGTGCTCTTCTGGGCCTCGTCTGAGTCTGTCCCAGCCCTTGTCTGTCTTGGTCCTTCCTGAAGCCTTCGAAGGTGCCTCGTCAGGTGACTGCCCCTTCTTGGAGCTCTGCTGGCCTCGGTCCGACTCTCATCCCCGTGGCACCTGGTGCTCACTGCCAGCACCCCCCACGCCTCTGCCTTCTGTCCTCAAGGAGACCACGGACTATGAGAGGGCAGGGCCCCGCACATCCCCACTGCATCCTAGCCTGTCGTCGGCATGGGAATTCTAGAACATTCTGAAACGGGAACACCAAGTGTCCTTCTCCCTTCTACAGCCACAGCCCACCAGAGCCAAGAGGACTCGTTAGGTCGGGGTGCCGACGAGGGCTCCTGTCTCGGGCGCAGGCTCTGGCCACAGCTCTGCAGCTCTGGGCTGCTGGCCGTCAGCCTCCTGCACGCGCCCACACGGGGCCGGATCCTGGGACCCGTCTTCAGACGCGGTAACTGGCCCAGCGGACGGTGGGGCTGGCGCAGACCCAGGCTGCGCCCTGAACGAGGGCCAGTTCAGCCCCCGTCCCAGGCTCAGAGAGGGGTGAGGGTCGACGGCAGTGAGGACTCTGGCCCCTAGAACGCCTCGAATGGACAAAGGGACACCCTAGGTCACCAGGTCCCAAACTGGATTCATCCTTACCACTAGGCTCTCTCTCGAGCCTTCTCCAAAGGAGAAAGTACACGTTAGAAGACACCCGACTCGACTCGGCTGGATGGATCAGGGACGGCACACACATGGCACGTTGTCACTCCCTACCACCGCCAACACACCACCCAGGGCAGATGCTACTGTCTCCATAACTCCTCCCCGCCACAGTGTTCTCAGGTAGCCCCTAGTAGTGGGTAGGGCAGGTGCCCTGAAACTGCACTCTGATGCCATGAGGTGGGGCTAGAGAGTCTGGGAACCTAAATCCTCTGCCATGGCCGTTTCTTCCCCCATAAAAGCATTCACAGCCTGTTTCTTCCCTACATGTATCTAGAATCTCCAAATATTAACTTGGAGGAAATACCAATAGGGACATACCCCTCCGGCCCACCGAGGGGAGAGAGAGGGAGCAGGGAACTGGGCTGGACCAGCGCACTGCACCAGAGCACAGGTTGAGGCTGGGAGCCGTGGCTCAAGCCTGTGATCCCAGCACTCTGGGAGGCCGAGGCAGGAGGCTCACCTGAGCTCAGGAGTTTGAGACCAGCCTGAGCAAGAGCGAGACCCTGTCTCTAAAATAATAACAATGCTAATAAAATAAAAGCACAAGTCGACTGCCCTGTGGGGAGGAGTAAAGGAAAGACCACGTTCCAGGCGGGAGGACATTCTCTCCCTCTCAGGATGAGTTTTATGCTACACCTAGGCAATTCTCCAAGGGAAAGAAGCAGCTTTACCCAGAGGAACCAGAAGAGCAACAATTCCTTTCTCTATTCTGCTAATGAAAAATGAAAACAAAACGAGAAAACCCTTGCCTCACTCCGCTGGACAAAGACTTGTCTTCCGTTCATCACCGGCTCAAGGTCACCAGGCACCCAGGCATTCCTGCCAAACATCTGCCTACCTTCCCATCCAGCTCTGCCACCACCAAAAAGGAGGTCAAACAATCCCAAAAAACACGAAACAAATTAGAACACTGCTTCTTCTGGGGTGACAGAGTCTTCTTTCCTTCCTTTGGACAGACAAGACATCCATCCAGGGAGTCTAGGGATGAGCTCTTCCTTCTGCTCCCTCCCGCCTGCATCAGCTTCCCCAGCACAGAAACGAGTATTTACCTACTTAGCCTGGTCCTCTCTCGCCAGCACAGGTGCGGCTGACCCAAGGGGGACAGGTGGGGTGTGGGGTGGTTATTGGGAGCGCTAGATGGAGGAGGCGCGGTTAAGGCACAGGTGAGGACAGGTTAGTTCTGGGGCTGAGTGGCTCAGGGAGTGAGCTGGGTGCCAAGAAGCAGGAAGCAGAGTTTAGAGATCGTGTTAATGCTAAGCAGTTGAGCAGGAGGCGGAGGCGGAGCCCAGCTGGACCGCCAGGCCTGGCAGGGAAGGAGCTGAAGGTGGGGCCTGGGGTGGGGGGAGGAAGGTGGGGCGAGTCAGAGGGAAGGGAGGGCCTGCCATCCTCAGGGGAGGGGGAGCCGTAACAGGAATCCGGCCACTGGAGCAAACATCATCTGTGCTGCAAATGTCCAGGAAACAGAAAACAAACAAACAAACAAAAACAATGGAACACCCGTTTGTATTGGGGAAAATCCACGTGGACAGAGAAAAAGTGGTGTACAACAAATAAGAACACTCACACCCAAAAGAAGCTACAAAGCCAGTCAACCCGGGCGAAAGGGGAGGAAAGACATATGGCTGCAGAGCAATGTGACTGACCTTTTCAATAATCTGAGCCAGTGGGTGACGTCCCTGCCCGTGGGTGACTCTGCAAGATCACCCATCCATAATATTCCTGCAACACCTTCAGAGCCTGGGGGAATCCATCTTCAAGGGGCATTTTTTAGAAATGTCATTTATATGCCAAATGCCATATGACACCAAGTCTCCTTTATAAGGTGGAAAATCAGGACGAAGCCCATAAGTGTCCTAAAAGGGAACCATCCCAGCCAGTCTCCTGTGAGTCCTTTTCCTCCTTGTCAGCCACACTGGCCCACCATGCCTGGGCTCTGCTTCTGCACTGAACTCACTCTGCCTGCTACCGTGTCTCCCAAGTTCACCTGAGGCCCACAAGTGCACGGCCAGGGTCGCATCCCCTCTGAGCTAAAGCCATCAGCAGCAACCTCAGAACCCCCAGCGTCATCCCCCCCCCCAACTCCCAAGCTCTAAGACTGCCCGCTCTTCCCAATTTCACAGTGAAAATACCTTCTACTTATTAAATAAACTTTTAAAAAGCCTGCCCTCCTCCTCTTTAGAGGGTCGGTGTGGGCCATCGTGTGTCTGTGTGTTGGTGGTGACGGTGCGTGAGGGCGTGTGAGGATGCGTGTGTTCCCTGAAAGACTTAGGTTGGAAGGTTCGGCTTCCCAAAGTCTCCAAAACGTTTCCGGTGTGGAGTGGCCATGCAGGAATGACTCGCCCCTGGCAGAAGGCACCGCAGCATCTGATTTTCAAGTAGCTTTTCTAGTTTACTGAATGGCTGTTTGAGAGTAGACAGAAACACACAGCACAGTTGTTTCCTGGTGCCGTTCCCACTTCCAGGATCCCCCTGGAATCCTGGAATCCCCCTGACGGAGCGCTGTCATTACTTGTCAGCGCCGGTTCACTCTCAGAACGTGAACTCCTTAAGGGGAGTGACTGTTTTGTCTTTGGTCAGAGAAAGTTTTCTGTTAATGTTCACAAGCTAGCCATGGAATGGACTGTCTCTGTCTCTGTCTCTCTTTCTCTCTCTCTCTCTCTCCCCTATCCCTAAAAGAACGCAATGCACCCACGCAGCAGGCGCCAAAGGCCCCAGGCCCTGAGTGGCTCCTTCGCTCCTGCCCATTTCAGCAGCAAAAACGGCCGCTGTAAATCTAAAGAGGAGAAAGCAGAGAAACACTGAAACCCTAAATTTCAAACTGGTGTGCAGTGGCCACCCCTTTACCTGTGGTTTCCCTTTCTGCCATTTCAGTTACCTACGGTCGACTGTGGTCTGTGAAATAGGAGAGAACAGTACAAAAAGCTATTTTGAGAGAAAGACCACATTTGTGTGGCTTTTTGTTACAGCACAGTGTCATAACTGCTCTAATTTATTTTTAGCTATTGTTAAGGTCTTACTTTGCCTGACTTATAAATTAAACTTGATCACAGGTATGTGGGTATGGGGAAAAACACGGTACATGTAGAGTTGGGTGCTATTGGCGGTTTCAGGCATGCCCCGGGGCCTTGGAACGGAGGAGGGGGACCACTGGCACTAGGAAGGCAGAGGAAGGGGAAACAGCTGGGATGTACAATTCCTCCCGGCTTTGGCAAGCTGTCCCCTGTGTGTTTGCTTGGGGTTGCTGTTCTTGCGAAGCCTGGGCTTTTATGGGGACCCAGGGAGCTGCGGGGTCCTAACTCGGTGCCAGCGCGATGCAGACAGCCACACGTGGATGCTGGGATTGCGGGGTGGCAGTGACCCGCCCCGAGGTTGAGTGCAGCAAGCCCAGACACCCGCACCCGCGCACGGCGGCGGCCGCTTACCTGGCGCGCTCGGGCCCGGGCTGCAGGCCCGCGGCGGCCGGGGAGAGCGCGGGCGGCGCGGGGCTGTCCGGGGGCTGCTCCGGCAGCGGCGACGGCAGCGACGGCAGGGGGGCGGCCAGCTCTGCGGGTGGCGGCGCGGGCGGCTGCATGGCGGGCGGGGCGCAGGACGCTTTCCGGCCGGCTGAGGAGCCTCTTCGGGCCACCCAAGAGGTGTCCATGACCCTCACACCCATGCTGGCGAGGGACACAAAGACACCTGCTTACCCATGCATGACAGGCGACACGGGCGAGGCTCCCCCCACCCCACGAAGCGGAAACATGTAAGCGAGTCCGAGTCAGGAGGCAGCAGCGCAGCCTAGCACCCGGCGGGAAGCGACGCGCTGGGCTGTGCTCGGGTGCCCGGGGTGGCCCGGGCAGCCCTGTCGCCCGGCAGGGAGCAGGGCACAGTCGCAGCACGCTGGCGTCCGCAAGCTGCGCGTCAACCCTCTGCCAAAGCCAGCTGGCCTTAGGATGATGGCCCGACAAGCTCCCTGGGAGAATCCAAGCCTTCCTCCTTCCTGAACTGGCCTAGCTGGGGGCGGGGGGTGGGGGGCGCTCACTCCTCCCCAGTGCAGGGCAGGAACGGGGGCGGCACTGAACACGGAAGTGACCAGCAGGTGACAACTAAACGTACATCCTTGTGAGGTGGGCTCTGTCTAGCTCCAGGTCCACTACTGCTGGGGACCCTGGCCAAGTCACATCTCTACAGGCCACTCCCTCTTGTCTACACAGCAGGGAGGGGGCTGCTAACCCTACGGTCCCTCTGGGCTCAGATGCTATTTTCATGATGGGCACAGAGCTTCAAATAAGTTGGCCAAGCAACCAAACACGGAGCATTCACCCTCTCACGGAGCTCACTACGACGCATAGCTGGCTTAGTTTACGAGACTGAAATGGCCTCATAGCTACCAGAGGATACCGTACCTTTGGATTTTCCTAAGGCTGCAGGGACAGAAACATACAGATATTAGTGTCAAAAAAAAAAATCTACACTTTCCTTTGGATACAAAGGTTGTCTTTCTGCAAGGGGCCTCCTTCCATGGTTGGGGTCGTGGGGTGGGGTTTTCACTGTACTATCACATTGCTACCAATCGAGTTGGTCTCTAGTTAAAGTGACTGTCCTTTTTATGTGGGTGAAACGCATACCCTCCCCAGCACGCAGGTAAATACAGAAGGCAGCTGGAGTTGCTGTTGGTGTGGTGTGGGGACGGGGAGGCAGAAGGGAGAGAGAAATTGGTAGAAGTAACCATCTGCTCATTTCTAAATTATGCGGACTCAGGAGGAGATGGGCTCCTCTGGTCTAGGAGGTACTGGTACAGTGGGCCTTAGTCGAGGGCTTCATGGACTAAGAAGATCTCACATTTCTAGTATTAAGGGAGACATGGACATTCGTGCAGGGAGAAAACATTCACCTCCGGCCAGCATTTGTCTCGATCGCTTACGTGCAGAGCGGGGCGGGGGCATGAGGGCTGTCACACGCTCACTCTCTCACTTTTTCCCTACCAAGTGGTCACCCACGCTGGTCAGAGGCAGAAAGCTATTACATCATGAAACCCTGCCCACTTGTAAAAGGACACATTTACCTTGTAGAAGTGCAGCAAGATTTTAAAAAAGAAAAAGGTTCAAGCATGGAGATTTGGTTGTAGCGGGTGGGATTTGGGTCCTTGAAGGAAATGGGGCATGGGAGGGAGCCTGCAGTGAGGACTGAGGAGGGGAAGAGTGACGCAGACATGGGATAGGACAGCTTCCGGACACCCCTCCTCCCTATGATCACCAGGGACTGGTCCACGTCTAGTGCCACCGTTGGCATTTCTCATGGTCCCTGGATGGCTTCAAGAAGTCGCCTGGGATGGGGAAGGGGCAAGGATGTGTCTTCCCTGGACCCACTAGCTTCCAAGTCACCTTGGGTCTGAGAACCCTCTGCCAATAAATAAGTGCCTTTTATAGGATGTCCAGAGATGCTCTTGGAGGCCACTTAAGACTGAGGCAGCGTCCAGCTGTACCCCCTGGTATTTAACGCGGGCTGCAGGGGATTATCAAACTATGCTCTCCAGGCTTCAGAATTTATCAGCATGGAAAGAACGAAAAGCTCAACATTCTACCTGGGGAAGGGAACTGACAGCCCTGAGTTGCAGGGGTCGGCGAGGATGGCAGGCATGCAAGATGTTTCTTGTGGCGATCAGCGAAAGGAGCCCTAAAGGATGCAAGTCCCCCAAGTCTGCTCTTCCTTGCCCTATTCTACTTGGAAAGACCTACCCCACCCTGGGGGATGCCTTCTATTCCCAACGGCAGCAACTTCAGACATCAACCAGGCTCTCTGGTGATCTTCACCTGGTCTAAGGGAAGGGACCAGCTTGGGCATAGGGTAGGTACTGAGCGAGGCCTGCTAAACATCGCTGGCAAAATGTCAGCAACTAAGAAACACCAGCTGAATGCACTACTTCTGGCTTTATAAAGAGATGGCGGTGCTGTGGGTAATCAGCACTTTCCCGGCTGAAATGACTTTCTTACGCGCGTGCAGCGTCGCATGTTCACAGGGCACGTGCACTGGATGTTCACGGGCATTTAGAACAGTAACACAGATCTGTACAGAGTGAACCGATCACGAAGGCAGCAGCAATGCTCTTGGAGGCCTAAAGTACATTTACCTTCTGAAGCAAACTGGTATATTTCAATGCTCCAATGTCTAGATAAAACTCGACCCAAAGACAGAAATTGTACAACTGCTCAATACGCTGCCAAGAAGGGGACGCCAATGACAGATGGGGGGGGGGATCCAATCAGAAAGTCACATCAGCAGTTCACACATTTCTGTTCATTGTTTCATCACACAAAGAAGCAACGGTGGCCAGAATCAAAGAACCGCCTGTGTTTCTTAAGAAAGGAACAAAACGGAAGTGGAATTAATTAAAAGCAATTGACTCTAGCAGACATCACTGCATGGAAACCTAAGGCCAGTCTGGATGCCAGAGATTGCACACGGCCCAGCACTTCTGGTAAAAACCGGGAGCAACTTGGTTTCCAGATCCCTAAGTGAAGGCAGGAAGCCAGAGGCCAGGAAAGATCTCTGAGCAGCAAAGAGTTTAGAAATCAGTAAGCAGGAGGCACCTGGCAGAGTCCAGGAGTCACCCCCAGGGTGGCCTTTCTTCTGGCTTTTCTACGCCTTCTGGTGGCAGGAGGCAGGCAGCATGTAGAATCTGGGAGTCTCCCACTACTGTCTCAGGGTAAGGAGACAAGGAACAGGGAATCCCGAGTTGTCCTTGCTCATCACTGGGGTTCATAGGGGGTGTGTGTGTGTCACGTCTTCACTTTGGCAAGGTAGCCCCACTGAAGTCCAGTCTGCCCAGCTTCACTCCTCCCTGCCTACCAGCACCTTATATTAGTGTGGCACTTATCATAATGCACACTTGTGTGTTTTTCATAAGACTGTATCACAGAATAGGTTCTGGAATGATTCAGGCTTCTAGTCCCAGTTCACTGACTTGGTAGAGCTCTCTCCTCTGCAGAATGAGGCTAATCCCTCCCTTCCCACTTCCAACATTTCCACGAGGGTAATTTACCAGTTATTGATTCTAATATATGTCTAGCATGCCCTTGCACCACGACCTGGCTGCAGAAGCTGAGTGGTCACCCCGTGGGTTGTAGTGGGGTGTGAGAGAAGGAAACAACAGATGTGTCCAGAAAGAGGTCTGGCTAGCTAAACAAATTGTGTTTTATGGGGCTGACAGGGTGGAGGCTCAGAGAATCAGGTGACATCTTGATGGAAAAATATAAAGGCCAGTGCCTGGTTTGTGGAGTTTGTGTGTAATGTGGTGATTTGACCCCCTTTCCTGCTCAGCACAGCACAATGGGCTTCAGAGGCAGAGAATTTGGGCTTGGATCCCTGATTTTCCAATTACTAACTGTATGCGATGGAAGTTATTCTCTGATTACTCTCTGTAAAATGAAAGTAATAACATCTGTTTCCCTTAGGGTTGTTGTAAGGAATCAGTAGAATTACACGCACAACCTCCTTAGCCCTTACTAAGAAATCAGTAACGGCCGGGCGCGCTGGCTCACGCCTGTAATCCTAGCACTCTGGAAGGCCTCGGCAGGCAGATGGCTCGAGGTCAGGAGTTCGAAACCAGCCTGAGCAAGAGCGAGACCCCCGTCTCTACTATGAATAAAAACAAATTAATTGGCCAACTAATATATATAGAAAAAATTGGCCGGGCATGGTGGCGCATGCCTGTAGTCCCAGCTACTTGGGAGGCTGAGGCAGAAGGATTGCTTGATCCCAGGAGTGTGAGGTTGCTGTGAGCTAGGCTGATGCCACGGCACTCACTCTAGCCTGGGCAACAAAGTGAGACTCTGTCTCTAAATAAATAAATAAATCAGTAAGTAGTGGTGTCAACAATAGTGCTTTGTTCTTACATGTGACAAGTACTTTTTATTTTTTTAAAAATCCACTTGGAGAAAGAAATAGAGTGAACTGAAGTGTAAACTATGTTGATGAAAGGGAAAAAGGATACTCTGTCCATGAATCAGATACAGCATGAGGAGCTGGAGATGCTAGAAAGACCCAATTTGGGTTGTCACCTTGGTGTAGAGGGTCTGCCATCAGATGTCTTCCCTAACATTGGCCCTAAACATCAAAAGATTCTGGGGTGGGTTCTCTGGTAGAAGTAGAAGAGGGAACAAAGAACCAGGAGTAGAAATAAGTTATCAGTCCCTCTCCCTAAGTTGCCTTGGTCTTGCAGGGCTCTGGTGAGTTGGATGGGCCGATATGGGTTTCAGAGGGGATGCCCAAAGCCCATTCTGATGACCCTAGGCTTATGGAACAGAAAAAGTAAAGGGAGCGGGTCCTCACAACCCTTCTTACTGCCTGGCCTAGGTCGTTGGAGCAGCAAAGGAGGCAGGAATCAGGGTCGCCTTGGCTGAAAGGATCTTTGGAAAACAAACTGTGCTGTCTACAGGAGACCCAGCCAGGAATGGCCACAAATCCTGCCTACAGGGAGCATCCCATGCCCTGGGAGCCTCTGCAACCTTCAGCTGTCTTGGCCAGTCTCTTTTGGTTTTAGTAGATTTTGTGTTGCAGAATTAGTTCAATTGCTCATGACAAGTTGAAGACAGATAAATACATTCAAGCACCTGAGGTGGCAAAGAATCTTTTACCAGATGCCACAACAGTGGAAAAGTAGGCCCAGCCATGTTGTTGTCTTAAAAACACACGAGGATGTCACTCAAAAATCTGCTTCACACACTAAAAGACAGCTAATACTGGCCAGGCGTGGTGGCTCATGCCTGTAATCCTAGCACCCTAGGAGGCCGAAGCAGGTGTATTGCTCGAGGTCAGGAGTTCGAAACCAGCCTGAGCAAGAGCGAGACCCCATCTCTACTATAAATAGAAAGAAATTAATTGGCCAACTAATACATATAAAAAAAATTAGCCGGGCATGGTGGCGCATGCCTGTAGTCCCAGCTACTTGGGAGGCTGAGGCAGCAGAATTGCTTGAGCCCAGGAGTTTGAGGTTGCTGTGAGCTAGGCTGATGCCACGGCACTCACTCTAGACTGGGCAACAAAGAGAGACCCTGTCTCAAAACAAAACAAAACAAACAAAACAAAAAACAGCTAATATTTACCACATGCCGAGCGTTGTTCTAAAAACTTCCTGGTAATATTGCATTATTTTGAGGCTGGTGTTTACTATGATTTCCCCACTTTGCATATAAAGAAACTGAGGCCTTCAGAGGTTAATTAACCAGGACTTGGTTCCACAGCTGAGACTTTGCATGTAGGGCTATTTATAGGGTTATTATTCTCGCAGAGCGGGCAGGGAGAAGGAGTAGAATGGGAAGACCTAGAAATGCCTCCCTGATGTTGGAGATGAAATGGCATCCCTCTTCTAAAGTCTGTTACCTGGTAGGCCACACGGGGTAAGGAAGAGGTCCAGGATCAGCGGAACAGCTGACACAAGGGACACAATGAAGTGGCGTATTGGTGAGCAGGCGCTCGGCACTCAGCTGGGGACCAAGCAGTAGATGTGGGCGTCTGCTCACTGCTAGGCCCCTCTTCTCCAAGTCGGGGAAACTGGCGCTATGACGGGGCAAACAAGGAAACCATGCGAGGAAAACTCCTTTGCAATCTCCCCAGGATGGCTGGGTTAGCATAAGCCTGTCTTCGTTGGGAAACTGAGGCCAGTGGGGAGTTGACAAATTCACTCACAGCCATTGCAACCACAGCACACAACATTCTGTGACGTACCTGCCCACTAAAAGCTGTGGGTCAAACAGCATGTCGCATGTGGGTCACACTAAAGCTGTGGGACTACTGGCCACTGAGGTGGGAGGATCATTTGAGCCCAGGAGTTCAAGTGAGCCTGGACAACACTGTGAAACCCCATCTAAAAAAAAAATAGTTGTGGGTCAGGATTGTCCAATCCACACCCTCAGCTCTAACCCCAGCCAGTGCCCGGCCCTTGAGACAACCTGTCCCGGATGGAGACCTTACAAAAATTAAAAGAGACAAACGCCTGACCCAGAGTGGGGGTGCGGGTGGTGGTAGTAGGGGTGGGGGAGAGAAGAAGAAAAAGAAAAAAGGAGAAAGTAAAGCTAAAATCTGAAATTTGGAAGACCCCAGCTCCAAGAAGAACAGGTGTCTACAGGTAGGATATACTGATCACTCACTGAGCAGGAGTTTGCTGTGGACCATTCCAGGTAGTAAATTGCCAGGAGGTTGGCAGGTTTCTGTTTCTTCCTCTGAAGGATAGACATCCACAGTGCCACAGTGCTATTTTTGAATCCCGGTCAGGAAGAATCCTAGCCAGAGGAGGTGTCAGCCAACACAAGGCTGTTAAGTGTTCAAGTCTGTAGAGATTTGGATGGTTTTGGTTTTTGCTCTTGAGATCAGTTACATTTGGCAAAGGCCAGCCAAGAAAGCAGAGACAAGAAAACCTGGGAGCTTCCCAAATATCCACTGAAGACTTGGAAGTGCAGGGACAGTAAGATGGACTTGGAGGCCCTGCTGTGGTGGCAGGGACCTGCTGGGGTCCGCAGATGTTGTTCTGGACAGCAAAGGTGGGTGACAAGGGAACTAAGATTCCTAAGACTCAGCCTTGCCTACACTCACCCAGTGAGGCCTGCAGAGGCATTTTCTAGCTCTTCCGGGAAGAACTTCTCTTCTCAGTAAGTAGCAACAGAGTATCTTAACCTCCCCAAACCAACAAAGGCCAAAGTACTCTGGCAACATTTCAGACTTGCTCCGAGCATCCACAGATACAGAAGTCCTCTGTAAGAAGCTGAGGAGAGGCCACTCAAAGTTCCATTTGGACAACCCTAAACCAGCATGTGAGTCTGATTTTCCATCCGTCTGCAGATGACTTTCTAGGTAACCTTGTCTTATCACAGGTTCAGGCACTGGTCCATCCCTTTCAGGGCTGCTTTTTTTCCACGTGCTGTTCATCCTTCCACTGTAGGATCTACAGAAAACATCTGAACCTGCAATTATAAAACAAGTCTCTTGGGGCACTAGTTCTGATTATCTCAGGCTTTGTGATCTAACAAATTTGGGAAATGATGCATACTACAGCCCCCTTGCAGAGATCTGTGGCATGGAACAGCATGTTAAAGACTCTAGGAAGTTGTACACTAAAGAAACTGGTTTAAACATGTTGAATCATGTGTTTCAGGAACTCATCAGACATCAGATTCCACCCCACCCCCCTACTCGTAGTGTATCAGTGGAAACTAGTATTCCATAGAGCCCACAGTTAGGACTGCTCTAGGACAGCCCCAGTAAAGTGTGCCTTTGCTAAATTACTGAACATCTAGATTAAAGACCAGATGGGTGGAACAAGACCCAGCACAGCAGCTCAGGCACAGGCTGACAATGGGTCACATGCTACACTGAGCTCCAAGGGAGGCCGCTAGCCCTGGTGTAAACACCCTCGTAGACTTTTTGGGTTGCCATCAACCGGCTCTGGCAGGAACCTCCGAGGACTGTGGAGCCACTGAAGTGGCTGCAGGTGTGTCTGGTTTCAAGCTTGGAAAGAGGAGCTGCATGTTAGTCTTCTGAGAACAAAGAGGCAAGGTGACTGGATCTCTGCGGACTGGCTGCCAGCCTCCGGGGATGCAGGCAGTTTTTGCCTGGGCCTGCGGGCCAGCTTCACAGATGCAGTTGGGGCCTCGCCATCAGTGGCTGTCTCGCTGTGGAAGGCTACAGCTACGCAGTGGCCACGGGACAGATGGACGAGGCAGCAGGGCAAGTGCAGAGAGCAGGGGCCAGAGCCAGAAGGAAGCAAACAGGCAGCGTGGAGAGAGGGTGCCGAGGAAACTCGGGGTAGATGTGGGGACCAGGTGGCGTGGTCCTTAAAGTGTGTCTCAAGTCTGAGGCCGGCAGCTTGCAGGGAGGAGAGGCAGAGAGGAGTAGGAAAGGTGACAGCCATTGGGAGGTGGAGACATGACGTTAGGATCAGCTGCATCACCAATGCCATTTCCATTCTTGCCTCTGGGCTTCTCCACTGGCCCTCAAGGGTCCTGGCCAAGCTCACCCAGGCTCTGTCGGGCATCTGGCAAATGCTTAGCAGCCACAGCCCACTGCTGCCCCCTGGGGGTCCCCTGACCAATAAGCAAGAAAGTGCAGACATTCTGGCCAACTGTTTTGAAAGCAGTAGGAAAAAATATATATTTATTTTAACTAGGAATTCTGCCACTGTCAGAAAAATAGAAGGGATGTATGGGGTTGCTTTCATTTATTATTTAGGACTAATGGCCTAAGATACAAATTTCACTATTCTGTAAAACAATACAAATAAAAAGTACACTAAAAACATAACCTGTACCCTAAAATTTCTAAGTGGGAGCCAAGTACAGAAAGCAACAGTGTGATTTATTCAATACTTTGTTGCTCTGAGTGTTGGCAGAATGAGGACAATCTTTATATCATGCTGGCTAATGTAGGAAAGTTTGGTTTGTTTGTCTGTTTCTGAGAGATGGTCTCACTCTATCACATGGGCTAGAGTGCAGTGGTATCATCATAGCTCACAGCAACCTCAAACTCCTGGGCTGAAGTGATCCTCCTGCCTCAGCCTCCTAAGTAGCTGGGACTACAGGCATGCACCACCATGCCCAGCTAATTTTTCTAATTTTTGTAAAGACGGAGGTCTCATTCATACTCAGGCTGGTCTTGTACTCTTGGCCTCAAGTGATCCTCCTGCCTTGGCCTCCCAGAGAGCTAGGATTACAGCCCTGAGCCACCACATCGAGCCAGTAGGCAACTTTTTATAAGTTAAAAAAATTATACCATTGCCAAATTCTTTATTATTCAGTGGTAGTCAACCCTAGGTGCACATTAGGGTCACTTGGAGTGCTGGTAAGACATCCCAATCCTGGGCCAGGATAATTAAATCAGACAAGAGGATTTGGGAGGCGGGGGTGCAGAACATCAGTATTTTTTTTAAAAGCTTGTTCTCTCTTTGTTATGTAACAAACTACCCCAAAACTTAGCACGAATCTCCACAGTGTTGGTAGGCTTGACAAGATGGCTTGTCCGCACCACACAGCATTGGCTAAGGTGGTCTGACCTGGGCTGATGCCACCAAGACGACTCACTTGCAGAGCTGGGAGGTTGTGCTGGTTGTCAGCTCGGTGTTCTGCAGGGGTGGGGACTGGGGTAGGGGTGGGGCTCATTTTCTCCCCAAGGGGCTGTGTGGACCACCATGCAGCATGGTGGCTGGGTTCCAAGAGTGAGTGCCCCCAGAGACCCAGGAAGAATCTACAAGGCTTCTTCTGACCTGCCTCACAAGTCCCAGAACATCACTTCCACCACATCCCACCGACCAGCCAGGCCAATCACTCGGGCCACGCTCAGTGGGAGGGAGGGCAGTCAGATCCCAACACCCAGTGGCAGGACAACCTGGGTGTCTGCTGCCATCGTCTCCGCCAAGCTCTTGGAGTGGATGGTTGTGTTGGCTTCCTGTGGCTGTAACAAGTACCACAATGTTGTTTGTTTTCTTTTTTTCTGAGACAGAGTCTCGCTTTGTTGCCCAGGCTACAGTGAGTGCCGTGGCGTCAGCCTAGCTCACAGCAACCTCAAACTCCTGGGCTCAAGTGATCCTGCTGCCTCACCTTCCCGAGTAGCTGGGACCACAGGCATGCGCCACCCTGCCCGGCTAATTTTTTCTATGTATATTAGTTGGCCAATTAATTTCTTTCTATTTATAGCAGAGACAGGGATCTCGCTCTTGCTCAGGCTGGTTTCAAACTCCTGACCTCGAGCCATCCGTACGCCTCGGCCTCCCAGAGTGCTAGGATTACAGGCGTGAGCCACCGTGCCCGACCCACAATGTTTGTAAACAACAGAAATTCATTCCTTCACAGTTCTAGAGGCCAGGAGTCTGCAATCAGTATCACTGGGCTGAAATTAAGGCGCCGGCAGGGCTGTGCCGCTCCAGAAGCCCCAGCGTAGAACCCATTCCTCTCCTCTTCTAGCTGCTGGTGGCCGTGGACGTCCTTTGGCTTGTGGCCACATCTTCACCGCTCCTCCTCTGTGTGCAGTAAAACCTCTCTCTGCCTCCTTCTTATAAGGATGCATATGACGTCATGTAGGGCTCACCCCAGTAATCCAGAATAATCTCTTTATTTCAAGATCCTTATTTTAATCACACATTCAAAGTCCATTTTTCCAAATAAGGTATTATGTACAGGTTTCAGGGTTTCAGACCTGGTATCTTTTTATCTTGTGGGGGGCATTATTCTGCTTACCACAAAGATTAATGTTTATTCAATATTAAAGTTCCTGAATCTGACCCAGGACTCACTAAATAAACTCAGCCTCCTGTGTCATCGCGAACCGGAAAGGCATCAGGACCAAAGCCCAGGGTCACGAGTGGAGTAAACTACTTTGGGTGATGTCTAAGACATCACAGCCACCAGCCCAGGAAAATGTCACTGACACAGACGGGGAACTTAGCACTTTTTTCAAATTGTATTCAGTTTTTCTGCCCCAGACTTTCTTCTTCTTCTTTAAGTAACAGCTTTACTGATATATAATTCATATTTTCTTTTTAACCTAGTCAAGAAACTTCAATGAGCTTTAACTTGTTAGTGTTTCAATGAGCAGTTTGAAGTCTTTAAAATGCATCTCATATATTTTAAAAGGTCAGAAATGGGAACAAATGTAAGGAATTGCCCTAATGTTGCTAAGATAACATAGGGACTCAGTGAATGTAAATTCCTTTCCTCTCCCCACAATTGCAACTTTAGGTTTCTCTCTTACAGCCTATTAAGAACTGATCTTCTAGGCCGGGCGCGGTGGCGCACGCCTGTAATCCTAGCACTCTGGGAGGCTGAGGCGGGTAGATAGCTGGAGGTCAGGAGTTCGAAACCAGCCTGAGCAAGAGCGAGACCCCGTCTCTACTATAAATAGAAAGAAATTAATTGGCCAACTAATATATAAAGAAAAAATTAGCCGGGCATGGTGGTGCATGCCTGTAGTCCCAGCTACTCGGAGGCTGAGGCAGGAGGATTGCTTGAGCCCAGGAGTTTGAGGTTGCTGTGAGGTAGACTGATGTCACAGCACTCACTGTAGCCTGGGCAACAAAGTGAGACTCTGTCTCAAAAAAAAAAAAAAAAAAAAGAACTTATCTTCTACAAACTTGCTGTACCTTAAAACATACATACAGATGCCACATACCCCAAACAACTCAAGGTTACCCCAAACTGGTAAGACTTCCATTGAATTTAATATTTAACACAACTTTAAAAATACATACCATGCATTTCATTTTATGTGCAACAATAACTTGTGCAGTGTATCTCCTGCACTCTTAAAGTAGATGGTGGTAGTTTCAATTTTACATCAGAGTAGCACGCAGAATGGGCATGTCGTTTGCAAAATTATTAAGTAAGGGGACTTTATCAGAGGTGAGGCATCTGCTTAAAATGTCATCGTTCAAGCTTCTGCGTCGGCCTACCGATAGCGGAGCGGCCAGCAGCAGTCTATGAGTGCTCAGTGCTTCTGCAGGGATAACTCCGGCTGAGACCACCTGGGTTGCTTCATGGGGGACACTGGGAATGACCAGGTGTGGCAGGGAGGCGGGAGGAGCACACTTTTTTTTTTTTTTTTGAGACAGAGTCTCACTTTGTTGCCCAGGCTAGAGTGAGTGCCGTGGTGTCAGCCTAGCTCACAGCAACCTCAAACTCCTGGGCTCAAGCAATCCTCCTGCTTCACCCTCCCGAGTAGCTGGGACTACAGGCATGCGCCACCATGCCCAGCTCATTTTTTGCATATATATTTTTAGTCGGTCAATTAATTTCTTTGTATTTTTAGTAGAGATGGGGGTCTCACTCTTGCTCAGGCTGGTTTCGAACTCCTGACCTTGAGCAATCCGCCTGCCTCGGCCTCCCAGAGCGCTAGGATTACAGGTGTGAGCCACCGCGCCCGGCCAAAAAGCACACTTTTGATGCAGAAACACCTGGGACCGAACATCAGGTGTTCTCCGTCACCTAGCTAGGACCAGAATTTACCCTCAGACACCCCCTCAACTTACAGAGATTTCACAAAGGAACTGAGTTACCCAGAACGAGATTTAAAAACAGATTCCAATACACTCACTAGTTGTCTCTGTCGCTCTGATTCTGAGTTCCTTTTACTCACTTGAATTTCTAAGAATTTCCATTTCTTCTTTCCCCGCTACGTAGGAAACAACAAACACTCGCACAGTGCACACAACCAACCTCCACCTGCCGCACACGCGGATCCCCCCCCATGGTAAGCTAACGCAGGAAGGGACACTGGCATTCTGAAGACAATCCCAGGAAACAGGCCTAGGTCTCCAATGCCAGCTCCACCCAGAGAGAAGAAGGGTGAAGAGTACACTCGTGCCTCAACAGCTCTCGGATTTGCACCCCTCCCTCCTGAGCCCTTCAGGCCGTTCCCCTTTCAGACGGAGCTTTCTGGCTGCCCAGTGGTCTGCGGGACAGGGAAGGTGGTGGCTGCTTTACTGCCTGTTGCCTGCATTTCGGATACTCCCACTCAGGGCTTTACATTCCCAGCTATTCTGAAGGAGCAGTTGCTAAATTCCGTTTCACGGTAGTGAGTTTTAAATCCTAACCAAAGTTTACTTAACTGGCTTGGCTGGCGAACGGAAGCAGCCCACGCCTTCTGTAAGGCATAGTCCCTGATGCCTGCAGCCCCCCGGACACGCCACCACTCCACGTCCTCTGGCGGCCACAGCTGAGTGAGTGCCCACCACGAGTCAGCTGTGCTTGGTATGAACCTGTTTATGCCCATTTTACTTATTATGGGGACCATCTGATGTAGTTAAATAGTATGAAAACTGATTTAATATGAATATGGAGATAGTTGTTTCTGTGCAAACTAAGTTGAATGCATTTATGAGTCGCTCAGCTGCATCAAAGTAAGTATAGGTGTTAACAATAAAAGATAGGAAAACATCTTAAAAACCTACAACGATTTTACGCTGGGACTGCTTCAAGTTTTCTCTATTTTAAAGATGCTGAACCTGGGGATGTTAAACTCTGCAATCAAAGGTGTTTGTGCAAGGATGCCTTCCGCAGAATGCAAATGAGCAGATCTATAATCAAAGTAAAGCCACTAAAAATTCAAGAACTGGCATACATGTATACATTTTGAGTATAGAGTGCCTATGTATTTCTTTTTAATTCCCCTTGTTGACCAACTTTTCTTTCTTTTGATGAGAACTAATTAATACTGATCACAATTGTGTCAGCTAAGAAGGCTGCACTTACCTCTGGCCCAAAGGGAAGCCAGCCAGAGAAATTCACCACAGAGTGCAGGTGAAAGCATTGAGGATGAGGTGACAGTTTAATTGCTACAAGTCACCTAAACTGCCGAGGGTAAGTGTAGCCTTCTTGTAATTCTGTTTTTCTTAGGTCTCACCTCTACCTCCCACCACTCCCCCAATCCCCAATGCTGAGAAAGGGACACCAGTTCATACCCATCCTTTTTGTAAAACTCCAGCATCATATTATCCGTGGCGACGCTGAGGGGCCGGCGGGCCTGCTCGGGCTGGCGCCGGTCAGCGGGGTCCATGTCTGGGGAAGGCATTGAGCTGTAGTTGGCGTTATGGTTCACGTGCACTGGACTCCCATAATTGCCTGTAATGTTGAACTCTATCTCTGCAGGGAAGAAAGAATTGGTATACGTCAACTCTTGGCCTGTCGCACCCTTCCTGGGCAGGAGAGGAATGAGGAGAGACACTTCCTTCACGCTTTACCCCTGGAAAAATGTCATCCCTTAGTGCCACCTTAGGTAATCTATTGCTATTAATTCATCTTACTAATATAATTAATCATATGAGTAGGCCAAAGAAGAGAACAAATGTGATCACCTAGACAGGCATTTAATAAAGTGATGTCCATTTGTGATTTAAAAAATATAGAGAGAGTAAAACACTAACAGATGGATACCTTCTGAAACAGACAGAATCATCTTTCTCAAACCTCATGCTTAAGGGTGAAACCTTGGGGCAGTCCTAATCAAATCAGAAAAAAATGGCAATGCCCACTATCGTCACTGTTATTCAACACTATTTGAGAAATGCTGGCCAATGAAATTAGTCAAGAAAATAAAATAAGAGGCAATGTTAATATTTGTGGATGATGATAATGTCCTTCTGGAAAACCAAAGAAAATAAATGAAAAAGGTTAGCAATAGTACGAGATTTCGTGAAGGTTGTTCGTTGGCTATCAAAGTGATGCCCAGACGGACTCGTCCCATCCTTGCCTGGTGAGCGGGAGTGACCGAGCTCCGCACGGTCCCTGTCTGCAGTGGTAATGAGTTAGGACCCACGGAATCACTGCCTTCAACTCCTGCTACTTCACTTCTTTATCTCGACTTCCTACATCCACCCAACGTTGTGTCACCAACAGAACTCGTACGAAATCAGCAGTTCAGCACTCTCACAGTCAAAACACACGAAGCAAAAGAAAGACAATCAAACTTCTTCCGTGGCAGATCGGCATTAACTGATTGCCTCTAATGGATACAGCGCAGAACTGCAACGTTTCATCCTCACATTAATTAACGGCTGCTATCACACAGCCAATAGCACTCCCTTAATATTTGCGAAACATGAGGTACAGTGCCACTTTCTTTCTTTCTTTTTTTTTTTTTCTTTAAAGCAGATACCGAATTTAGTGTAGCTACTGCTGTCTCTTCAAAGCTGTCACCCTTGAAAGTCATCAGGGAATGGGCTTCCATAGCTGAGACCATCTCTGAATCCTCTGCTTAGGCGGGGGATTTGCCTTGAGAGCTCAACTTCGAGGCAGGTATGGAAAAGAGCCCCATTGCCTTTGAGCCCCACCATGACATGCTGAGGGGCAACTCCAAGGGCACAGCTTAGGGTAGCAAAAGGAAAGCGCAGGGCACCCAGGTGATCATAAGCCCTGAATGAAAGTCCCCACCCATCTCAGGCCTCAGGTGCCTGATGCATCTATAAAGTGAAGGGTTTGGAGCAGAGAGAGAACCTCTCTGTCCTTCCTGTACCAGCATCCCACGATTCGTAGATTTGAAGAAATCGTGGTGTGGATGTTAGACCAGGAGAGTCCACAGACATGGTTAGTACCGACAGTGGACACCTTCAGGCCACAGCTTCCCTTGAAACAGGGATTGGAGAGTAGGAAGCAGCCATGGCTCTACCCTGGTACCTGGTGTGTGTGTGTGTGCACACGTGTGTGTAGGAGGATTAAAATCAAAACAAACAGGGAGTTTGAGGTGGCTGAGGCCTGTAATCCTCGAACTTTGGGAGTCTGAGGCAAGAGGATCACTTGAGCCCAGGAGTCTGAGGTTGTAGTGAGCAACGATGAAGCCACTGCACTCCAGCCTGAGCAATACAGCAAGACACAGTCTCCAAAAAACAAACAAACAAACAAACACCTGTGGCTGAAGGCACTTGGTCTCAAAAGCTCAGAACTCACAGTGATCGTCCTGCTCCCTGCCTCTTGCCCCCACCCCCGATGCCACCACGTACCCCCGGGGAAGAACCAGTCCGCGTGCTGGATGATGGGTTCGATGATCCCGACAATCTGCAGGGAGACCGTGGTCATCATCTCCGTGATGTTCCTGCAAGCACAGAGTGAGGATGGGCGGGTTACCGCCAAGGCGGCAGGAGAGGCCCGGTCCTCTGGCCACAGGGCCTGGGAAGGGCCCTAGACTGGAGCCCTGCAGACCGAGGTTTGAGAAGGGCACTTCACACTTCATCTTTCTGAGCTTCTCTTTCCCCATCTACGGAACGGGGACAACCCCGGGGCACACGGGCAAGGTCCATGAAGGCATTTTCAACATGCCTTCATTCTCATCGCTGCCAGGTCGTCCTCTGTCCCTGGAGACGGTCCTCTATCCCGCTGAATCCTGACGCTGGGATGTCAGAGTGTCCAGGGGGCCTGAAAGAGCTTGCCTTGCCTGTGCCTCGTGTCCCTTCCCGTCTTCTCCCCTTCCTGATGGTGACTTACGTTAGCTCAGAGAAGGCCCTCAGTACAGACCTGTAGCTCTGAGACCATCAACCAAAAAAAAAAAAGACCTACAGAATTCTATCCCTCCTCCCCAGCCTAAAAGAAAAAGCAGGTCCTGACAGAAACAGGGCAGGCCCTGCAGCCCACCTGCGCCACCCACACGGCCTCCCCGCCCTGAACTCACCCTTCTGCTTGTGGCCACAGGAGGTTGGGTCCTAAAACAATTGCCATGTTACTGGGAGTCATCTTGTTTACATCTTGATATTCTGACAGCTTGGATAAAAATTTGATCAAGTATCTGAAAAGAAACCAGAAGGGCCAGGTTTAACCAGGGCTTGGCACCAGCCCTGTGCACCCAGGACTGGGCAGAAACTTCTCTCCTGTCACACATCTTATGGACGAGACTCACACGACCCGCAATGTGATGAAAATACATCACGTGGCGGGAAATGGGAATTCTGTATTCTCTTTCCAAAAACAGATGGACTCAGACCTTACTTGGTTAGATGTCAGTAACTGCTTCAACTAACACGGGTCACCCTGTCCCCGGCTTTCCTTTTGACTCAGTATGGAATGACCATGACCTGCTACCCTGCCTGTGTGCAGAAGTGATAAAGTGTCGAGCTGTCACTGGCAGGGACATGCTAGAGGTGGTGTCCCCTGGAATTACCCTTAGTTGGGCTTTCTGGAAAGATCCAACGAAGAAAAAGTTAAAACGTAGTCTTAGCGTATGATCCAGCAATCCCACTCCTCCAAATATACCCAAGAGAGAAACACGTCCACACACAAACTTGAACGCAGATTGTTCACAGCAGCATTATTCACAACAGCCCAAAAAACGGAAACCACCCAAATACTCATTAAGAGATGAACAGATAAAGCGTGGGATGTCCACACAGTGTGACACTGTTCAGCCAGAAAAAGGAATATGGGCACAGCCTGCAGCATACATGACCCTTGAAAACATTACGCTAAATGAAACAAGTCAGACACAAAAGACCACATATTATATTATTTCATCTATACGAAATGTCTACAATGGGCAAAAGTACAGAGCCAGAAAGTGAATTAGTGGTTGCGAGGGGCAGGATTGGGGGAAATGGTGAGTGACCGCTAATGGGAACAGAGCTGCTTTTTGGGGTGATGAAAATGCTTAAAGTTAGATAGTAGTGATGGTTGCACAACTCTACGAATACATTAAAAAAACACTAAGCTATATACTTTAAAAAGATACAATGGTATATGAATCACAGCTCGATAAAATTATTTTTTTTAAAAAAAGAACCAATAAAGAAGCTATGCACGAATTAAGCACAAAAAGTAGCTCTGGCAAAACACACTGAAAACCTGCCAGGCCTGACAAGAGGTCCCAGGACCACCCCAGGGGCACACGTTTTCTCCTGGACTCTGTTACAAAAGGCTGCGGCCCTCACCCCACGTGCTCAGCTCACAGTGAAGTGTGGCTCCCCCAGGGGCGGCGGGGGTGGGGGGTAGTGTTCACCTTCCGTCCGCCCTGTAGAAGGTGCAGCTGACCCAGGGCCCTACCGTGTAGTCACTAAGCTGTCACTTTGACAACCCCGCCCACAGCCTCTCCCGACCATGCCTCAGCCTCCAGGGGGCCACACAGGACGCGACCAGGACTCGGGGACCACGCCGATAGCAGTCGACCCTCTGGCTGGTGCCAGTGACACACCGTGAGCTGTGCTGGCCCGATTCTCACTCTTGGGATTTTTTTTTTAATTGCGATGACATATACACAAAGTTTACTCTTTTAACCATTTCCAGGTGTACAAGTCCATGGCATGAAGTACATTTACACTGTTATGAAACCATCCCCACCATCCATCTCTCCAGAACATTTCCATCTTTCCCAACTAAATTCTGTCCTCATTAAACAACAACCTCCCTGTTCCCTTTCCCTGGCCACGACCCTCGGATTTTCTCTGAGTCCGACCACTCTAGGCACTTTGTGTAAGTGGAATCCTGCAGTACTAGTCCTAGTATGTCTGGCTTCTTTCACGTAGCACCGTGCCCTCAAGGTTCATCCACGTCCACGCCGTGGCGAGACTTGGCATTTCGTATCCCACTGTGCGAACACACCACATTCTGGTCACCCATTTATCTGCCCACGGCCATCCGGGTTTCCCCCTTTTTGCCCACAGCGAATAACGCTGCTACGAACACAGGTGTGCAGATATCAAGCCCGAGCTTTCAGTTCTTTGGGCACACACCCAGAAATGGAATTGCTGGATCATATGTGAATGGCAGGTTTCATCTTTTGAGGAACTACCACTCTGTCGCTCTTGAGATTTTTAACAGGAAAACAAATAATCAGGCAGATGGCAGCAGGTGCTGACGCTGAAACCCTACACGCTAAGAAGCAGGGAGGGAAGGTGGCAGGGGCAGGAGGGCGCTGGCGGCGAGACAGAGTGACAAAGCAGCAGAGTGTGAAACAGCAGGAGCCAGGCGTAGGGGAAGACCCGCAGCACAGCGGGAAGTAAAATCTTGGGTGGCAGCAGGAAGTGTGAGAGGCAGACGTGTGGAACGCATCTAGGGGCTCGTGCGTGCAGAGCACTGAAGAACATTCTCCCTCTCCTCTCCTTCCTGCAGACTCCCTCAAGGGCGCCTCTGGCTCCTCCAGCTCCTGCAGGGTCAGGTTCAGCTTCTCCCGTGTGTCCACAGACTCTGGTCTTTACCATAAATACCCAACATCTTAAGACCGCTTGCTTTGATTTTTGAATCCTTGCAAATCAAAGAACTTAACTGAATTAGCTAATGGCTAGTGGCCTCCAAAGTCAAAGAGCTTCTTTAAGTCTGTGTCCTATAAGGCTGGTGGTGGGCCCCCTCCCCTCCCGAGATCAAAAAAGAAAAGGCTCACGAGATCAGACTCCGCTGAGAAGAACCACACCTAGATATCCACCCGGATAAGAAAGTTTTGGCTTCTGGATTCCCCAAATATTGCCAGCCCCTCCTATCTCTCAATGACCACCAAAGGTCACCCCAGCTCTTCCCACCAAAAGTCCCTAGCCCACCCCAAACAGCATAAAGGCTCACAGCCCCTCCAAACAGACGTGACTTCTCGGCTCCCCCCTCTTTTGGGACCCAAGAACCTTGTCTGGGAGTGCATAATAAAGCTACTTTGTTTGGCCCCACTCTTTCTCTCTGTCTGTTTCTTCTGCCACTGGAAAACTTTACATTTCCTTATCTGCAAAATGCTAATAATTACCCCTGCCTTATCTCACAGGGTAGTTTGCAGTTTAAAATAGACCACGTATGTTAACACCACCCTGGGCACCATAAAGTGCCATGCATGTTACTTACCATGAGGGAAGCTGTGTCTGGAGGTTACATAAGCCCAAGCCATGTGTCTTCACTACCCACTTACCGGATGTTGTTGTGATTGGCCTTAGGCAATTTTTCACAAGCATTCCATAGAGCCTGAAGCTTCTTATCTTGCTCCTGGATACTGGGAAATTGATAGGAAAAGCCATTGGTTGAACATGAATCAATGAAGTCTCATTGGCAATCATATTAATCAGTCATCGTATTTAACAAGGAACCAACCGTCATAACTGACCACATCAGCACATGATTATTTAAAAAACTGGTTATTATTATTCCCCCTCTGTGCTCTCTTTCTTTCTTTTTTTTCCACATTTTTATTTTGTTTCAAGAAAATATGAAAGTACGAACATTTTGGTTGCATTTTATATCTTTGCCTCTCCCTGGCAAGGGTTAGAGGTATGCCCTTCCCCTCCACAATGCTCACCACATCCCTCAGATGTGGGTCTAACTTCCCAACCCCCGAATCCCTGGTGAGCACCACCACCATTTAAGTACCATAGGGTTAATCAGTCAGTACCAATTTGATGGTGAGTACATGTGGAGCCCAATTTTTCTGATCTTGTGTCACCTCACTTTGGATAATGGGCTTAAGTTTAATCCAGGATAATATAAGCGGTGCTAGCTCACTGTCATTTCTTAGAATTGAGTAATATTCCATTGTAAACATATACCAAATTTTAATAATCCACTCATGAATTGACGGGCACTCGGGTTGTTTCCATGTCCTTGCAATAGTGAATTGTGCTGCCATAAACATTCGGGTGCAGATGTCTTTATAATAGAATGTCTTATGCTCTTTTGGGTAGATGCCTAATAATGCCATTGCTGGATTGAATGGTATTTCTATTTTTAGATCTTTGAGGTATCTCCAAATTCTTTTCCACAAAGGTTGCACTAATTTGCAGTCCTACCAGCAGTGTAAGAGTGTTCCTGTCTCTCCACATCCTCACCAGCATTTGTTATTTTGGGATTTTTTGATACAGGCCAATCTCACTGGGGTAAGGTGATATCGCATTGTGGTTTTGATTTGCATTTCTCTAATGATTAGAGATGTTGAGCATTTTTTTATATGTTTGCTAGCCATTATTCTGTCTTCTTTGGAAAAGTTTCTGTTCATTTCCATTGCCCGTTTCTTGATGGGGTTGTTTGATTTTTTTCTTGTTAATTCTTTTGAGTTCTAGATAGATTCTTGTTATCAGACCTTTATTGGAAGTGTAGAGAGCAAATATTTTCTCTCATTCTGTAGGTTGTCTATTCTGTCCTGTTCTCTGCTATTGGAACAAAACTTCCTCCGCACACATATTTCCCAAGTGAACATGTGCCGAGCAGCAGGTGGGGGCAGAGGGCAGAGGCCCACTCTGGCACGTGGGCTCCGGGCTGTCAGGAGGACGTGGGGCACAGCCAGGGAGCTCCGTGCTGCCCTCACATCGCAGTGGCGCAGGCTGCAGGCCAGTCCGACGGATGTCACTTACTACATGTCAGCTCCTTGGCAGCTGGCACGTAGTAGAGGCTCGATACGCACCTTCTGAATAAGTAAATTACCTGAACTCAATATAGACATTAGGAAATCTGACCTTTCAGGACATAACTCAGGGAATGGACCCTTTCCACTAACCAAAGGATTCTTTACTCTATAAAAAGAGTTGCTCTAAAGTTATCTTTTTTTTTGAGTCAGAGTCTCACTCTGTTGCCTGGGCTAGAGTGCTATGGCGTCAGCCTAGCTCACAGCAACCTCAAACTCCTGGGCTCAAGTGATCCTCCTGCCTCAGCCTCCCAAGTAGCTGGGACTACAGGCATGCGCCACCATGCCCGGCTAATTTTTTCTATATATTTTTAGTTGGCCAATTAATTTCTTTCTATTTTTAGTAGAGACGGGGGTTTCCCTCTTGCTCAGGCTGGTTTTAAACTCCTGACCTTGAGGGATCCTCCTGCCTTGGCCTCCCAGAGTGCTAGGATTACAGGCGTGAGCCAAAAGTTATCTTTTTATTTACATGCCCTTTTGTAATCTTTTTTTAAAAAGTTATCATAGGACTACATTTTTATACAAATCTCCACCAAGGCCTACATGGTTAGGAAAGCCTCACACCTTTCCTTTAGAAAGACTGGATGGTAAACGCTAACAGGGTGGGGCCCCAGCTCTGACCCCTTGACCTCGGACCCACGCCCAGCACAAGGACCATCACTTGTGGCCAAGGACCCTGAGGTCCTCCTTGACAGAAACTCCCTCTCCCCTCAGTTCAACCTCGAGAAAGAGGCAGGCATCTCCAAAAGGAAATCTGACTAGGAAACTAGAGGGAAAAACCAATGTTCCACTTGGAAATAGACAGGAAACCGATCCTATTTGTTAAGCAGCTGTAATCTGACCGAGGGCTGGCCAAGGTGGGTTTTGTGCGGAGGCTGCAAAGACCCAGCTGCACCCTAACTGTGATCTTGTGCCGATTATAACATCTAACCTCTATGAACCTCACTCTTCCTCATCTGTACACTGGAGCTAATATCAAGACTTCGCTCACAGAGCTGGTGGCATGAGCAGTTTAAAAGAGATTCTGGACAAAGTGCTCAGCAGAGTGGCTGGTCCACTAAAAGCCCCCAATCAGCGTTGAAGGTTAGCTTTTTGCGGTTGCTGTCACTGCTCTGTCACACTCCCATTCCCTTTTGTCTCCAAACCATACTTCCTTCCTTTTCTGCTCCTCGGCCCTTTCCAAGGTCCCACTGTGTGTCGGGCTCTGTCTCAAGGGCTGGGAAGTGCAAGCAACCGGCGGTGCTCCCAACCCGATCAGCTACACAAAGACTACCACGAGGAGCATCAGTTTCATGCCGAGAATTAACGGAGGAGATGGGACAGATCAAGACTGCGCTCTGATTTCCATCAGCTTGTCAGGGAGGATCTCTCTGAGGAGGCTGGTTACATTAGGTGAGGCCCAAATACTAATAATTGGAAGGCGTTGACTGGGCAGTGGTCTTGGGGAACAGTGGCATCCGAGGGGACAGTGAGCGTGAAGGCGTCAGTACCCTGAGGAGGGTCTCCTGGCATGAGAGCCCCACTTCTTGCATCTTCTTTCAGGGACCTCTCAGCCTCTGGGCTGTTCTGAGCCTCTGTTTTGCATGACCCTAGCACAGAGGCACTTAATTTATGTGGTTTGCAGTGATGTGTCCTTTGAGTTTCAGGCCATCTCACACTGTCCTGGCAATCCCTCAGTTCAGCCCCGGCTGCTCCCGGCTCCATCTCTGACTGCCAGGGGCCCCACCCCAGGGCTGAGGTGGCCTGAAATATAATCCCCCATTAAGGGTGGTGCTGCCCCCTGGTGAAACTCGGCTTCATCAAAGGTTAATGGTTATCGACCCCACAGCCTTGGAGCTCTGAAGCACAGAACCCAGACCCACGCAATCCACATCTCTGAAAAAAAGGGCTCAGGCAGTGTATCTTTTAAAAGCTTTCCAGAACGTTCTGATGCACACAGAGGTTTGGAAACCACTGTTCTAGGCAAAATTATTATTTTTTAGATGATGTGACCTTAGGCACTACAAGCACATCATCCAGTAGCAGAAATGAGTCCTGTTTCTCCTTGCTGGGGCTCTTTGAGTCATACGGATCCCTCTTATTTCCTAACGCAGACCTGCCTTTGCAAATGAGGTGGGACCTGCATTGTCTCTGGGGGTGAGAGGGTCCTGAAGCACCGAGCTATGCTCCCCTTCTCTGGCTTTATAGCATCTGGATCACCTACATATTCAGTAAATAACAGCAAGGGTTTGCAACAAACGTTGTGTGCTCCTCCCTTGACTTCGTCTCCAGGACCACGTTCTCGTTCCAGAGAGGCACAAAGTGCGCTGAGCGCAGGGGCCCCAGAACCAGAGTCCTTGGACTCAAATTCTCATTCTGCTGTTTGTTGGCCAGCAAGCAACCTGTGGTCACACAGCTGTTCTGTATCTCAAACTCCTCATCTGGAAAATGGGAGAAACAGCACAATCCAGCTCATAGGATGGCTGTGAGAATTAAACGAATTAAAAACATACAATGAGCTTAGGGCAATGCCAAGTTTCTAAGCACCTACTATATGGTACTACTTACGATTATTAACAGCATGGGACCCAACACCCACTTTTCACAATGAGAGACAAGAGTGCCATATATGCAGCCAGCCTTTCAAAATGCATGGTCTCTATTCTACTTTGAAAAAAAAACAGTGTTATCCAGCTTTATAGGCACTAGCCTCCCCTAATCTACACACTCGAGCCTGGCTTCACCTCTGGGACAGGTGGGTCTCTTCTGGGCCCCGGTTTTCCAAGAAGTAGAAGGACCTGCCTCAGATACATGCGCCAGGGTTCTTTCTTACAGGCAACGCCGGCTGCTTGTGACGACTAAATCCTGTGATGGGAGATCTCTAGAAACCACTTCCTTTCGCGGGCCCGTAGCTATGGTAGCTTCTCGCTCCAGTCCTGCTCTCATGAAACATTCTTCTTTCCTCCTCCTTCATCTCTTCCACTTGGACTGTCTCTACCCGTATTGGCACCACCCTTGCTCTGATGCCAACTCTCTGCCCTGGTGTAGACACGCTCATTTGCTCGGTATAAACGCATTCCTCCAAACCACAGCAACGACGGAAGGCGGCTCTTACCTGGGGCTGCAGAGAACATGTAACACTGTCCTAATGCATGCATAAACTGAGGAAAGAAGCCGGAATCAAAATTGAAAACCACACGTAGGAGCCACAGCGTGTGCAGGGCCGTGGTTCCACCTGCCTGGTGCCGGCCGCCTGTGCTCTGCATTGTCCTTGTCCCCGACACCTCTAGAGTCCTGGGCCTCAAGCTGAGTTGCAGCCTCTCTCTCGGGCACCTCTTTAGCAGCGGGGCACAGTGGCCCCTGCTCACATGTTGTGCTTTTAAATTCATAATTACTTAGATGTTATTAACATATATTTAACTGTCATAGATAAGGGTAAGAACCCTGGGCCGGTTCCTTTGTCCTGCGGTTCTCTCCAGAAGGAATAACTGCTATTTGGCCTGATGTCAGCCCTTCCAGAATCTTATTTTGTGCATTTGCACATAGAGACACCAATAGAATATCATAGGTGTTCTTGTTGACTCGCTTCATTTCACTCAACAATAAATCTCCATATTTTTTCATGTTAACATCATGTTTCATGTTAACATCATAGCTCTATTTTTTTAATTGCTCCAGAGGATGACATGGTCCAGACATACCGTGGCTTATTTAGCCTCTGCCCACATCCCTCTTCCAGGCTCCTGCGGTTCCAAATGATGCCCCGTCACCATCCTTGCCCACGCCTCCTTGGGCACATGCAGAAGTACTCCTTCACGATGATTATCAAGCAACGGAGTTGCTCGATACTGCTAATTTCAGTGCACGCTTCCAAATAAACTCCAGCACACAAAACATTCCAAACAAGGGTACTCACTTGGAGGCCTGGATCCACTCGTCATAGAGTTCAAAGGTCATAAGAGGTTCTGGCAACTCTCGGAGGTAAGATTTCAAAGCTCCTGGGCACGAATACAACATTGGCCGTGAGCCATTATGACATGGCAGAGACAAGACCCACCAGCCAGTGCCGCCCACGTGGGCTCCCCCCGGGGATGGGCCCCCTGACCGCTGTGCCGAGAGCATAGGGCGGCTCCCACGCGAGTGAGTGTGAGGCTCTGCCAGGGGACCTGGGCTGGCAACCGCATGGACCCTCTTATTTCCCACCATCACCTCCTCTGCTCTTGGCACTCTGGGGGCCCATCCTTCAAGGGGCCGTGGCGTCCAGTCTGGAACTGGGCCCTGAGTGGACACACCTGAAGCACACCAGGAAGCCACTGGCCCAAGTGTCCCAGACTGCAGCCACACAGCCTCCATGCTCACCACGTCCCTATGGGTCCCCACGGTGCACTCGAGCACCCTGCCGAGAGGGCGTGGACGCCCACCTGCGATCGCGTGGGGGTCTGCCGAGTACTCCTGCACGTCCACCACGCAGCAGTCCAGGGCAGCTTTCAGCTTCTTCAGCTTGGAGGCAGAGGGAGCTACTCGGAAGAGTCCCTACAAACAGGACAGAGGGTCAGCAGGCAGCCCCACAACCCCGAGGCACAAGAGCAAAACCAACAGACCACAAGTCTACCTGCTTCTCTCCTCCAAAACCTCTTAGATGCGTTTGCCCAGCACCATTTTCCAGTATCGTAGCTACCTCTTTTCTAAATGTTTCCTTCTTTGTATATAAGCAGCCTGAGCACAAGAGCTGGGCTTTGCCCACTGCAGTGTCGCCAGAGCCAGGTGCAGTGGGGGAGGGGACAGACACTGGTTCAGTAAGTATTTATTGAATAAATGAACCTCGGTCCCTCCATGTTCCATTCTTAAGAGTTACTTTCTAATACCTGCCACCTCCTTCAAGTGAACCACTGCACCTTGCAGAGCTAACATGAGCTATGCAAAGAAAGACAAGAGTAGGAGAGGGCTGTGTGGAAGAGAAGGCGGATACAGGTCAGAGTTGGAAAGGAACTTCCACGTCACGGGTAAGTTAGACACGGGTTAAAGACCTAATGGTTTCCGTTTCACTCTTAGCTCCTTGCATTCTACGCTGCAATCCACGGGCAGAGAAACGAGCTGGCAGAATCTTGCTCCTTTAATCTTTTATAGCCATTCAGACTCACAAGTTCCTTTAGAAGAAAATGTTCCTGGTCTGGGGTACTAAGTCTATGGTCCACTAGGATCACTAACTCCCTTCTCAAAATAAGGTATATTGGATAAATAGATGTGCGAAGCTCCTTGGCATATACATGAGGAAGCTACATAAACGTGTTTGGACTGACTGGTATGTGGGTCAGGCTGCCATGGCAAAGATAGCAAGTTACAGAATGCAACAGAGTGGTGGCCTAGATCTTCACAGAACTATGCCATTGCCAGGCAAGGACAGGATTTGGTGATGGCCAATGCCACAGAGAGGGAAATAGAGTTGTCAAGTGTAAGCAGCCTTTAGATTTTTGCTTATGTAACTGAGAGAAGCATAAAAACCAGGAGGAGGAGGAGGAGGAGATTGTTGAGATAGCTAGCGAGTCCAGTTTTAGAGGAAAATTTGCATGGAAGTATGGAAGAATGGCAGCGAACACAGAGTGGAGCCCTTCCATTGGAAGAATCCCCATGGCGGCTGAGGCATGGCTCTTGGAGGGTGGAGTTGGGTGGTGCAAAGACCCTGAGGCCCCTGTGGTCAGAGGCGAGAAGGGGACCAGGGAGGGCCAAGGGAGCCACTAGCCTCAAGGACGCTCCATGAGCAACACCAGGCAGCGATGTGGCCTGGGAGGCTGGCACTAGGTCACTGGGTTTGGCGATCTGGGGGTGCCCAGGGACCACTGAGGGTGGTCTTAGAGCCCAGTAGTGGGGCAGAAGTGACAGCACAGGAAGATCAGTAAGTGGGGGTGAAGCCGCACGAGTGACAGATGATGGAAGCTATTTTAAGCCATTGGGTAGCATAGAAAACAAAACCAACACGCTGGGGAGGGAATACGAGGTGGTGGCTGGGTTGAAAGAAGATATTTTTTCCTAGCCTCAGGGAAATCTGACCCTATTTGCGAGTAAAGGGCAAGAGCAGACACAAAGTGGGGGGAAATGCAAGTGAGAGAGTGAGGTCTGGCCAGGGGTGGAACGGGCAGAGACAGGAAGGAGAGTCGGGAGACGAGGTGGGAGATGTTCGAGATCTCGTTCCTCAAGAGCTGGTTTATGCAGATTAGATATTTGATGATACTAATAAGTTAGTTTTTGGATATAATAATACTATTATATTTGAAAACACTCCTTGTCTTTTAGAGCTACATATGAAAGTATTACTAGTGAGATGATATACGTTTGGGATTTGCTTCCAAATATCCCAGGCAGGGATTTGTCGGCAGGAGATGGAAGCAGAGACGAAACAAGATTGACCATAAGCTGGGTGAAGGGGCTCATTATTTTATCTGTATGTGTTTACGTTTTTTCCATAATGAAAAAAGATAACGGGGAAAGAAAAGGCTGATCCATCTCTCTCCAAGAAATTATCTCTCAAGGGCTTTAGAGATCTTCTCACTCTTTAAATTGGTAACAAACATGAAAATGCCTGGCACAAAACCCATTTATTCCCATTCCTTCCTGAATATCGAGAATCTAGGACAGGCCTAGCATATGGGAAGCAGCCAGCATCTGCGTGTTCACGGGCTTCCTTCTCTCCCACGGCCCTTCCAGTTGGCCCTGTGCAGCCCAGTGCTTGTTTAGAGACTCACACGTTGCTTGGGGCTGACTCGGCTCACTTGAGAAATGTTAGACTCTCCCCCACAGCAAGTTTCCAAGTTCCATCTCACTCTTTCATACTTTGCTCAGTGATAAACGCAAAGCATGCCCTAAATCAATATTGACTGCCTGATCGGATCAAAGGAAGATGAAGTAAAGATGTCAAAACAGCCTATGGAAGAAACCAAAGATGAGCTCTATCTCCCAGGAAATGATTTACACAGCGATAAATATTAGGTTATTAAGTATGAAATGTCCGATTCCCTTAATTACTATGTTTGACAGTTGATATCCCTTACATTTCACTTTGACACTCTCGCTTTATTTCTGCTGTGAAGGTACATCCCCTCATTCTTTCCAATGCACAGTTTGGCTTGTGATTATCCTTCAAAATTTTTTTAGAGTAATTTTTGTGAAACCATGGATAAGTCAAAAGTTCATGTTATTTTAGAATATGAGTTCCATAGTGGAACCAATGTAGCACAGACAGCTCGAAATATCAACAAAGTGTTTGAGAAGGATGTGGCTAACCACAGGTCAGTGATGGTCTGAGAAATTCCATTCTGGTGATTTTAATCTTGAAAATGAGTCATGTGGGCAACCTGGGACCAAGATGGATAATGATGAGCTGAAAAAGCTGTAGTGGAAGTGAATCCATCTCAACCCATGTGTGAAATTAGCAGCAAGGTTCGACGTTACTACTCCAACAATACTGGACCATTTGAAACAGATCAGCAAGGAAAAGAAGCTGGACAGATGGGTATCACATGAATTAAATGAGAATCAGAAGAGAAATCATCGCAAAGCTTGCCTTTCTTTGCTGTTACGACCTAAAGGGGAACGATTTCTACACTATATCGTTATGCGTGATGAAAAATGGATTCTTTTTTTTTTTTTTTGAGACAGAGTCTCACTTTGTTGTCCAGGCTAGAGTGAGTGCCGTGGCGTTAGCCTAGCTCACAGCAACCTCAAACTCCTGGGCTCGAGCGATCCTTCTGCCTCAGCCTCCCGAGTAGCTGGGACTACAGGCATGTGCCACCATGCCCGGCTAATTTTTTATATACATATCAGTTGGCCAATTAATTTCTTTCTATTTATAGTAGAGACGGAGTCTTGCTCTTGCTCAGGCTGGTTTTGAACTCCTGACCTTGAGCAATCCGCCCGCCTCGGCCTCCCAGAGAGCTAGGATTACAGGCGTGAGCCACCACGCCCGGCCTAAAAATGGATTCTTTTTGACAATCACAATTTGTTCAGCACAATGGCTGGATAAAGATGGAGTGCCAAAACACAGTCCAAAACTGAATGTTCATCCAAAGAAGCTAATGGTGTGTGTTTGGTGGTCCAGTGCTGGCATTATACTGTACAGCGTCATGAAACCTGGTCAGTGATTACAGTGGATGTCTACTGCAACCAGCTGGATGAATGAAGAGGAAGTTTGCAATTAAGCAGCTGAGATTGCTCAATAGAGACAGGCCAATCCTCTTGCAAGACAATGCTCGACCACGTGTCCCACAAACAATGCTGCTCAAACTAGAGGCTGGACTTGGAAACTCTCTGTCATCCCCTGTATTCACCAGAGCTTGCGCCGACTGACTACCACTTCTTCCAGGCTTTGGACCACTTCTTGCAAGGAAAAATAGTCAGTTCTCAACAACCTGTGGAAAATGCCTCTCCCTATTTTATTGCTACTCCCTCACTCTCCTGGTTTCTTTGCTGCTGGCATAAACAAGCTACTGTTAAGATGGCAAAACCGTTGTCGACAGTTTAAGTGCATACTTTGATTAATTGTACTGCTTCTTATTTGAGATACAAGAAACTATACTTCTGATTCGAAATCGGACATTTCATATTTAATGACCCAACACAACAGTCCCCCCCGATTTTTCATAGAGCTTTTTTACATGCTCTAGAAAGTACTTCCTAATGTAGCTATCAATCATATTTTCAGTATCCCTATAAAAAAAGTCATGATCAAAAAGGTTAAGGGCTCTATTTTGAAGACTAGGTGACTTATTAAACAAAAGGAGGAGGAGGAGGAAGAGGAAGCAGAAGGAATAGCAGCAACAGCAGAATGCCTACAGCATCAAATCATGTTAACCACGCGGAAAAAATGGTGACACTACGGCCATCAATTCCTAATGGCTAGATCAGTCTCTCACAGTCCTTACAGAAGCGAAGGCTCGTGGTTAAAGGCAGGACTCGTACATGAGGCTGTACCATCGTCTTAACACGTCTGGACTCGCGAGGGCCGGAGCAGGCACCATGGAGGAAAGACGACCCTGTAGGCCCCGTTTCGTGCAGGAGGAGACCCGCCCCGGGGTGTGCGTGGCCGTGCCCAGACCCACCTCCTCCTGCATCCCACACTCGAGCAGCATCGTCACACAGGCCTCGATGGGGAAGGCGATCTCCCGGCCGCTGATGGTGAGGTGCTCCTCCAGGGGCTTCCCGAAGGACGGCTTCTCCACCCAGGCCTCTGGAGGGGGGGAGCGAGAAAGGGGTCGGTCAGCAGTTTGAGAAAGTCGGGCATGCTGGAATCTTCCTTTCTTTTGTCATCCAGATTCTCCTAAGACCCCCAAAGAAACAGACGCCCGGGGGAGCCCTCATTCTGTGGTTTGGGGGATAATGGGGGATGGGAGGGGGTGGACGACCAGACGGCTGTGCCCAGCACTGTCATATACCTGCACACACCCCTTACTCACCCCGCGGAGGGGCAGCCATGAGTGAGTATGCTCTGCCTCACTGTACCTAGATCAAGGCACCAGCCTGGGAAGTCTTAGTGGCTCATCTAAAGGGGACCCCACTGGGCAAAGCAAAAGCGTGAACAATACACGGGGAGCTGATCTCACCCGGGAAGGCAAGCAGGCTCCCAGCCCTGCCCTGTCCACGGAGGGCTTGCACTTACCCTGTTGTGCTTTGATCTGAGGCAACACAGCCTGCAAGAGTGTCAGCGACTTCCTGTGGTATTCCGCCTGCACTTCTATCAGCTGAGAAAACACAAGGGCAAGCATTACCCTTTGCCAAAGGGCAGGGAGCACGGTATGCCGAGTATTCTGCCCAGGTGTTCTGCAGAAGGTGCTTGGGGGGGGGGCATGCCTGGCTCCCTCCTCCAGTCTTCCTAAAATGATGGGCATGCTTCCGCTCTAGCCCCGTAACACAGAAGTCACTACAAATGGGAGTTTGAGAAGCAGGAGAATCAAGAAGGAAGGGGGTCTCCCCAGAGCCTGCCTTGTTGAGCACCCTACCTCACCGGCACCCCAGCCTCAGCACGAGAGGCAACAACGAGAGGTGCAACCACAGCAGGATATAAATGTAAAGTACACATAGAATTCATTTGCCTGTGAATATATACATCAGTGCCATTACCCTGTACATAATCTTGGTTTCCGCAAAGTTACTTTAGTATATAGCTGATCAGAAAACTCGTGGCCTGATCCACAATCCTCTTCACATACCTTGGGAGGTAAAACTACTTTGACTACAGAAATGCGGTCCAATGAGCAAATTCTCTCAAAGCGTTCTATTTTGACCATCCCATTAATTAAGAGTGACCAAAATGTTGACAAGAGCAGGTGAAAACCCATGAACAATAGTTACTTTATTTATTTTCTGACTCCCACCCATCAGGCATGTGGGAGGGTTGGGGAGGGAATCCCCGTTTGCAGACACTGTGATCCCCGAGTAAAACTAAAGCAAAACTAATATGGATTTTTCTTTTTAGAAAATCAGAACATTGCAATAAATGGTACACAAATGACAATTAGGAGGGCTAGTAAAGCTTCGAATGGCAATGAGTACATTAGTTTTAGAGACTCTAAAATTAAACATTACCTTCACAAACAAAGCCATTGGAATATACTTGAACAATACTACTACTTTAAAACAAATGTTCTCAGTTGGAAGCAATGGAAATCAACTCCTTTTTAGGGTAGGAGGGACTTCTCTGCAGGCTGGACCACTAACGAAAGTGTTGGAAAATTGCTAATAGCTCCCCGCTGTTCCACCGTACTTGTCGAAGCATTTTAACCTTCCAGGATTTCCCCTGTGTTTTTCCTCCCTTCCTTCCTTCCTTATCGTTGCTGCCTTTCCCTGATTATAAATGAAGAGCTTTTAGGCTTTAGCCTTTTATTCCCAACTTTAAAAGCAGGTTGGCATCACTGTTTTTTTAATTTGTACTTTGGTTCTCTCAAAGTTTTTCTTTTCTTTTCTTCTTTTCTTGTCTCTCTCTCTCTCTCTCTCTCTTTTTCTTTCTTTCTCTTTTACTTGCCTTGCACCTACCCTGGTAAATGGCCAGGGTCCTAATTATTTGCACCAGATTATTCAAGTTCATACCACTCAGATCTTCTTTCCTCCTGTTTCTTACTCTCTCACTCTGCTTTGGTTGATGGAGGGGCTGGCAAATAGGCCACATTGATCACGGTTTACCTACTTGCCATTATCTTTGATAAAAATCTAGATTTTAAAAAAAATACATGCTGGTGGGGGGGGAAGGTTTATCTTTCTATTTTTCTCAAGTCCCTTGTTATCACAGACCACGATTTTTTTTTTTTTTTTTTGAGACAGAGTGTTGCTTTGTTGCCCAGGCTACAGTGAGTGCCATGGCATCAGCCTAGCTCACAGCAACCTCAAACTCCTGGGCTCAAGCAATCCTGCTGCCTCAGCTTCCCGAGTAGCTGGGACTACAGGCATGCGCCACCATGCCCGGCTAATTTTTTCTATATATATTAGTTGGCCAATTAATTTCTTTCTATTTATAGTAGAGATGGGGTCTCGCTCTTGCTCAGGCTGGTTTTTTTTTTTTTTTTTTTTTTTTTTTTAAGACATGATTCCAGTGCCTATTCAGGCTGGTTTTGAACTCCTGACCTCGAGCAATCCGCCTGCCTTGGCCTCCCAGAGTGCTAGGATTACAGGCGTGAGCCACCGCACCGGGCCCAAACCACGGTTTTTTGAAGTCAGACCTGCTGACATTTTGGATTGGATGATTCATTGTGCACTGTGGGATATTTAGAAGCATCTCTGGTGTCCCTCTAAAGGCCAGTAGCACCTCCCTTCCCAGCTGTGACAACCAAAATGTCTCCGTATACTGCCAGATGTTCACTGGAGGAAGGGGCAAATCACTCCTGGTTTAGAACCACTGGACTGAGTTGCAATCATCCTCAGGGTTGGAGTTGGGTTATATTACCAGGTTTTTGCAGAAACCCATACAAGGGATAATAGAAGGCAGGATTTACTCTCAGGCAGAACAGTCAAAGCCCCACCCTCTTCCACCACATGCTCAACCAAGGGGCCCTCACTCAGTTCCATGCACCCTACCCTTCCTGTCCTCATCACGACTCTTGCGAACAGACTCTGAGCAGTCTCACCTTTCTGGACACTTACCGTTTGAAAGTAGTTTGCATAGTCAATTTCTTTGGCCACGAAACTGTACATGTCAGCTGACAGCTGGTCCTGTGCAAGGTAAAATATACAACCAAGGTAAAGCAGAAACCAATGGAGAGTGGCTCATGCAAGAGTCAAGACAATACAGGAGAAAGAGCCTTATATACCATTTAAGCTCATTTTTAATAATACTTGATACATTACGAACTTTTCCCATGGGCATTTCCCTGTTACCCAACTACAGCTCTGGCGCACACGTAAGTTTGTAAAGAATACCTATGCTATTCGTTTCTCCAGGGATTTGAACACATGGGCCACGTCTAGAGTTAAAGTCAAAGCTGGTGCAGGGGAGTGATGTGCAAATTCCACGCATCTCTACAGCTGGTGCCCCCATTCTGAAGCAGGCTCCAAGTACACACTGTGCTGTTGCTCTTTTCATTCCCATTCCTTCTCTTTGATCATTTTGCTGTTCTGCTGCTTTCTTTCGTTCTCATTACTGATTGGTTAATCATAAGCATATGGGAAGGAGATGGAAACGTACCAATTTGGAGGGAGCCTGGATAAGACAGGTGCACAGGGAAAGGATTGCTGACTCAAAGCTTGGCAAAATCTGGACTCATCCAATATCGCACACAAATCTAATGGTGTTAACAATCCTTCATCATTCAGTGCTCCACGGGATTGGGTGGCAACAACCTAATGCTGCCTGGAATCTGGAATGTTTCGTCCTTTGAGGAGAACAGTTTTCAATGCCACAGCAACACCCACAGCATGGTACAATAAAAGTACATTTTGAGCATAATGTAGACTCTGTCCCTAATTGTATTTTTGCACAACACTAACCATGGTTTTGAGCATGTCATTTCTCTGAACAGGTCTGTGCAGGTCATATGATCTCTAAGGCTATTCCTTGTTCAGTGGCTCTAGGCTGCAGGTCCTAAGACAAGACGCTCAGTTGAAGAAAGAACCTATGCGTTCAGGTTGAGGCGAGAAAACACGAAAACACCTCAAGAAAGCTGACCTACACGACAAGTGAATGACAGCAGGCACCTACATGCTTCAGGAAGAGCGTATGTCATGACACCTCAAGCAAGCCCAACCAACCCCATTATCCTATCTTTCCAGCTGCCAGTGAAGCCAATTCTTACTAAGAACACTGGGATGTGCAGGGACAATGTTTCTTTTCCAGTAGCTGTGACATGCAAGCAATTTCTGGGATCATAATTCAAGAGTTTCTGTACATAAGGCAACAGAACCAAGTAACAGAGTTAAAAGAAGAAATCTGTTCTCCAGAGAGCTCTGAGCATAAATTAGACAATGCTGTGCTTGGTCTAGTTTCAGAGAATGAAGAAAGAAGAAAATGAATTAACATTCATTGAGAATAATCCAGATGCCAGGTACACTGTTACATGGAATTCACCTCTAACTCTTTTATGTAAGTACTGAATTTCTAATTTCAGATCAACAGGTAACAGAGTTCACGTGTGTCATCTGGCTGTTGACCACTGTCTCAGCATGCTTAGCACAGTCGAGGCTCCATGACTATTTGCTGAACAAACAGATATGGAAAGCAAGGCTCAGAGATGGTAAATTTCCCAAAGAATAATAAAATCCCTTAAATGAATGCCAAGTCTATCAAAGCTTCAAGATAAAGAGGCTTTGTTGGGAATCTACCCCGTCTGCCATCCCTGTAGTAGCTGTGCTCAGGAGATGTCCATCGCCAGCCTGGCAGTGGCAGTTAGGAGGGAGATATATTTTCTTTTCTTTTCTTCCCTTTTTTTTTTTTTTTAGAGACAGGGTCTCATTCTGTCACCCAGGCTGGAATGCAGTGGAATGCAGAGGCCTGATCATAGCTCACTGTAACCTCAAACTCTTGGGCTCAATTGAGCCTCCCACCTCCGTCTCCCGAGTAGCTGGGATTGCAGGCATGTGCCACGACGTCCAGCTAATTTTTAAAATTTTTTTTGTAGAGACAGGGTCTTGCTATGTTGCTCAGGCTAGTCTTGAACTCCTGGCCTCAAGCCATCCTCCCACTCTGGCCTCCCAGAGTGCTGGGATTACAGGCGTGAACCACCACACCCAGCGGTAGATATTTCAAGTTAGAAAATAACAGTTGAGTGATAAAAATGGCTCAGCAGACAGGAAAGGAAGGGAGCCCCTGAAGCACTAAATGTTGCCTCAAATATACCTTCAACATCTTAGCACTTGAGCTTCTCCAGCAGATGATCTCATAAAAATTTGCATGTGAACTCAGGAAGAAGACAGGATTTTAAAAATTATGATTGGACTAGTTTGCTATTAAGCTAACAGTATGGATTCCAATTAAACCACTCTGCAAGTAAGAAAAGTGGAAACTATAAATCAAATTTCCATTTATCTAAATCATTATGAAATTTGCTTTATAAAGAGAAAAAAACCTTTCATTAATAACCACCAGAGTTTAATGTATTATATTTTAAAAAATCATGTTTTCTGATTTTGTAACTAATCCACACTCAGGAAAATACAATAACCAAATTCACCTGTAAGCCCACCACAGAGATAACCACTATAAACACTGAGGCTTGCTCATTGTGTGTTCTAATTAGTCATCTGTTTTTGCATAATTGATTTACAAAAAAAAAAAAAAAGAAAGAAAATGGGACCAGATTTCTCTGTGGCTCATTTACCCCCAGATGAACATGCTGTCTAATGGTCACATGACATTTTATTATATGGATGAACTGTGTTTCTACTGTTGGATATTGTGGTTCTAATTTTTCATATTATAGTAACAGCTGAATAAACAACTGTTTATATAGGTTTGCAACCATCTCTGGATTATTTGGTCCAGTTTAGTCATCCTACTGATGATAAATTCTGTATTTAAATGAATTCTGATTATATAATTTGCTACAGTTAAAAGTTAAAATATTAAAAAGATAATGAATTGGGACACAAGGGGTCTGTCAATTATATTTATTGTCCATTGCCAATTCCTTGTCAACACTGAGTATCCATTTTCCTATGAGAGTTCTCATCTACATTTTTTTTAAGACAGAGTCTTGCTCTATTGCCTGGGCTAGAGTGCAGTGTCGTCATCATAGCTCACTACAACCTCAAACTCCTGGGCTCAAGCAAACCTCCTGCCTCAGCCTCCTGAGTAGCTGGTATGTACCACCAGGCTTGGTTATTTCTTTTTTTTTGTAGAGATGGGTCTCATTATGCTGTCCAGGCTAGTCTTGAACTCTTGGCCTTAAGCAATCCACCTGCCTCAGCCTCCCCAAATGCTGGGATTATAGGCGTGAGCCACTGTGCCTGGCTTACTTCTTATTCATAAGACTTTTAGGAGTTAGACTGATGAGACCATTGGCTTTATCAAACATTGTGAACACTCTCCCCCAATTTGTCATTTGGAGCACTACAACATCTTTGGGGGGAGGAGTCACTGTACTTTTTTTATAGTTTTTCCATGTAGTAGTATTTATTAAATTTTTCCCTTTATGGTTTTCTCCTGTAGATAATATGCTTAGAGCTCACCAACCAACAATATAAATACCCATATATATGTTCAATAAAGAATATAACTTTGAAATGTTTAATAAATTTGGAATTTATTTTGGTACTCATCTCAGATACTAACTCAGAAAAAACTTTTTTGAAGAACTAACCAAATGTCCCAGAATTATTCATGAAGAGATTGTCCCTATGCATTGGAAATATCATATTTACCAGATGAAACGTCTCATATACTTGAATTTTCATCAAGGTGGAATGTCTTTTTTTCCCTTACTGATCTATATTTTTGAAATAGTACTTAAATTTTAATTCCATTCCATGGCTCTATAATATATTTTAAGAGATAGTAATTCAAAGCTCCAATAATTCTTCCACATTAACTCTAGAAATCTTTTATCACCCTTTGAAAAATTTACTACAATTATATCTACTTACCACATTACTAATCAAATTAATTCTGGAAAATCCAAGGGTTTAATAATATTTATTTATAGGAACATCTTTCCATTTTATAAAGTTGTTTTTGATTTCCTGAGCAATATTTTATAATTATCCTATACTTCATAATTTTACAGTAGGATTTTAAATATTCTATTGTTAAAAAAAAACATCCCCAAGATATTTATAAATATTGGTCTCTTAAACAATTTTTCTTGGTAAAAAGTAAAACCTTAATATTTATTATTGACTTCTGGTTTCCCGTCCAGCACATAAGGAGCTTAGAAGTCTGCCCTAACAAAAAGCAAAAAGCCGACAAACTAAACAATCAACAACTCTCCTTAGATCTGTCAGAGAAGTGATGTCACAGAGCAAAGAGGTGCTGCCCCCAAAACTGGAGACAGGCAGGTACAGAGAATTACAACTCACTGCAGCAGAGACCAGTACTGGGGTGGGACAACCTACACTGTAATCGAGGAACTGCTGGGGGCTCAGTGTGGACAAGTCTGGAAGTTAAATACTCCAGAGGGGACTGGGGCATGGTGGCTCGTGCCTGTAATCCTAGCACTCTGGGAGGCTGAGGCAGGAGGATGGCAGTGAGCTATGATGATGCCACTACAGTTCTACCCGGGAGAACAGAGCGAGATTCAGTCTCAAGAAAACAAAAATCTCCAAGAGGATGCAGTCATGGGGGTGGGGGTATGGAGGGAGGCACTTTTACTTTCAAGAGCTCTACCAGGTTCTCACAGTGGATTTCAGAGAAAAATCCTCTCCTGCTTCCAGCAGGTGGGGGGTGGGGAGTGGTGGTGGTGGGTAGGTTGGGGGAGAAGTAACTGTTCTGAAATATGATAGAACAGTCTATTCTTTTCAACAAGGTCTGCCCTCAAGAGAAATTAGTTTACCAAAGTCTAAACCACTGGGCTGTTTTCATTGCCTAACTAGCCCAAGAGAAGGGAAATACTCAATTCCAGCCTTCTCTAGCCATTCTGTCCCACCTAAGAAAGAAATAATAAAAATCCTAGAAGCCCGGGTGAAATTCACAGCCCAGGGACACAGGCTCACCAAAAGAATGAGACCTAATCGTAGGCCTGTAGAATACTTCCCCTTTCCGCCCACCTCACGACTGTATCACTAAAGATCCATGACCACTGTTCCTTTTACTTCGTACATCACATCTAACTTCCAACATAAAAATTATAGGGCATATTAAAAAGGCAAAAAACACAGATTTTAAAGATACTGAACAAGAGGCCGGGCGTGGTGGCTCACACCTGTAATCCTAGCACTCTGGGAGGCCGAGGTGGGCGGATTGCTCGAGGTCAGGAGTTTGAAACCACCTGGAGCGAGACCCCGTCTCTACTAAAAATAGAAAGAAATTAATTGGCCAACTAAAAATATATATACAAAAAATTAGCCGGGCATGGTGGCGCATGCCTGTAGTCCCAGCTACTTGGGAGGCTGAGGCAGGAGGATTGCTTGAGCTCAGGAGTTTGAGGTTGCTGTGAGCTAGGCTGACACCATGCACTCACTCTAGCCTGGGCAACAAAGTAAGAGTCTATCCTAAAAAAAAAAAAAAAAAAAAGAGAGACTGAACAAGGATCAGAACCTTAATTGGAATGACCAAAATCCACAAGACTCACAACACCAAATGATGACTAGATGTGAAGCAATAAGAACTCTCGTTCATTGCTGGTGGGAATGCAAGATAGCGTAGCCACTTTGGAAGATGGTATGGCAGTTTCTTACAAAACTAAACACACTCTCACCATACAGTCTAGCAATTATGAGCCTTGGTATTTGCCCAAATAAATGGAAAACTGATGTCCACGCAAAAGCTTGCACATGGATGTCGGTAGCCTCTTTGTTCATAATTGCCAAAACTCAGCGGCAATAAAGATGTCCTTCAGTAGTAGGTGAATGGATAAACTGTGGTCTATACAGACAATGGCATATGATTCAGTGCTTAAAAAAAAAATGAGTTTTTAAGCCATGAAAAAAACTTGAAGGAAACTTAAATGCATATTAGTAAGTGAAAGAAGCCAATCTGAAAAGGCTACATACTGTATGACAGTAAACAGATCAGTGGTTGCCAAGGCTTGGGGGCAGGGAGGAATGAATAGGTGGAGGACAGAGGACTTTTAAGGTAGTAAAACTACTCTTTATGATAGTCTAATGACAGATATGTCAGTACATAATTGTCAGCCCCCCAGAATGTACAACACCAAGAGCGAACGCTAAAGTAATCCATGGACTTTGGGTGATAATGTGTCAATGTAATTTCATCAATTATAACAAACCCTGTACCACTGTGCTGTAGGATGTTGCCAGTGGGGGAGTCTGTGCACATGTGTTGGGGCAGGAGATATATGGGAACTCCCTTTATAACTCTCCACTCAATTTTGGTGTGAAATTATAAGGGCTCTAAAAAATAAAGTTTATTAATTTAAAAAAGTATAAAAGATCATTTCAAAAGTAAAAAAAAAGCAAGCACAAAATGTCTATTTTTCAGAATCTCAGATTTAAGACAGAGATCTTTGGTGCAGGCCAATTTTATTTTTCTATGCTCTTCTGATTTGTTTTGTTGCTCAAATTTCCTATTATCTGTACATTGGCTTTCCATTTTTTATCTTCGACATCTACCATCTTTTCTCTTATTGTTTTTGTTCCTTTTGACTCCTGCCTTAACATTCTAGAAGAAATTTTCAAGTTTCCTCTACATCATGGGCTCAATTTTCTGCAGTGTCAATTCTGTTCTTTACTAAGAGCAATTCCATGCCTGCATTCCTTTCTATTAAAAAAAAAAAAATTCCTAATCTCATTTAATTCCCTTTCCATGTTACTTGGTGATTTTATCTAATCTTTATCTATTGGTACCTAAAGTCCATATTCCCTTGAATCTAACCAAGATATGTTACCTGAAATTTATAGTTACCATCAGTAAATATTTTTCAAAAGTGTTTTTTTTTTTTTTTTGTACTAAGAAGCAGTGACATCAAAAGTGTTTTAATTCTTGGGTACGTGGTTATTGTTTTCTGACATAAAGAAACAATCTAGTCAGGACTATTTTCTAACCTTAAAATAGTAATAAGCATCTCCTTCCTGCCCCTACTTCCCATTCTGACAGAATCTTCTCTGAATTTAAGTTCTGATATGTTTAGTGACTTGGAAGCCTTTGAGGCTGTGGTTGCAGAGGATGTCTACAGGAAAACTAAAAAATCACAATAATTAAAATGATTTGAGTTTGGTAAAGCCATTGGGCCAGGGAGCATCTTTGTTTGTAATGTGCTCCATCCTCTGTTTTGGTAAATGGTATGGCTGGGCCCAGCTTGCTTAGTAGTACTGCTGCCTGACACACCAGGGAAGGTCCCCCTTGGATGTGGCTGTGCTTGTCCTTAGATCTCCTGGGCTAGATTGTCCTTGCGGGAGAAATTCCAAGTAACGGAAGTGCTCCTCAACCATTCCACAGCCTTCCAGACAGATTACAGGGTATTCACAGGTTATGCCAGGATCTCCTTTACTTGCTTCCCATGACATGACACCAATTCTGTAATAAGAGGAGTTGTAGGTCAAGATCCAATGTTGTCTTTTAATCTGACAATATATGTTTAAAGCAGACCGTGAGGGGGAAAAGATGGGCTAGACACCTGCTTCCAGTTGTCATCTTTCCCAGATTCAAGCTTGATTTTCAAAGAGCAAAGATTACACACAGGAGAAGAATAAAATAGAAGAGAAAAGACACAAGTTGAGAGAGAGAGAGAGAGAGAGACAGAGACAGAGACAGAGAGAGAGAGATAGGAGGCTAAATGGGAAAACCAGCGAAGTGGCTGGAGCCAGGATAAGAACGTATGTGCCAGGATATGGGGAGATAAAAGTGGGAAAGGTGAAAGAATCACCTTCCATTGAAAATCCCAAGACTGTGGCCAGTCTCCTGCACAACACAAAAACAAACATTGCCATCATCAAGCGGATTAGGTTTCCAGTCACTGTGTTCTGTATTGTTAATTCATTGTTCACAGGTCCTTCTTCACTTTCTCTCCCCTTATTGAAAAATTACCACCTACTTATACTTCCTTGGATGTATTGGTTGAGGAATAGATGATCTCAGGAAGAAAAGAGAAAGCAGGTACCAGTTGTGAAGAATGAGGCTTGCCTTTTTTGAGAGAAGGAAGCACAGCAGGGTTTAGATGGGCTCCTGAAAGAATCAGGCAGGCAATGCTGCACCTGTAAGTCTGCCTGAGGTCTCAGCAAGTTCTGTCTTCTGGAACCCTTCCCTGGTGGGCTAAAGCTCTCTGGGCTCCAAAGATCTGGGGAGCTCTGCTTGGTCCTCTCAGTGCCTAAACAAACAGGAATCAGATTGCTACTTCATTGACTTTCAGCTCACAAACTCGCACTTTTCTGGTCTGCCACAATGTAGGAGACCCAAAGACGTGTCTTGCTTGCTGAGGATACACAAAACCACAAAAAGATTAGGGAAAGCAACCCATTTAAGGAAACCCAGAAAGGGGAGGTGGAAAGACCAAGGTGGATATTTGAAACAGCTGGCAACCAACAAAGTAGAGATAAAAGAAGAGTCAGAAGAGAACTTTAACAAAATCAGCAGTGAACACTTTTGAGATCACCTCAGCACACAAATAAGACTACCTAGAGCACCATATGGGGTTTTATTAACTGGATATGATCATTTCAAAGTTCATACAATAAAACGATGTCACAGACTAGCCAGGATAACTACAAAAAGAGGGGAGGTTATCTTACTAGAGATTATATTTATTTTGAACCCATTAGATTAGAAAGTGTGTATTATTGTCTCAGGAATAGGCAAACAGATTAATAAAACAGAGTCCAGAAATAAATGTAATTACTGATAGTAAGATTTCACTTGATTGAGAGGTGGCTTATTTAATGAATGGTGCTGGCAAAACTATCAATCTGAAAAAAGGAAAGAAACCCTCTACCTCATACCATATAAAAATTAAAGTCAGGTGTATTAAAATTTATAAAATAGGTGTATAAAACATTGCATTAAAACATTGAAATAAAATTAAAGAAGGAAAATAGTTTAACTTTTGGATAGAAGATGCCCGATGGGCTACCCAGGATTTTTTCCCATGGCAAGGAAATATAAGTATATGGTTAAGTTTTTTTTTTTTTTTGAGACAGAGTCTCACTCTGTTGCCTGGGCAAGAGTGCTGTGGCATCAGCCTAGCTCACAGCAACCTCAAACTCCTGGGCTCAAGCAATCCTGCTACCTCAGCCTCCCGAGTAGCTGGGACTACAGGCATGTGCCACCATGCTCAGCTAATTTTTTCTATGTATTTTTAGTTGGCCAATTAATTTCTTTCTATTTTTAGTAGAGACGGGGTCTCATTCTTGCTCAGGCTGGTTTCGAACTACTGACCATGAGTGATCTGCCCACCTCAGCCTCCTAGAGTGCTAGGATTACAGGTATGAGCCACCGCGCCTGGCCATGGTTAAGTTTTTAATAGTAGATGTCAACATAAGCAAAGTTGAAAGACATATGGCAGATTCAAAAAAGCATCTGCAGCACGAAAGACAGAGAAAAGTTTAATATCCCTAATACACAGAGAACTTTTATAAATTAATACTTAAAAAAACAATAGAAATATTGGTCCAATTGCCTATACAAATAGGCAATTTGCCAAACTGAAAATGCATATAAATGTATGAAGAATGTCCAATGCATACATTAAGTTATACTCATCATCACTAATATTCAGGGAAATTAAGATTACAATAATACAGAGGTGGCTTTTCTTCCCTTACCAGCCCTGGAGAGACTGAAAATAGTACCAGCATACGTGACAGGTAAAGATGAAGGAAAATGTGCAATTTTATATATTGCTGGTGGAAACGTGAACTGTCTTTCCTTTTCAGAAAAATAAACTGTCAATATCTATTAAATTTAAAAAGGTATGCAGAGACTTTGGCCTAAAAATATCATTTTTGGCAATCAATCCTGTAGAAAAAAATTTACCATGGTGTAGGGATATACATCTCAGGATGTTTATTGTATCATTTTGGGGGATGGCAAAAAATAAAACAAAAACACACCAGTTTGAACATCCCTCAATAGGAAAATAACTAAATAAATCATGATATATATATATATATATATATGTGTGTGTGTGTGTGTGTATACGTGTGTGTGAGTATCCCTACCATGGAATATTATGCACTTTATAAAAAAGACTAAATTAGATCTATAGCTACTAAAATAAACAGATATTCATAATGTAGTGTTAACTGAGAGCAGTGGCAGTTTAATATAAACAGTATGACTGTTTTATTAAAAACAAACACAAGTAACTAGGAAAATGTCACATATGAGTATATCTGTATGATCATGAGGAAAGGTGTGGAGGGGCATAAACAGGCCCTAACACTGGCTTCCATATCCTTAGCACTTTTATGGCCACTTGCCATGTAAGGGAGTATATTGTCATATCAAAGTCTTTAATGTTTTTTTTTTAATTTTTAATTTATTTATTTTTTTAAATATGAAGGGGTGGGGGTTGTGAGGAGGGGTGTTCAGTTGCCTTGTTTGTTTTTGTTGAGACAGAGTCTCACTCTGCCGCCCTAGGTAGAGTGCAGTGGCATCACTGAAGCTGAATGCAACCTCCAGCTCCTGGGGTCTAAGCGATCCTTCTGCCTCAGCCTCCCAGGTAGCTGGGACTACAGGCATGTGTGCTGCAAGGCCTGGCTGGGTTTTTTTTTTCTTTCTTCTTGGTAGAGCAGTGGTCTCATTCTTGCTCAGGCTAGTCTCAAACTCCTGAGCTCAAGCGATCCTCCTGCCTTGGCCTCCCAGAGTGCTAGGATTACAGGAGCAATCCACCACACCAGCCCACAACAAAGTCTTACTAGGTATCGGTGGGGAGGAGGAATTAGCCACCTTGCTTGGAAACAGAGGGGCTGCTGGGCAAAAAGTGGGAGAATACTGGTGTTTTCTCAATACATTTTTGTATTTTTTAATCTGATTATGGTGAACACATATTACTTTTGTGATCTTTGAAGAGGAATTGGATATATTTTTGGCACAGCAGCAACTGTAAGACTCTACACAAGAATGTATAAAGCCATCGAACTTTTACCCCGATATATTTGGATACTCACAGTCAGCACCCCCTCTTAACACCGCCCTCTCTGTCTACTGGAAAAGGAATGTTTAAAAGACTCCTAGCTGAAGAACACAGATCTATGGTAGATGGTAAAAGAATACACAGAGTAAATGTCAAATCAGCAGGAGAGAAGAGTTACACTTCAGGAATAGCACACCGGCCAGATATCTGCCATTTACACAGACGTTCAAAGGACAAATCGGCTTTCCTCACAAAGAACCTTGGCTCTGAGGTGCTGGTCTTGCTTTGCTTGGTTCCCCAGTACTGCAGGCTGGGAGACAATGAATCCTTTAAAAATCTTTCAATGTTTCTAAGTCCAGGGATAAATTCTACCTGATTCTGAATGTCACCTGACTGCAGGGTCAAAGCCACTGGCACAGGGCGGCTATACAAGAACAAGCCAATGGACAGCCCAACAAGACTCCACAGAGCCAGAAGGAACAGCGATGTCCACGTGCACAGTGGCCATTCTCCTTTAAAACTGTGTGTGATTAAAGCAATATGTTTCCAGAATAGTTATAAAAACATATTTTTGTTCCTTGGGTTTAAATATAGTTTTGGTTTCCTTGGAAACCCAAACTGACATATATGCATGTAAACAGATGCACATATACACTGAGCATCATGAATGGTATATTGCTAATTAAGTCCCAGACAACGTTTGTCAGGAAAGTGAATGGGAAACATTCGAATGAGCATAACAAAGGACATCCTTCCACAAGTACAGAGACACAGTTTTCAGAATGATGCACACTGTCTCTTAACAAGTGGGCGGTTTTCTTTTCCATGATTATTTCCATGGCTAGCATTTCAACTTTCTAGATAAATGTCTTCTAGGAGGCACAGGGCTGATAATGTGACTCAGGAAATATCAAAAAGCAAACTTCAGAAAAGAAACAATTTAATATCAACAGTCCTGTGCTCTAAACCCTCAAGTGTCCTGTGTGGTCTAGAATTTACTCTTTGGGACTCAGATAGTTCACAAAAGCTTCAGACAGATACAAAGGTCAGTTTCTCTCTGCCTACCATGCAGGAACACCAATGACAATCCAATACTGCCTCCCTGTCTAGGCCACCACCAAAGCCCCAACTCTTTGGTTTCATCCTGTACTCCTTGGAGGTGTTGGCAGGCAAGCGTGGGGGCATTTAGTTCAACTAGAGACTCACTAATAGAGTTTTAAGAGAACTCCAGTGAACGAGAAGGAAATCCCTGAGGGCTCCCCAGCCTGTCCCAGTAGAGAGGAGCAAAGAGGGCGGGTACCCTGCAAATCTCCACTCTGTTGGCAGCCTCCTCCATTTCTTCCCTGAGGGCATCAGCTTTGGCACCCGCAGGCTGTAAGGTGCTGGACAAACCTGAAGACTTGGAAGTCTGCTGCCACCTGATAAAAAATAGAAGAAAAAGAGGAGAGATGTGAGACAGGTAGAGCCCCGGGGATATCGTGGGAATGCTGAGAAAATACCTGGCTACAAATATTACCCAGGGAACTCCACACCCTCGCTGCAAAGGAGAGGTGATGAAATGTACCAAGTACTAGACCTGGAGAAAGGGGGCCCACCCTCCAATTTGCCACTGTTTTTCCTGTTGTCTTGCAAACACTAAAGCCAGATGGCAATCACTACTGCAGTCTCTTTTACAACATTAATGTTTTTAATCTACAAATCATAATTATATACATTTGTGGGGCATGATGTGATGTCTTGATATACATAGACCATGTGGAATGATTAAATCAAGCTAATTAACATATCCGTCACCTAGCCTACTCATCATTTTTTTATGGCTAGACATTTGAAATTTAATCAGGGTGACTACAGTTGATAATGATGTGTTGTATATTCCAAAATCAGTATTGTTGCCTCTTAAGCACAGTCTCTGTCATTTTTTTTTTTTTTTTTTTTGAGACAGAGTCTCACTTTGTTGTCCAGGCTAGAGTGAGTGCCGTGGCGTCAGCCTAGCTCACAGCAACCTCAAACTCCTGGGCTCGAGTGATCCTTCTGCCTCAGCCTCCCGAGTAGCTGGGACTACAGGCATGTGCCACTATGCCCGGCTAATTTTTATATATATATATCAGTTGGCCAATTAATTTCTTTCTGTTTATAGTAGAGACGGGGTCTTGCTCTTGCTCAGGCTGGTTTTGAACTCCTGACCTTGAGCAATCCGCCCGCCTCGGCCTCCCAAGAGCTAGGATTACAGGCGTGAGCCACAGCGCCCGGCCTGTCATTTTTTTTTTAAGTTCCCTGCCTATCCTGTGGGCATTTGAATTTGGAAATAGTCGCCTGGTTGGTGGAAGCCAATAACATATGCTCAGCGAGAAGATACGCAGGATGGACTACAAACAAATGTGAAACCAAAAGTCTCCACTGGGAAGCACAAAACAACTTCATATCAACATTTAGATACTTCACTTATATTTTCTTAAAAATCTGTCTTTGCGGGGAGAGTGCTGGCCTTCTGAGGAAGCTGCTCATAAAAACTCTTTAGCGGGAAGTACAAATATTTCTGGTTGCTATGTCCTCATTAGGGAATTACCAAAAACAGGCCCTGAAAGAAGGATCCAATCACATTAGACAGGAGTAGCTGAATTGGGGCTTGGCAGCGGGTTCCTCTTCCATTGAGCAGGTGATAGGAGCCAGCGAGTAAGAAACACAAGTCAGATGAGCTATTGTCTTAAAAGCTAGTCCACCCCATCCTTTATTTCCTACCTATAACAGAGGCATGAGATATAAAACTGTTTCTTGGCTCTAAGAAAAACAACAGCATACTCAGGACGGCAAAGAGCAGCCCAGTCTGGCTTCGGTCTTGGGGAGTCAGGAGGGAGGGGAAGGTGGGGGTGGAGGGGCTCCGGAGCTCAGACCCAGGGGGCCAGGGTAGGCAGGGGGGTGGACCCTGGGTTGCCAGACATTTCAACTGACAAGAGATGCTGGAAATTTTCATGGGAACTCTCCTGATGCAATGTGGCAACAGATTCTGATTTCATTTCTTTTAAACACCATTCAGGCCAGCAGTATGCAGACCAAACAAGACAGCTCTGGGGCTCTGTCTGGCTCTCAGATCATCAGCCTTCAAAGGAGAGGCAGAACGTGGAACGTCACCCTCATCCTTAGAGCAAGAAATATGATTGTTAGGGATTTTCTCTATTTTTCTTTTCTCTTTTGTTATCTTCAGGAAAAACAGAAGACTGTAAAACTCTGTAATACAAGAAAGGGAAACTAAAGGTCTCTTTGCTATTTGCAAAAAGTAGGAAAATTAAGGATGCTCTGTTATTTAAAGAATGCAACCACAGGAAAATTACTTAAAAAATGTTTTGGGACACCAAGCTGGCTTGAAGCTCCAGAGATGAAACACATGCCGTAGGAAAGATTCCTGATTCCAAGAGAAGAATTCAGGGCATATTAGAAAAGAAATATTCTGTCTACCGCCATACCACCCTGAACGTGCCCAATCTCATCTGATCGCGGAAGCTAAGCAGGGTCGGGCCTGGTTAGTACTTGGGTGGGAGAAAGGAAATATTCTACTGAAAGATGTTTTAAAATCTAAGTTGAAATAAATTGACAGATAAGGATTAGTGAGAATTCCTGGGTAATTCTTTCTGATAAAGGTTTGCCTTATACAAATGATATATTTGATTAATAAGTCCCCAGTTTAATAATTTCAAATAAAGTATTAAAGTATTGTGGGGTTTTCTGGCATATTAAATATGAGATGCTATGGCTGTAATTTATATCTCAGACAATACATATACCTCTATATTAGATTATGAAATAAAGTTATAACCATGATCTGACTCATGCTACCAAAGAAAAAACAACTTAATATGTAAGTGTTAAAAATATATGTATATATAAAGTGACTATAAACACTAAGCAGATTTTTATGGTTTTATAAATCAGGATTAGATTTTTTAAAAAAAGAATTATACTTAATATATGCACATTAAACTTAGGACATTTCCCCACATTCTTTCCTTCTTTTCTTCTCTATTTTCCTCTCTATTTTTCCAAGTCTTATCTCTTAGTCAATATCCTGGTACTTTAAAAACATATGCTTTTCCTCTCTATATAGGAAATTTCATTTGCAATATATTTAATATAAACAATCTATTCTGAAATTACAAAACAGGGTTAAGATGCCCAAAAATACTCTCTTTTTTTGAGACATGGTCTCACTCTGTCCCCAAGGCTAGAGTGCCGTGATGTCAGCCTGGCTCACTGCAACCTCAAACTCCTGGGCTCAAGTAATCTTCTTGCCTCAGCCTCCCGAGTAGTTGGGACTATAAGTGCGTGTCACCACACCCAGCTAATTTTTCTATTTTTTGTAGAGATGGGGTCTGGCTTTTGCTTAGGCTGGTCTTGAACTCCTGGGCTCAAGCAATCCTCTCACCTCCCAAAGTGCTAGGATTACAGGTTTGAGCCACTGTGCCCGGCCAAAACATTCCCTTTGTTGAACTCAACCAAATATCAAAGGAAACTTAGAATATTTTGTACAGGTATGTAACCTGTTGGGAAAAGTGTCATGAAGCATGACTTGCAAGGTACAGCAGTCTTCTCAGACATCTGTTGTACAAATAAACTCAAGAGCTGGACTGTTTTGTCAGAGAAGAAACAGGGAACCAGCATTGCCCAAGAAGAATGTGAGCTTTGCAAACTGAAGAGCAGAAAGATAATTTCTTCCCACTGAAGTAGCACATGTGCCACCCTCATTGTCTGGGGAAAGGCTGTGACCACCTGACCTGGGGGAGATGAAGACAGGACCCGAGCTTTAACGAAGGCTAGGTGAGAGGGAAACGTGAGGAACAGGGTTTGGAATTTCAGGTACAGGAAGTGGGTAAAGAAGGCAAATGAAGGTCAGTTGAGGACAACAGGAAGTCTAGAAGAAGAATTTTGGGAAGCCAACAGGGACATTTCTTCCATGGGATATTTCCTGTTTCACCTGTCCCATCTTCTCCTTTCCTCTGTCATTAATACCCTTTACTTTCTGAGTTCCTGCACTCACTCCTGTACCGATGTGTGGTCCTAAGGGAGCTGGCAGCTCTGGCATGACCCTGGCCATGAGTGGCCCAGGAGAGGACCCCTGATGCAAGCCACACCCATGCCTGTGCTTCATCACCTTGGCCAACCAACGGGTCACGGAAGGGGGCACAGGAGCAAAAGGCAGACAAATGGAGCCCCCCTCCCCCCAATGCAGAATCTTCCCCAGATTGGAGCAAAAGGAAGAGAGATCACAGCGGGGAGACCTGTGCCCCAGGGACATCAGTGACCAGGAAGAAAACGAGTGTAGGTGAAAGACACCTGCATGCGTGGAGAAGCAGGTGAGAGATGAGGAAAGACCCCTGATGGCCGTGGAGACCCTGCTGCCAGCCCCACAGGTTCTCAACAGTGCTGCGCTGCAGAGCTCCACCTCTAGCTATCCACTCCCTAACTCCTCGAGCTGCCCGGGTTCCTTCCCAGAACTCTGCTGTCTCACACTAGCTCACTCGCTTCCAAAGAAGGTGGGTGCATTGGTCTGCTTGGGCTGCCATAACAGAGCACCACAGACTGGGTGGCTCAAAGGACAGAAGGTTATCTCCTGGCAGCTCTGGAGGCTGCATGTCCAAGATCAAAGCTCCAGCAGGCCTCTGTTCTGGTGCGATCCTTTTCCTGCCTCGAGGACGGTTACCATCTGTGTCCTTACACAGCTTTGTCTGAGGGTGTTCAGAGAGAGAGAGATCACTCTCTTTTCCTATAAGGTCACCAATCCTAGTGAAATAGGTGCCCACTCCTAAGACCTCATTTAATCAGAATGACCTCCTAAAGACCCTTTCTTTAGAAAGAGTCACGTTGAGGGTTAGGGCTTCAACATATGAATGGGGGGGGGCAGCACAATTCAATCCACGGGACCCAGAGGCAGCTGTTCAGCAGAAATGGAATGCGTTCTGGACTCAGAAGGGTTCACTTTGAGATATATGTTCAGAAAAAGGTGAGGCTGACTTTGGGAAGGATGGGGCCTCTTCTTTAATCACTGCAAAACCAAGCCTAGCACAGAAAAGATGTTTGTGTCATTCACATTCAATTCTATTCAATTTACATTCTTTAATTCAGCACAAAGCTTCCTTTTTTTATTGGGGGGGGCAGGGTCTCACTCTGTCACCTGGGCAATGGTGTCATTATAGTGCACAGCAACCTTAAACTCCCGAGCTCAAGTGATCCTCCTGCCTCAGCCTTCCAAAAAGCTGGGACTATAGGCGCACACCACCATGCCCAGCTAATTTTTTAATTTTTTGTAGAGATGGGGTCTCGCTCTTGCTCAGGCTGGTCTCAAACTCCTCCTACCTCGGGCTCCCAAAGTGCTAGGATTACAGGTGTGAGCTACCATAACTGGCCAAAGCTTCCTTCTTTATTCATCTTCTAAGCATCAGTTTTCCCTTAGGATATTAAAGTCTATCTCATTGGTTTTGGAAAGAGACAAGTTAGATTCACTTGAATAGTGACAAACATACACATTTGATTGGGACCTAATTAAACACTGGATAAATTAGTTGGATCTGACGGTACCCACTGGAGCTGGAGTAGAATTCAAAGATCCAGTCGTGGAACTATTGTTCAAGATGTGCTGATATTATATGAAAACATCCTGCCTGTCTTACGAGGCACAGTGTCTCTGTGGAACACACGGTTTTAGTTCTGCAGAGTGTACTTCCTGAAGGATAGACTAAAGAAAGCTTTGGTAGTCAGATGTGGGGTGCAGCAAGGAGGAGAACCTAACATGTGCAACTGGCTTCATGGAGAAATAGTACGGGGCGAACTAGAAATAGTTTCTCTGGCTTCACCGAGAAACCAACTGCCCCCAGGAAAGCAGCTAGCGATCCTCTCTACCTGGCACAGTGTTTGGTCGTACTCTCACTGGTGTATCCTGGGATACAGTCTTCATGTTGATAAGGGTGAGGAGTTAGAGGAAATGGGAGGAAGTTGGGGTAGACGTTGCCTTCTTCTGGTGGCTTTCCTTAGAGGAGCAAAGACAAGACCTCCAAGCTAAGACCAAGGTTTAGTGACAGAAGGAAGTCACTCCACAAACTCAGGAGCATGGTGCCCACCTGACCCTGACAATGGGACAGTCAGCGCTTCTTCAATAACCAAAACATGGGACTTGAACATTCATGTTACAGGACACTATTTTATGTGGTCCAAGGTCACAGAAATAACAGCAAATCAATACTCCCATCCATTCTGCTCTTTATTCCTCCAAGTACACTAAGGAGATAGCCTTAGATTTGCATCAGAATAATCTGAACACCTCTCTGAATGCCTCCTCTTTTCCCTTTTTAACAAAAGGAAATAAGCTTCAGGATGACAGCCATCCATGGTAAACAGGATCTAAAAATTTAATAACGCTGGCTTCGCTTTCATCTGTTTACTTTGATGCTTACCTGATATTTGTAGCAAAGGGCACTGCTTCCCAACGTATGGTAGTGCTATAAGATTTCTTTTTAAAACAGATTTATTTTGAAAAAGTAATCAACTCTTTTTAAAAAGATGTGTAGACACAGATGGCAAAAATCATTCAGGTAGATTGAAGGTTGAGAGAGAGAGTTAGTCGACCAAGGAAATGATGGTTTCTTTGCTGATTTAACCTGTTTTGTTTCTGTTCTTGGGGGGACTGCCCTGTATCTTTTATTCTTCCGGACACAGAATTCCAGTGCGACTAGTTACAGTGTCAGCTTCCTTTAGTTAAAGCACTTGGGAAGTCATGTGACACACATTATCAATTCAATGTTCGGGACAACTTCCGCAAGTTAACCCACAGTGTTGTAGCCGCCCCTGTGCAGGTGAGGAAGCTGACACTCTGGGAGACATGTCTGATCTTCTGACTCCTGTGGCGGGATTCTCCATCCCACATCTCTCTGCCCAAGCTTATCCTGGTTCTGTTTCTTCTTTGAGAAAATAAAAACAAGCTGTGGAGATGATTAAAAGTGACCTACAAAAAACCCTATAGTAGCACCAAATAGGTTCTTCCATCTTAATACTCATGTGCCTGCTTTCTGTCAACTCATACACCCTCGTTGTAAAAAAAACAGGCATGTACGCACAGTCCCCACTTGTGGCATCCACGGTTGATGCCATCTCGGGGTCTCTGGCATCTCCTGCTACGACAGGAATGTTCTGGTGGGCTGCAGGAGACAGGTGCAGACCAGCACCGCAGGGACTTTTCTCTGAAGAGACTCAAGTGAAGAGAAAAGGCTACAGAAAGAGGCATCTACAGCACCAGCTTTAGGAAAAGGTGAGCACATCCCCGGCATTGGAAATTCTCCCTTCTCATGGACAGGAGATATCAGCCTTCCTCTCTCCCTTTTGCTCCTTCCAGCCCTGCCATGCTGGCCTTCTTTCTGAACTTTGATTGTTCCAAACTTATTCCCCCCTCAGGGCCTTTGCACGTGCTGTTCCCGCTGCTGTAGACACTTCGCACCAGCTCTTTGCAGGGCTGCCTCCTTCTTATCATCTAAGTTTCAGACCAAGTGATCACCTCAAAAAAGCCTTCTCTGCTTTACCGTACTAATGTCGTTCCTCCCTTTCTCCATCATCCCCTTCCCAAATTACCCTGTGTTGTTTTCTTTATATGAGGTATGGCTGCCTGAAATTATCTCATTTCTTCATGTGCCTAGTGTCTCCAAAATTCCACTGCAGCCTAGATAAGAGCAGGGGCCCGGTCTCTCAAGGTTGCTACTATTACTGCCAGTGCCGGGCACGCAGCAGGTGTTAACAAAAACTTGGAGGATGAAAACACACTCACCCACACGTAAACTCTCTCCCCCCAGATATGACCACTGTTCCTTCAAAGAGGCAAAAAGGAAAGCAAAGGAACTCTACCTGGTTCGTGAAGAATCCATGTCCAGCACCAACTTGGCTAAGTGTTTCCTCTGCTTTTGAATGTTTGGGATTTCCACCTGTGGTTACAGGAGATGAGAGACACAAACTGATAAATTCTTTCAGAACGATTCTTCAGAACAGTCCTTTAAGAACCACTGGCCGGCATGGGGCAGATTCACTAGAGGTCTCCCAACCCTTATTTTCAGAAGAAATACTTTCTTTCTCCTATGCTTCACGGACGTATAACAGACAAAGAGGAATCGCATATTATTGTAGGTATACAGCTTGGTGTTTTGATATGTATGCATTGTGAAATGATTACTACAATCAAGCTCATTAACACATCCCTCACATCCCAGTTTCTATTTTCGTGTTTTTTTTTTTTTGATAGTGAGAGCACTTAAAGTCTATCTTTTTAGCAAATTTCAAGTATACAAGACAGCATTATTAACTATTGCCATACTGTATATCAGATACCAGATACGTAAATCACATACCATACTGTAACTCGGATCTCCAGAATTTACTCATCTTGCATAAATGAGACCCTGCACCCTTTGACCGACATCAGATGAAATTCTTGATGCCTTTTCCTGAGCTAAACTCTGTTCTCTCTTTGATGGACACAGGCCAGGCCTCCGCCACCCCAGAGCATTTCCGAGGTCCTATGCTTCCCTGCTCACGTGTCCTGGCCACTTGCCTGCCCTTACCTTAGCAAAAGTGGGGGCTCAATCACATCTCTACTCCCAAGAGGGCCAAAAGTGGGGAGAAGCAAAGGGAGCCACTCAGGGCTGACACACAGACCTAACTCAGAACGGACGGCTGAAGGATGAAGGGCACTGAGATGCTACAATGACTGTGACTAGGACACAGATTTTTATATTTATGAAAACAAAGGAAGCCAATGTTTATATTTATAAAAATAAAGTAAGATTTTTCCAAAGTCAATAATGAATAAACATTGCCATCCTGGCTTTTCCCGGCTGCACGTCCTTCCATTTTGGTCGTATGTGGATGCTCTTTTTATACTTTTCATTCTAAAAATGACTTCGCTGAACATTCCAATGCAAGATTTTGGTTCCGGGCCCAGCAAAAGTAGGGCAGGATGTGAGAATGAAAAACGAAAATTGGCCGAAAATTGAACTAAAAATCATCTCGGGCTGCGGTTTTTATGCAAGGAGAAGACACGAGGAGAATCCGGTGTTCTGGGAGGCGCTTTCCATCCCCACTCCTAGGCAGGGATGAGTCACGGCCGAGTGTGGCAAGTTGGAATAGGAAGGAGAAGTGTAGCTGTCCCTGGACAACCCGAGTCACCACCGGGACCCGAAGCAAAGCTGAGAGCCACACGGTCACCTCGAAGGAGCCGCGGCCAGCGAGTGCCGGCACCCACCTGGGACCCGCTCCCTGGCTTGCTTCGGGCTTTGGCCGGAGCCCTGGCCACCCCCGTGAGGAGCATAGGGCCTCTCAAGAACGCTCTGGGCTACAGGATGACCCGTCACAAGACGGGATTTGAGATTTCTGGAGCTGGTTTACGCCAAAGCCCCTCATCTTACATTATCCCCTTGAATACTTTTGGGCTGGTACATAATTATCTACCCACATACATCTGTCCCAGAGAGTGCAGGTGACGAAGACATGCCAGAGGTGGCCCAGAAAGGAAGCCAGGCGGGGTCTGGGGCAACCCTGTTTAACACTGTGGCAGCCTCTGGCCACATGCAGCTCTGGGATTCTAAATTTAAATGAACAAAAATTAAATTAAATAAAAACTTGAGTTCCTGAGTTGCCCTAACCACATTTCAAGTGTCCCACAGGCAGGTAGGAACAGAGGCTGGCACACCGTGTGGACACAGAGCATCTGCGTCAGTGCAGGGAGTCTGTGATGGTTAATTTTAGGTGTGGACTTGACTGGACCGAGGGATGCCCGGACAGCTGGGGACGAGTCACTTCTGCCACGTCTGTGAGAGTGTCTGCAGAGAAGGCGGATGTGCGAGTCAGCGCTCACAGGGAGGGGACTTGCCCTCAGTGGGGCGAGCACCATCCAGTCCACTGGGGTCCCGGCTGGGACAACGGGCGGAAGAAGGGCGATGCTCTCTGTGCCCTCTCCCTTCTGCAGTGGGAAGCCTTTTCTCTTCCTGCCCGTGGACATCAGACTCCAGGTTCTTCGGCTCGTGGACTCTGAGCCCTGCACCAGTGGTCTCCCGGGGGCCTTCTGGCCTTCAGCCTGGGACGGGGAGCTGCTGTGGTTCTAGGCTTCCAGACTGAGGCATGAACTACTTCTCTGGCCCTCTAGCCTGCAGATGGCCTATTGCAGGACCTTCCACCTCTGGGACCATGTGAGCGAACTCCCCTGATAACTCCCCTCTCATGTAGCCTATTGCTTCTGTCTCTCTGGAGAGCCCGCACTAATACAGACTTCTAGGGGATAGCGCTGGTTAGGTTGTATACTGATTGAGTATCCCTTATCGATATGCTTGGGGCCCTAGGTTTTTTTTTTTTTTTTTCTACTTTATATTTAACAGGTGAGCATCCCAAATCCAAAATCTGAAATGTCCCAATGAGTATTTCCTTTGGGTGTCATTTCAGTGCTCGAAACATTTCCAGTTTAAGAGCATTTCGGATTCGGAATTTTCAGGTTTCAGGTGCTCAATCTGTATGAGCAATTAAAGGCGACTAGGAGGGGCCCAGGGTTCAAGACAGAAAAAGCTCCCCAACCATCTCCTGTCTCCCTGGATACAACGTCACTTGGTTGAAGCTCGCAAAACTGTCACATAGACATTAAGGTTGCTTTTTAATAAGGTCTTTTAATTTAGTGACCTTGAAAGTCCAAAGAGAAGGGACCTAACATAGACATAAGTTACAGGGGGCCTTACACAGAGTCTCTTGGACCTGGGTCCCCAGACCCCTGCTGTGCACTTCCCTTTAGACTTGAGATGGGGGAGGGTAGGGCGCCAGCAGTCGGGACTCTGGGTGGGGAGGGAGGTAACCTACCAGCTGTCACCTCTACCCACGGGGTGCCAGTGGGGAGGTGGGCAGGAGCAGTAGCTAACAGTTGAAAGGGCTGCCACAGTCAGGAATCCTGACCATGTGGTTGGGTGAACTCAATGTCAGGGAGCAGGGTGAGGAGCAGAAACAATAACAAGGCTGCAAGTAGCCTGACTACGGGGGCTCCTGCCCTGCCCTGCCCTGCCCTCCCCTGCTCAGGCAGGCCTGGCCCGCCCCTGCTGCTCACCTCGGCCAGCAGAAACAGGGGCTCAATCACATCTCTCTCTACTTGCAGTTCAAAGTGTATCAGCTCCTGGGCCAGCTTGTCCTCTGTCTCTCCGCAGAGTTTCAGCATCTTCCTGCAATCACAGGGGGAAAAAGCCACACTGAATACCCTCGAAGACAGCGTCATTCCCGCACGCTGGGTGAACTTTCACGAGTCAATATTTATAAGCGGGTTGATCTCCATGGCGTCCCATGGGCCAGCCCGTCTCAGCTGTTTTCACTTCTGAAATGGCGCATTCTCCCAAACGGTGCTGAGTACACGCTGTGTGCCTGGGGCAAGAGGGGACACGTGAGAGAGACGTGGAGAAAACAGACTCACACACGCCAAATTCAGAAAGCCACGTGCTTCTGTGGTCCCTGGGAGCACTGGAAAAACCAGGTGAAATTGATCCACTAACAAATGAATGTCTCCAAACACAGCCAAAATTCAATTTCAGTAGGTGCTAACAGAAAGAAAACCCTACCCCTAAGTCATGAAAATGTAATTAGTGCAGGACATATCAATGTCGTCCCATGGAAAAACCATTCCAAAGTGTTGATTAATAATGAGCAAGAGACGATCTGAATGAGTAGAAAGTTGTGCGATGCTCTTAGATGACAGAACACACTATTGCACAGATGTTTTGTTTTTCCCCAAATTGCACACAGGCCCTCTTCCCCTCGCATGGTGCCATGTTAACTGAAATCCAAGTAAAAAGTTTTTACAACTCAACAAAAGTATGAACAGAGGTATCTATTATTCTTAAATGAGTATATTCCTCCACTGTCCATATTTTTACACTTGTACTTTGTCCGTACGTGTTCACATACAGTACATAATACTGCTGATCTGCTCAGTTAAAATAGTTCACGTCCATGATTTGACACTGAACATATCCTTAAACTGCGTGCATTTTAAATTTATGATTATGTTTGGGGCTTATCCATATTGATACATGCAGAATTAGATCATTCTGCTACATAGAATTCCATTCTATGAATACCATCGTCACAGTAAGCTTTCCCACACACATGAGTATTTGGCTGTTACATGTGGCGCTGTCGTAAATATGCATGTCCACTCTCTTTTTCTGCGTGTGTAAGAATCTCACCAGAGCAAATGAGAGTTCCCATTGCTCTATGCGCTCGCCGACCCTTGGTACTGGTAGGTGTCTTAACTTCTGCCAAAATGGTAGATACAAAATATTATCACATTCTAGTTTTAATTTGCATTCCTTGACTAGCAGCAAGAGTGAGTGTCTCTTCAAACACTCTGGGCCACCCAGGATCTGATTCCCATGAAGTGTCTATTCATATTCCTTGGTTATTTTTGTACTGGGATCAGTTTATTCAAATTTATTTGTAGGAAAACTTCACTTGATCTCAGCCAAAAGGCCGAGGAGTGATATTCGTAGGAACTCTTCATTTACTTATACACAGGTGTGTAAATGTAGGTTCTAATTCCTTTTCATACCTGCTGCCAATGACAACTCCCAGGTTGTGGTTTTGTCCTTGTACCTTTTTTTTTTTGAGACAGAGTCTCGCTTTGTTGCCCAGGCTAGAGTGAGTGCCGTGGCGTCAGCCTAGCTCACAGCAACCTCAAACTCCTGGGCTCGAGCGATCCTCCTGCCTCAGCCCCCCGAGTAGCTGGGCCTACAGGCATGCACCACCATGCCCGGCTAATTTTTTATATATATATATCAGTTGGCCAATTAATTTCTTTCTATTTATAGTAGAGACGGGGTCTCGCTCTTGCTCAGGCTGGTTTTGAACTCCTGACCTCGAGCAATCCGCCCGCCTCGGCCTCCCAAGAGCTAGGATTACAGGTGTGAGCCACAGCGCCCGGCCCCTTGTACCTTTTTAATGGTGTCTTTGATCTGATTTTCTGGTACTTACCTACATATTTCTAATGCTATTTCTTAATTTTAAAAAAAGTTGAACATTAGTTATTAACTCCCAACTACAGAAAATGAGAATTAAGCTATGTTTACATTTCCCCTCTCTCTATTTATTTATATTGGTAGATGCTTAGAATTTATATCTTGACTCCATATTATCTGGAGTTGAGCGGGGCTAGTATACTATGATTACTTATCTTTCTTGCAAATTTGTTTTTTCTCCCTAGAGTTAATAATTGCCTCGTTTCGGTTTGCTTGTTTAGTTGTCTAGGTACCTGATTAAACCCCAAATACTCTGCCACTTTTCTAATTTGTCTCCTAAGATATTGAACCAAAATTTGCCTAACTAAAAAAAAAAATTAAACCTCATCCTAAGCAATGATCAACATCAAGTTGTGAACTTTATGTGCTAATTTTATTTTTTCTGATATGCCTTAAAATACAAATATTACCAAAGGAAAAGATACTGAACTATACATGATGTGAATGAACTTCATCTTCTTGAATTAATTTCTCCTGGACCTGCCTCAATCCAGATTGAGTTTTCCTCTATCATTAGGTCATAGCTGCCTTTCTGGACTCTTCTTTCACCATTCCCAGGGATTTTCCTCCCTCTGTCCTGTGTTGGACATGGCCCACCCTATGTCTGCCTCTTTCTTAGTCACTCCCTCATTATGGAGCACATCTTGCATTAGCTTCCTGAGAAAGAGTGTGTAGGAAGTCAATTTTTGAGACCACAACATTCTCCTCTACCCTCACATTGATTGAAACTTGGGCAGGATATTGAATTCTACGTTGAGCATAGTTTCCTACAGAATTTTGAATACATTGCTTAATAATCTTCTAGCTTCCATTGTTGCTTTTGGTCTGAAAGCATTCGTGTTTCTAATCCTTTGTATGTGATAATTTTTTTCTCTAGAAGGTTGTAGAATCTTTTCTCACCAGTATTCATGATGGTGAGCCCTGTAGCACAGGTTTAAGTCCTCCCATTGTATTGGGAGCTCAATGGGCCACTTTTGTGTAGAAACTCATGTCCTTTGGGTTTGGAAAATGCTGTTGGATTATTTATTATTATTATTATTATTTCTTCTTCTCCTTTTCTAAAAACTTCTGTTATTCAGACATAAGACTTCTGGATGGGTCCTCTAATATTCTGTTTCTATTTTCTATGATTTGTCTCCTTGCTTGATTTCCTGGCTTTTTTTTGTTGTTGTTTGAGACAGGGTCTTGCTCTGTTGCCCAGGCTAGAGTGCAGTGGCATCGTCTTAGCTTACTATAACCTCAAGCTCCTAGGCTCAAGTGATCCTCCTGCTTCAGCCTCTGGAGTAACTAGGACTATAGGTGCAAACCACAATGCCCAGCTAATTTCCTGTAGAGACAAAGTCTCACTATGTTGCCCAAGCTGGTCTCAAATTCCTGACCTCAAGAGGTCCTCCTGCCTCAGCCTCCCAGAGTGCTAAGATTACAGGTGTGAGCCACCATGCCCAGCCTGGATGACTTCCTCAAATTTATCTTCCAAACCTTCTACTGAGAATTTCATATCTGCTGTCATCAGTTTTCATTCCTGCAAGTTTGCGTTTGATCTCTGGATGTTTCTTTCCCATAAATACTTTGTATTAACATCCTGCTTTTCACTTCATGAGTGTTTTATTTTCCCCTACCACTTGAAAACATAAGTGATAGTTTTCCTGAAATCTTCCCCTCCCAACACAATCTCTATTTCTTCCAAGTTGGACGTCTCTCCCCAGTGGTTCTGGTCTCTAGGTTTCAGGTTAGAGACTTTCCTCAGATGTCTGGTGATCTCCGTGCCTGTGTATATTTAAAAGTGAAGACTAAAAAGCTCAGAAGATGTGAGTGAAACTCGTCGGCTGTGAGCTTGTCTGTAGGAAGATCTAGCTGGGCCAGTCCCTGGCCACTGTCCCCCTCAGATGTCCTCGCATCTTTACGTGCTTTTTTTGCACTGAGCAGATTCCCCAGGGAAGAGTCTCCTAATTCCCTAGCCAGAAGGTAAAGGCCTGGGCCCGTGTGAGTCGGGGGAGGGGCTGAGGAGTCTCAGCACTGGCATCCCGTGTGCACCAGACCACTGGATCCTCCTCCCTACTGAGCGGCAGCCTCACACTCCACCTTGCCCAAGTCCCCGTGCTAGAGATGCTGTTTTATCCCCTCCAGAGAACAAAGCTCCGGGCTTCTGCTGTGGTGGGGGTGGGGAGCAGGACAGTGTCCCAGACATACACATAGGAGCTGGGTTTTAGAGATCCAAGTGGTACTTGAAAAGCCTTCAACCCACACTCATTATTCTAATCACCCATTCTACCCCCAAAGACCCACTGTTCTAGACACCCCTGGTGCCACCGATTCCTGAGCACCGTGAGCTTCTCACCATGTAAGTTATGTTGGATCTCAGCACATCCTACCTCTGGCTTGGGAGTCAGCTCTCGGAGACTCGCCGAGTCAGTTCCCAGTCATTCACGCGCTTTACAGCTCACAAAATTGTGCTGCTCTTGTCTTTTTTCCTGTTTTTCCTGCCATTGTGGATTGATGTCTTTTAAGAAGAAAAGTCCATTTATTGTAGTTTAAGTGGATTTTGGAAAGAGATAAAATCAGACGCGTGTTCAATCTGTCATCTTTGCTTCCGAACTTGCTGGTCATTATATTTTAGGCATGACTCTTAGAAATGCCATTACAACAGGATTCCATGTTTAGTCACCTGAGATTCTCTATATTTTAGCGGTTGAGTTTATTCCATTTACATCTCTTATGACTGCAGATATATATGCAACAATTGCTCTGACCTTCATTTTCTGTTTTCTATCTATTATGCCTTTCCTTTGCTTGACTCTTTCTCTTTTAGTCCCTTCTGTGGTTTTTTTCCTGTTTATTTTCCTTTTCATCCTTCTACTAGTTTGGAAGTTACACATTCCATTTCTATTCTTCTTGTGGTTACTCTTACTTTTCTAACATGCATACTTGACATCAAATTTAAATGTAATACCTTTATCCTCCTTTCAAACAATACAAGAGCCTGAAGCCCTGGCTCCCCCTCCAATGTTACATGTATTACAGTCCAGTATTTTAGTTTTACTTCGCTTGTAACCCTCCAAAATCCATTATTATATTTCTACTTTTTAATGCAATGCTTATTTAAATTTCTTTCCACGGAAGGGTAGCAGACTCTGCCATCCTAAAATATGCCACTTTGGCATAAGGACTATTTTGAGCTGAAAACAAATGAAAAGAAGGAGATACCAAAAAAGCCCTCTGCTCTCCCTCTTTATATGCATAAAAGTAGGACACGCATTTGTAAAGGTGTCTCTTCACTCCCCTCTCTACAAGGAAGGGCAGAGACCAATCACCAGAGACAAGTCTAGACCCCAGTCAGCTGGCACCAGAAGAATCCTCACAACAAACTTCACTAAGTAGTCCACATCTTCCATTAGTTCCCCAAATATCTACCTTCCCACAATCTGCCACCCAAGAAACTCAAAGTCCTTCTCCTTTGTCTTGTCCCTTCTCTAAAAATTATTGTTCTTTGTTAAGATGCCATGTAAGTCCACATTCTAACTGCCCTTACAGCTGCTCATCTCATGTCCATGTGTATGTGTACACATAGTAATAAAATTTGTATGCATTTCTCATTAATCTTCCTCTTGTCAATCTAATTTGCAAGCCCACAGACAAAGGTTAGAGAGAAAAGGTATTTTTTTTTTCCTCCTCTACCACACATTCACTTTTTATTCTACCTTGCTACTTGCACTTCCTACCTTTCTTCTGGACATAATCTATCTCACACTAGCCTTAACTAGTTCTTTCAGTGAGAATATGCGAGTAGTAACTTCTCTAAATTTTTGCCTAAAAATATCTTTATTCTCCCATATTCTTGAATAATGTTGATCATAGATCTAGGTTTGTTGTATTTTCCATCAATACTTGAAGATATTCCACTGTTATCTACTGGCATTTACTGTGGCTGATGAATACTTTGTTATCAGTTTAATTGCCCTTTTAATAGGTAATTATCATTTTTCTTCTGGGAGATTTTAATTTCTCTCTTTTTTGTTAATAAGCGGTGGTTTTACTATAATGTGTCTAGGAATGGATATCTTATTGTTGATCTCAGTCAAAACGTTTTGTGCTCCTTACATCTAAAGTCTTCTGTTTCACTTCAAATTTGGAAAAGAAAAACTCAACCACAAACTTCCCCTTCTTCCTATTTTCTTCTTCAGGAAGTCCTACTAGACAGAATGCTGTCCCTCTGCATTCTAACACCATGCCTTCCAACTTAGTGATGGCCATGTCCTTATCTCCACACTTTATTCTGTTCCTTCTAGGTGGCAGTTCCAGATCTGTCTTCAAGTTCACCAATTCTTTTTTTTTTACTTGACAAATAATAATTGTACATATTCACAGGGTGCGTGTGACATTTAGATACATATCATGTATAGTGATCAGATCAGGGTGATAAGCATATCCAGCATCTCAAGTATTTATTATTTGTGTTCAATATTCTCCTCCTAGCTACTTGAAACTATGTATTCACTATAGTTATCCTACTGTGGTGTAGAACACTACAACTTCCTTCTCCTATCTAGCTGTAATCCTGCATCCTTTAACCAATCTCCCCCATCCTCTCCTTCTGCCTCCCCAACCCAGCCTCTGTTCTACTTTGAAATAAACTTTTTTTTAGCTTTTACATACAAGTGAGAACATGTAGTGTTTTACCTTCTGTTCCTTACTTACTTCACTTAACATAATGTCCTCTAGTTGCATATATGTTGCTGTCTGTGAATGACAGGATTTCATTTGTTTTATGGCTGAATAGTATTACATAGTGTATATATGCCACATTTTCTCTATCCATTTAGGTTGATTCCCTATCCTGACTATTTTGAATGGTGCTGCAATAAACAGGAGGGTCCTGATGTATCTTTGATATACTGATTTCCTTTCCTTTGGATACATTCCCAGTAGTGGGATTGCTGGATCATATGGTAGTTCTATTTGTAGTTTTTTTAGGAACTTCCATACTGTTCTCCATACTGGCTGCACTAGTTCAAATTCCCATCAACAGTGTACACAAGCTCCCTTCTCCCCGCATCCTCGCCAGCATTTGTTATTTTTTGTCTTTTTGATTATAGCCATCCTAACCGGGGTGAGATGATAACTCATTGTATATGCATTTCCATGATAATTAGCAATGCTGAACATTTTTCATATTTTTTTTGGCCATTTGTATGTCTTCTTTTGAGAAATATCTGTTTGAATCATATGCCAATTTTTGAATCAAATTGGTTTTTCACTATTGAGATGCTGAATTACTTGTATATTCTGGATATTTATCTCCTGTTGAATGAGATGTTTGCAGATATTTTACCCCATTCTGTAGGTTGTCCTTTCACTCTGTTTTTTCCTTTGCTGTGCAGAAGCTTTTTAGTTTGACATAATCTCATTTATCTACTTTTGATTTTGTTGCCTATGCTTTTGAGGTCTTATTCATAAAATCTTTTCTCAGACCAATGTCCTGAAGCATTTCTCCTGTGTTTTGTCCTAGTAATCTTATTGTTTCAGGCCTTATATCTGAAGATCTTTGATCACTTTAGATCTTTGATCACTTTGAGTTGATTTTTGGATGGAGGAAGAGGTAGGGATCTAGTTTCATTCTTCTGTATATGGACATCCAGTCTTTCCAGCACCATTTATTGAAGAGACAGTCCTTTCCCCAATGAGTGTTTTTGGCACTTTGTCAAAAATCAGTTTGCTGTAGATAAGTGCATTAATTTCTGGGTTGTTTAATTTGTTCCATTGGTATACATGTCTGTTTTTATGTCTGTACCATGCTATTTTCATTACTACAGCTTTGTAGTATATTTTGAGGTCTAGTAGTGTGATTCCTCCAACTTTGTTCTTTTTGCTCTGGATTACATTGGCTAGTCAAGATCTTTTGTGGTGCCACAGAATTTTTAGATTATTTTTTTCTATCTCTGTGAAGAATTGCATTGGTATTTTCATAGGAATTGCACTGAATGTATAAATTGCTTTGGGTAGTATGAAGTTCACCAGTTATTTTTGTATAATCTCTTGTTTACCTCAACACTTAAAAATTATCAGCATAATTTTAAGATCTATTTGGTTTTTCTTTAATTTTGCCCATTTTCTCCCTCATACTATTGGATTCTTTTGTCAAGGATTCTTTTCCTTTAGTTAATTTTTACATTTTATTTTAAATAGTTATTTTACTTTTTTCATATTATTCTATTATCATTGGTCCTCAGGGTATGATTCTCCTACTCATCCTGTCTGTTGATGCTCTCTCATGGTGCTATTTTTAGTTTGTTTTACTGTGAGCTCAAAATCGGCAAGGGCTGCTCTTCTGGGAATCCCATAAGTTCCAACACCTGACATTGAGAGGTTTCATATTTGCTTCTGCAAGAGCCCTGAGGATTTCAATTGTCCTGCACCAGTTTTATGTTAATCTCTCCATGTGGGCCTAGTCTCACTCCACAGACAGTAACTTTAGAGCCAAGGGTTCTGATTTCTCACCGGTAACATTTTCCTCTTCTCTACCCAAGTCTCCAGCCAGAAATGAGGCGTCCTTGCTGCCTCCCCGAGGAATTCTAATCCCCTTTTTACAGATGGGGATTTACCTAGATTTGGCACGAATCCAAGCAAGGTGTCGACTTACCCAAGAAGTGTGTCATCTCCCAGGATAGCTGACCCCTCCATCAGACACTGAGCCAGTGTTGTCAGAGGCAACTTTTTCTGGAAGGGAAACAAACAGTGTAATGAAAACTACTTTCAACAGTCACCTGATGACTCTAAAATAGTAAAAAGTCAAACATGTGCCTAGGTATTATATTAGATAAGAAGCAAACTGACTTTAAAACATGTTTAAACCTAAAGATTCACAGTATACAATGATGACAGGTTAGACTTAGAGATGTCAAAATTCAGAAAATTAAAACTGAATTAAATTTGTCATTTTGGAAAATAAGCCTGAGGTTTATATGCTGCATTTTAAAATGAAGTAGGACAGCAGGAAACAAAAAGAGAGAAAAATTTAAAATTATGTTAACAAAGATTTGAAAAATGTATTACTTTCTAAAAAATCAACCTCTTTCTTGAAGAGAGCATTAGCCTCCTTTTATAAATAAGGCAGCTTATGGTCAAGAAAGAGAGAAAAGTGTTCAAACACAATCACACTGCAAAGGGAGCAGGCTCAAAATAAAGGGCCATCCATAAAAGATATAACAATGGCCAATAAGCAGATGAAAAGATGATTAGGAGAAACCCAAATCAAGGCCACGATGAGATACCACTTCATACTCACTAAGATGGTTATAACAATAGTAATAATTTTTAAAAAAGAAACCCAGAAAATAAATACTGGTGAGCAGGTGGAGAAATGAACACTAATGCATTGTTAGTGGAAGTTTAAAATGGTGTAGTGCTGTGAAAGTTTAGTAATATGCCAGTAAGTTAAAAAGAATTACCGTATGCCCCAGCAATTTCACTCCTCTGTGTATGTGTGTGTATTCAAAATAACCAAAAACAGATGTTTAAACTAAAACGTGCACATAAATGTGAATAACAGCACTACTGACAATAGCCAAAAGGTGAGAACAATACCAAAATCTGTTGATGGATAAATGCATGAACAAAAGGTAGTATATCCATTGCTACGGTGGAATACTATTCAGCCAGCAAAAGGAATGAAGTAGTGACACCTGCTACAACATGCATGAGTGCCGAAGACATCACGCTAAGTGAAATAAGCTAGACAGAAAGGACATGTAGTGTATGATTCTATTTATATGAAATATCCATAATAAGCAAATTCATAGAGACAGAAAGTAGGTTAGTGCTTGTCTGGGGGCTGTAGGGGAGAGGGGATTGGGGAAGGATTGCTTGATGGGTATGAGGTTTCCTTTGGGGATGATGAAAATGTTCTGGAACTAGATAGTAGCCATAGTTGCAAAAGACTTCGAGTGTATTAAATGTTAAAACCATTGTATACTTTAAAATGGTAAATTTGATGTCATAAGAAGAGAAAAGCAAGCTGCTACAGGTGTGTAGCATGACCTGTTCTCTCCTCACTAAGCATCAACGAGCCCTCTCCTTTCTGAGCTAAGACAAATGGCACCCACAGACAGACAGCAGAGCAAAAGCAAGGTAGGAACTGCCAGCATATCCGCTGGTCCTCCAGTCTACACGGCTACTTCTTCAAACAGAAAGTGACAACTACACTCAGCCCAGAGCCTCCCGGTGTTATTATGACGTAGACGGCTTCCACTATAATTCATCCCCCAATCCAACATGTAGGGAGGGTAGGCAGCACACCAGGGGTGAAGACGACCAGACTCCATGGAACTTATTTCTAATGGTGGAGATAAACAATAAACACCATCAAGCCTTGTCCTAAGTCGCTTCTCTGTTTTTTTTTTTTTTTTTTTAAAGCATTTTATTTATTTATTTTTATATTTTATTTTTTTGAGACAGAGTCTCACTTTGTTGCCGGGGCTAGAGTGAGTACTGTGGCGTCAGCCTAATTCACAGCAACCTCAATCTCCTGGGCTCAAGCAATCCTCCTGCCTCAGCTTCCCGAGTAGCTGGGACTACAGGCATGCGCCACCATGCCCGGCTAATTTTTTCTATATATTTTTAGTTGGCCAATTAATTTCCTTCTATTTTTAGTAGAGACAGGGTCTCGCTCTTGCTCAGGCTGGATTCAAACTCCTGACCTTGAGCAATCCACCCGCCTGGGCCTCCCAGAGTGCTAGGATTATAGGCGTGAGCCGTCAAGCCTGGCTCTAAGTCTCTTTCCATCTATCTGGCTATTCACCTGTATCCTTTATAATAAACTGGCAAACACAAGTAAAGTGTGTTTCCCTGAGGTCTGTGAGTCACTCTAGCAGATTATCAAACCCAAGTGGCGGTTGTGAGAATCCCCAATTTATGGCCGGTCAGTCAGAAATACCAAAGGCCTGGATTTGCAATCAGCATCTGAAGTGGGGGTATCCTTGTGGGACAGAGACCTTAAGCTATAGGATCTCGTGCTAACTCCAGGTAGACAATGCCAGAACTGAATTAAATTGCAGAACACCCAGTTGGTGTTTGGAGAGTTGGAGAATTGCTTGGGATGAGGAGACAATCCCCCCACATGTGGTCGCAGAAGTGTGTGTGAGGGTATGAGGAGACAGTGTGTTCTTCACAAAAGCAGGCATGATATCCTGGTTGTAGCCTTAGAAACAGGGCATAGCTTAAGGTATTGGTTCTTAACCAAGGGTCATTCTGTCCTCCTAGGGACATTTGGCATCTTACAGTGTACACCAGTGTCTTACAACAAAGAATTGCTAGGCTCAAAAAGTCAATAGCATCAAGGCTGAGAAACCTGGTTTAATGCACAAGTTCCTAAAATATCCCAATAACCAATCCGTGAAGACACTCCCCCGACTAGCAGGTAGCATGGTCGTGGTGCTGGCCAGCCCACATAACAAGGTCACTTTGGTTTGTGACGCACATTCACAGTCCCATAAGTGTCCTGCAGGGTAAGACTTCAGCGTTTCTGAATCTTCCCAAAATTTGACAAAGAAGCAAAGGAGGATCCTGCCAATCATAACGGGGACTTCAAATTGCCCAGGAGTTGACCCCCTTTGGAGAAACACACCTACCAGAGGTGAGCAGAGTTTTCCCAAACGTGGAAAGGAACTTGCCTGATTTGTCCTGTCGGTGCATTGAGCAGAAAACTGTGCTGGTGAGTGACCAAAGGAAGGAAGGTCAAGTTCACAGGACAAGAATGGTCACTGGAGGACCATGAGGCTGCCCAGAGTCTCAGAGGGAGGATGGTGAGGGGACAGCCAGTGTCTGTCCTGCAAAACTCAGACTGGAAAATGGAGTTTGAAGTGACAGGGCTGGAGGTGCCCTGCCCAGGAGGCAGGGAAGGAGCATCATTCTCTCCTCATCTCGGTCTCCCAGCACCCTCACCCATGGTTTTGAGATGCTCTCAGGCAGCAAAGAGCATAGTGTTAAGTGGTAGAGTACCAAAAACTAGGAAGTGCATTTCTGTTTCAATTGCTTTTTTGTTTTTAACAGGGAGCATAACAGTTTTCTTTCTCCTTTTTGCCATCTATCTATATCAAGTGAATGAATTAAATTTTCAGTAGGAAATATATGCATATGGTATAAAACTGAAAGGTGATAGAGGGTTTCCAGCAAAAAGACTCCCTCCTGCCTATCCTTCAACTGAGTTCCCTTCACCAGAGACCATACAGTGACCAGATTTTTGTGTATCCTTCCATAAATATTCTAAGCAGATCCATTTTAAAAAAAAGTTTTAGAGACAGGGTCTCACTATGTCTCCCAGGCTGGTCTTGAACTCCTGACCTCAAGGGAGCCTTCCACCTCGGCTTCCCAAAGTGCTAAGATTACAGGAGTGAGCCATTGCACCTGGCCTCAGATCCGATTTTATATGCATGTATGTCCATAGTTAGAGACTAGTTCCCCCCCACAAGGTTAGCATGTTCCAGGCACACTCTGTGCCTTGCCTTTCTTTTCGGGTAAGTATATCTATCTTTCGTCTCATTTCCCATCATTACATGTAGAGCTGTCTTTCTTTCTTTTAGTTTTAATGGCTACATAGATCACTGAATAAAGATGACAAAATGCATTTACTCATGTCCTCTACTGATGGTGCACTGCCACTCTAGGAGAGATACTGAGGTGCATTCGAGGGCTTGGATTCCAAGGGTGGGGGAAGGGGGCTTTGGGGTAAAACTCAGTAGAAATGAATGATGAGTTTTTATTTGTGTCAATGCTTTAAGAATCAGGAAATTAGAAGGAAGTCACCAAGTGACAAGAGGAGAGAAGACGTGGATAAAGGAAGTATACTTTCAGATGAAAAGGGGATCAGGGCAAATTGTGATCAAATGCATTAGATAAGAAGTTAATGGACTGTGACTCACAACAGACTACAAACGATTTCTATTTCTAAAGAAATTCTCTGAGATGGAGGGGGAAATGATGGTTCAATAAATGCCTAGCATTGTAGCCATCTCATGTAACCTAATGGCTCTCTATAACTAAGGTATTAACATTATTTGCTCTTTCCCCCACACTTGCGTCACCCCCACTTCATATATAAGGACATCCGGTCTTAGAAGGATTAAACTGCCCAAAGATGTAGAAAAGCTGCTGAAATGCCTTTGTCCCCACTGCCAAGGATCCACCAAGAGAGCCAGTCAATGAGCCCCGTGAATGCAGTGCTTGGGTGAAAAGACCTTAGCAAACTTCATGCTGGCCTGTGATTTCAGGGTCAAAAAAAAGCTGTTAAAATAAACTCTGTCCTGGCTCTGGAGTTCAGATAGAACCTTAAGAATTAAGGGAAAGACAGACTGTCCCAGAGTTTGAATGCAGTCAATCTGACATATCTGAGATGACTGTTCCCTCTAAAATTATCTTGGACATAAGCCACACAGTTTGTAGGATGACTCAGAGGTAAAAAAAAGTCTCATTCTAATATCCACCCTGCTCCCCAAACACACGCGCACCCTCTCATATTCCTTATCTCTAAAAACTGTCGCCTACTGTCCTCCAATTCCACGCCCAGGCAACCGGCTCGTCCGTGGCTCACACCCCAGTAGACACAGCCCAGGCTTGCTGCTCAGGGTCCAACGGTTCTCAGCGGCTCCTGCGGCCTAACAGTGGGGCGGCATGAGCAGCAGCAGGGCGTGTTTTTCCACATGAAGCTAAGCACGGCGCTGGGCGTGTACGTGCATCATTACCTTGCTGAATTCCCAAACCCCCGACTGGGTAGAAAATCATTATCGTTCTTATCATTTCCCGAAGGAAGAAACTAAGGTCAGGCAAAAATCAGAAAGCAACAGAGTTGGGCTTCGCACCCTTGGGCAGCCAGGTTCCAGAGCTTCACCTCAGAAACCCCGTGCTAAATTGCCCGTTAGAGCACAGGAAGGGTTCGCATTGGCATGCTGGCGTGTGAGGCAGGTTCCGTGCCTAAAATACTCACAGACCATCCATTCATGACACACGTCTATTTTTATCAGGGCTCTGCTGGGGCAGGCCCTGCGTTAGACACTGGGACCACAGCGGATGGAGGGACGGGATCCCTGCTCCCACACCAGTGATGGGAATGGATGATCACAGCGATTTCAGATAATCATGTGCGCTAGGAAGAAAATAAAATAGGGTGGTGGGATTGGGGTGGGAGGAGAAGGCAAACACATTAGGAGGTCAGGGAAAGCCTCACTGAGACGGTGACATCAGAATAAAAAGTTGCTGGGCCGGGCGCGGTGGCACACGCCTGTAATCCTAGCACTCCGGGAGGCTGATACGAGCGGATAGCTCGAGTTTAGGAGTTTGAAACCAGCCTGAGCAAGAGCGAAACCCCGTCTCTACTATAAATAGAAACAAATTAATTGGCCAACTAATATATATAGAAAAAATTAGCCGGGCATGGTGGCGCATGCCTGTAGTCCCAGCTACTCGGGAGGTGGTTGAGGAGGCAGTAGGATCGCTTGAGCCCAGGAGATTGAGGTTGCTGTGAGCCAGGCTGACGCCACGGCACTCACTCTAGCCTGGGCAACAAAGCGAGACTCTGTCTCAAGGAAAAAAAAAAAAAAAGACTAGGAAGTTGCTGGGTTGGTTTCGAACTCCTGACCTCAAGCAATCTGCCCGCCTCAGCTTCCCAGAGTGCTAGGATTACAGGCATGAGCCACCATGCCTGGCCTAAGAAGTTGCTGGGCTGAAATGCAGGGTAGACCTGCTCCTCACGGAGGGCGGAGGGCCGAGTGAGTACAAAGGCCCCCGAGGGCTGTGAGCTGGGGGTGCCGGGTGCTCGGCCAGCAGAGCAGGAGAACCACGGCCGAGGGGCACGGAGAAAGAGCCCCGCTCAGAGACACATCCTTAGGGTCCAGGGGCCCAGGTGAGGAGTCCCGATTTTATTCCACAATGGGAATCCTTGGGTGGGATTAGGCTGGGGAATGACATCATCTGATTTCCATTTTAAACTCTAACTGCAGCGGCTGCAGAGAATAGAACATGAAGGAGACGGGGAGGGGTCGGAGTGGAAGACGTGATAGCAGCCGCCCTGCTCAGGAAGGGATGGCAGCGGCCTGGGCCAGGGCGGCACACGCTGAAGCAGAAGGGACATGCTCCGGCGGAAGAGCCCGCAGGACTCGCTGACAGCCTGGACGTGGGGGATGGAAAGGGAGACCGAGGACGCCGCCTGCGACCTAGGTGGGAGCGGGCGGTGGAGGCGCAGTACCAGTCTCCACTTCCCCGCTCTCTCCGTTGGGTCCTCCTCCTGGGAGAGCTTGAAACGCTGCTGTTTCTGGGGTTTTTGATTCAAGGGCCGTTTGTCTTCTCACCTTGTATTTTCTCCCCAGGTGATCTCGGCAACTCCCACGGATTTAACAGGCGCTCAGCGCTCAGGGCAGAGACCATAAAACCCCTCTCCCCTCCTCCTACACATCCATTCCGTCACCAAGCCCTAAACACTCCGCCTTCGGGGCCCACCACGTATGCTGCTCTCCGTCCCTCTTCCTTCTCCCCACTGCACCTCACCTGGGGCCTTCCCACATCCGTGTCACTGGCCCCATGAACCCGTTATTTACACAGTCGTCAACAAGTCTGATCACGTCACTCCCTCTGAAAACCTCGGCTTTTCTCTGCTGTGAGGGATAAAGTCCAAATCCTCGGCACGGCCCTCAAGCCTGGTCCAGTCCCCTGCAGTCCCATCTCACGCGACATCCTCCTCGCTCTCCATGGCCCAGTCACTCTGGCCACCTCTGTGTTTTTCAAAAATGCCCAACTCCCTCCTGCCTCTGGGAACTCTGCACATGTTGCCTCCTGTCCTAGGACCATGTTTCCCCCCTTTGGGGCTGCCTCCTTTGACTTGTCCTCATGGCCAGCTCCTCGTGGGAACCTCCCATTGTTTACTTCCTAGCAAGCTCTTCTTAGCTGGAAGACACGGTCAGGGTGCATGCACGCTGCGGCGCCTGCTCCCCTCTGGGCATGAGCTCCCAGGACACAGGGTCCTGCTCAGCTTTCTCAGCACTTGGCACATACACCGCCGTGGGTGGCAGACTCGGTGCTTTCTAAGCATTTGTTGAACGAGGTAGAGAAACACTTTCACAGGCTAGCAGTTTTTTTGTTGGAAATGCAAGGGCTTTGACAAACCAAACATCTTCATCACGTTAAGTCTTAAAAACCTATGAACTAACAGCTATCGTCCCAGACTAAAGATGGCAAAATGGAACTATAACTCTCATCTTTACTGTCTCCATCCCACATAAGGAATCCAGTTTTACTCAGTGGCCACAGGACAATAATGCTTCCTCTGGCCACGGAGACAATGGTAACAAAACCCCATTTTTCTTCCCATCCCCACCTGGCAGCCGGCCACAGCTTTCAGGGCCAAACTTTTAAAGGTTTGTGATAAAAATTTAAGTGTTGGAAACCATAACTAAATGGCTAAAGGGCTAATGAGCTTGTTAAAAGAGTAATAACAAAAAGCAACTTATATGTGCTCAAATAAAACACAGAACACTGCATGGACCACTCAGGGACTCAAATGTCTCCTTACTGATATGATGTGCAAGATCCTCAATCTAAGGAAAACTCCACAAATCTAGGCAACTTCATCTTATTCCAGAAAAATAATGCTAGTACTAATCTACCTAAACACCAAAGGCTGGTTTAAAGCTTCTGGTGGTAACATTCAAATACTACTCTTGATGCCAACACACAGTGTACTTAGGACCAGTTATTTTAAAAACAGTGCTTCTTGGAGCATAAGAAAGAACATGGATCAAAGGCAGGCTAGGCTCTAGTCCCCCCATTCCGAAGCCATTCCTGGAGTCCCCCCATTTAGATGTTGGTTTGATAAAAGGGTTTCATGTCTAAAGTAGTTTGCAAACTCTCCCTTTAGACTGTACAGTTTCCCCTTGCTGAAATTCTTGATACGTGCAGAATTATTTCTATAGATATTTTTCAGAGCTATGAAAGTTTTATTTATACCACACACAAGTGATTCCTGCTGGGAATATTAAGAAAGAAGAAAACAGGGCCAGGAAGAGAAGAAGGACAGGTTTTTGCACCACAGCAGGTGAAGGGAGAAAGGACTGGAACACATGGGGACGTGTGAGTCAACAATAACTCCAGGTCAGAAAAAAAAAATCTGACAGACACCAAACAGGTAGATTATAAACTCAAAGGAGGAGGGAAAAAAATCTAGATTGCATATCCCTTGTAATAAAGCCATATCTAAGAATGTCTTCCAATCTTTGGTGGTTCGAGAGGGGTGGCAGCGGAGAGGGGAGGGTGCCTGCAAAGACTGTTCACACCAAGGACTGCTGAGTGGAATCACATTACACCACGCCTGTTGTTACTAATGTGGGTTGTATACAAAGACATCAGAGTAGCTTTATTTAGCAAGCTCTCTTTATGGACTCATTATAGCAAAAACAATTTCCCAAAGGCCTTCATAGGTCACTCATAACCTCTAAAACTATAGTCTAATTTTTTTTTCCCATGAGATCCTAAGATGGTATTGAGGCAAAGGGAATCTATGAATGAGCTGAATCAGGGGTAAGACATCCCTCAAGGATACAGCTTCCCTAGAGGTGGGATCTTGAGCACGCCCCTGCTGTCCTCCCGGGTGTGCCACTCTGGGGAGGACAGGGAGAGGCACCCCAACCCTGCCTGGGGAGGGTGGCGAGGCTTCAGGTGGGGCTAAAGAGCAAGCACAGTGGGAGGGTGGTCCCGCCATAGAAACAGGCAGCCAGGGCTGCCAGGTTGACTTCCGGACACACCCCAGGAGCGGGACCCTTGTCCTCAGTAGGCAGGTTTTAAGCTGCTTGGGGCGAGGAGGGTACTCACGGAGCGCTTGTCGGCCTCTGCCCCTTGCTGGCCCTGCAGACATGCGGTGAGCTTCTTGTGCGTGCTGTGGGACACCTGCTTCACCAGCTCCAGGCGCTTCTCCACCTGCAGACAGAACGGCGGCGGTGTCACTGGGAGGGCAAGGTCAGGGAGAGCGGGCTTGTCAGTCTGGACCACCACTGCTCCAGTCTCCGCAGAGACGAGGACTCCTGGGAGAAAACATCTGACCCTGGAGAACTGGAGCGACAGTGATTGCACACTCCGGGACTCTCCTGCTAACTGTGTGACGAAATGCCTTTATCTCTCTCCAGAAAGATCTCACCTAAACCAGTATTCGACATGCAAAGTACTGTCATAAAAGGCAAAATAATTGTATCTCTAAACAGCTGGTATGGGCAGCAGCTGGAGCAGTTTTAACAGCACTGGGGATGGCTTAGTTTTAAAATGGAGAACAGGGCCGGGCGCTGTGGCTCACGCCTGTAATCCTAGCTCTTGGGAGGCCGAGGCGGGCGGATTGCTCAAGGTCAGGAGTTCAAAACCAGCCTGAGCAAGAGCGAGACCCCGTCTCTACTATAAATAGAAAGAAATTAATTGGCCAACTGATATATATATATAAAAATTAGCCGGGCATGGTGGCGCATGCCTGTAGTCCCAGCTACCCGGGAGGCTGAGGCAGAAGGATCACTCGAGCCCAGGAGTTTGAGGTTGCTGTGAGCTAGGCTGACGCCACGGCACTCACTCTAGCCTGGGCAACAAAGCGAGACTCTGTCTCAAAAAAAAAAAAAAAAATAAAATAAAATAAAATAAAATAAAATAAAATGGAGAACATTTTGGTGACCATGAGCCCAGGGTCAGTGACAACCTTACCTGAAGAAGGTCTTCACTCAGAACTTCAGTCTTTTCAGCCCTACAGAGAACAATGAGAAACGTATCAGTAAGAACACTAAGAACACGGCCTCATAATCACTCCCCAGTCTCTTCACTTAAGGCAATGCTAGAAAAACAGAGACTTCAGTAGCAGACACTTCTACCAAAAGAATACAGAGACGATACTGGCATTTACAACAAACTTAAAAACCAGCACACCAGCAACCCTGGCGGAGAAGGTACTCTGGAGGTGTTCCTGCTGAAGACTGGAACCTGGGTTAACAACAACAGACAGACTTCTTTTGCTCCCCTACAAATATATATCTTAAGTAACAAACTAAGGTTTCCTCACCCGTCACCCTCCCCCCACCCCCAACAAGTAAGCTAGATCAGCAGAAATCTGAGACGGGATCAATAAACAGCAAACACGGAGACAGTATTGAGTCCTGGCAACTAACGCAAAGGGCTCCACGGAGGTCTGGCAACCAAGCGTCAGGTCCCTGCGAAAGTCTGCACCTTAAACCTGAGATTTCCACATTTAGGGAAAAAACTCAGATGCTGAACGAAGTGGCCCCAACCAAGCTGTTGGCACCCACTGCCTCACATCACAGGAGAACGCAAACCCTCGCTGGAGCAAAGTACACCTAATTTAACGCATGTTCTCTCTTCTTTTCTCATTCTCACTTTCTCTCTCACACACGTACAACCCCCCTGCAAATTCACATGAGAACAAATCGTCAAGATTTAAGAGTACACAGAGAGAGAGAAGAAACAGTACATAAAGAGCCTGAAGGACTTCGACTACTGGAATTAGCAAAGATTGTACCATATGTAGGAAATATTTAAGAACAAACTAAGTCCTCTCACTAATACAACTGAACACCCAGGGCAGTATGTAGATACGACAAGCAGAAGACAACTCTGGAAAGGGAGAGAAGACACGCTGGCTGGGAACCTCCAGACCTGAGGAAGGAAATGGTGGGCATGTTTTGCTTCACGTTTTCCAAACTTGGAGCTTAAGAAGTGAGCAACCTAAAATGCTAACAGGCACACACAAAACAATCCCCCCAAAAAGCCTGATCTCTGCAGAGATAGGACCAAGAAAGGGGTAGCCTGGCAAGATAGAAGGTTTTTAGGTACCAATTGCTCACTGCAGCCAACCACTGCATAAAAAACTATTGTCCTACTCTACCCATGCCAGCAAAAGCTGAGCAGGGAGCCTGGGTTCTGTCCATGCCACGCTGTAACCCAGCCACCTCCCCTCACCAGCGTGGGAGTGCCAGAGAAAGCTGAGTATAGGGCAGTGACAAAGCCTGTTCTCTTCTGCTGCGGAGAGTGGCAATCATATGGGTAGCCTGGACATCTACCCCCACCCGGTGACAATGAAGCATCCCCCCACCCCACTGTGATACCACTGGGGTATCACAGAGGCCTATGGACAGTCAGGCCTTTGGCCAATGCCCATCAATAACAAGGTCACTCCCTCCTACAGGATCAATGGAACCAAGTGGGGAGCAACCACGAGGCACTCCTACCCCTCCCTGCCATGGAGGCAGCCGAGGAGGCCCCGTGGGGAGCCAGAATTCCCACTTCCACCCCAAGGAACAAGGAGCACCTCCCTCTGTGAAGGGTCCATGGGGCCGAGTGGGAAATCTGTACTTTTACCCCTGCTTGGCAGAAACAAAGCAGCACTCCTCCTTCCCATCCTGGCACAGTATTAGACAAAAGCCACCTAAAAGACGAAGCTCAAGTGAGATCCCGAGTCTCATAATATAATACCAGATGCAATGTCCAGATTTCAGTCAAAAATTACTCACCAAGAACCAGAGAAAACTCAAACCGAATGAAAAAAGAAAATCAATAGATGCAAATTAAAATTATCTGACAAAGACTTTAAAGCATTCATTATAAAAATGCTTCCATGTACAACTATGAATATACCTGAAATAAATGAAAAAAAAATAGAAACAAATGAGAAAAATTTTAGAGCAGAAAAATCTAGTAATTTAAATTAAAAAAAAAATCCTCAGTGTATGGGTTCACTAGCAGAATGAAGGTGACAGAGGAAAGAATCCGTGAACTGGAAGAAAGCATAATAGGAATGTCCCCACCTGAACAACAGAGCAAAAATAGAACAAACAAATCAGCAAACAAAAAAGCCTCAGAGCCTTATGGGACTATAACAAAGGATCAAATATTTGCGTCATCAGAGTCCCAGAAGGAGAGAGGAAAAAAAAAGGTAGGCTAAAAACTATAAAATAAAAAACTCAAAGAAATAATGGCAAAAAAGCTCCCCAAATTTGGCAAAAGACACTAACCTACATGTTTAAAAAGCTGACCAAATCCCAAAGAGGATCTCTAAACACAAAGAAATCTTCACCAAGACTCATCACAATCAAACTTCTGAAAACTAAAGGCAAGTCCTGCAGGCAGGGGGAAAGACATGCTACCTCACCGAAGCGGAAAAGCAATTAGAATGAGAGCAGATTTCTCACAAAATCCTTGGAGGCCATAAGAAAGTGGTACATTATTTTTCAAGGGTGGGAAGACAGGAACTGTCAACTAGAATCCTATATCCAATGAAAATATCCTTCAGGAATGAAGGGGAAACCAAGACAATCTCAGATATAAAAAAAATTTAACAAAATTTGTCATCAGCAGGCCTCTTTAAAGTATTGCTGAAGGAAGTTATCTAAAAACAACCCAATAATGATAAAAGAAGGAAACCTGGAATATCAAGAGGGAAAAAGAACATGGTGAGCAAAACTATGGGTAAATACAACAGACTATCTTTCTCCTATTAAGTTTTCTAAATTATGTTTGACAATTAAAGCAACATTCATATTTATAACATTGTCTGATGTGGTTCTAACTATATAGAGAGGAAATATTCAACACAATTACATTATAATCAGGAGAGGGTAAAGGGACATAAAGAGAGAGGAAAGATGTCATTCAAACTGGTAAAATGATGACACCAATAGACTGTGATAAGTTATGTGTATATTATGTAAAACCTAGAGCCACCTAAAAAACACTGCTATGGTTTCAATGTGTCCCCCAAAGCTCATGTGTTAGAAACTTGATCCCCAGTGATGGTGTTGGGAGGCCGAACCTAATGGGAGATGTTTGGGTCATGGGGCACCACTCTTATAATATGTCAATGCCATTGCTATGGCAGTGGGTTCATTATCATGAGAGCAGGTTTCTTATAAAAGGATAAGTTCAGCCTCCTCTTGGTCTCCCTTGCCCAGGCGATGTGTTCCACCTTGTTATGACACAGCAAGAAGGCCCTGATCAGACACCAGCCCCTCAATCTTGGATTTTCCAGCCTCCAGAACTGTGAGCCAATATATTTCTTTTCTTTTCTTTTTGAGACAGGGTCTCACTCTGTTGCCTGGGCTAGAGGGCCACTGCGTCAGCCTAGCTCACAGAAACCTCCAACTGCTGGGCTCAGGGTATCCTCCTGCCTCAGCCTCCTGAGTAGCTGAGACTACAGGCATGCACCACCATGCCCGGCTAATTTTTTTCTATATATTTTTAGTTGGCCAATTCATTTCTTTCTACGTTTAGTGGAGATGGGGTCTTGCTCTTGCTCAGGCTGGTTTTGAACTCCTGATGTTGAGCGATCCTCCCACCTCGGCCTCCTAGAGTGCTAGGATTACAGGCGTGAGCCACAACACCTGGCCTATTTCTTTTCATTATAAATTACCTACTCTGCAGAATTCAGTCATAGCAGAAACAAAATAGGCCAAGAAAATTGGTACCAGAGAGTGGGATACTGCAAAAACAACTACTGAGAATGTGGGTGTGGCTTTGGGACTGGGGACTGGGCGGAGGCTGGAAGACTTTGCAGAAGCAGGCTAGGAAAGCCTGTATGGCCATGAACGGAGAGTTAAGGGTGACCTGGTGAAGGCTCAGAAGAGAAGAACCGTGCGACAGTACGGAACTTCTTAGAGATTACTTATGTGGTCACGATCAGAATGTTTGTAGAAATATGGACAGTAAAATATGGACAAGGCTGGTTCAACATTTGATTATCAGTTAGTGTATTACACCATACTAACAGACTAAAGAAAATCACACAGTCACATCATTAATGTAGAAAAGAATCTGACAAAATACAAAACCCATTCATGGTAAAAAACAAAACAAAACAAAACAAAACAAAAACAACTCTCAGAAAATGAGAACTAGAAGGAAACATCCTCCACTTGATAAATAATATCTACACAAAAACCCTACAGTTAACATTATACTTAATGTTGAAAGACTAACTGCTTTCCCCCTAAAACAGGGATCAGGGGAAGCATGTCTGTTCTCACCACCATTTAGCATAGTTTTGAAAGTTTAAGTCGAAGCAGTAAGACATAAAAGGAAAAGGAAAAGTGTATACATATGAAAGGAACAAATAAACATATCCCTAAGTGCAGATGCTATGACTGTCTTTGAAGAAAATGCCAAGGAACCTATAAAACAAAAAGAGTTCAGCAAGATGGCATGATACAAGATAAACATACAAAAATAAATAGTATTTCTACATACTAGTAATGAACACATGAATACGGAAATTTAAAAAAATACCATTGGCAATTGTTTAAAAAAATAAATACTTAGGTGTCAATCTATCAAAACATGTACAGAACTTGTAGACTGAAAACTATGAAATGTTTACAAAAGAAATATAAGAAGATCTAAATAAACGGAGAGACACACCGTGTCTATGGGCTAGAAGACCCCACATGGTAAAGATGGTGCTTTTCCCCCTACTGATCATAGCTTAAATGCAATCCCAATCAAAATCTCAGCAGAATTTGTTGTAGATACCAACAAATTGATTCTAAAATTGACATGAAACTACAAAAGAAGTAGGATAGCTAAAACTATTTCTAGAAAGAAAAATAAAGTTGTAGAACTTACGTGATCCAATTTTAAGATTTGCTATAATATTTAATAATCAGAAAAGTATGGTATCTGCAAAAAGACTGAAACCTACAGTAACAGAACAAACCGTCCAAAAATAGACCTAAACAAATATGACTGATGATCTTTCACAAAAGTACAAAGGCAATTTAACAGATGAAGGAAAGTCTTCCTAACAAATTGTGATGGAACACATTAACATGCAAAAAACATGAACCCTAGCCCATTTGTCATATTATTTACAAAAATCAATTCATAATAGATCACAGACTTTAATAAAAGACGTGAAATTATAAAATTTTTGATGAAAACATAGGAGAAGATATCTGTGACCTTGGTGTAGGCAATGGGTTCTTAGATATGACATCAAAAGTATGAGTCATAAAAGAAAAATAATAAGTCACACTTTTTCAAAACTAAAAGTTTTTACTCCATGAAAGATACCTTTTAAAGATAAAAAGACAACTTAGAAAAAGAGAGAAAATACTTGCAAATCACATATGCGAAAAAAGAATCGTAAACTCTCAAATTCAACAATAAGGAAAAAAAAATCCTATCAAAAATGGGCAAAAAAATCTGCATAGAAACTTTACCAAGTAAGACATGTGGGTGGCAAATAAGCACAAGAAAAGCAGCTAAATATTATCCATTAAGAAAATGCAAACTAATCACAAAATGAGATACTAATATTAAAATGGCAACACACACACATACACACCCCCTGTGAATGTTCATAGAGCTTTATTTATAATATCAATGAAACGAAATATAATGTAATATAAATACAAATCTGGAAGCATTCCATGTCCTTCAACAGGTGAATGGATAACAAACTGTAGACCAGCTATCCAATAGAATACTACTCAGCAGTAAACAGGGACGGACTGTTGACACATGCTACAACATGGCTAGAAGGCAAAACCATTACGCTCAGTATAAAAAGCCGATCCCAAAAGATCACATACACACTGAATGATTCCATTTACACGCCACTCTAGCAAAGCTAAACCCCAGGGGTGGAAAACAGAGCAGTGGGTGACAGAGGTGGGGGAGGGGGAGGGCTTGAGTAAAAGGGGCTACATGTGGGAACTTTCTGAGGTAACAGAATTATTCTAAGTATTTTGTCTGTAGTGGTGGTTGCACAAATCCATGCTTGTGTTAAAAGTCATAGAAGTCTATCAAAAAAGTGAGGCCGGGCGCGGTGGCTCACGCCTGTAATCCTAGCTCTCTGGGAGGCCGAGGCGGGCAGGTCAGGAGTTCGAAACCACTCTGAGCAAGAGCGAGACCCCGTCTCTACTATAAATAGAAACAAATTAATTGGCCAACTAATATATATAGAAAAAATTAGCCGGGCATGGTGGCGCATGCCTGTAGTCCCAGCTACTCGGGAGGCTGAGGCAGCAGGATTGCTTGAGCCCAGGAGTTTGAGGTTGCTGTGAGCTAGGCTGACGCCAGGGCACTCACTCTAGCCTGGTCAACAAAGCGAGACTCTGTCTCAAAAAACAAACAAACAAAAAAAAAAACAGTGAATTTTACTTTATGTAAGTTTGAAAAGTAAAAAAAAAGTATGAAGGTAGAACTGAGATCTAGACAACAATATGGTTTAAATCAAGGAGGGAAGGTGATTGGAGTTTAGTATTCTAAGCTCCTAGTACAGATTTTGTTATGCTACATAAAGGCTACATCAAGGCTACCACTAAAAGAGTAAAAATGGAGCATATATCTTCAAAAATAATAGAGGCAAAATAATAAAAACTTAATGATTGAAAACAAATGAAAGAAAAAAAAATGGTGGTAGCTACAGTAATATATAAAAAAATACAAAGCACAAAGTAAAATAGTAGACTCGTGTTCAAATCTATCACAAAATATTTTAATATAAATGGATAAATATTACAGTTAAAAGCTAAAGATGTTCGGCTCAGATGTTAAAAATATAGCTCTATGCTAACAATAAAAGCTGTCTCTAAAACACAAATAATCAGAAGTTTGAAGGTAAGAAGAGAAAAAATAAAAACACATACAACACTATTTCTAATTAATATAATAGACTTTGAGGGGGGCAAACATCAGAAGGGAAAGAAGACAGCAATATACTGACAGAACGGCTTAACTTGTCAAGAAGTTATAGGAATTCTGAACTTGAGTCTACTTGATAAGAATCACAAAATATATAAATCAAAAGTGACAGAAGCTCAGGAGAGCCCTGACAATTTTACCATAATGGAAGATGTCATTATTTCTCCTTTAGTTAGAGAAGCAGGGTAGGAAAAAAGTTAGTGAAGACATAGAGGATTTGAAAAACATACCAGAATTTATTACATAGACATACATAGAACTCTGACTCTAATCATAAAAAATATAAAATCTTCTCATACACACAACAATTTATTTCCAAAAATTAAACACTTAGTGGCCTAAAAAGCATATCCCAGCAAATATCAAAGGACAGGAGCCACACAGGTATGGTCTCTGATCCCAAAGCAATTTAGGTTGAAATAAATAACAAGCAAGTAAAACTAAAAATAAACAAATTTGGAAATTTTAAAATACTTCTAAATAGCTCATAGGTAAAAAATGATTATTATTAGGAATTTAAAATATTTAGAACTGAAAAACAATGAAAATACTGCATATCAAACTTGTCAGATAATGAAGTGATATTTAGAAAAGATATAGAAACTCAATTGCTTATAATAGACGAGAGACTGAAAATACTTGAGAAGTATAAACAGAAAAAACATCCAGAAATGAGAAGAAAGAAACCAATGAAGAGAAGAAATTAGAAAAATAGAAAAAAATCACATAATTCTTTGAAAAAACAAACAAAATAGCAAACCTCTAAAAGATTTATTCAGGGAAAAAAGACAGAAGGAATATATAAATGTTAATAATAGAAAATAAAATTAGAATATAAACAGAGATGGTACAGAAATTAAAAAGATGAATGAAACTTATGCACAATTTTTTTTGAACATTTAGACAAAATGGCCAACTACTTAGAAAATAAAAGCAAGCCAAAATTGACTTCAAAATACATAGGAGTCTGCATAGCTCTATAAACATGAGAGAAATTAAACTAGTCATTAAACATCTTTCCCAAAAGAAAATAGATCAAATGCTTCACAGGTAAATTTTTAAGAAGTGTTTCTTTCTAAACATACACAAACTCTTAAAAAAGGAATAGAAAAAGAAATAACAGTGCAACTCAGAACAGACAAGCATAACTTTATACAAAATCTAGAAAAGGCAGTGCAAGGGAAATCATAGATCAGTGTCATATAGTAAATATGATACAAAAGTCCTTAACAAAACAAAGTAGCATATTTTATAAACAACTTAGATTAATTGCTACAATGTAAGAGTGGTTTAACTTCAGAAATCTGCAAGTGTAATTTATCACATGGACAACTTAAAAGATAAAAACAATACTATTTCAAAAATTGCAAAGTAGTTAATAAAATTTAATGCCTGTTCATGAAAAAATATAAAAAATGAAAAAAACTTGATTTTTCAAGTACTTATAAAACATTATTTTTAATGGAAATATATTAAAAACATTGCCTTTATAATCAAGAATAAAATTAGGATTCCCAGCTCAATAAGCAACTAAAATAGAAGATTTTAAAACTAAAAAGGAAGAACCTAAACTGAAATAATTTTAAGATTATATGTTTGTCCACAAAGAAAATCCAAAGTAATCTATAAAAGTTATTATAAATAATGAAAGTTTTGAAAGGGGTCTGGATATAAGATCAATACAACAAAAATAGTATAACTATTAAATACTCAAAAAATCTAATTCAAAAAAGAATTTAACATAGCAAATAAACCTGGGATACATTTAATGAAAGATGGGCAATATCTTTATGGTAGAAAAATTTAAAAACTAGTAAAATACATTAATAAAGGCAAATAAGAGATATACTATATTAATGAATGGAAAGAATCAATTTTATAAAGATATCAGTTCTCTTCCTATCAATGCAACTTCAAAGAAAAATCACAATAAGGATTTAAAAAAATAATTTAACCAGCTGAATCTAAAATTTATATGGAAATGCAAAAGTTTAAGGAAAAAACAAGATTATTATTCTTAAGAAGAATAAGTTGGGGAAGTTTCACTACCAGACACTGAAACTTATTAAAGTCACAGTAACTAAGAAAGTATTATATCAATGTTCCAACTGGTCACTGGAACGAAAGAGCATGTCCAGGAATAGACTCACACAAATGTGGAACAATGACAGATGAGAGGGTGTTATCTAAGGTTGGGGAAGAAGGACAGGAGAAATTAGTTATTTAATAAGTAGTGCTGGGTCAGGTATTTATCCATATGAGAAAAAAAGAAAGACATAGCATTTCTATTCCACACCATGCACAGGTCCCAATGAATTCAAGACTTAAATTTAAAAGGTGAGATATTAAAACTTTTAGGGAAAAAAATATAGAATATCTTATATTTCTGACCATGGAATGATACTTTTGAAAATAAAATGTAAAGAAGACTAACCATAAAAGATTAATATATTTGCATTAAAATTGCTATGATGGTTAAAAAAGAAAATATAACTGCCAAAGGATTAATATTCGGACTATACCAAGATTTCTCACAAGACAAGGAGAAGAAGAAAAATCAACTCTATTAAAAAATGGGCTAAAGGCTAGCACTCTTTAAAGGAGGAAATAGTAATGGTCGACAAATACATAATATCTTGGTCAATGTCATTAGTAATCAGGAATATTAAAACCACAAAGAGATACCATTTTGGTGAAAATGTAGAAGTCTGAGAATTCCAAATGGTGAAGATACCCAGTAATGGGAAGCCCCACAGACTGCTACTATAAGTATAAATTGCTAAAAGCACTTCAGAAAACAATGTCATTATCTTGTACGTTTGACAATGAAACTCCACACCCAAATGAAAGATCTTTTAACAGAACAGTATTTCCTGTTATTGTTTGATGCATTAAATTGATTTCACCACCCCTAACAGGCTGGAACCTGCATTCAAAAAATAGTCATCAAGAGGAGAATAAAGAAACTGGAATACAGTCACATAACAACATGTCATACAGTAATAAAAAGCAATCAAATAAAATTACCCAAACAACATGAGTAAATCTTAGAAATACAATGCTGATCAGAAAAAAAAAATAACAAAAGGACTACCTGAATGATAATACCATTTCGCTAAAGCTCAAAACCAAATACCATTAAACAACATATTGTGAAGTGATATATACATATGTAGTGAAATGAAAAGAAAGCAAGAGAATAATAAATACAAAATTTAAAATAGTGATTATCTCTGCGAAAGAGAGGAAGATAGGATTTGGGAATGAAATACAGGTGGATTCAACAGAATCGGTAATGTTTTGGATCTGAATTTGTGTAGTAGGTTCATGACCTTCTTCTTAATCTGTTTCATAATATATATATATATATATGAATATATGTGATCTGCACATCAAATTATAGATAATACAAACATTAACAAAAACCAAGCACTAGTTATTTAAGCACAAACTTTGTATAAATGATTCCCACAAGACTAAAAACAAACAAAAAAACCTATGATCAATTAGGTCCTCTATATTCTGGTTTAAATATATATTTATACTACATACATATTTTTAAACTGTAACACTTTCTTTAAAGTTGTTACTAATTTTTGCTTAAAAATAAGTGCGGAATTTTAGGGAATCCTGACAGCTAGCAATAGCAATTACACATTAACTACCTGTAAATTACAATAACCAATAAAAGCATTGTAGCACTGCTGAAGGGAGAGCTTGTGGAAGGCAAAAGATATTATTGGGCTAGAGAGAAATTCTGCTCAACTTTGCTCTCAAAAAGTTGGGGTCATAAACTCATTTGAAGACCAAAAGGATTTAAGAAACTTTTAGAACATGTTTTACTACCGACGATGGAAAAACTCATCAATGTTGAGTGGAAAAGAGCAAAGGATGTCACTGAGCCCAATTTTCCACTCATCTGAGACTTCCATGCTTCAAAACTCCTGAAGCACTTCAGCAGAGCATTAAAGACCAGACCCACCCGAGGGGGAAGCTAATTGTCAATGAAAGGCAGCAGCCTAACAGGTGATGCTATTTATAGGAAGGCTTCTATTTTAGGCTTCATCTTTGCAAATGAAAGACAGACCACCATTCATCATCAAGACAATGAATACTATACACCATTTTCAAGGGATGAGTCATTCCATCCATTCCAGAAGATGACAGGCACTGCAAGTAGATGACATCTGGGTACAAGTCATGTCTTTTTTATTTTAATTTTTTTACACAACAGACTTAAAAGCAAAGCAGAGCCTGGGCAAACTGATCTAAAAATTGAACACCGTTCTACTTATGAGCTTCAGAAGAACAATCGACAGCGCCCATAACAATCTTGACTGTCACCAGTGTTACACATCAGCTTGTTAGGTCCCAGCAGTATTTCCCAAAATGTGTTCCATAGGAAAACCTCTCATAAGGACGCTTTGAAGGAAAAGGTTTGGTGAGCAAATGAGTTAGGGAAACACCGAATACAACATTCTCCATTAACGGAGTCCCATTAAAATATTAAAGGCTCTGAAAAGTGTCACAATGAATAAAATGGCTTAATTTTAGCTAACCTGTCATTTCCCAGTCTACAAAAATATGAAAACATATTTCATGTAGCACCCAATTAATAACTACGAGGTAGTTGAATACCAGGTACTGAACACATGCTAGGAAACAGGAGGATGAAGAAAATAATCAGTATGGTACCTCTTGACTCTGGAAATCTTCCCCAACACGCTACCCAGCAGTTCTGGACTCATCACAAAATGACACTTACTTGGACTGGAGTCAAGCAACAAGGACTCTGCTGCCATCAGAGAAGTCACTGAAGGAAGTGGCGAGGCTGCTTTTAAAGCACAGATAGTCTTACTACAAACCATTTCAGGTAAGTCACCAAGTGATGCAACACCGACGAAACTGTCAAATCTCCTTAATTTTATTTCAATAATATTTTGAGCACCAATTGCTCCTTATTTATTTATTTATTTATTTGAGACAGAGTCTCACTTTGTTGCCTAGGCTAGAGTGAGTGCCGTGGCGTCAGCCTAGCTCACAGCAACCTCAAACTCCTGGGCTCTAGCAATCCTGCTGCCTCAGCCTCCCGAGTAGCTGGGACCACAGGCATGCGCCACTATGCCCGGCTAATTTTTTCTATATATCTTAGTTGGCCAATTAATTTCTTTCTATTTATAGTAGAGACAGGGTCTCGCTCTTGCTCAGGCTGGTTTCGAACTCCTGACCTTGAGCAATCCGCCCGCCTCGGCCTCCCAGAGAGCTAGGATTACAGGCGTGAGCCACCTCGCCCGGCCTATTTATTTATTTTTTATTTGAGACAGAGTCTCACTTTGTTGCCCAGGCTAGAGTGAGAGACATGCCGTCAGCCTAGCTCACAGCAACCTCAGACTCCTGGGCTCAAGGGATTCTCCTGCCTCAGCCTCTTGAGTAGCTAGGACTACAGGCATGCGCCACCATGCCCGGCTAATTTTTTTTGTATATATATTTTTAGTTGGTCAATTAATTTCTTTTCTATTTTGAGTAGAGACAAGGTCTCGCTCAGGCTGGTTTTGAACTCCCCGACCTCGAGCAATCTGCCCGCCTCGGCCTCCCAGAGTGCTAGGATTACAGGCCTGAGCCACAACGCCCGGCCTAATTGCTCCCTTTCTATGTGCATAGTCCCAAACTAGGACTAAGCCCTGGACTGCCACACAATATTTTTAACCATCTCCCCATCTCCACCTCCCACTCATCCCTTCCAGGGGTCCTCAAACTTTTTAAACAGGGGGCCAGTTCGCTGTCCCTCAGACCGTTGGGGAGTGCGGCGCATATTCCACACATGCGCACTGTGGGCCCGGGGACAAGTCGGCTGCTAAGCAGGACAGGCAGCGGCAGCAAAAACACCCAGCGGGGCGGATAAATGTCCTCGGCAGGCTGCGTGTGGCCCCCAGGCTGCAGTTTGAGAACCCCTGCTTAGACACTCTCCCTAAAATGCCGCCCAGGACTCCCTACTGCCTAATGCCTAGGAGGCTCTCTGTGAGTGCTGTACAAGCATCGTGTCACCGTTCTAAAACTTACGAGATTTAACTGCGTATGGCGAGACACACAGGGACGTGTGAAGAAGTTGTCATGAAGAAGTTTATACTCACAGACCCCTAGAATCAGGGGCACAGGCACGTGGGGAGGTAACCAAGACCAGCTTTGGTCGGAAGGCAGAGAACGCAGGCGGAAGGATGGGCAAAAGCGTTTACTGCAGTTTGGTGGAAAGGAATAAGTAAAGCGAAGCAAGCAAGCTGAGCAGGTTTAGGACGGGATAGCTTTAATAATTTTGGCAGGTTCTGGCCTACAAGGGTGGTCCCTACTTGTCCAGTAACTGGGCCCAGAATGATTTAGGGCTGGGGGACCGTGGCATGCATTGAATGCTTTGCACATCAGCACGCGCTCGCAGGCAAGTTGTTTGCTCTCTCTAGAAGGGAGCTAGCGCAGGGAAGGGCGGTCTCTCCCACTCAGTGAGGCCCGGGATGCCAGAACAAGAACACAGAAAATAAGTAAAGACAATTAACAAAAATCACTCATTTCCTAAAACAATCTGCAAGGTGTTATGCCCAACTTTTTGTATGAGAAAATTAGGCTACTCCAAATTAACTCGTTGCCTTAGCACAATATACCAAAGGGCTGTGTCCGGGTCTGCAGCAGCAGCATCACTTGAAACTTGCCAGAAATGCAAATTCTCAGGCCCCGGCTCAGACCTACAGAATCAAAAATCCTGGGAGTGGGGCTCAGCAATCGATGCTTTCACTAGTCCTCCAGGTGATCCTGGTACATGCTAAGAACTACTGGGGTATGGAAGAAAATCTCTAATCCATGATCTGGAGCCCGCCCATTCTGAATCTGCAAATGCATCTCCTTCAAGGTCTTCTACATTTCCCCCATTTTCCTACCCCCAGCTATTTCCAGTGCCCAATTCTGTCCCTCCCCAGCTCTGTCCTGCCCGATATACTCTACACTCCAGGCCCACCTAACCTTCCCTTGTTCCCCAAATAAGTACCCCTGGGATTCATATCACATATGCACAGTGCTGTGGCAAAGCAAGCACTCTACACATGCTTACAAACATGGAATATGAACTTGATCCTTTGGGCACAACTGTTTCCTCACCTTGTCCTGCTCATTGCGGCAGACTCTCTTAAATGGCACTCCCATGCCCACCTCCACCCACTCTGCTTTGCTGCTGCCACTACAGAGGGTGGAAGACCAATACTGTCCCAGTTTCCTCTGACACTAGGAGTACCCATGTAACCTGCTCTTAGGTCATGAGACAAAAATGGAAGCATGCTGCAGGGCCATCTGGGAAAGCTTTGCTTTACTGATAACAATGACTAGGATTCAGCTGCCAGACTCTTTCTCTTCTTCCTATTTTGAATGCAGACATGATGGCAGGAGTGGCAGCAGCCATGATGTAACCATTAAGACTTGGCAAAGAGATGTAAGAGTCAACGTCACAGAGTCATTGATCCAATTCCAACAACCATTTGTGCTTGGACTTATTTTCGAGAGAAATAAATTATTTCTAAAGCCATTCTAGCTAGGGGTTTCTATTACTGAATCTCAAGGCAATCCTAGCTCAATACATTGGCAGCAAAGGGTCACATTTTAAGATTAATTTTGCTCTTAGTAAAAGTACAATTGTTTGAGGCTCTTAAAATCGAGCAATTGTTAACTTTTCCCTAAAGCTCCTCATATAATACTAAGCTGTACAGGAATATACACTAGAGGGGTGGTTTTGAGAGTCACTGAGAAAGGCTTCCTGGAAGGGGTGTGCATGGGCAAGCCTTGAAGACTGGGTAGGATCTGCCAGGCCAAGACATGAAGAAGGTCTGAAATGGCAAGGCAACCGCCACAAGCAGTCCCTTAGCAGCAATGAAAGGCTATTAAATAAAGATAATTAAATTAACGAGGGGAAAATTACCTCTTGGGCATTAGGGCACAAGAAAGGAGATGGGAAAAACAGTGGCAAAGTTATTCTAATATTGGAACAAACCCTGTGTTTTCAAAACAACATTACAGCAGAACCGGCTAAACAAAGAGAATTCTTATTAAAAAAACAAAAACATTCTTAACTTGTTTCTTCTGAGACATTCAAGAAGAAAAAGGCACCTATAAAACAAAAATAAGATGCTATGAAAAAGTGCAATCAAAGAACAGGAAAGACTTTTGGATGTAAATGCTAATAGAAGTTCCTAGAAAAATAGAATGGGGAAAATTATAAGAAAGAAAGAGAGAGAAATATTAATTTTCACAGAGCTAAAGAGACACACAAGTCCTCAAACTGAAAGGATGTGGGCTATGAGGACTAGAGTGAGAAACAAAGAAGAGATCCTAAAAAGCTGTCAGAGAAGAGGAAGCCATCAAGCTGTAAAAATCAGTAGCAGAATTTATCAGCAATAACTGATGCTAGCATATGACAGAGGAATTCCAAAGATGTGAATGAACATTCATTTGAATAAAAAAAAAATTTATTAGGTAACTTATCAGTCAAATACAGAGGCAAAACAAAATCATCTTTAAGTGGAGAAAGGGAGGTTGCCTTCCTTTCTGAGAAAGTTCCTTGAGGATGGGCTCCAGAAAAATAAGCTAAAACCTTAATCCAATAAGAAACGACAGAACCAAACCTGAGTCCAGCAAGAAGAAATCTTAGGGTGTCAGACCAACAGGAGGCTTAGAAATCAGTCAATCCAAATTAGAATTCAGCAGGCTCCAAGATGAAGGAAGCAGTCAAAATAACAGATGGAATGAGTACACCGGAAGATATGAATGCATATGATTCTCCTGATAGGAAAAACAAGATAGTCCATAAAATTCCAGGCCCTCCCCCCCCAAAAATGTGCAAGAAAGTTAGAATTCAAATATAAATCAAAGTAAAGTGATGTAGTATGATTGAATAATTTGTAGAATACATGAAAAGAGACTCCATTTGACTTTGGCACTAAGAACTTTCTCCTTCACGTGGAACAGGTATCTTCACTGCAGAACCACAGAGAAGAGAACATAATCAACACGCTACTTAGGTCTAAAATGAACGACATTTAAGTAGCCATAACGGAAGTACTTAATTCACTTTTGAACTTTTAGAATCAACCGACAGACAAGGCAAAAAATGATGATGATTACGGGATAGAATGATGTAAATTGTATCAATCTTCAAAATGTAAAAAAAATAAGAGAAGGAAAAAGAGGAAGGGAATGAGGAAAGAAGGGAAGAAAAGAAAGAGAAAGAAAGAGAGAAAAGAAACAGTTGGCCAAAGCCAGAAGGAAAGGGTAGACAAGCCCCAATCCCTAATACTCGGTAAAGGCAGTCAAGAGAAACTAGACCGTCCATGCCAGCTGCAGAGAGGTTTGGATATAAGTAAAAAGGTAATATGACAATTTAAAAAGTGGATATGAAAGAGGATGTGGGTGGTATAATAGAATCAAAACCTCATCTCATCAGCTGGAAGCATATGGTGTGTAAAAAACGTGTGTGTGTGTGTGTGTGTGTGTAGACTAGCAGTATGAAACTACCACTCAGAGATGGCGGAAGGAAACCACCCCAGGAACTGAACACAGAAGCCATTAAGAGGCGCTGTCTCCAGGGAGCAGGACTGGGAGCTGGATCCGGTAGGAGGGCCGATACCTTTTCATTATAAACACTTCTCCACTACTTGATTTTTTAAAACCACATCCACCTATTGTTTTGATTTTGTTTTTTTAAAGGACAATATCCAGGGTTGCTGGGGGTCCGGAAATAGGCGTGCTCCTCCATGGCTATTGGAAAGACTCTCTGGTACAACTCCTCTTGAGGGAAATTTAGCAATATGTATTAAAAGCCCTCAAATGTAAAAGCCCTTTCTGGAAGTAATTTAAGTGCAGAAATTCATCCTGAAGAAATAATTGAAGATGGAAAGAAAAGTCATCAGATCACCGCTCCATGAAGGTCTATGTCTGTCCCCAGCCCCCTTTCACAGTTTGGATTGGGGGAAAAAAAATCCAAAGATTTTTTCCAAAAATCCAAAGGAGGCTGTTTAAATAAACGGGCTTTTATTTAAGCATTAAAAATGACAATATTCATTTGACATGTAAAGCTACTGAAGATATAGTCAGCATGAAGTGGCAGACTACAAACCAGTATGCAAAGTAAAAAAAAAAAAGTTACATATATAGGAGAAGGGAAAAAATATGTAAGGTATATGTCAAAGTGTTACTAGCCTGCTCTCTGTTCTTGTTTTACATTTTCTAATTCTTCTACAATGAACATTACATGTATTATAAAATGTGCTGCAAAGCTGGTTGTGGGAAGGAGAAGGGGGAAGCTTTTGTTTCATGGGGACAGGACTTCGGTTTCACAAGATGGACAGTGTTCTGTCAATGGGTGGTGGAGACAGCTGCACAACAACGTGACTGTATGTGACTGTACGTGACACCTCTGCACTGTGCACTTAGGAATGGTTCAGATGGTAAATTCTAAGTTGTATGTATTTTACCATAGTTTTAAAAATACAATATATCAAAAAATAAAAATAAAAATATTATAAAGTTAACCAAAACATTTTATATGCATGGAATAAATTTATGAACAAACCAAATTATGGATGACATATCTTAATACTGAGGTTAACCAAAAGACTACACTTGTACGTGGAGTTTTAAAAGTGTTACATATATTTTAGATTCTCTCCAAATGTTACTTTTCCCCTAGTCCTAAAAATGAGAATTTTCCTGCTGGTTTTAAAATATCCAGGCATTATTTTTAAATCTCTAATCCAAATCCTACCAATTCTTCATTATTCTCTGAGTCCTTCCAACAATAGGAATCTTTCCCAAGCATGTTTTCTAGCCTTAAGGTTAATACTTTCTTCACAAAAATAAGATGTTTAAACCTCAAAGGTCTTGACATTTATTATGTTAAATCCTTGAATATCTATTTTTGTGTCCTCCAAATAATTTTATGCTCCTTTACAATAAGAATATATATATATATATATTTCTTATGCATGTATATTTAAAATATCTTTTTGGCTTTTTAATCCTCATCACTTATTGTACGTGGACCAGGGTTGTGAAGAATGGGCTTTCCCTGTGATCTTGGAAGTGGTTTTGGGATATGGATATGGTGCTCTTCGGGTTATCTGATCTCTGTAGTTGTTATGGGCTGAATTGTGTCCCCCCAAAATTTCACATATTGAAGCCCTAAACCCCAGTACCTGCAAATGTGGGTACCTACATTTGGGGAGACAGGGTCTTTAAAAAAGTGATTAAGGTAAAATGAAGTCACGAAGGTGGGCCCTAATCCACTACGACTGGTATCCCTATCGAAGAAGAGGAGAGGACAGGGACACACACACAGGGAGGACTCTGTGAAGACACAAGGGGAAGGCGGCCATCCCCAAGCCAAAGAGAATCCTGCAGACACCTTGATCGTGGACTTTCAGCCTCTAGAACTGTGAGAAAATGTTTTCTGTTGTTTAAGCCCCCAGTACTTTATTACGGGTAGCACATGCAGGTTCGTACAGGAGTGTATTTATTCTTCATCTTCCGTAACAATTCTCCGTCCCTGTGGATTCCAAGAGTTCTGGGACCTTCATGGCTTTAAGCCTTGCTTCCAACACAACCATGGAGGCGCAGGACGGAGTAAGAAGTGTTCTGAGCACTAAAGCGCGCCATCCCTCCGCTCCCGGTTTTGGTGCCGCTTGTCAGCCCACAGCATGACTCTGGGTGAACAGCACCTTACACATCAACGTGAGCAAAGTGTCCCAGGAGGATTCCCAGCCCTCCCTCAGAGTCTTTTTCTTGATATCTGTCATGGAAGAAAGGTTCTCTGGGGCGGAGTTCAAGTGTGATTCTCTCTAATGTGTAAGGACGGACTCAATGACTCGCCAAGGTCTTTTTCTAGCCTAATTCTCTTACCACAGTTTTAAAGATAAGCCTGTGATCAAGCCCAAGGGAATACAGGTCTCCAAGGCACAAGTCTGCCATGCTGAAAATGCAAAGCATGCTGGTGCACGGTTCCTGTATGGTTTTCAAATTGCACCTTGGGAAGCCCGTGCCCCCAACCCCCACCCCATTTCACTAAGCAGGACCATGGAGAGACAGCACATGATGGGGTAAGAGGACTAAGACCAGCGGCGTGGACTTACTCTCCACGCACACACCTACTGTCCTCCTGCACTTGTAGCCGGGTAGGGCTACAAGCAACGAGTACAACGCTATTTTGCCAGGAAGGCAGCTATTCCCTGACTACCTCCATGAGAAGACAGAAGAGTCCAGCCCAGACAAAACAAAATGAGTGCTTTGTGGCCCCTCTTCTGGTATCCTTCCCCAAACCCCGGAATCCTTCTGGAACTGTCTGTCAGCTCCTTCTTGTAACTGTGCCCTGTCATGTTTCCTTGTGGGTGAGAGGTGACTATGCCAGATCACTCCTCTCACTTCCTGGGATCCCACATCATTTCTCGAGTGTGACTCAATCAATCTCCGAGCCGCACTGTTGCAGGGGATCAAAATATGCCACCCCATACACAATATGCCACTTCTGCATACGGATTATTTTGAGCTGGAGGCAAACGAGAATCAACAAACGCAGAGAGAAGCCCCTTCTCAGAGCTGCCCTCATCTGATCCAAAGCAGAAACTCCTGAGAAATAAAGGCTTCCATAAACTCCCTCTCCCAGGGAAGCTTTCTGGCTGTCGGCACCAAGACAGACCTGTCAAACACTGCTAAGACGGTCCTTATCTTTCATGAGTTTCCCCATATATTTACCTTCCCACGGTCTGGGTTTTAAGGGCCTGGTGTAGGCTCCTAAAAGCCTAAAAACCTTCTTCCTTTGTTTCTTCACCTCTCTACAAACTTACTGTACTTTGCCAAGGTGCTTTTGTGAGCCCAAGTTCTAACTATCCTTTGAGTTACTCCTCATCACTGAGTTCTTCCCCTGCATATATGCACTCTGCCCGTGCTAATAAACTATTCTTCTCTTGTTAACCTGTCTTTGCCAGTTTAATTCCCAGGGCCCCAGGCAGGACATTTTTTCCTCACCTGCAATGTGCAGGCTTTTTGGCAGATATGCAGCCATAAGTGAAGTTAGGCCGATGCTGTGAGGTGTAAAGGCAAGGGACTTACAGGGAAAACTTTTCCAGGCAAAGTAAGTTTGCCAAACCCCAGTTTGCCTGGGGCCAAAAACATCAAGGGAGACAGCAAGCTACAGACCTGCAGCTCACCTACTGAGGATTAGCCATCTCCCGGCTGCAGGGCAACTTCCCAGATGAGGATATGGGACCCTGGAGCTGATCCATAAAGGAACTTCCCACTACTACCGTAACATCATGGTGAAACTTCCTCTCTATCCGTAGGTCAGTAATTCTGTCCTCCCACCCGGCTGCTCCACTTCCTCCCCCATCCGTGAGAAGGGAGTGTTTAGAACACGTTTATTTTTCCAGTGTCCCTCCCACAGCCCCAATGCCCACCCCACTCCTGAGTTTGGGTGAGATTTGACTTCAGGCTGTCATTAGGGTTTTCCCTCACAGTTTGTCTAAACTGTTGGAACCATCATTACTTAACATACAGTATAAATTCCTGGTAAAAAGCATCTCATCTCTTTATACATATTCACCACAAGCTTCACTGCTCACTACTGTTCCCTGTCCTCTTCTGCAGTGTCTTGAGATCTCTATGGGAACTGATATTTTATCAATTGTTTTCCCCAGATAAATTTCGTAAGTAACAGCAAACTCTAGGCCGTTATGCCCAAACTCCAAGGCCTTCATGAGTCAAACTTGCAAAAACAAAACAAAAAAATGGTTATTGGGCTTGACACAGGATGTCTGATCACAACCTTTTTGTCCTAATAATCTACAGATACTGTTCTACCATCTTCTTCTGCCTTCCAGTATTGCTGATGAGAAGTCTGATGTCAGTCTCATTCTCTTAATTCTGCCTGTCTAGATGTGTATAATTTTCTCTTTATCCATATAATTCTAGAATTTCCCCAGGAAATGTCTACATGTAGCGTGAAATATCCATTAGCTCTGCCTGACTTTTCAACTCAGAGAACTTTTCTTCTACTTTTATTTAAGTATTACTCCTCTCCTATCTGGCCTTTTCTCTCCTCCAGGTACTCCTGTTATTCTTCCGTCTCTTGAATCTGTTCTCCAAGTTTCTTATCTTCTCCCTCTACATCTCTGTGCCCTTCAGAATAGTCATTATGTTCTCCGCAGGGATCACTTTCTTACTACCTCTGAAAAACAACTTTATAATGTGGAAACAATGCTTTTAGTTCCACTCTTTTATTTCTTTGCACGATAATCATCCTTCCTATTGCATTTTGTTAAAAGAAGTCCTCTTCCATCTCCGTATTCAGTGGTCTATTTCAACGGGCAGCCAGATTTCTAGTTTAGGGTTTATGCTCATGACTTCACGTCTCTAAGGCGACCTCACCGAGCTGTGACGTTTCTCTGCCTGCTCACAGCTGCGAGATCCCACGGCACCTGCTCAGGATGGGCTTCTGGTGCAGAGCAGTGAAACAGCAGATGGGGAACACCACAACTTCTCAGCGGTGGTGTTGAAGGAGTCAGGGGAGGTACTGGAAGCGCACTGGGTACAGACACTGATAATTTCCTCATCACAAGGAGTCATTCAAACCTCCCATTCAGTCCTCTTTGAATCTCTTGAGGCCAACAGGATCAAACAGCTCCTTCAAGACAAACAGTGGTTACCCCAAGGCTTGAAAAGATGGTAACACACTAGCCTCTCAATTCAACCAGTGAAGGAGGGAGGGAGGGAGGGAAGAAAGAAAGAAAGAAAAGAAGGAAAAGAAAGAGAAAGAAGGAAAAAAAAGAAAAAAGAAAGGAATGAAAGAAGAGAAAAGAAAAGGAGAGAAGGACAGAAAGAGAAGGAAAGAAAGGATGAACTGAGCCCAGCACTGTCTCTCATCTCTGGATATCCTAGATTAAATCCTGGCCCGAGACACACTGGAGCAGTACTCCAGTCCCAAATGCCCTGCCAGAGCCCTTCCACCCCTCTATTAAGAGGCTAAGTTTATTTTTATTCCCCTGAAACTGGGAGGGTCTTTGTGGCTGCCTCATCACATACAACATGGCAGTAATGGCATCCCAAGCTAGGTCACAGGGGTGCTCAGTGCTGGACCCCAGCTCCCATGCCGTGAGGAAGCCCAGGCCACACGGAGCGGCCACCAGCTCCAGCTGAGGCCCCGGTCGCTGGCCAGCACAGGTGGGCAGACTGGTGAGTGAGCAAGCCTGCAGGCGATGCTAGCTCAGCATTTAAACCCTCACAGCCCATGCTGACTGCAACAGAAATGAGCTGTTCCCTCTGAGCCTTGCCCAAATGGCAGGTTGATGAGGAAAATAAATGTCACGGTTATTTCAAACCACTGGTTTTGGGGTGGTTTGTTGCAGCACATCAGATAACCAGAATAGCCACCATTTTATTTGTTCACTGTGCCATTCCACAGAAGAAACCAGGGACATGTCCTCAGACCGACGTCTCCCTAGAATCCTCCAGGATTTACGCTCTGATGTGGAATTTCCATATTTCTCAAGGATTCAGTGTTGTCTCCAGATCTCTCCTTGGTTTTAAGAATGGCCCTGAGATTCTAGAGCCATCCACTTCTTTGGTACCAAAATGGCAGTGAGAGGTAAAATGGGAGAAAACTGGCATAATATAATAATATTTTATAAAAATATGCTTAGCTAAAGAAGACATGCTAAATGTTATGTCAGTTCTCAGGTTGAGACTCAAATATCTTGAGTTATCTCAGTGAATGACAATACATTTTACAAATTTTAGGGGAAAACATTCTTATGCGAATTCATTTAACTAGGTCAAGGAATTTTAGAAAGGTGGTGTGAAGACTACATAGCTTCTCCAGGTCTCAGTTCCCTCACTGGTTAAGTAAGGAAATTGGGTGCCATGGCCTTTATATTTTTTATTATATATGATTATTATTATTAGAGACAGGGTCTCACTCTGTCGCCCAGGCTAGAGTACAGTGGCACAATCATAGCTTACTGCAGCCTCGAACTCCTAGACTCAAGCAATCCTCCTGCCTCAGCCTTCCAAATAGTTGAGACTACAGGCATGGGGCCACTATGCCCAGCTAATTTTTAAATTATTTTTGTAAAGACAGGGTCTTGCTGTGTTGCCCAGGCTGGTCTCAAACTCCAACTCCTGGCCTCAAGGGGGGTCCTCCTGTCTCAGCCTCCCAGAGCACTAGAATTACAGGTGTGAGCCACTGCGCCCGGCCTACAATGACCTTTAAAAGGGTTCTGGCAGCTCGGCCATCCCCAGGAAGCTTAACGAACACTCATATTCGATACCAGAATGCACTGTGCCCACAACCCCATCATGTCACAGATGAAACCGCTGAGGACCTGACGAGGACCCAGGGGAAAAGCAGCAGCAGAATTCCACCACTGGAAGGTGCCACTGTGAAGCTCTGCCTGTGGAAGACAGAAGCAGGTGTTTTCCAAGACGCTGCACCCTGGCCTCTGAAGAGGGATTCTTCACACCACTCCGCAGGCCTCGGTGGCCCTCGGTGGCCCCTAAGGACATCACCAGACGTGGTCGTGCCTGACCCACCTTTCAGGTCTGCTTTCCTTAACACACTGACTGCCACACAAAAACTCAGAAACTTTTCCTTGAGGCCACAGTGTTTTATTATGAAAACAGAATAAAAACTTTCAATGTAATTTAAAGGTAAACAGAAAAACAAAATTTACTGACCTACTCATTTAATCCATGTTTTTTTAGAGTTAAATCGTCAGTATTAATTGTAACAATAAGAACATGAGCAAGGAAGATTTTATACAGGCTCCAGGCGGCCCTGGGGTCAGGACTAGAGTGAGTCAAACACAAGTCCCACGGCAGTTAACGTGCTATGCTGGGCTCCATTCTTTGGCCGACCCTCCGCTCCTAGAGCCACAGTGGCAGCCGGCAGCTCCAGGCGGAGAGCCTGTCTGCTCGGGAATCCCAGCTGAAGGACAGTCTCTTCCCAACAGACCCAGCGTAAGTCCCAGACTGGAATATCTCTGACGGCAGCAGGCAGAATAACGCTCCCATCCCCCCAAAGTCCACGTCCCAATCCCCAGAGCCTGCGGTGTGGTGGACTTTACAGGACAACAGAGACCTCACACATGTCCACGTGGACCTTGGGGTAGGGACAGCATCCTGGGTTACCCAGGTGGGCCCACTGTTATCCGAGGTGTCACCAAACCAAACTGGGGTTTGCTTGTCCTTTGCAGGAAAGCCAAAGTCTAGAGCTGCAGCCGCATGAAAGGGCTCTACTGCAGGGCCCCAAGCAGGGAGGACAGGCAGCTCGGCTTAAGACCGGAACTTCCCGGTGGCTTACAAGGCAGGAGTGGGCATGTGTCAGGCAGGCAAAATTGCAAAGCAATACATGGAGGCTACACATTGGCCAGACCCAGAAAGGTGGGCTATCCTGAAGTGGGGGGCACGGGTGGATGCAGAGATTCATGTTAAGATGGGTGTGACAGGCCTTTCAGGGGAAATTCAGAACAAAGAATGGCAGCCAGAGTCTATTTCCTCAGTTCCCCCACATCTTTGTTTTCCATCCCCTGGGGGTTTCTGGAAAACAACTCAGGAACACATGTTAAGACGCCATCTTCTAGTTTGCACAGGGAGCCACGGTACCTCCAGACCCTGCCTCACCTGGAGGCCCCTGTTCTCACCTGGTTGCCTACCCACTTTTCAAGGCTAGCCAGGTGCCTGGAACCCCCCTCCCCCCTAATGAGCTAAGAGTTTAGTTTCCTTTATTTCCATGCCCGAGGGCCCAGCAGGCCCCTAAGCACAGTCCCCGCTCTGTCTCAAAGGTCCTTAAAAGTGGAAGAGGAGGCAGGAGAGGGAATCAGAGTGTAACAGACAGGTTGGCTTGAAAAAAAGAGGAAAAAAGGTATATTCTGCCTCTCACTAAAACCGGGCTTCCACGCTCCAGGCCAGGCTGGGCAGGCCAGGGGCGTTTCTTTGTTCTTTTGCACTGCAGGAGAGTGGGGGGGGGGCAGTCCTGGGAGATCCTGGGCAGCCCCAGACCGGTGGAGGGGAGGGTCCCAGCAGGTTCTGGAGATGAAATAATCAGAACCATCAACAGTGGGTGACAACGCCACCCTCCACCTGAGAACCCTCCCCTTTAAAAGCCCTGCATTTTTGCTTGTAGGGGAGGAAAAATTGGATTTTGGGACAATAGCTCTCCTTTTCCCTCGCTTTGCTGGCAAAGAAATAAACCTCTTTCCTTCCCTTCAACTACCTGTCCTTGTTCTTCTCATTCGGCCTCGTGGACAAGTGTGGTGCTTTCGCTAACGAGAGGGAGACGTGACGACAGAGGAGGGCGGAGGGGTGTGACGTGTGGAGGACCGACTGCCACTGCCTCCAAAGATGCGGGAAGGGGCCCTGCGGTAAGAAGGTGCATGGTTGTAGACGCCTGTAAAGTCAAGGACTCTGACTCGCCCCTAGAACCACCAAAAGGGAAGACTGTCCTCCTGACATCTTGATTTCAGCCCCATGAGACCCGCGCCATACTTCTAATCTTGCAGAACTAACTATAAGATAACAAGTCCTTGCTGTTTTACAGTCACCAAGTTTGGGAGAATTTGTTACAGCAGCAACAGAAAAATAATACACCGACTGACCAGTCCAGTTTGATTCACTTGCTCTGCCTGAACTGGGCTACACCCAAAACACACGCCTCCCCTGAATCTGAGGTGAGCCCAACCCCGCTCATACCGCGTGGACCGACGGTGGGGAAGGGAGGGCTCCCCGGAGAACACCAACAGAGGAATGGGGGGCAGAAATAAACAGGCGAAAAGAGAAAAAGAAAACGTTATCCGATCAGTATGAGGACAAACCAGGGTGTTAGGTAGACAGGGAGGGATTCGGGGTCTCCTTAGGGACGAAAGTGGGTGCTGCTGTGATTCACTCCTCCCCCACATGGGCTTTCAGAGAGGCACATGGGATATCTGCATGTGCAATAAGACTCAGGTCACGCAACTCCCAACTGTCCAACCAAAGTGGTTCTATGGTGACATCTGAGCCACCGGCGAGGTCTAATCCAGGCGCTATAAGACAAGACACAAACCATAACCAAGTCCCTTGTTTGCACCCTTCCTTTGGCTCTCCTTCTACTGCGAGGATGGGTCTGGTCCTCATCCGTGGCGCCTGTATCATGCTCTGTAAACCTACGTGTTGCTCTGGTTCTATAATCCTATCTTTCTCTCCTCAGTAAACCCTATTTTCCTGCTTGCCTAACTTTGGTGCGTCTGGTCATTCTTCGGTAGGGAACGTGCCAAGAACCGACATTTCAGACTGAAACCTGACAAGAGGGCCAGAAGAAACCCTGGATGCATCCGTCTCTAGAATACTGAAAGTGTCAGAAAGAACACTTAGGCAGCAGACAGCATTTCAACTTTGCTTTCCCTTGAAGGTTGTAGCGTTTGAACAAAGAAGAAATGCAAATGGAATGGCAGGGTCCACAGGTGGATGGTGTTCAATCACAAGCCTGGATTTCTGGACAGTCTTGTGACAAGGGACAAGAGTATATCCTGCAAATGCTAGAGGCAAGACCTTTGTCAGGGGCCTTGTTAACCTGCTCTGGAAGTCTTTAAAGGGTAAACTGTAGGGGGGAGGAGGGAAGAACCATATAAAACTGCGCAACTGGATAATATAGATATATTAATATTAGTTAATGTATCTTTTTTTTTTTTTTTTTTTGAGACAGAGTCTCACTTTGTTGCCCAGGCTGGAGTGAGTCCGGGAACTATCTTTAGGCCCTGGGCGCCAATCCAACATAGGGGCAGTAAAGCAACGCCAAAATTTTATTTATTTATTTATTTATTTTTTTTTTTACACAGTCTCACTCTGTTGCTAGAATGCTGTGGTGTCAGTCTAGCTCACAGCAACCTCAAACTCCTGGGCTCAAGTGATCCTCCTGCCTCAGCCTCCCGAGTAGCTGGGACTACAGGCATGCGCCCCTATGCCCGGCTGATTTTTCTATTTTTGGTAGAGACGGGGTCTCGCTCTTGCTCGGGGTGGTCTTGAATTCCTGAGCTGTTTTTGTATAGCAGGCTTGGTTGGAATGTTCCATGCATAGGATTTCTGCACCCCCATGCTGTGCACTAATACGTAGCCAAAGGCCTACCACAGGCTTGGCATAAGACTCAGTCCTGTTCTTCCTTCCGAGCGAGAGTGAATGCTGGCATCTCAAGATATACCTGTGCGAGAACCTCCTGGGTCCCTTGCACAAGGAATATTGGTGGTAAAAGTACAAGCGGGATACTGGCAGCCAACCACTAACAGTGGCTGAGTGGGTCTTGTCTGTTAGTGACCCTAGCCCCCAAAAGCAGATTTTGCCCCAAGTCAGACAGAATCTCTAGCAACATCTGTTGATAGTTGCTGAATGAATCTATAAGTCCCCTTTGGAACGGGGCAGAATATACGCAAATAACACGAGCAACCAAAGCAATAAAGTTTGCCTACCTGTTGTAGGCAACATGGTCATGAGTCATTTTCTAGAAAAGATAGCTCCACACCATTCTACCATTACAGAATAATTCACCAGGACAGCGGCACTAGCAAGGCATCTTTTTCTCCACAAGACTATATATCCATGTTAACAGAAAAAGAACAGACACTTCATGGGCCATGTCTGTGACCATCTGTGCAAAGGTAGCAAGGGAGAGAATCTACTGTATTCTCTCTGGGCCATGGCCAGTCCCACCGCTGCCCAGTCCCTGTGGAGCCCAGATTTCAGTTGAGACAGCCGTGAGCACTTGTTGGAAGGAAAACCACGAGGTGGACATTCACTCCATGGGGTATGTCTGGCTTTCTGACAAAATATTACTTTCTAATTTAAACATACAAAATTAACATTTAATCTGTCTTGACTTGTAGGTTCTCCAAATCCTCTTCAGTCAGCAGTTAACGAACCCAAGTGATCTAGTTAGGGCAGGGGTCCTCAAACTTTTTAAACAGGGGGCCAGTTCACTGTCCCTCAGACCATTGGAGAGTGCGCACTGTGGGCCCAGGACGAGTCGGCTGCTAAGCAGGACAGGCAGCGGCGGCAAAAACACCTGGCGGGCGGCCCAGATAAATGTCCTTGGTGGGCAGCATGTGGCCTGTGGGCCGTAGTTTGAGGACACCTGAGTTAGGGTCTAACCTAAATAGACCCTGTTTATTCTTTTACAAGGCAGAACCTAGTAACAGAATAAATTTTCCTCTTCTGATGGGGCTGCTTTCACATTTAATGAAGCTCCTGAGTCCCATGTGAAGTAACTTTTGGTATTTCAAGGTAGTTTATTTCTTGGCCCCTCAAAAAAAAGCATTTCATCCTTTGGTGGCCTAAGACTTTATCCTCTATTAGACCTTTCTGTGGTTTGAATGTGTTCCCCAAATTCCATGTTTTGGAAACTTAATTCCCACATTCATATATTGATTGGAAGAAGGGCTTTGGGGAGGCAACCAGGACTAAGTAAGTCACCAGGGTGGAGCTCTCGTGATGGGACTGGTGGCTTTATAAGAGGAGGAAGAGAGACCTGAACTGACACCCATGCTCTTGTCCTCTTGCAATGTGACACCCTCCACAGTGTTATGACACAGCCAGCTGGCCCTCACCAGATGCTGGTGTCATGTTCTTGGACTTCCCAGCCTCCAGAACTGTGGGCTAAATAAATCTCTGTTCTTTATAAATTGGCCAGTTTGGGTATTCAGCTATAGCAACATAAACAAACATATGTCATCAGCCACTTAGGCCTATGCAGGAAGTGCACTTAACCGGATCCTCGCGCGTGAACAAACTTCCATGGGACTTGGGGACAGAGGTCTGCACTATGATTAGTGGCTTGGCTAATTAGCAACATGTCATTGAGGTTCAAAATGAGACAACTTTTTAAAATAACATGGCAAAAGGTGAGGGTAATAGATTTTACTCGAAAAAGTATATCCATTATCCTTCTAATGACATATTATTTTCAGAATACAAATTACAGAAGGCAAATCTCAAAATCTGGGGAAGGCACAGGGACAGACAGAAAGAGCACCAAGAATGCACTGTCATGAGCAGGGTCTTCATTAGTTAAAACAAAACAAAACACCAAAACAAACATTCATGAAGCCCTCACTAAGCACCAGAGCGTTAAAGCTCGACATTCATTTAACTCCCACCACAACCCCCGAGGTTGGGACTATTAATAACATCATTTTATTGATGGGGAAATTGAGGTTTTAGAGCTGACATTAAGTTGCCCAAGGTCACAAAGCTTGGAGAAGCAGACTTAGGAACCCAGTCTGACCTCAGAGGCCACGTTCATAGTCCGAATGTCAGTACAGCCTTTCAAAAGTCTAGAAATGTCAGCAATCCCCACAGTGCCTTTGAGATAAACATTTCTACTGTGGAAGAGAGTGAGGATGGGGATGCCAAAATGAACTTCACCTACTTCACAACTGCCTGGGCCAACTTTCCATATTTTTCTATATATAGTCTTACTACTTTTAAAAACTAGTAGGAAACTACTGCTCTCCAGGTACCTGCAGGGAAGCACAAAGGAAGGGTATTTACCTGCCATGCTCGACAGACTTGAGTTCCATCTGCCTTCGAACCTCGGGAAGCAGCTACCCCAAAGACAATGCGACATCTTCCATCCCTGCAGCCAGAGCTGACTGGACAGGGGGGGTTCTCTTGCGATTTTAAAATACGAGAGGACAGTTAGTGGGACTAGACTTGTAGGGCCAGTGGCTTCCTGGGCCGTCTGCAGAGAAACCTGCAGGAATAGGGGTGGTGAGGCAAGAGAAGGACAAGAGAACAAGGCAGAATGTGGCCCCTCAGCTGTGGAGCAAACCTGGCTCCCAAAGGGGTTCACCTGGCCGTGGTCAGGTCCTGGCATGGCTAAGTGTGACTACTGCCTCCTTGCAAGGAGCCTGCCTTTTCTTAATGCAGCTTGAGGATTTTTGTCTTGTTTCGTTTTGCCTTTTGCAGTCCAGGGCTTTACCCAGAGCTCAACCACCAGTAGGACTTTTTTATCCACACACCCCGCCCAAGGCATTTCGAAGCCTTATATCCACAGCACGTTGTTATTTTTGCTTCTGTGTTACAATAGCAGCTTTCACTTCGTGCCAGAGCCATGCCAGATACTTCATCATGCGGGTGTTTCTCAAATCTACGACATCAATGGATCACTTAATTGAGCTTCCGTAGACAAAGAGACCCTCAATTTTAGATAAATTTTAATAAGCGGTCCAAGAACATATGGGAATTTAGAACACACAACACTGGATCCACTGATTGTACAATAAGTGGTGTTGGGACAACTGGATATCCATTTGGATGCATTCCATTGCTCAGACCACACAGAGAAGTAAATATCAAATGGATTAAATAATTAGTTGTAAGGAAAATGAAATGCTGAAAATTTCAAGGGGATAAAAAGTGAAGATAATGTATAATCTTATGATGAGAAAGGCCTTCCCAGGCAGGACTCCAAGTTCAGAAATCATAATGAAAAACGATAGATTTCCTGACGCAATTTTCTTAAACTGTTACATGACAAAAGACATGATAATGCATGACAAATGACAGACTGGAAGAAAATATTTGCAATGTATACAACAAAGGACTAATTTCTCTTTGCAAAGCATTCTGGCGGGGTTTGTGAAGCAGAGGGTGAAATCTGGGAGATCGAGGCTAAGTGGATGTCTTTTACCCACCCACCCTCAGTAGCAAACCTCTCCCAGGGCAACCCCCAAGGACTCCCCTTCCTGCCCTTTCTCCGTACATCTGAAAACATACACAGACGTGCATGTACATGCAGGCACTGATTCTTTTTTGCATAATTGGGTTCTTAGTCCCTAAACTGTCCTGTGACTTGGTGTCTGCCACTGAGCATGTCTTAGAGATCTTTCTGCGCACCTACATGCGGGTGTGCCTCACTTTCTTTATCAGCTGCGTTAGAGACCATGTGTTGTATCGTCATTCGTTTTACCCTTCTCCAACTGATAGATATTTGTTTCCAAAGTTTCCCTCTTATAAATGATGCACCCATCAACATCTCGTACAATTATCTTTCCGCCTATGTGTTACCATATTGTCAAACGGAAAGGAAAAGGATTGCAGAACGCTCTCTATACGACAGTACCCTAATTTGGTTCAGGATTATGGTATGCTTTGAGGGGAAAGAGAACAGAGCAGATCGGACCACTGCAAACACAAGCTGACTTTACCCCGTGCCTGCTCACAGCTAGTGAGCAGCGTTGGCTGTCCTTGCGTGCCGCACCTGCAGAAGCTGTTGGAAACCTCGGCCTCCTTCCTCCACCCTCCTGTGCCCTTTCCATCTGCACTGAGGCCATCTGGGGAGGGCTCCTGGGAGCCTGCTCACCACCACCAAGACACACAGCACCTGCTTCTGGATCCAGCCTCCTCCCCACCTACCCCTTGTTATGCCAAGTCACAACGCAGCCTGCCCTGGGGAGACTGAGGCACGCCTGCTACAGCTGAGAGGCAATGGGTGGAAAAAGAAGTGAGAAGTCAGGTCACCAGGGACAAGATGTGCTAGGGCCTGAACACATGGAAACAGGGAACTGGGGCAAGAGGTGGGTTAGAAGCCAGGCAGAGGCAGGGTCCACTAGGGAGAAGGGAAAAGGAATGTGCAGGCAGCTGGGCTGGGAATCAGAAAACTGGCAGGAAGTGAAGGTGGCAAAGCAGGTGTGCAGAAGAACAGGTTTGCCACGGAGCAACAAAAGCTACCTTGACAACAGAGGAAGTGCCAGGTAATGCTTTGCCTTGTCTGGGGGATTTTTATCTGCGGTGGATCTGAGTCACCAAGAACTTCAGGCTGATAGGAAGGTCTGCAGGGTCAAGGACAAATAATCCCTGACATGACGCCTGGCTCCTGCCTGCACCCCCATCTCCCTCCTCCTTTCTGTGCTCACATTTACATTTCTGTCCCTGCAGCTGTCACACTTGTCTCGAGAATGGTTCGTCTCCACTTTCTCAATGTTCACTCGTCCTAGTTTTTACTCCCTCTACTCTAGCATGCTATGATTTGTCCCCTCTCCCCTATAACTCACGGGTCACAGGCATTTTATTACACGTTTGGGGCCCTTCAGTGCTTAATACGCTGCTATGAACATAGATGATGCCTCAAAATTCTTAACGTTCCTCACACTTGGAAGTGATTTTTCCCTTAAAAAAGAATTGCCTGATCCTGCAATCTATATTCATTTCTCCCTTAAAAAAACAAAATATTAAAAACAACACAGCAGACTAAAACCAAACAGCATAGAAAAAAATAAATACCTACTTACATTTTTACATACGTATATTTTATATAAACATAAAAAAGACGACATAAGCAATAGAAGGAAATAACCAAAGCTAATTAATATAGGTTCTTCAAGAAGTCATAAAATAAAAAAGCCCCTGGGACAGCGAATCAAGAAAACCCGAGCAAAGGCACGAATGACAAATAATTGTGAATGAAAATGGAGAGTTTTTTTTTTTTGGTTTAAATTTCTAGAAACACATAAATTGCTCCAACTGACTTGAAAACGTCTTCAAAAGCAAAGACTTGTTGCTGAAATATATTTAATCAGGATTTAAAATCCATCCCAGACAGTATCACCCTCCCCTAAGATAATCCAGAACAGCTGACCGGGTTCTGGGGTCCTGCAGGCCAGCTGCACACCCAGGCCAGCAACAGGTCATTTCAATCGGCTCCAAAGACCGCCAGAGGCAGAGTCCAATTCATGTCTACACCCTCGAAACCAGAATGGATTAAAGACCGCCCCAGGAGGCTGATCAGACAAGCTCATCTTCATAACTGATTCTCAGCAGAGCGCCCTCACCCTGCAGGGAAGATCATCTTCCCTGGCCCCCTTCTGACTCAGATATTGCCCCCGTCTCTATTTTGGGCCAATGAGATGTAGACAAAAGCGAGCACAACTCAATTTCTAGAAAGCCTGCAATGGAGTGGGTGGAGGCACAGCCTTCTGCGAGGCTTCTCCTATCTAGAAAGCAAGGATGGAGGGTCTTGAAGCCGAGAGAGGCAGAGGTCGTGCTGAAAAAGTGTGTGTCCCCGGTACCAGGTGCAGCCTCCTCCCCACCTTCTAGGCCTCTCTGAAAAGTGAAAACTAGGCTTCTGCTTATTTTCAAGGCTTCTGTTTAATTCACAGCTCTCCCATTTGGGATGTTCCTGTTATATCCAACCCAAGCTAATGTCAATGGATAGAGATGGGGCCGACCGAGCGTGGGAGACAGGGAGAGAGGCCACGGCGCAGGAGCCGGCCCTACGTGGGTAGGCCGCGCGGTTGGCAGGCGGGAACTGAGAAATCAAGGCGGCTACTTCTGAAGCCGACAAAGCTGTCCAGAGTCATATCATGTCGGTGCTTGCGGAACACAGAACCAGGAGTTTAAAGCTGAAAGAGACTCTACAGACCACATCATGTATAATCATACTGATGAGCAGAAATGACTCCCCGAAGGTGATATGCTGTTCAAAGACAAAGTGGACCACACAATCCAGCTCTTCTGATCTTCAGGTAGGTCCTAGACTGCCTGTTATATGCATGATGTCAGTGGTTACGAGAACCTTCTACCTTTAGCCAGAAATTCATTTATTCACCAAATACTTACTGAACACCTATTCAGGTTATTAACTATGAAATGTCTGATTTCCTTAAGTACTAAGTCAGACAGTTGATACCTCTGACTCATAGCTTTTCACTTTCACTCTTCTTATTTTATTTGTCTTGTGAAGGTACCTCTTCAGTCTTTCAAATGCATGGTTTGGCTTATGATTATCTTGCAAATTTTTTTATAGAGCAATTTTCGTGAAACCATGGATAAGTCAAAAATTTGTGTTATTTTCGAATATGAGTTCTGGTGTGGAACCAATGCAGTGTAGACAGCTCGAAATATCAACCAAGTGTTTGGGAAGGATGTGGCTAATTAACACACAGTACATTGATGGTTTCAGAAGTTCCATTCTGGTGACTTTAATCTTGAAAATGAGCCACATAGGTGACCTGGGACCAAAGTAGATAATGATGAGCTGAAAGCTGTAGCAAAAGCGAATCCATCTCAACCTACAGGTGAATTCGAAGCAAAGTCTGACGTTACTATTCCAACACTATTGGACCATTTGAAACAAACTGGCAAGGTAAAGAAGCTAGACAGATGGATTAATTCAGGGGTCCTCAAACTTTTTAAACAGGGGGCCAGTTCACTGTCCCTCAGACCTTTGGAGGGCTGGACTACAGTTAAAAAAAACCTGAGAACAAATTCCTAGGCACACTGCACATATCTTATTTTGAAGGAAAAAAACAAATGGGCAAAAACACCTGCATGTGGCCCGTGGGCTGTAGTTTGAGGACACCTGGGTCAGAAGAAAAATTGTCTGGAAGCTTGCCTTTCTAGGCTGTCACGACATAAAGGCAAACCAATTCTACACTGTTTTGTTATGTGTGATGAAAACAGATTCTTTTTGACAATTGAGAAAGTCTGGCGCAATGATTGGATAAAGACAAAGTGGTGAAACACAGTCCAAAACCAAATATTCATCCAAAAAAGCTGATGGTGTCTGTTTGGTGGTCCAGCACTGGTATTGCCCATTACAGCTTCATGAAACCTGGCCAATCGATTACAGCGGATGTCTACTGCAACAAACTGGATGAAATGATGACAATGCTTGTGATTAAGCAGCTGAGATTGGTCAATACAGACAAGCCAATCCTCTTGCAAGACAACACTTGACCACATGTCATACAAACCACGCTGCTCAAACTATGAAGGCTGGACTTGGAAACTCTCTGTCATCCACTGTGTTCACCAGACCTTGCACCAACTGACTAACACTTATTCCAGGCTTTGGATCACTTCTTGGAAGGAAAAATATTCAATTCTTAACAAGCTGTTAGAAAACACCTTTCACAATTTCATCGCCACACACTCTCCAGGCTTCTTTGCTGTTGGCATAAACAAGGTACCATTAAGATGGCAAAACTGTGTCGACAGTTTAGGCACATACTTTGATTAACTGTACTGCTTCTTATATGAGATATAATAAACTATACTTTAGATTCAAAATTGGACATTAAATATTTAATGACCTAAATGTGTTCTAGGAACTGGCCTAGACCCCAGGGACACAGCAATGAATGCAAACATCTCTGTCCTTGCCAAGCTCTTTGGGTACTAGTCCTGGTGCTCCAGGTAGATGAGGGGCAATCCTGGTGTTTCCAGGCAGACATCAGGTGGAGGTGAGGCTGTGGCTACTGGTGCCACTGGGGTGGGGAAGAGAGTGAGATTCCTTCTGGAGCCCCTGGGCCCCCTCTCCGTTCCCACCAACAGTGATATGGAGGCCAGTGGAGAGGTGAACTTCTTCACAGTATGAGAAAGCCTCTGACATTCTCCTGCTCCTACCTGTGAACATGTGTGCTCAGGGACTGCCTAGTCTTACTCACACTGCACATAAGAAGGCAAAGGATCCCTTATGGGCCAATACAACTGAGTAAGGCGATTACAATTTCTTTAATATGGTGCTCTGTTCCTTGTCCTCTGCATATTTTAAAGTGAGTTCCCATTAATATGAAAACGAAGGCAGTGAAAAGCAAGTTGCCACACATGATTCCGTGACTATGAAAAGCCTGCCTTGGCCCCCAGGTCCTTATTAACCAGCCCTGGGTTGGATCCTGGGCATTTCCTGTCTACATCTGTCTACACCTTCATGTACTTGTCTCCTAAATGGAGCTGAATGGAAGATGCTCTCTGAGTTTCCTTGGCTCTAATAGCTGATCATTTCATATTTATATTAATACTTGAACTATCCCCCGACAAGTCTTTATATGTCAGTGACACTGAACTTTGGCAATGTTTACCAACTTCTTTTTTTTTTTTAAGACAGAGTCTTACTCTGTTGCCCTGGCTAGAGTGAGTGCCGTGGCGTCAGCCTAGCTCACAGGAACCTCAAACTCCTGGGCTCAAGCAATCCTTCTGCCTAAGCTTCCCGAGCAGCTGGGACTATAGGCATGTGCCACCATGCCGGCTAATTTTTTCTATATATTTTTAGTTGGCCAATTAATTTCTTTCTATTTTTAGTAGAGACAGGGTCTCGCTTTTGCTCAGGCTGGTTTCAAACTCTTGACCTTGAGCAATCCACCGGCCTCGGCCTCCCAGAGTGCTAGGATTACAGGTGTGAGCCACCACGCCCGGCCACCAACTTCTAATCTAGCAGGCAGAAGTGAATCTGGTGCCCTTGAATTGGAGCATAAGGACAATCTGAATGCTCTTTTCCAGGCTATTTTTCTGATCTTGGATGAAACGAACATTTCAATGACAAACAAACTGAATCATCCCAGAATCACTCACGCAAGCAAACACTTCCTGGACAACCATGTCATGCTCAGTCAACCAACACTAAATGCAGCCTGAAAAATAGAAGCAAAGTTATAAATGAGAAAATGCTACATATCTTTTACAATATGTGCTATCATATTTTTGGATCCAAAAAAAATTAATATCTTAGAAAGCCGATAATTCATGATTACTATTAAACTTTATCAGAACCTATTAGGAACTATGCTTGGGCAATTCTTACTGATTAGCAAACGCAGGATGGGTCGGGGTCAGACACATCTAAGGTAAAAGCACTGAAGCCAAACAACAACAAAGGACAAAAGTCAGAAGGAAGGACTAGGTTACCTAACTAACGTCAGAAGCAGAGAGATTGGGCTCCAGGGAGTAACCACCATTCAAACCAGAAACAGAAAATCTGATTCAGGTCAATAAGCCCAGCCAAGGTTACAAACACATGTAAAGAGAATTAAGCATGGAAATACGAGGCACAGATTCACAGACTGCTACAGGGGCAGGCTGGAGGCAGGTAAGGAACAGGACAGACCAAGCGGCACGAGGGCAGGCTAAACGATGCATTCATTCACCCAGAAATTCTCAATAGACTCTAAAATGTGCCTTATACAAAATATGAAAAGTCCACACACATGCACATGTCAGGGTAAGATCTCTGACAGGCACACCTTAGAAAGGACTTATTATAACATAAAAGAGCATTTTGAATGGTCTCTGCACTCAAATCTGAATGCTAGAACCTAGTCAACCTTTTAATAAACATGTATTTTGTGTTCCTTCTAAGAACATATGACACTGCCCAATAAGAAATGGTCTCTGCGCTCACGGAGCTTAGAATCTAGTAGAGAGGTATATAAGTGCCCTGGCATAGGCCTACACACACAGTAGCAGAGAATTCGGTAACCAATTTCCCAAAGTATCTTCTAACCTAGAAAAAAAAAAAAAACAGGCTGTAGCATGAATTACAGGAAAAATATATTAGCAGGAATACGTGAAGGATACTCATGCTTCATACCCAATCAACAAATTTAATAAAAGGTGAGAAATGAGTGGGTTGATGCTGACAATGTGGTTTGAAGCAGCACATAGTGTTACCATGCAGAAATAACAAATCATTTCAAAGTCTGGGCATCTATACCAAAAAAGGCAGTAAAGGAGATGCCAGGAGAGATGGCAACTTGAAAAAAATGGCACTTCTATCCTTTGATTCAAAACTATTGTTAATATTATATTTAACAGAAAGATTCTATGCTATACTTCCTCAAAGAAGGTGAACGTGAGTTCTCACATTTTCTCTTCTATTCTTACTGAAAGCAGCAAATAACATGAAACAGGCTGGTATTTGTCTTTATTCAAAGTGACACTTTGGTTGAGCACCTCACTGTTATTTATAGCTATAGAACAGAACCATTTCTGCTATAGTGCAATATGTATTTTCCTGAAAAACTATACATTATGCAAAACTACACACTAAAAATACCAAAGCTCATAGGAAAGATAGGGTTGGGGTAAGCCTACCCAATGTTGTTACCAGAGCATTGACAGAAGCAGTAGCAATTCTAACACAGACACCAGCACAGGTGCAAAGCCATAATAAACCTAATTTACTTTTTGAAAAATACAGTTATACTAGGTCTTTACATTAAACAAACAAACAAAAAACCATGAGAGCAGCTTAAAGGAAGGTATAGGGAGGACTAATGCTACCAATTTATGGAGCTTTAGATGAAAGAGACCTCTTTCCCTGCATCCCTCCCACCCCAGCACCTCCAACACAAAGCATCATGAATGGTAGCTTATTCCTCCACATCTCATGGGTTCAACTACATTAGTTTCTTCTGCATCCAGCACCAGTTACTTGGTAAAACATAATGTTAAAGTATGGGGAAACTGCATGTGAAACAATGTAACTTCTACTTTGCACTGATGTAGTTCCCCTGTTTACCAATCATGTGTGATCTAATTAGGGTAGCAAAACACACTTTGCAGCAAATTAGCCTATACTGTTAACCCCAATTATTATTAATATTTTAAAGAACTTTACTTATCAAATTAAGTAAATCAATTTGTGCTACCTTATCCTGAGCTAATGACAGGTAAAAAGGACCTGACTTCAGAATGGGTAGAAACACAGTCAACATAGCCTGCCACGTCAACAACACTGTGCACTGTGCTACTTGGTGGATCAACCTTAAACAGCTTAAAAATGCCACTGTAGAGAATTCTCAGCTCTGCTCCAACACCACAGAAGTTTTCCTCTGTATCATTTAAAACTATGTGGTAGCATTAGTCAACACTATAATTGATGTGCACTCAAAATGAAATTAAACAGCCTGGTTTTTAGAAACTAAGTAAACAAATATAATAATCAAAGGGTTCCCCAGTTGAAGTCATTGTCAATAGTCTTTATTCATATATTTACCTCCATGAATAGCATCATGAGGGATGCCCTGGCATGTGAAGACATCTCAGGTTCTCCAGGTAACCAGAAGCACTGCAAAGAACTTTCATTACTACTTTTTTTTTCCCCTACAGCGGGCTCAGACTCCAGTGTGCATCACCTGCCATTACTACTTCTTTGACAGATGTTTATCCAATCTCAAATTTTACGTTTTCATTACAAAGTGTTCTTCCATAGGGGATTGCTTAAATACATTATGATATATTTCTGTAATGAAATACCACGCAGTCATAAAAAAAAGCATAACACACCTATGTGGGGTGATTAACATACTTGTGTACAGAAGCATAACTATGCATGTGCCTATGTTTTTCAAAAAGGAAGAAGGTGCACATACACAGACAATATGTGCACACACAGAGAGACGTCCAATATAACTGTTAACTGGGGCTGCCTCTGGGAGGAGGGGCCTGGGAAATCCAGGATTGGGAAAATGCTTTCATTTTTAATTTACACTGTTAATAAAAAAAGTTACCATGTTTATGAATTTGTTTCCCAATTTTAAAATAGTTAATAAACATTGATAGAAACCTTTAATAGGTTTTAATTCCTATCTAAGTGTATCTCAGTCTGCATTCTATCAGTTAAGCATTCAAGTGTCCTTAAATGCATCCATCCACTTGCCCGCTGAACTTTTTTTTTTTTCTGGAAACAACTGTTCTCCCTGTATCACTTCCCTGATAATAGGCTGAACGACTCAGTTGAGCTTAAAAACAAGGTCAAAAATTGTCACTAGCCTATTTTTAGACATGTTTTCCTAAATAGATTTTTTAAATCCAGGGTATCTGTCTTATATTTATTTCCTACCACCCCTGACCTCAGATCTTACAGAACACACAGGGATGAGCTTTGAAGTTCACTCCATTGACACTTGCTGAACTGAAGGGAGAGCATCCATGGAATTAGTGAGTTCTCGTTGTGTGTTGTAAATATCTGGTGATGGCAGCTGTTAATATAGTTACGGGTCAAACAAAAATGTCACAAATGGTGGGATATGCAACCAATTCCTGCCTTCCCAGGCACAGATAAATATTCTGTGATTCATTAGGATAGTTGTATGGAGCATGAACCAATTTAGTTAATAGATGCTTACTAAGAGCCTACTGTGTACAGAGATTTAGAGGTACAGAAGACAAAGTGATGAACCAGACAAAGTCCTTGTCCCCAGGGGTTTAGGTTCTAGCAAGGAAAGAGAGATGATAAAAAAGTAAACAAGGCCGGGCGCGGTGGCTCACGCCTATAATCCTAGCTCTTGGGAGGCCGAGGCGGGCGGATTGCTCAAGGTCAGGAGTTCAAAACCAGCCTGAGCAAGAGTGAGACCCCGTCTCTACTATAAATAGAAAGAAATTAATTGGCCAACTGATATATATATAAAAAATTAGCCGGGCATGGTGGCTCATGCCTGTAGTCCCAGCTACTTGGGAGGCTGAGGCAGAAGGATCACTCAAGCCCAGGAGTTTGAGGTTGCTGTGAGCTAGGCTGACGCCACGGCACTCACTCTAGCCTGGACAACAAAGCGAGACTCTGTCTCAAAATAAATAAATAAATAAATAAATAAAAGTAAACAGATACACAAGAGTGTGAGGAAGTGACAAAGGCTTCAAAGAGATTGCTGGGGAAGAGGACAGAAGGTCAGGGAGGGTTTCTTCAGCCATCAATCTTCTGTAGACCCTCCAACATTCAGAACTGGACAGAAGCTCTCAATACCGAGGACAGGGGAACTTGGATGAGAAAGAAGGCGCTGAATCTGAGACCAGCTCACAGCAAAGGTGGCCATCATTTTAGTTTGATCAGATTCTTGGAAAATCTTATAAAAGTACTGATTTTGTCAGTTCAGCCTCTGACAACAGCATAGTATCTTCTGTATGACCAAGCTTCCCGCAGAACTATAAAGTCTGGGCAAGACAAACACAAGACTAGCTGTAGACATTGGAGAATGAGCAAAAGCAGGCAAAAAAAAAAAAAAAACAATGCAGGGAAGTTCAACACTTGAAAGAAGGAAATGGAAAGGAGTGAGTTTTTATCTATCTTTTTGTTTAAAAGGACAGGATACACTCTACACCATGGAGGAGTGGCTAAAACTTGATACAAATCATCAATGTCAAGGTCTTAAAGAACCAGAGAACAGAGTTCAAGGCTACCCTTAGTAGCTAAAAGGGGAGAGGGGAGAGAGTGCTATGGTTTCATTGTATACCCCCAAAAATTCATGTGTTGGAAACTTAAGAACCAATGCACCTGTGTTGAGAGGAGGGCCCTAATAAGAGGTGACTAGGTCATGAAGGCAGAGTCCTCATGAATGGATCAATGTCATTATACAGCAGCAGGTCATGAGAGTGGGTGGTTGTGAAGTGAGTCTGGCCCCTGGTGCCTCTCTCTGACTCCTGTGCTCCCTTGCCCATTGGCCGTGATATGACACAGCAACGAGGCCCTTGCCAGATGCCGGCGCCATGCTCTTGGACTTCCCAGCCTCCAGAACTGTAAGCCAAATAAACTCCTTTAATAGTTATCCAGTCTCTGGTATTTTTATAGCAACAGAAAACAGACTAAGAGAAAAAAATGAGAAAGCCTAACCACAGTGGCCTCAAATCTACATATAAACTCTTTCCAAATTTCTGCCTGACTCCTGAACTATGCATGTACAGGGCAGACCCCAAAGAACCCAGCGAAGGCTAAATAAACTAAATAGAAAATTTCAGCTGCTACTCACTAGGGGAGGATACAGTTTTGAGTACTGAGTTCAGTCAAAACTGCCTACTAAAACAAAAAGTAACCAACACTCTATAGAAGGCTATAGTAGCACCCACAGTTTCTAGAATGTGTCATTCACAATATATAAACCAATATTTCCAATATATATTCCAATATATAATTCCAACAATAATTCCAATTCCAATAATAATTCCAATATATAAACCAAAATTACTAGATATAAGAAACAGGAAAAAAAAAACATGACGCAACTCACGAGAAAAGTTAATCAACCAAGAGATGAACTAGACACTGACTGGGATTAGCAGGTAAGGATTTAGAGGCAGCAATTACAATCATGGTCTAAGATAATTTAAAAAAATGGTTATAATGAATGAACAGATGGCAAACCTTACCAGAGAACAGATGCCACAGGTATGAAGAAAAAAGTGAAGTCCGAGGAAGTCAATTAAGGCCACAAGGTGCAGATGAGCACCTGAGACGGGCATGTGGGGTGGTGGTGGTGTTATGGGGAAGGGGGAGCAGAGGGAGGCAGGGAGAAGGGTTAGAATTGGATAGAGGTCAGAAGACCTCAAGGCCAACAAATCCCAGCATAATTTCCCTTAAGCAGTGGCAACAACAGGGCAGAAGGGACACTCACATGTTCTCTGCCATGGGCACAGCAGTTGCTCACACAAAGCTTCCGCTGGAGGCAGTTGCTGAAAACGTGTGGGCTGGGGCCAGAGGAGAGCTACACGCATGGGATCAATGAAGAATTACCTGCTCCCGACCTCAGCATGAAGAACTGCTGCTCCAGCAAAGCCCCAGAGTTGGGAAGACATACTGCCCTTCTGCATCTAGCGGTGGACGGGAGTGAACAGAAGTCTGGGTGGCCTGAGTGATGATGTGTATTAAATGGGCTACATCCACATACCACATCATGCTTCACTGTCCCTGTAACATGCTGAGAGTTTAATATACATTAATTCCCACTTCCTGTTACACTTGGGACAATTACTTTTCTAAACGTGCTCTAAGGTCTTTCCCTGTTCTTCTGTCCTCAGGGATGTGCATTTCTGATTTAGCCAATATCACATGCTACCATACTGGCTAGCCGGTGGTTCTCAAAGTGTGGTCCCTGACCTTCAGAAGCAGTAGCACCCGGAAATTGGTTAGGTATGCGATTTATTGGGCTCCACTCCAACCTACAAACTCTGGAGCCCAAGAATCCGAGTTTTAATAACAGGCCCTCCAGGTGACTCTGATGCACACAAGAGTTGGAGAACCACTGCTTAACATCAGTGTTCTTAACCTTGGCAGCACCTGTGAATCACTGGGAAGATTTTTAAAACCCCGGTGGCCAGGTGCACCACAGACCAATGACATCAAGCCTTTGAGGGTGGGATCTGGTCACCAGTTTTGGCAGCTCCCAGGCAATTCTTATGTTCAGCCAAAGCTGAGCTCCGTGGCTACATACCACCACTCTCTGCATTCTCCTTACCCTAGAGATCAAGCAGAATTACTTTTCTTTCCACAAAATAGTTATGCTGTTTCAAGCTTACAGACTATTCGCTCTACTGGGAGGCTCTTTTGCAACATGTTCGCATACATGCTTGCAAAATCTGAATGATTTTTAAAGATTCTTTCATTCTAAGAAGCCCTCCTAAATTACAGGAGCTTCACACTTGAAAAACATGATCATGAATCTGCCTCAAGTATCTCCATTTTAAAAATGAAGAAATTGCAACTCAGAGAGGTTAGTAGCATGCCCAAGATCACACAAGCTAGGAAGTGGAAGAAGTGAGAATGGAGCCCAAGTGTGTGCCTCCAAAGACCATGTGTTGAAGAAGAATCTAAGATTACCGAAGTCACTGGTAATCCCATTTCCTAGTTCTGGGCCCTAAGTCTTGCAAGAACTTTCCTCCCCCCAATACATCTGCACCAAGCTGTGCTTTCCTGCGTATAGGCAAGGCTGCTGTTGGCTCAGTATGTACCTTTGAGCAAACTGAAAAAAGATGCCCTTTCCTCAAGTAAAACTAATTTAAGGTTGTTATATATTTGCACAATGTAAAGAGTTTTGCCTGGAGGGGCTTTCGGGAACTCTGGAGGGCTGAACACGCAGACCTGCCCGTGTTATTCTCACCTGCTTGCATGTTCCTCAGGCACCAGAGACAGCATACACGCCACCCACCACACATACATGATGAGGGGCCAGGTCGGGGCAGAGTCCTGCAGGAGTAGGAACTGACCTCAGGGGACTCCTGACTCACATCAGGTCTTGGTACCTCCACAAACAAAGCAGTGGGCATGTTCACACCATGGGCATCCGTGGGGCTTATGCAGACAGGGCTCTCTCCTGTAGCTTCATGACTTGGCCAGGAAAGCCAGAATTATGTCAGGGACATGAAATACCACCCCTTCCATGTGGCATCTTGAGCAGGTGAAACCTGCAGTCCCCTTTATAGTGGCACTGAGTGGGACCAGCCATCGGCTCCCCCAAGGAGCAGAACCTCTCCTCTACCTCCACAGCCCAGGTGAACCACCCCAATACCTGTCCCCACTCAGCTCACTGGCTATCCCAGGTGTGTTCCTCGACTCATGGAACAAGGAAAGGTGATCTGGGATACAAGTTGCATCCCAAGAAATCGGGGGACAAAGAAAGCAATGAAAAGACTGATGAGATGAGGAGCACGGCCAACTAGCAGCAAACAAACGTGGCTTCTCTGACCTTGGCTCCCTAGATCAGCATCCTGAGCTCTCAAAGGTGCTTGTGTGTATGACTTGCTATTCCTTCTAAATCTACGATCAGAGTAAAACCAAGGCACGGCAGAGCCACTATGACAAAGCTAAGAACAAAGTGCAAGGGCTTTTTGCCCACAGTAAACTGCCTAACCACATGCACGCTCCCAGACTAGAACAGTGAGGGGTATTTGCACTAAGGTGCACTGAGAGACAGGTTATTAACACAAGATCAATATGCAATATTGGAGATATAGGATAAAATAAGATTATTATGTTTATTATTAAACTTTCTGATGACAAAAAAACTGCTGAAAATCTAGCCATAAAAGATTAATTAAGAAATCAAATTTTAATAAACATGTCAATTGCAAATGGCAATACAGCAAATGTACACTGGTGTTTCAGTGAAGAACAGCAAAGGCTGGGGGGTGTGCCGAGGGCTGGAGTGGGGTGTATCTGAAACTTTTACAATTGAGAAAATAAACATTTCCGTGTGAATGGTGGTTGTTATTTCTTCCCCCTTTTAGGTTAGTCTTTGGGTCACAGAGCAAAACACACATATTACTTACCTGTGGGTATCAGTGCCTGCCCCGTGTTACTTCTGGGTTAACGTCTTAACAGTATTTGAAAATACACATGACCTGCATGAAGATAAGGTATAATTTGGAAAGAGAAGAGGAGCTGAGAAGAAAGGAAAAATAAATATCCTTGCCATTTAAAGTACTGAATTCTTCATATTTTAACGGCAACAACAAAAACACTTGAAGCCTAGACTCATTCGTGAAATACCTCTGCTAAATCTCTGCAGGTTTCTGCTCATCCGGCTTGAAAAACTCTTAAGGTGGAATGTAATCCAGCCAAGAATCTACAAATAATTCCCAGCAAGTTCAGGCATGGACATAGGTAAAGGTATCTGAGACCAAGTCTCATCCATTTAAGTAAAAGAACATACTACATTATGGAATTTTCTTTTCTTAAGAATGAACTGTTGTTCATAGCAATGCAAGGAGAGATCATTTTAAACAAGTTGGATCTCACTGCTACTAATAAAGCTCACAGGACGTGGCAAAGGACCCACAGGGTGACCAAGCAGAAAGCTGGACCCAGTTAAAAGAGACACCCCGGAAAGAGCTAGGGACACTAAAGAGGCACAGGCTGCAAGGGATCATGATGACAGCCCTCGATTTTGAGCTAGGAAGATCCCCACATTCACAAAGGTAAAGCCCTCGGAAGAAATAAGATATCAGAGATGAGACCAGATGATGACAAATGGCCAATCCTTTCTTAACTACTGTGCCAGCTACTCCACAGATGAATAAACAGTCTAGCAGTGGATCTTTCTGCTGCTGTCATCCCAGTAAGTAAAATCAGAGAACCTGATTAAACAAGGTGGGGTGGACATCAAATACGGTAATGAACCTGGTATACATAAACTAGTTCTCAAAATTGGGGTTGGGAAGGAGAAGGTGAGTAAGGCTTCCAGATCTTCCTGTGTCCAAATCACAAATTCAGAAGGCATGTTCCCAGGGAGGCTCTTGACCCCAGACTTCCTCCAGCCACCACCAAATGCAGGACCGATTCACTTTAAGACAGGGAGCACTAAGGTGCTTCTGAAAGCTGGAGCCCACTGATTCCTGGTGTGGAAAAGGCATAATAGTCAAAGACTAATATACAGTTATATGCAAAAGAAAGTCGACCACTTGGAAAATGCAGGTACTAAAGGAAAAAAATCTAAAATATTCAAAACTTTACTTAATTTTTGGATGTATTTTCTTTCAGATGTTTTATATGCACATGTAGGCATTTTTCTAACAAAACTGTAGATACACACAAAAATAAAGGTGTACCCTGCTTTTATTCTGACTTACTATTTTCCAGGGAAACAAACCTTCTCAGGTCCTGAGAAATTCTGTCAACATACCATTTTTAAGGACAATAATAATGTTAGGAATTAATCTTCAATGATCAAATTGTTTTTCACAAAATGTTATTTAAATATGTATTATGGTGAGGAAATGAACAATAGGAAAACCACCTACTGGTTTACCTGTTATCAAAGAGGGATGGAAAGGGAGGGAGTCTGGTTGAGGTCACCAAGCGCAGGCAGCTGCAAGGGGACCGGAACATGGATCATTCTGGGGGCGGGGGGTGCTGGGAAAGTCAAAGGATGGCTTCTGCATGGAGCACTCACCATCTTTGCATATGAGCTTATAAACCTTACTGTTTACTCAAACCACCAGTAAACAGGGCAGGGCCCGAATTGCATGACACTATAAGCTATTCCCTACCTCTAACCTCCAATGGGGCCCCCAATGCATAATGATCTTATTTACCTGCTTCCGCTCACTCTAACAACACCAGCATCTGCACATCTCCTTGTATCACCCACAAAGTCACCGTCAGCCCTTGCCTAAGCCATGCACCAGCTCCACCATGTGCCCACATCTATAGGTCTAGTGGCTTGATTAGAAAAATCAAAATGTGGTTAGTCTTCAACACCTTCTACTCTTCTCATGCTAGCTCCTATTGACCCCTGCTTCCTTTCCTGCATTTCCTCACGCCAACTCATTAATCATTTGTCGTGGCATCTCGCCACTCAAGTGGGACTTGGGACTTGAGTCAAGTATGTCAATCAACTATACATTAAAAAACACTTAAAAAAAAAAAACCTAGCATGACTTTGCTCAGCTCTGCTCTTCTAGCATTTCTGTCTTTATCTACAAGTCCTTAAAAGTTACCAGTCATTCCCACTTCTGGGTATATAATTCCAAAACAATTGGAAGCAAGATCTGGAAGAGATACTTGCACACCCACGTTCACAACAGCCAAACAAATGGAAGCAACCCAAGTGTCCAGTGATGGATGAACGGACAAACAAAACGGGGTACGTACAGACAAGGGAACATCACTCAGCCCGAAAAAAGAAGAAAATCCTGGCACATGATACGACATAGATGAACCTCGGGGACATTAAGTGAAATGCTAGGCCAGACACAAAAAGACAAATATTGTATGATTCCACTTAAAAGAGACAGAAAGTAGAATGGCAGTTGCCAGGGGATGAAAAGAAAGAAAAATGGGGAGCTATTGTTTAATGAGTTCAGAGTTTCCAGTTTTACAAGAGGAAAAAGTTCTGTATATCTCTTGTACAACCATGTGAATATACTTAACACTACTGAACTATCACTTAAAATGGTTAAGATGGTAAATTTTATGTTATAGGTTCTTTATAATTAAAATTTTTTTTTAATTATAGGAAAATAGAATTGTTTGGCAATTGGACCAGGCCAAGTGGCAATGTTAAAAACGAGGTAACATTCTCTTACTAAATCTGAGGCTTTGACTCCAAAGCACTAATGATCATTTTACCTTTTTAAGTCAGAAGATTATTGTTCTTGGGAGATGGAAGACAAAAATGGAGGAGTCTAATTTTTCCTTTTCTATTTATCATTTTTTTATTAAGCCCAAGGAATTGATTTATCTTTTCTGCCTTTTATCACAAAGCCCAGAACCTGATATTTCTTATTCTTCATCTTGTTTGAACATGAGCAAAAATACCCTACATACATGCATGAGCGCACACGCAGCATACCTTCCTTATTCTCGAGGGTGTTGGAAAGCCTCTACTCAATTGGATTTTAGGTTTTCAGTTAAAATTCATACTAAACTGATGCCATTTGGTCATTTATACCTTGCTTGAAAACCTTTCCGTGATATGTCCTTTCTAAATTAAACTTGTCAAAAGACTAGATGTAGAAGCCACAAGGGTTTCTATGTGATATTCTTTCTCTGGATCACACAGCTTCCCTCTTTCTCTAATGCAAGATTATTTGGGATGAAGAAAAATGCATTTTGTTTTTCAGACCTTTCCAGCCCTCATAGCAAGCTTCCTTCCCTGTTAGTCTCCTTAGCAACCAAACACTCAAAACAATTAAAGCAATTAAACTTACAATGACTAGAATAAACTATACTTTTAAAATCTAATATATAAATACGACTATAGGATAAAACAAAATTATATATATTTACATGATTTTTAATAAAGGAATACTAGCATTACAAAGGGAACTAAAAAAGAAATTTGAAGTTTCTCCAAATTGTCTCTTTCCCAATGATTTCTTCACCTTATTCTCCCAAACTCAAATGTTATGCTTCTCCTGAGAAAATCACTATTACTAGGAAATAAACTCCATGAGGGAAGGAACTATGTTTTTGTTTGCTTGTCTTATTCAAAGGGTAGATGTGTGGAATGGGACTGGTTTATGCCTGACACCAGTACAGTGCAGGAGACCTGCTAGTTGAGTGAATAAGCGAAATTCATGACCGAGTGCAGGATTCTAGCATCACTAAATGTTAAAATGCTGAGTGTTACAGCTAATTTTCCAATGCTGAAGAAATTCACAGCAGGCACAGTCCTCGTGCAGAGAATGTAAACCTCACCTATACGTTTAGTGTGTAGCAAGGAGCATGCTGTCACTTAGACACATGGAAGGAGGCACAAGGATGAGATCAATGCAATGAGACTCGATGGCTGGGTATAAAAATTCAGAGAGCAGGTGGTGGGGAGGGGACAGAGGAGTGGTTCCTGACAGTGAGAACTTAACATTTATAAAAGTGCATGTCGGGAAAAGTGAAAACACAAAGAGGAGGATGAGAAGGACCAGGTGGTGATCCAAGGGGCCCAACAGGCATCACAGAAACAACCCTCGTTTAGGTAACCAGGTCTGCAACGCCATGCAAGGGAAATGTGAACTCTACAACACAGAAAAGGAAAACACACAAACAAAATGCACAGAAAAGAGTCAGGGAGGATGTGAGTTTCAGCTGGCTGGGTATCAGCTTCCCAACTGTAAAACGGGGGAACTACACCCCCACATCACAGGAGTACAACCAATACAGACAGACGCATGTTTAAAGTTCGGCAATATGAAACTCGTTTGCAGGGCTGAAGTCCTACACAGACACAGGGCACTATTCCAGCCACTCCACTCGAGGCATTCTCAGTAATTCTTACTGTTTCCGCTCCACCCTCAGCCCCCTCCTGCAGCACTGCCTTCTCAGATCAAACAGAGGAGCAGAGAGAAGACCACCCCAAGCTGTGTCTAGAGAGGACCCTCTCCCCAGCTCTGCCACAGCCCGGGAAGGGCAGGAGGATTCGGGGGAGCCCTCAAGTCATCCTGAACTTGGGCACAGAACTCGTGACTCTAAAGAGGGAAACACAGATATCTACTGTGGGGGAAGGAAAAGACCACAGACTGACTGTGCAAGGTTGGGCTGCTAGCAGAACAAGGAAGACCTGTGATTTTACAACTTGGAACAAGCTTGTTCAAGAAACCAACCATGAATGATCAGGAATGATCCCTACAGATGTCCAGTGTTTCACCTCTGCCAACAATAGAGGTGACAACAATTGTCTCCCTGACCACACTCTAGCCAGGCAAGAGCCCTCTGCTCCAGTAAGCTTCAATCTTGGCTTATGAGAACCACAGACTCTCAAAACAAATGACTTCGTCCAACCTCCTCCCTAAATTCGTTAGATTTAACAAAGATCAACAGTTTCTAACGGGTCAAGGTTGCACCCTTAGGATGAGTTTACTCGGCCTACTCAAAGTGTCTGCCTGAGAAAGGTCAAGGCTGCCACTGGAATTTACTGTTTTCTAGCCAACCCCTGACCACTCTGTCTGAGAACCTTCACTATTAGATTGGTGCAAAAGTTAACTGCGGTTTCGGACCCGTGAATTTTAAATCATTATAAATAGGATCAAACACATCTTTATCAATCAAAATAGGAGCCATTACAATCGACACATTTTTGCCAACGAGAAATGTTTGTTTATTCCTGCAGCGTAAAAATCCGTGCTTTGGGATTCCACAAACCCTTGGAAAGCATTTTCTGCATCCTGCTGGTTGTGGAAGCGTTTTCCCTGCAAAAAGTTGTCGAGATGCTTGAAGAAGTGGTGGTCGGTTGGCGAGAGGTCAGTCAACGTGGCAGAGGAGGCAAAACTTCATAGCCCAATTCGTTCAACTTTTGAAGCATTGGTTGTGCCACGCACGGTCGGGCGTTGTCTTAAGGAAGAATCGGGCCCTTTCTGTTGACCAAGGCCGGCTGGAGGCTTTGCAGCTGTCAGTGCATCTCACTGACGCACTGGGCAGACTTGCTAAGCAGACTTCTCAGATGGAATGGGTTTCACCGGGATTCAGAAAGCTGCAGTGGGTCAGACCGGCAGCAGACCACCAAACAGTGACCATCCTTTTGCCGGTGCAAGTTTGGCTTTGGGGAGGGCTTTGGGGCTTCTTCTTGGTCCAGCCACTGAGCTGATCGTTGCTGGTTGTTATATAAAATCCACTTTTCATTGAACGTCACAATCCAATCGAGAAATGGTTCATTGTTGTTACGTACAAGAAGACAACACTTCAAAAAAAGACGATTTTTTTGATTTTCGGTCTGCTCATGAGGCACCCACTTATAGAGCTTTTTCACCTTTCCAATTTGCTTCAAATGCCGAACGGCCGTAGAATGGTCGACGTTGAGTTCTTTGGCAACTTCTCACGTAGTTGTGGGAGGATCAGCTCCGGTGATGGCTCTCAATTGGACGTTGTCAACTTCTGAAGGCCGGCCACTGCGCTCCTCATCTTCAAGGCTCTCATGCCCTTTGCAAAACTCCTTGAACCACCACGGCACTGTACGTCCGTTAGCAGTGCCTGGGCCAGATGCGTTGTTGATGTTGCGAAGTTGTCTCTGCCGCTTTACGACCCATTTTGAACTCGAATAAGAAAATTGCTCAAATTTGCTTTTTGTCTAACATCATTGCCATAGTCTAAAATAAATATAAAATAAACAGCAAGTAGTAAGTCATTAGCAAAAAGAAATAAAGCGAGAGATGCACATTAAAATGATGCATAACATAACCACATTTATTTAAGAATGTATTCCAATATCAACCGAGAAACTTCAAAACAATGCTAAAACTGGGACTACTTTTGCACCAATCTAATACAAAGGGCTCACAATTGCAAATCTTTTCTCTGTCCCTTTGAGATGCATCCTACAATTCAGGGGTGTCTTTCTCAAGGAAAGGAATGCAAAGCCACTGTTTTGAAATGTGATCATCAGAAGAAGCAGGGGGGGGGGCAGGGGGAGTGTCTCACTTCTTGGATCCCTGCCAGCTGACAGACACAGTGGTCTAATCCACACCACTGCCCAACCCTCAGCAAGTTTTCACTTTCCTGGCTTGACTGAGCCCACCTACTCCCTCAGTTTCCCTTTAAAATCCCTGTTACCTCCATACAAATTGAAGCTGGGTCCACTGGTAAACTAAAATAAAATCTTAAGCCCCCCAGCTGACTGAATGGATCCCCTCTTGGCCAAACCCCAGAAAAGCTCTGAAGCTGAATTGCCGGCCACGAGGACAAGGGAGGTCAGCCAGCCTGGTTATGCCCCATTCCTTCTGGAGTTACGCATTGTGAAAATAAGACATGAAATCATTAACAAGCCTAAGGTAACCTAAGACAAAGGTTAAACCACACATGCTGGTCATCAATTTACTTAACAGATCACTTGAATCTCAGTGGATGCCTGGTATATGTCCTGCCTTTTCAGGTCAAGCCAATGCACACTTTCCATGTATTGATTTATGACTTCACGTGTAATTCCCAGCTCCCTAAAATATATAAAACCAAACTGTAACACAACCACAGCAAGACCACTTGCTCAAGGCTTCTTGTGAGTGGCTCTCCAGGTCACGGTCGCACATATTCAGCTCAGAATAAACCTCTTTAAATTATTTTACAGAGTTTGGGTTCCTCCTGTTGACATAGTTCACACGGGACCCCCCACCCCCTCCTACCCCTTTAATGGGTAGTGCATTACCTATTAAACTCTGTCCCTGCCACTTTCTCAGGTGTCCGGCGCTGTGTACCTTGGACAGGGATAAACAGGCGACTTTGGTGATATAGCCCAGGGTCTGACTGTTGGGCTCGTCACACTAGCTGTGTGGCCTCAAGACGTTTCCTTGACTCTATGAAAGGTTGCACCACTTCCTACCTCACAAGAGTTGTTGAAGAATTAAATGAGATAAGGTGTGACATGAATTTAGGACCACATCTAGAACACAGCAAGCCTTCGATAAATAATTCCTAAAAATGCCAGGAGGAATAACCCTCTGGAAGACCTCATAGAAACTGTGCATGTAGGTATAACCCAGACAGGAGAATGTAATGCATTTAAAGAAAAATAACTGCAAACTTGAAAGCAGCTGTGTCCCCACCAGACAAAGTCAATTTGAATCCTCACTTCTCTGCTCTGACATAAGGGATAATGTCCCTTTAAACAACCTAACTGATCTACTTTCTGAAAGCAGGCAGTTGCTAAGTGTTGCCAAGGGATACGAGCTAAGCTTGTGTGTAAATTAATCATTGTGTGTAAATTAAGCAAAACACCAGATGAGAGCTGTCTGGAATAGCTTCCTATCAAAAGGAAAGAAATAACAACATATTTATTAGATTTTTGTTTAGCTGCTGGAAAGAAAGACCTTACAGGGTACCTAATCTGACTCCCTCATTTGACAGTAGGAGAGGCATAAGCCTCCAGGGGTAACATGACTTGCCTAAGGCCCCAAGGCAGTTAGTGACTAGACTGGACCTAGAAGCTCACCACACCTTGCTGATTCTTCAGTCTAACACTGCTCAAGAAAGCATCACAGAATAGCTCTGATGATGACAAGAAATTTGAGTCAGGAGACACTGAATTTCAAACAATCCAAGAAATGAACATTTGACAATCTGTGGAATCAGTCCTCCCACACCTTCTCCCACCTCTCCTCTGACTCTAAGAGGGACAGGGCTGAGCCAGAGCCCAGGAGCCAGGAGAGAACCAGGAAAGAAAAGGGAGGACCCCTCCTTGGACCAGCTCCAAAGAGTACCCTGATAAGATGATTTCCTCAGCAGAATGTCTAAAGAGAGAAAATAAGTTCCTTGGCCTAAGAGAATTTAGCAATCAGAGAATAAAAGATTCATAGCTCTTTTTGGCGAAGAAGGGGAGCATTTGAATAAAGATTTATGAAAAGACTGCAACCCCCTTGCAATCCCAAACCCCAGGGGCCAGACCACCAGTATTCCTTTGCTGCCACATAGTGGTAGGCAGCCCAAATTGCAGGATAAGTTCTTAATAGAAAGCTCGCATATTTGATTTTATTCATTTACTCTAATATTGAGTACTAAGTAGTTCCCAGGTACTCTTTTAAGCACCAAATACATCAATGAACAAAGCAGACCAAAATCTCTGCCTCTGTGGATCTTACATTACAATGGGGGAAGAAAAAAAATAAACTCAATATGTATATATAAAGTTAGTAAATGCTAAATGCCATGGGGGGAATAAAATAAAGTAGAATATAGAGGTTGCAAGATGAATGTGGGGCAGTGGGACTGCAATTTTATTTTATTTTATTTTATCATTTTATTTATTTATTTATTTCAGCATATTATGGGTGTACAAACGTTAAGGTTACGTACATTACCCTTGCGTCCCCTCTCCCAAGGAACTGCAATTTTACATAGAGTGGTCAAGGGAGACTATACCAGGAGAGTGACATTTGAGCAAAGATTTAATAAAACTAAGGCTATGCATGCTGGTATGATGTAGTAGAACATTCCAGAGAGAAGGAAGATATAGTGGAAAAAGCCTTAAGGTGGGAATATGTTTGGAGCAATTATGGAACTATGAAAAGGCCAGGCTGACCAAAGGTGAGTGTGATACAATCAAATGGTCACCACCAACAATCAGAATCAGAGGTCCTAAGAGAAGCTACCATGTATATTAAGGCTTAAAATCAGATTTGGAAGAGGGGTGAGAGGAGGGGCCTGGACACATATATGTGTGGGAATAAGTAAACATGCAATGGTGCTTGTGTTAAAGGTCAAAAGAGTGAAAGAGATGATAAATGCCACAGGAAGCTGAAAATAAGAGGGCTGCTGAAGGCCTAGAGCATCAAAAAGGGTTTCAGGAGTGATTCTGGATGCACCCTGGGCCTTGAATGCTAAGACTGAGATAAACAGAGGAAAGGGAAGTCACTACATAGAGAAGAACAACAACAAGAGAAAACATGCTGAGGTAAAAGTAGGAATGATGGGCAGGAGGATACAGGAACACAGTCAAGGTTGGAACCCAAGACCCAACAGATTTCAGATGAGTTCTGCCTTTCAAGGAATAGTTAATACCTAATACCTACCTTATACAAATTGTTCTAGAAAACAGAAATGAAACTTGCCTAACTTACTTAATGGGACTAAACTTTGCAAACTTGATTTCTAAACCATAAAAGGATTATAAAAAAATTAAGCTACAGGCCAATTTCCCTATGAATGTGATATAAAAATTCAAAATAAAATATCAGCTAAAGAAACCCAACTTTATAATTTTAAAATATACAATAATTAGGTAGTGTTTATCCCACTAATACCTAGATGATTCAACACAAAAATAATATGTCAATTTCATTTACTTCATTTATGTATAGTAAAGGAGAAAAATATGATTATCTCAATGGATACAAAAGGAGTATTTGATGCAATTCAACATCTATTGTGATTAGAAAAAAAAAGGAAATACCTTATTGTAAACTGGGGATCTCTACATGAACCAAAAGCCTAGAACAAATACTATAGTTAGTAAGAAAACTGTAGAATATTCATTATCAGTGCTATTTAACACAGTCTAGACATTCTGACAAACCGAGGGAAAGAAAAAACATGAGGTGTAAAGGAAGAGAAAACAAATAATTATATGTAGACTACATGATCATCGATCTGGTTGAACCATTTGAAATGACAGCTTTTATGGGCAAAATAATTTAATATCAGCAATGCCATATGGTTCAATGTAATATTAACAAAAGTTAATATACAAGCAACTATGTGAATTAATAAGAGACTCTGTCAATATTGTTGATAAAAAAAAAAAAGTCAATCTCATTACAGCAGCAAAACCCAAATGTAAAATATAGCATAATGACATATCATTCATAAGAGCAATACAACCAGGAAATATAGAAAAATTAACTTAACCAATACATAAGCCTCTAAGGAGAAAAGTATCAAATTTGAATAAACACAGATAACAATGTGAATAAAAAAGAGAAACAGCAATTAGAAGCATTGGACTATGGGTTCACATGGCATCATCGATAGATCTGAAAAGCAGTGAAATATATACAGTAAAACAAAATAAAATGAGATCTAGAGTACAAGTCATGTATATTAAAATAACAAAGCAATAATACCTATTTTATAAGAACACACAGAGACAAAAGACAATACATTCAAATTGTTACTATGAGAAAAGAAAAAGAGAAACAAATAAGAGAACAGGATTTCAGAGACCAAAGATGACAGCATGCCATGGTCTGAGAAGTAAAATTAACCCTCCATACTGAAGGTCCAATAAGAAGGAAATAAAGTCTGGATGTTAATCTGGTATACAGAGGGGACCACCAAGTTTCAAAGTAGTGACTGGGTATTGAGAGTTTGGGAGACGAAAGTATATTCCAGCTGATACTTCTTAGGAAGATAAATCTCACACTGTTGGATAAAGTAAGTTGAAGTCAGGAGAGAACAGTGGCAGGGACAATAATAATAAATCTATTATCATAGCACAAGCCCATAATAAGGGCTTGCTGGGAGAAATGGAAAAATTAAAAGGATCATATCCTAAAATTGAAGGACCATATAAAGAAAGAAGAGAATCTTGTAACTGAATGAGAATGGTGGGGGTGGGAAAATTCCAGATGACTCCCAGCATTCTTGTCTTGGTGTCTGGCACCAATGACAGAAATAGAAAACTCTGGACACAGGGCCAGGATGATAAGTTTGGTTTTAGAAACAGAAAATTCAGCACAATGTGCTGCCGTAGCCAAAATGGCCAATAAAATGGAAGCGCATTGAGAAATAAAAATGCCAATTATCTCCTTAAATAAAGTCATGGTCCAATTATACTGAGAACAAAGTTGGCTCTGGTTATTACACCCAAGAAAATACAAGAAAAAGGACAGAAGAGGACCGCCAGAGAAGAGTAAACCCATGATCAAGAAGATCACGTCCAATGGCCGATAAGGCTTTCTTAGGGGACGAGGCTGAAAGAGTTTGCAAAATATCAGAGCCTAAGAGGGACTGTAGATGAATTATGAGAAAACAAACTTGTCAAAAATTAGAGCCATCTCTTGAATCACAAAGCTCTATCAACAAAATATTTTAGAATGAACACAAAGAACTACTGTGAAGAGCAGTGCTTACCGTTATGAAATGCATTGTGCGTAGTGGCGCTGGCTGCAGGTGGAAAATGGAAATCTAACGCTCCTAAATCCACACAATCTGTACTGAGTGCTTCCATGTCACTCACTGCGGCAGACACCGAGGACACAACGATGGGCTAAAGCAGACATGGTCCCTGCGATGGTTAATCTTCGGTATCAGCCTGGCTAAGCTGTAGTGCCCAGTTTTGGGTCAAACACCAGTCTCGATACTGCTGTGATTAACATCTTTAGATGCGATTAACATTTAAATCGGTAAATTTTCAGTAAAGCGAATTACTCTTCATAATGTGGCTGGGCCTCATCCAGTCATTTGGGGGCCCTAACAGAAAGGACTGAGGTCCCTGGAAGAAAAGCCTTCAGACTTGAGACTGCAAAATCAACTCTTCCCTGGGTCTCTGGCCTGCTGCCTGCCCGACAGATTTTGGACTTTCTAGCTCCTACGATTGCATGAGCTAGTTCCTTAAAATCAATCTCTCCCTCACATACATACACACACATGTACACACACACACACACACACACACACCCTATTGGTTCTGTTTCTCTGAAGAACCCTAACACAGTCCCTCATGTCATAAAAGACAGTCATCTGTCTTTTCAAAAGAATCCTATAAATGAATATATATTTGGAAACTAAGATAAGCCTACTAAAAGAAAGAAACCTGGTTCTGTAAGAAGAAAATCTGACCTAACTGGGGTTCAGCATTATGATAAATCTTCCCCCAAAGTGACACTTCAGCCAAGATTCTGGAAGAACAAGGAGCTAAGGAGATGAAAGTGGTCAGGGTGGCAGAGAACAAGGCAAGCAGAGAGAAGCGCAAAAGCAAAGGGAAGAGACCTCATGTGGACACAGTCAGATTTTTCCAGTCACCACCCTCTGAGTGATGGGAAACACTGAACGGAATTGGCTTGGGGATGACATCAGATTTGTGTTTTGAAGACAACTCCGGCAATTGTGTTAGAGAAGGCGGCCAGAGGGTACAGTAATGGAGAATTTAAAGAAGAAAGTGGGGTCAAGGTTTCCGATTCATCCAACTGGATGGAAGGTGACAGCAGGAAGTCTGGGCAGACCATCATGAATTAGGTCTTAGATGTGCTCAGTTTGAGGTAGCTTTGAACATCTAACTCGAGTCATCACCCTAGACCAAGCCCCCATGACTTCTCCCCTGGAAATTAACCTCTGGAGAGGTCTACCTGATTCCACTTTTGCCTATTATTTATTATACACACAGCAGGAAGAATGATCATTTTTTAAACTTTATTGTGCATACAAATGAGCAATTCATGAATGCAGAGATGTCAAACCAAAAATGACAAGAAGCTCAGCTTATAATAGTTACAGCACACCCTATAAATCATAACGGAGAAAGTATTTTGACCTTTTTTGTGATGAGCTGTTGTACTTTCACGTTTTTTTAAAGGTAAGCAGAGCTATTCAAGTTGATTCCCCTGTAGGTGATTGGCTTAATTTTACTGAAGCATGCTGACACAGATGAAAAGCTTAGGTTTTGTATTTTGCTTAAAATTAAAGCCATTATTTTAGGGATATCAAGATGACTTAAGTTTTGGCGAAGTGGCCATGGGCAGTGGGCCTTTGGGTATCAACTGTGGCCACCCCTTTTATTGATTTTTAACAAAAATAAAGTGTAATTCGAATCACTAGTACTGTCTCATACACTTCTTGGAACAATTTTCTGAGACAGAATTGGCAGGTATCATCATTCTCATTTTATAAATGAAGAAAACTTGGCTCAAACTTGAACCACCAGGACTCTGTCACCTATAGATGCTTCAGGTTTCATTCCATGCTTCTTCCTCTCGAAGTCATGACATAGCTGACATGCTGGGCTCAACTGGCTATGTAAATACCTCTCTGAATTCTCACAACCATCTTGAGAGACATGAAAGAATGATCTTTTTGAAAATGTAAGCAAAATCGTATTACTCGTTTGTTCAAAATTCAAGTTCTTTTCCATGATATATTAACTCTGAGGCTCTACCATCTGCAGCTCAAACAGGGCTCGGGAGAAGGAAGTTTGTTAGTTGTGTGTACAAAATAGCCACCGAAGCCAGAGGCACGAAGGAAATTGCACAGGGAGAGATTACAGAATGATCCATGAGGAAATCCATTATTTCCTGCAATGGAGACAGAGAAGGAGTAGCCAGAAAAACAAGAACAACCCCAGAAGAATGTGGTATTGCTGAAGCCAAGGGGAAGAAAAAAGCAGTTTAAGAAAAAGTGATCCACAATGCCAAATGCTGTTGAAAGGTGGAACAAAAAAAAGACTTACAAGATGTGTACTGGATTCAGCACTATGGAGTTTGGTGCCTTCGATTCTTTACTGAGCTTGTGCAGAGTGTTTTGGTAGAGCAGTGGGACTAGAAGACAGACAGGGTGGGATGTGCAATGAACGTGAGGCAAAGGAACGGAGACAGGGAATATATAGATGAGTCTTCCCAAAAGTATGGGGCTATAAAAGGAAGGAGAGGCAATTGGAGTTGGGTTGGGGAGAGTGTCAAGGGAGCTTCTGTTGCTGAGATGAAAGAAATCAAACATGTTCAAGTGTTGATGGAACAAACTATTTGAAAGATTAGTCGAATTCACAGGAGAAAGAGGAGAGATACTTGATAACATACTATGGTTCAGGAAGAGATGAGAACCAGAGCTCAGATGAAATGTTAGAGAAAGGATACCTCGTTCTACTAGAACAGATGGGAAAGAGAAAAGCAATGGTTAAAGACACACAGATGGTCTTCTCACTTCATAGCAAAAACTCAAGATCATTCCAACCATCCGAACAGAGCTTCAGTTTTCTCTAGAAAATAGAAGGTGAGGTTGGCCACGAGAGAAAGTACTGGGGCAGCAGAGGTTTGAGGAAAGTAGGAAAGGGAAGAAATACTATCATTCTGGAGAATGAACAAACAAGCCGATCTGACAAAAGGAGGATCTGGAAGCAGCAACTGGAGCCCACTGGAGTTGGGTGCTAAATAAAGAATGTGTAGCAGTAGCAACCTGCCTTTTGAGTCACTTCCTCCAGCTGGGTGTAGGCACAAAGATGATGGGAAGCATTCGAAGAAGGTTTGATGGTTAGCAAGTTGATCAGAAATATTAAAGGAAGCTGAGACCCTGAAGATTCATTTTGTCATAAAGACAATCAAGCTCTTCCCCAAAAACAAGCTGCTGCTGATATTCACCATTGAGAGAGATTGCCAGACAGGGCGTTACTCTATATTACAAAGTCTACGCTAAGTTGGAGATTTTACCAAGGTAGATTTCTGAGTTAAGAGCCTCTGTGGATGAAAGAAGATATTAATAGAAAGCAAAATCTGTCTACACATTGTAGCAGACAGGAGAAAGGTCTGCCTAGGACCACCACCATCTTGATGCTTTAACAGAACAAAATCTATCCAATACTTCTTGCTGGCTTTGAGATCAACTTGGGTGGGTAGAATTACTGCCCCTTTGACAGACTTAATACCTAAGTCGAGCCTCAGGGTCAGATGTGTTCCTCGGGCAGGGGAGGACGGAAGAGCAACCAGGCAAGGAGGGCAGACGGGAGAACCACCATTTCATTATGCCACGTATTTTCTTCCTGGCTCTGCTGCTGCACACAATTGTCTTTGTTGAGCACTCATCACTTCTACTCAAGGCCCAAGGCGGTGAGACAATTCTATCCCGGCTTGCAAATGGCTTGCATTCTAGACTTTGGTTCCTTTCCATAAATATTTAACAGTAATGGTTTATTAAACAGAGTATGGCCTTACTCATGCTTCATAGACCTCTCTTGGCACTGAACTCCCTGAGGTTTTGGAGTTTTAATGCAGCATGAATGCCACTGCTTTTCGTCCCAGCCAAGGGCAGCCAGTGGTGTCTATTGCAGGTGTCCACAAACTACGGCCTGCAGGTCGAATCCAGCTCATCGCTTGGATTTGGATTGTCCACAAGCTAAGAATAACTTTTACGTTTTTAAATGGTTGAAAAACAATCAGAAGAAGAAGAATATTCTGTGATGTGTGAAAATTACATGGAACTCAAATATCTGTCTGTAACTAGTTTTACTGGAACACTGCAATGCTCATTTATGCATCATCTATGACTGTTTTCACACTGCAACAGCAGAGTAATTCCCCACAAAGCCTAAAATATCTACTATACAGCCCTGGACAGAAAAGTCTGCTGACCCGTTATTTATCATAGCCCCTCCACCCTTGGCCAAATCCTCTCTACTTTTAAAGCCAGTGCCTCAAGCAAAAATATCTATCAACTAGAATTGGCACCTAGAGCTAATGAAATCCCAAAGCCATCTCAGCACCAGGACCACAAGTCGTTACATGTAAGTTGGTAATGTGGTTTATAAACCTGCTACTGGTACTGTTGGAATAATCCCAGAAGATGCCAATCAAAAACAAAGCAATAAGTAGGCTACTTACCTTTCCCTATAGCAAGTCAGTTGATCTATACTACAAAGCTAAGGTGTTTTGTTTTTTTTTAATAAGCAACACTGTGAAAGTGAAATCAAAAAGGTTGTGATTCACATTGCTCAGAAAACATCCTAAAGGAATGAAGGATGATGTTCTGCTTCTTATCTTTTGCTTTTCTATTTTCTCTAGTTGGTGTTTTGAGATCAAAGCTTGAGACCAACACTCAGATGCCCACTGTGATGGCTCTCTGGTTCATGGCAGGCCAGGGAAAGCTATCTGCCCCATCAATGTTGTCTGCTCAACTCCTGTAACTCATACAGTGCCAAGACTGGTTTTCTATTAATATAGTAACATTGCATAATATACAATGAAATGAATTTTGTTTGCCTTAAGGATATTAAGGCTGAGATGGCTCCTTACTTTGCCATGCAAATAACAAGGCTCAAGGCACATTTAGAACTCTTTCTTTGTGAGCAACCAACCTTCTGACCAGGTTGTTGACAAAAACCAAACGAAATGGTCCAGTCTCAAAATGTCAGTTGCACTGTGAATGCTGGTTTCTATCATTGATATCCCTCTGGATAAAGAGAAACATCTGAAGACATTACATCCCTTACTCGTCACGATGCCTAATTTTTGTTGGTCTTTAATCTTTGCTGAGTTGCCCAACTGTCCAGTTTTGAGTCAGATTTCCCTAGTGCCTTCTGTTAGCGTACAATGTCTCCTCTTCCAACTCAGCTGTTTGTGCAACTAGATCCTGAATGCTCCAAGTCACAGAGATTGTCGTCAATGCCAAACATCACCCCAAAGGCCAAACAAAATCTAATCGGCACATTTGAAAAAGCATAAGGATTAGGGCAGTTAACCACAGTTAAAACCTTTAAGACTTCCCTTCTTCCATAAAGCCAAGAGACTTCATCTCTTCTCAAGAGCAAAAGACACGGTCTTCAGAGCCTCTGACTGTCAGAACAAGTGAAGAAAACAAAGAGTCTTCTTCCCGGATTCAAACATTCTCATGTCTTCTATAATTATCACAGTGGGATAAAATCTCCATCATTCAATCTTCTTTTCCAAGATCCTTTCATTCTACCTGCTTGGTAGCCATGTCTTGCAAAACCCATGGTCATCTGATTCCCCACGCTGTACAATGCCTCAGTGAAGGCATGCACGTGCAGCTGAGACAGCACACACCTACTACACGGTCTCTCTCACTAGTCCACGTGTTTCTCCAGGGCAGATCCGTCTTATTCATTCAGCTATTCTCACAACAGTGCCACGCACACAGGACAAACTCAACGACAGTTTATCAAATCCATTTCCCAGGTCAAAACCTAGAAGTCAATTTTAAGCTTAATTTTACTTAAACCTGGAAGTAAATACTCTCCACAATATAATGTGTCTTCTATTTTTCCTTAGTCTGGCTAGTTAAACTTTACTGATCTTTTCAGAATATTGGCTTTTATTTTCATTTATTCTAATTTTTTTCTGTTTTCTATTTCAATGATTTCCACTCATCTTTTTATTACTTCATACATTCTGCTTGATTTGGGTTTATTTTGTTCTTTTTTTTCTATTTTCCTAAGGTGGAAGCTTAGATTATTGATTTGAGACCATTCTTCTTTTCTAATGGAAGCATTTAAGGCTATAAATTCCCTCTAAGCTTTAGCTGCATCCCACAAATTGTGATATGTTATATTTTTATTTTCATTCAGTTCAAAATATTTTTAAATTTGCCACAAAATTTCCTCTTTGACCTACAGAGTATTATTTATAAGTGTATTGTTTAACACTTGGGGTTTTCTAGTTATCTTTCTGTCACTGATCTCTAGTTGAATTCTATTATGATCACAGAGTAAACTTTGTATGATTTCAAATTTTTAAATTTGTTAAGATTTATTTTATGACTGAGGATATTGTCAACCTAGGGGAAAGCTGCATGAGCACTGGAAAATAATATGTATCTTCTGTATATCCTATCGTTGGGTGAACCATTCTATAAATGTCAATTAGATCCCGTTGGTTTATGGTGGTGTTTAAGTCTTCCATGTCATTGCTGATTTTCTGTGTAATAATTCTATCAATAATGAAGAGAGGAATGCCAAAGTCCTCATCTATGACTGCAGATTTGTCTACCTCTCCCGTCAGTTCTACAACTTTTAAATTTTTAACCTCTGTTCTTAGGTACACACACATGTAAGACTATAATGTCTCTTTGGTGAGTTTAAGCTCTTACCGTTATGTAATATCTTTCTTCTTTTTTTTTTTTTTTTTTGAGACAGAGTCTCACTCTGTTGCCTGGGTTAGAGTGCTGTGGCGTCAGCCTAGCTCACAGCAACTTCAAACTCCTGGGCTCAAGCAATCCTGCTGCCTCAGCCTCCTGAGTAGCTGGGATTACAGGCATGTGCCACCATGCCTAGCTAATTTTTCTATATATTTTTAGTTGGCCAATTAATTTCTTTCTATTTTCAGTAGAGAAGGGGGTCTTCCCTTGCTCAGGCTGGCCTTGAACTCCTGACCTTGAGCTATCCTTCCGCTTCGGCCTCCCAGAGTGCTAGGATTACAGGTGTGAGCCACCGCGCCCGGCCTTTAATATCTTTCTTTAGCCCTGTAATTTTCCTTGGTCTGAAGTCTACTGTATCTGATATTAATATATCCACTCCACCTTTCTTCTAAATTGAGCAAACTTGATAAGCTCTTAATCCTAATTATTCATTTGCAAGGGTTTTGGTGTTTTTGCATAGAAAAGGATAACTTACAGCTTCTTTCAAATTTTCATGCTTTTTTTTTTTTTTATCACATTCAAGAACTTTTTTATGACTTCTCCTTAGAAGGACAGGGATGGAGGATACGTCACATTCCTACCCTAATATAAGCCCTCATCACATTCTAGTCAAGTTAATTTAAAAGCTTCCTCCTATTTTGGCCTAAAAGCTTGTGTGGCAGTTTTAGCAGAGGGTTGTACGGTTACTTTTACACCTTCTCAACTGGGGAAGGCCACCTTCCTTGCTCAAGCCCATAGCTTCAACCTGAATAAAAGAGGAATGCTGAGGAACCCAGAAAGCCATTCCTCACTCCACCCAAATACGACTAAAAATTCAGAGGCTCAACAAGCGCTGCCTTCTATTTGACATTTCTTTGCTGACCTCCTTCACTCGAGGCTCCCCTTTTTCAATCCACCTTGTACACTGCAGCTAAGGTACTTTCCAAAACAACAATGCCTATAACCTCACTCCCCCTTTCAATCACCTTTGGTAACTCCCACTGCCTGGCAGACCCCACCTCAACCCCTGTGCTCAACTTCCGCAGCTCCCCAAAGCCCAGTCTCCCAACATTAGACCTCCCATCAACCTCCACAGTGCCCACTTTATCCTTTTTTGAGACAGGGTCTCACTCTGGGGCCTGAGCTAGAGTGCCGTGGCATCATCTTCATAGCTCACTGCAACCTCAAACTCCTGAGCTCACGTGATCCTCCTGCTTCAGCCTCCCCAGTAGCTGGGACTACAGGTCTGTTCCACCACACTCAGGTACTTTTTCTTTTTTTGTAGAGATAGGGTCTTGCTCTTGCTCAGGCTGGTCTTGAACTCCTGGCCTTAAGTGATCCTGGCCTCCCAGAGTGCTGGGATTACATGTGTGAGCCACCGTGTCTGGCCTCCTACTTCTTCCTAACTAGTTCCATCTGTCCCACTGACTGTGAAACACAACATCTATTCCCACTTTCCATACTTGGTTCCCTTCCTATGGACTGCCTGCTCATCTCCTTATTAACTCTGAACTATTCTTAAAGGCTCGCTTTCAAGTTCCACCTCCTCCATGAAGCTTCTCAAGCAACAAAAGGAAAGAGAGTTTTCAGTTTGTAGTGTTATTTGTAGCTGGTGGCCTGTTTGGGACCCGGGCAGTGCCTGGATTCAGCTGGGTTCTAGTCTGCTGTTTATTTGCTTGAGTTGGGGCAAATCTCTCATCTTCTCCTGCCCAGTTCACTCTCCCATAAAATGGGGTCCTGGGGGCCCTAACTGCATTATAGTTTATATATATCTATCATGCTCCTCAGTGATCCTTCCACTGTCCCACCGAAATCCTTCTGATCTTTTAGTCATTACCTCCTTGTTATATGCTACATCATCTTGTTCACCATTCCAGCCTTTTCTACCCAACCAAGACTATTTCTGTATTTCTCCCAGTATTGAACACAATGAACATTTATTGGCTATGGGGGGAAACCGCTTATTCCCCTCACAGAATGGGTCGAAGGGGGTATGTTTGCAAGGAAATACAACAGGCACCTGCTGGCCTGTGGCCAGCAGACTGCACACTCTAAATGCCTACCACCGACAGCTGCAGGGGACCCTGCTGCTCCTCCCTCCCTACGGCATCCCAGGAGACTCAGAAGAATCAAGAAAAACAGGACACAAATCTTTTTTAAAAGTCAAAAGAACCACCTGCAGCAGAGTCCTTTCGTCCTCAGTTACCTGTAAAGCCAGGAGCGAATGGAAGTAAAAGCAGGTGGGAGGTTTCTGATGCCCGTGGAGGCGGTGGGACAGGTGCATAGATGGGCAAGGAAGCCAAATGGTTTCCTCACAACAGCCTGGCCCTAACAGGTAAGCATGTTAGGAATACACAGCACTTTAAGATGTGTGGAAAGTAAAGGAGACTTTTTTTTTTTTTGAGACAGAGTCTCGCTTTGTTGCCCAGGCTAGAGTGAGTGCCATGGCGTCAGCCTGGCTCACAGCAACCTCAATCTCCTGGGCTCAAGCAATCCTCCTGCCTCAGCCTCCCGAGTAGCTGGGACTACAGGGATGCTCCACCATGCCCGGCTAATTTTTTCTATATCTATTAGTTGGCCAATTAATTTCTTTCTATTTATAGTAGAGACGGGGTCTCGCTCTTGCTCAGGCTGGTTTCGAACTCCTGACCTCGAGCAATCCACCCGCCTTGGCTTCCCAGAGTGCTAGGATTACAGGCTTGAGCCACCGTGCCTGGCCAAGGATACTTTTTTTTTTTACAAAGGTAAAGAGAATAAATCAAAAGTAAAGATAAGTAGAGAGCAGGAGATAAGAGGGAACAGAGAAAAACAAGAGGGGACCTCAGAGGAGGAATGTGCCAGGTCCACGTGAAGAACTGAAAACCTCTGTCATATGTATGTGGGGGGGGGCTATCTGTGCTTGCACACGTGCACACACACATGTGCACATACGTGCATACACAAACGCCCACCATACATATATTTGTTTATATTTTTATATGAGCTTCCCTGTCTTTCCTTCTGGCCTCAGTTCAAGGAGGAATTAATCTGTATAGGCTCAAGTACAGAAGAGTTACAAAACCAAGCTTGGGAGATGCATGCACGACAACAGGACTGGGTGTGTGACTTGGCAGGCCCCTCACTGCCCAAGGGAGAGCGTATCGGAATCTGAAAGACCCCACCGAGAAAGAAGAACATACACATTTCAGGCTTATCAAAACGGGCCTTAAGAAAGCCTGACAAACACTGCTGTAGACAATTAAGCCTGTAGCCAGTGACAGAAAGACAAAACATAATAGATAACCCTAATAGAGAAAAAAAAAGACTGTTCTTTGACTATTAAGAAATCCCAAAATCTGGCCGGGCGCAGTGGCTCACACCTGTAATCCTAGCACTCTGGGAGGCCGAGGAGGGAGGATTGCTTGAGTTCAGGAGTTCGAGACCAGCCTGAGCAAGAACGAAACCCCGTCTCTACTATGAATAGAAGGAAATTAATTGGCCAACTAATAGATATAGAAAAAATTAGCCAGGGATGGTGGCGCATGCCTATAGTCCAGCTACTCGGGAGGCTGAGGCAGGAGGATCGCTTGAGCCCAGGAGTTTGAGGTTGCTGTGAGCTAGGCTGACACCACGGCACTCTAGCCCAGGCAAGAGAGTGAGACTCTGTCTCAAAAAAAAAAAAAAGAAATCCCCAAATCTGACGCCAAAGGGGCAAGGTCAAAGGGGCTAGTGAGCCATGACGGCAGCAGGTGGAGTGGGTGTGTCCCAGTTCCACACCGGCACTCACCGCGGGCCAGGAGAACCGCCAGCCTCCCTGCTGCAGTCTGGGAATAACTTGCCCACAAGTCCATCCTGGTTGGTGGCGGGCGCCCTGCCCGCCTATGACCTTGCATTTGTGCTTGCTGAATCGTGAATGATTATTTCTGCGGCTCCTTACAGCATGCAGAGCAAATTCATGACATGTGACATGGCGCTCTAAGGCGATGGCCTGACTGCACTGGCGGACAGTGAGGGGTGAGGAAGTCTGGGTAAACAGGGGTCCAATCAGGCCAGGGCCCCGGCGTGTCTGCCTGGCACCTGCCATCGTTGAGTGAGTGGATCTATAAAAGTAATATTCCAGATAAATATAGACTTTTACAGACAAAGTACGACTGTAATTTTTTTCAAGCCTGCAGCTTTTGTTAAAAGAAATAAGGTATTTCAAAATGCAAAAGTAAGGTCAGTTAGAATAGTAACTTACTTTTAAAAACGAGCTGAAACTAACTTGTGCCTGCAGTGAGAAATGCAGTCATGCAAAGGCACTGTTGGCAATTTCTTATATTCTTCTAGAGCCCTCCTATACGTTTACAAGCATGTTAACTATGCGCTGCATCTTGCACTTCTCCCTTGTCGGTGCATCTTGGAGATGGCTGCATATTGGTGTATTTGGATCTGATCCAAGTGACATTTCATCTATAGATGCCTCATAATCTATTTAACAAGTCAGTAATTTTTTGAGGAATAAATTCTATGCAAATCCAAATCCACGTCTTAGATTTACATGTCCCCTTTTTTGTAGTGCCCTTTGCTATCTTAAATCTTCCCTGGTATCTTTCTCTCATCTCCATCTGTCAAATATCCCACGTGTCCTTCCAAAGTCCCACTGAAATTACCTTTTGTTCCCTGAATCCTGGCTGATTATTAAAGCCACAGAGGACTGCTCTGTCTCCTGATCATTCTAGCACTGCATATTATCTTAGGGCATAGGTGAAAACCAGCCTCAAATACCTGCAGTGTGTTTAGGGCTTATTTGTCCTACTGAAATATAAGCCCTTTAAGGGCAAGATGGTTGGAATTACTCACCTTTGCTGGTCTCAAGGCCCCACCACTGAGGTGGGCACAGAGCAGGCAGAAAAAATGCCGTCTGTTGAACGAGAAAAGTGTGTTTCGTAGGTGTTGTGGACTGAGCTGTGTCCCCTGAAAATATGGATTCCTAACCATAGGAACCTCAGAATATGACTGCAGCTGGAAGCAGGATCCCTACAGACTATTTAAGAGGAGGTTGCACTGGAGTAGGGTGGACCCTTGATCTAGTATGACTGGTGTCCTTAGGAGAAGAGACACAGAGACACACAGGGAGAACACCACGTGATGACAGGGCCGACACTGGAGGGATATGCCCAGTAGCCAAGGAGCACTAAGGATCTCCACCAGCACCAGAAGGGGAAAATGCGCTGTTCCGACACTATTCTCAGACACCAACTGGGTGTCCCGCAGTCAAATTCAGTTTGACACTAAATACCCAGAGTTAACACAGACCCAACGAGTTAAGGAAAAGGACTTCACAAGACTGTCCCACTTCAGATGTACATGCACGTGGTCCCTGAACCACATGTGCATGGACTGCACAGATCCGCTCACATGCAGACTTTTCCAGTAAAAGTTACTCAGAGTACGTATACCTCTCCTGCCTTCTCTTCCACTTCCTCTACCTCTGCCCCCGAGACAGCAAGACCACCCTCCACTTCCTCCTCCTTCCCAGCCAAATCAACATGATGATGATGAGGATGAGGATCTTTATGATGATCCACTCCACTTAATGACGAGTAAACATATTTTTTCTTCCTTATGATTTTCTTTTTTTTTTTTTCCTATATCTTCTCCTCTCAGTTTTATTTTAGACCTACTTTGGCTTTGAATTTATTTGTTTTTTCTTTTTCATTTCAGAATATTATGGGGGTAAAAATGTTTTGGTTACATGGATTGCTTTTGTACTGCTTGAGTCAAAGATATAAGTGTACATTGTACCCATCTCCCAGATAGCATACATTGTACCCATCAGGTGTAATTTTACCCATTCCCTCATCTCCACTCCCACATGCTTGATTCCCATGAGTTTTACTTCCATCTGTGCACATGAGTGTTGATCAGTTAGTTCCAAATTGATAGTGAGTACATGTGGTATTTGTTTTTCCATTCTTGCCATACTTAACTTAGGAGAATGGTCTCTAGTTCCACCCAGATTGTTGCAAAAGGTATTAATCCATTTTTTATGACTGATTAGTATTCTATGGTATACATATACCACATTTTATTAATCCACTCATGAACTTGATGGGCACTTGGGTTAATTCCACATCTTTGTGATTGTGAATTGTGCTGAAATATTTTAGTGCAATGGTAGGTCTACTTTTAGTTCTTTGAGGAATCTCCACACTATTTTCCATAGCAGTTGTACTAGTTTGCAGTCCCACCAGCAGTGTATAAATGTTCCTTTCTCTCTGCATCCACGCCAACATCTATTGTTTTGGGACTTTTTGATGAAAGCCATTCTCACTGGGTTAGGTGATATCTCACTGTAGTTTTGATTTGCATTTCTCTGATGATTAGTGACAGTGAACATTTTTTCAATTTTATTGGCCATTAGTCTATCCTCTTTTGAAAAGCTTTTGTTCATGTCTTTTGCCCACTTTTTAATTGGGTTATTTGATTTTTTTCTTGATTTGCTTGTTCTTTGTAGATTCTCATTATTAGCCCTTTATCAGATGTATAGCATACAGATTTTCTCCCATTTTGTAGGTTGGGAGAATTCTGTTGGTTGTTCTATTTGCTCTGTTGATTGTTTCTTTGGCTGTACAGAAGCTTTTTAATTTAAGCAAGGCTCATTTATTTATTTATTTTTGTTGTTGCTCTGATTGTCTTTGGGGTCTTCTTCATAAATTCTTTCCTAGGCCTATATCTAGAAGAGTGTTTCCAACATTTTCTGATAGAATTCTTATGGTTTTATGTCTTAGATATAAGTCTGTTATCCATCTTGAATTAATTTTTGTGAGTGCTAAGAGATATGGATCCTGTTTCAATCTTCTACATGTAGCTATCCAATTTTCCAATTTATTGAATAGAAATTCTTTTACCCAGTGTAAACTGTTGTCTGCTTTGTCAAAGATCAGATGGCAATATGTGGATGGTTTTATATTTGGGTTCTTGGTTCTGTTCCATTGGTCTATGCCTCTACTTTTGTGTCAGTGCCATGGTGTTTTGGTTATTACAGACTTATAGTATAAAGTCTGGTAAAGTGATGCTTCTAGGTTTGTTTCTTTTGCTTAAGGTTGCTTTGGCTATTTGGGCTCTTTTCTGGTTCCACACAAAGTATAGATTTTTTCTAAATCTGCAAAAAATGATGTTGGTATTTTGGTAGGGATTACATTGAATCTGTATATCACTTTGGGTAGTATGGACATTTTAACAATGTTGCTTCTGCCAACCTATGAGCATGATATATTTTTCCATTTGTTTACATCATCTGCAATTTCCTTTCTGAGTGATTTGTAGTTCTCTGTGTAGAGATCTTTCATCTCCTTGGTTAAATATATCCCTAGGTATTTTATTTTCTTTGTAGCTGTTGTGAATAGTATTGAGTCTTTGATTTGATTTTCAGCTTGACTATTGCTGATGTATAGGAATGCTACTAATTTGCATACACTGATTTTGTAACCTGAGACTTTGCTGAATTTATATCAATTCCAGGAGTCTCTTGCAGAATCTTTGGGGTTTTCTACGTGTAAATCATATCATCAGCAAAGAGCGATAGTTTGATCTCCTCTTTTCCCATTTGGATACCCTTAATTTCCTTCTCCTGCCTGACTGCTCTGGCTAGGACTTCTAGCACTATGTTGAATAGAAGTGGTAACAGTGGGCATCCTTGTCTTATTCCAATTCTGAGTGGCAATGCTTTCAACCTTTCCCCGTTCAGTATGATGCTGGCTGTGGGTGTGTCATATATGGCTTTTATAATTTTGAGATATGTTCCATCTATGCCTATTTTGTTAAGAGTTTTTATCATAAAAGGTGCTAAATCTTATCAAATGCTTTTTCTGCATCTATTGAGATGGTCATATGATCTTTGTTTTTGCTTCTGCTTATATGGTGAATCACATTTATGGATTTATGGATTTTGAACCATACTTGCATCCCTGGGATGAAGTCCACTTGGTCATGGTGGATTATATTTTTGATGTGCTGCTGAATTTGGCTTGCTAGACTTTTGTTGAGGATTTTTACATCTATATTCATAAGGGATATTGGTCTATAGTTTTCTTTTTTTGTTGTGTCCTTTCCTGGCTTTGGTATGAAGGTGATAACGGTTTTGTAGAATGAGTTGGGGAGGATTCCTTCCTTTTCCACGTTACAAAATAACTTCTGCTGTATGGGTACCAATTCTTCTTTGTAGGTCTGATAAAATTTGGCTGTCAATCCATCTGGTCTGGGACTTTTTTTCATTGAAAGATTTTTATTGCTGCTTCAATTGTGTTGCTCATTATTGGTCTATTTAGGAGTTCTAGTTCCTCCTGACTAAGCCTTGGGAGGTATGTTTCCAAGAATTTGTCCCTTTCCCTTATGATTTCCTCTTAATGACATTTTTTCTCTAGTTTACTTATTATAAAAATGCAGTGTATAATACATACAACACAATACAAAATATGTGTTAATTGTTTATGATATTGGTAAGGCTTCTGGTTAACAGTAAGCTATTAGTAAAGTTTTGGGGGAGTCAGAAGGTATATGTGGACTTCTGACTGATGGGGGCGGTGCCCATAATCCCCACATTGTTCAAGAGTCAATTGTATATGATACAACTCGGGAAGAACCAAATGGATGAGATGCATATACAGGGCACGGTCTGGGGTGGGTTGAGGGGAAACACAGTTTCCATGCCTTTTCCTCATGGAATCCAGGAGCATCACCCTCTCACATACCAATATGTTCACCAACAGGAAGCTCTAGTAAGCTTCAGTGTCCAGAGTTTTTATAATGGGGTTTCATCACATATACATGATTAAGTCATTGGCCACAGGATTGAACTCAATCACCATCTCTCCTCCCTTCCCCAGAGATTGGGGGGCTCAAAAGTTCCAACCTGTTAGTCACATGATTGGTCTTTCTGATAACGAGCTCCCATCCTGAAGCTATCTAGGGGTCCCACCATTAGTTACCTCATCAGCATAATAAAGACATTCCTATCACATAAGAAATTCCAAAGATGTTTGAAGCTTTGTGCCAAGAACTGAGACCAAGACAAAATATTCTTTATTATACTACAGCATGGAACAGATTCTCTCCTAGAGCCTTCAGAGAGAATATCACCCTGCTGACACCTTGATTTCTAACTTCTAGACTCCAGAACTGTAAGAGAATACAGTTCTGTTGTTTTAAATCACCCAGCTTGCAGTGATTTGTTATGGTAGTTCTACAATACTAACACAGTGGGTAGAGCAAGAATTTCTCTTATGGGTAATGCTGTAAGCTAAAATGAGAGCAACTAGTATATTCCCTTCCCTTCCATACTGCCTAGTAGTTTATTTTATTATTTTACTTCATTTGATTTCATTTTATTTTTGAGACAGAGGCCCATTCTGTCACCAAGGTTAGAGTGTTGTGGCTTCACTGCAGCCCACTGCAGCCTTGAACTCCTGGCTCAAGTGACCTTCCTGCCCTAACCTCCTGAGTAACTGGGACTATAGGCAAGTACCACCACATCTGGCTAATTTTTCTATTTTTAGTAGAGTCGGGTCTCCCTCTTGCTCAGGGTGATCTTCAACTCCTGACCTCAAGTGATCCTCCTGCCTCAACATACCAAAGTGCTAGAATTACAGGCATGAGCCACCATGCCCAGCCTAACTAGTATTTTCTAACACACTCCAGGCCATTCCTCAGCTGTCCTCTCTTCTTAGCACCTTCCCTGCTTCAGAGTTCTAACACCACCCACATGTGGATGATTCTAACTCCATCATCTCCTGGACCTCCCTCCCAAGCTCCAGACCCTCCTCCCAGCTGCCTAAGGGCAACTTCTTCCCTTGCATTTCTCACAGGCTCCTTCTCAGGGACTGGCACAAGCACCCACACTTTGCCCAACCCTTAGCAGCAGCTTTACATCTGCTTAATCATGTCTTGTAAGTAGGGTGACCACCCCATTTGCCCAGGTTTCCACCTGCTGTCCTACCACTGTTAGTTGTAATCTCAGAAATATCATGGTGAACAGTAAAGTAGATGGTCATCCTATTTACAAGCCTTACTGCAACTCCCAGTGATATTCCAAACATAGAGAATTTATTTTGCTTCCTTGAAAGAGCTACAGCTACATGCCTTGGCAATCACACATGCAATTTCTACTTTCTTTAGCCCACTAACAATGCCTCACCCCTCAGGTCTCAGCTCTCATGACTTTCTCTCAACCCCCATGCCAGCCAAACTCAAGTGTGTTCTCATCAAGCCACGAACACTTCATCTACCACCAAAGATATCAGCTCTATAGTAAGGGCTCGTTTAACTGCTTTCCTACTCATCCTCATACTTCTAGCAGAGGACTTGGCACTAGATTCCCCTTCAGGAATGAAGGACTTATTCCCCACTTGCTAGGAATGCTGCCGGACAGCCATCCTCAGCCATCTGCCCTTTGACATTGCCTCTGCTGCAAGTCACGCCATCTTCCAGGGGAAGCCCACATTCAATGACTGATCAATGCAGAGATACAAAGGCTCAGCCCCTTCTGCCCAACTCAGGACAACTCTGAACTCACCCCTAATGTAGAACCAGCTAAGACCTTCATGGAAACTGCATCACAGTTCAACACCCTCTGCCTACTCTTGCTTCCTTTCAACCCCTCCCACCGGTACTGATGCTAACAGCATGCCCCAGTGAACATTCAGCATGTTATTCTCAGCATCTGCTTTCCAGGGAGCCAAGCTGTGGCAGGAGGTGGTCAACAAATACCTGTTTAATGAATGACATCTCTACTCAATAAGGTGCCATGCCTGACAAGTTGCTCTTGGCATATATGACTTTGTAATGGCACAGGTATGGCTCCAGAATGGAGAATCATACCTTGGGGTTAATGACCATATATTAGGAACTAGTAATTTTGTCATTCTAAAGCCATGTCTGATCTTTGCTAATATAGAAAAATCTTGGAGATCATGAAAGGATGATTATACGCATTTAGCATGGAAAACCTCAATGTAGTGGCCATAAAAAAATCCATCTTTGACGCCTTTTACAGCAGCACATACAGCTCCGTCTCCACACTCTCGATAAGCACCTGCCCCTGCTATTTGCAAAGCACTGTGGACAACACAGGACACAGAGGTGAAGACAGCCCTGGTCCCAGCAAACACATACAGCTTCCAGTCTGTATGTGGAGGAAACAGAACTGACAGTGACTAGAAATCAATGCAGGATGAAATAAGCAGTGTAAGAAAACAAGCACGGTGCTGTGGAAGCACAAAGGAAGGGGAGCCTGGAAGGGGTGACATCTGAATTGAACTCTAAGAATAAATATGACAAACACTCCTTCTTTTAAGTTTTGTTGTTGTTGTTAAGAGATGGGGTCTCGCTCAGTCTCCCAGGCTGGAGTGCAGTGGCATGACTGTAGCTCACTGTAACCTTGAACTCCTGGACTCAAGTGATCCTCCTGCCTCAGCCTCCCAAGTAGCTAGGACTACAGGCATGCGCCACCACGCCTGGCTAAGTTTTCTTATCTTTTGTAGAGATGGAGGTCTTGCCATGTTGCCCAGGCTGGTCTCGAATTCCTGCCCTCAAGCAATCCTCCCACCCTGGCCTCCCAAAGTGCTGGGATTACACAAGCAGGAGCCCCCATGCCCAGCTGCCAAACAGTTCTGAAGTCCCTCTCAGTTGTATGTTCCAGACCCTGTGCTGGTGATTTACAGACTAGTAGAAGAGACAGATGGATGGAGAACTCTCACCAGAGTACATTCCACCACCACTAGAGTACATTCACACAGCAGTGTGGACCAGTGCTCTGGAATATAAAAGAACAGTTTTGATCAACAGAAAGGAGAGGCAACAGCCTGCCCGAAGGTGAAAATATTGAATGCCAAAGTAAGAATACTGGAACTTCATTGACTAACATTCCCCATGATACATTCTACAAACTCTAGTTTTAAAAAATGGGTGTCCCATGAAAAATGTTTTTCACACTCAAAATGCTGCACTAAACCAAGCTACAGGGGATAGTGCCAGCTTTTTACTAGAATGTTTCCCTCTTCCTTCCTTCCTAGCAGAACTGTGACTTTGTCCAGGTGTCTGTACCTCTGCCACGAAGGTCTCCTAACACACAGGAAGCTACCCCTACCTTCAACTCCAGAAGGGGTCTTGATGGATCTAAGCCAGTTGTCATAATCCTACTTCCCTGGACCCGATCAGCCCACTGCAACCCCTCCCTCCAGCAAGTGCTATGTCAATAGTAAACATGGGAGATAAATTGGCTTAGACTGGAGGAGAGGGCTCTTATCCCATGACTGGGGCCATTTGGTCTGTTCTTCTCTCCCTTGTCTATTCTTTGGTTTGTCAGCATGGAAACAATTCCCCTTAGTTGCTGCAAATACCTGTATTTTCATCATGAATAAAGCAGATGCCCGAATTACAAGGTACCTGGACTCTCCTTAGCTTTGGATGCCAGGTTATCTGAAATAAAGTTTCCTTATTGTTTAAGCCACTCTGAATTATGACATCTGTTATTATAATCAAAAGCTATCCAAGAGATACAAATAGTCAACAATTTTCTTTATTGCAGAACTTCTTAGAGCCTTAAATACAAACACGAATTATAAATTGCTAAGATAAATTTATATTATACAGCATTTCCCACAGTCCTAGGATTTCTTTTTTCTTCCCACAGGAAAAAAACTTGATAAAGAAGGAAAATGACATTCTTCAGTCTATGTATTCAAAAATATGGTCTGGCCTGTGTTGCAGGAAGTCAGAGAGAAGAGATTAGGAAAGAATACAAGGAAAGGGGTCCCTGCAATAAGTCCAGGCTAGAGACACAGACTACAATTAAGATACAGAAATACTAAAGAAGAAATAGATGAAATTCAGGGATAGATTCGTAGCAAACTAACTGGATATACAGGGGTGAAAAATGACTTATTTGAATGCCAGGACACATGCTAAATGAGTAGAACCCTGGCAAACTGATCTAGGTGGGGTCTTTCTTTGGTGCTATTGATTAGAGGGGCCTGGGCAACATCTGAGAATGTTGAGCAGCTTCATCCCTTCTTGGTCCCTTGGGCAAGAGTCTCTGATTTTCCTCTCCTAGACTGCTGTCTTTGTGGACTGTCAATCAAGAGAGCTTTGCATCCTCCCATTGCCCCTAAGGGATGACCAAACTTAACCCATTATACTGGCACCTGTGAATCACTTGAGTGACCCAATAACAGAAAACAACTGGGAAGCAACCCTTTAGATGGTGGCCTCTGAAGAGGCTGTCCTGTCGCCTAGCACAGGGCATGCTGTGGCCATTCCCAGGATGCACTGTCTAGTTATCTTTTGATTTTGTAAGCCACCCCCGCCCTTCCTCAAACTTTTTTTTTTTTTTTTGCTAAAATTAGCCAAGGTCTATTTCTGCTGGTGCAACCAAAGAACCCTAACTGATCATGGGAGAACCACTAGTCTTTGGCTACATGTCATGCAGACCAAGTTTCAAAGTGTTATATCTATAAAATTAGTAGCAATGACCTAAAAGGGTACTAGCATATCATTTCTTCATGGCTGACTATTTTATCCTATGAGATATGACGTCATGTTCTTCCCAGAGCATTGAAGATAAGAGGTTTCCCATGTTTGAAACCAAGGCCCAAGAGAACTTGAAACATATTTGTATTTAAACCTTTAAGGGCCCTAGAATTAAAATATCATTAAAGAAATTCTGACCACAATTGCCCACTTTGAGTCCTGGGGCCTTTTTTATTTTTTTCCTGTAATAAAATACATGTTTATTTCAAGGAATTTGTAAGTTAAAAGTACAAGCAGCAGTAATTGAATCACTCATAATCCTACCCAGAGATAAACACAGAATGCTTAACCTTCTAGTCTTTCCTGATTTCCTTCCAGTCTTTTCTATGCATTTGGAGAAATACTGTACAATCTTAACTCTGTATGCACTTGAATATCCTGTTTCCTTATCTTAAACATTTCTCTCGGCCCTTAAAAATATTTTGAATGTTATAAAAACACTTAAAATAGTTACAATTATGTAAATGTACCAGCATTTACTTAATCATTCCATTAATATTAGACATTTCGTTTTTTATGCTTTTCCCCCTACTGCAGAGTCACTAAAGTATATATATCGATGAAGATTACCCATGTGGGAGCCAGCATATCTGGAAACAAATGCCAATTGTTTCCCTCACCAATTGCACAACCAGCAGCAACAAGGCACTCACCTGCTCCGAGGCGCGTGTAGACAATGGGGGACACACCAGCACCTACGTTTAGAGTTGCTGTGAGGATTAAACAGGAGGGTCTGTACAGTACAGCACAGGTGTCTGACACAGGACAGACTTAGAAAACAGCCTCTATGAAAAGCAAGTGAGTATGCACACGTCTCCAAAGACAACGGCGCTCCTGAGATTCCTAGTGCTAAAAGCTCTGTCCACTTTCCACGTTCCTTTCTTAGACTGTATGTTCTCTGGTCCCTGTTCTGTTAGTGTGTTACACAGGGGCCTGTAAGGGCTTTTGTAGGTAGGTACAGAAACTGCTTTCTTTCAACATAGAGCACAGAGCTACAAAGAACTTTCTCTTACCCTTTCTGCTGAAATTGCAATAAAGAAAACAAAGTGAAGAATATTCTATTGGCAGAAATTTCATCTCATGCTCCTTGTGGTCAAGGGTACATGCAAGATACTCAATTATCTTAAATGAATGTGACATTTTTATTTTTATTCAAGTCAGCAGCAGTTAATTAGCATTTCTAAAACCACCTAAACTGAAGCAACTAGAGGGGCCCTGAGGCTGCAGCAATAACAACGTGGGGAGAGCAGAGCAGGGGAGGCGTTTGCCTGTGATTGACCTACTTAGGACCCAGTTCAAATGTGGCTTTGCCCCATTTAGTACCCATTTCCCCATCTGTGAAATGGGGCTGCAAACAGCACCCAATTCATAGAGATGTTGCAATGAGTAAATGAAAATAACGCCTATAAAGTATTAATACATAGCCCATCCTGGTAAGACACGTGACTTTTGCGGCTCTCATTCTTTCAGGCCCACTAGCAAGATTGCCTTTCCCTGCTTTATCTGGAGTGGTCACATGATTCACTTTGGCCAATGAAATGAGAGTAGAAATGCAGATGTCACTTCCCAAAGAAATATCAGGAGCCAGTGTCCTCCTTTACTGTCTCTGCCACCACAGAGGCACTTGTGGAACTGAGTCTATGGCAGGCGGGTCCTGTAAGGGCTGTTCCTATTCCCATTGGCCAGTGCTGTAAGCCACTGAGATTTGGGCACTTTTGTTAGAGCAGCTTAACCTAGACTAGCCTGAGCCATACAATAATTATTGGTCACAATGGGGATTAAATGAGTGAAGCCATTACAATTACTGATACCTCGAGGTATTTCCTTCAGTCATGTCCTTGGCTAAAGACAGAAAGACTGGGTTTGACTCGAGAAAAGAAGACACCTGGGTATTAATTTCAACTTGTAATTTTCAGGTACTTAGGAATATAAATACAATAAAATAAAAGCTTCATGTCAGAGTGATTTTCAGCACAGCAAGGAACAGTGGTAATAACTATGATTTATTGAGTGCTTGTTATAACCAGGGGTTATGTTAAGGATATTATATTTATTATCTTAACTTAATCCCATAAAGTAGGTACCATTCCAGTATGGTAGGATGAGAATTTCTGTTCTCTTCATTATTTCTCTCCCCCATTATAGGATGGGCTTAAAAAAAAAAAAGTCAAAAACTGATTTTGGCATGAGAGGCAGTATATATTATCAGCAAGAGAAAAATGTGTTGTCTCCAAGATGCCCCCCTTTGAAGGATCTGACTAATTAGCAGGGAGGACAAAGAATCTATAGCCGTCCTCTTGTGATGGAGACACAGAATGACCCTCTCAAACCTGGACACTGGAGGACAGGGCAGAGCAGAGGGGACTGTGGATTTAAAGGATAATGGGCAGTGGGAGAGGAGAGAGAAAAAACTCCTGGACATTCAACTGTGGTAGAGGTTCCTTGCTCCCAGTCACATCCAGGGGACTAGTCCGGGCCAATGAAACATGAACAGAAGTGACACAAATTCCAGGCCAAAGCATTTAAGAGCCAGCATGCCATTTCAATATCCTCTCTTCACCTTTGGGAGTGACTGAAAACCACATACTGAGAACGGGAGGAAGAGGGGAAGATGAATACAGACCAGATTCCAGAATCACACATGGAGGAGAGCTGCCCTCGGGAGTCCCCCTGACTCACATCACATTTTTCATGAGCTTAAACTTTTGCTATGTTAAGCCACTGAGATTCCAGAGCTCATGTGTTATCACAGCAGAGCCTAACCTGTCCTGACTAATACAACATAGAAGACTGAAGACTAGGAAAAGAACAAAATGAACCCCAGCAAATCAGGAGGAAGAAATCTGAAGACTGAAAAAGCAGAATCTGGCTAGGTGCAGTTAGCTGTTCATGCCTGGGCTCCTAGCGCTTGGGAGGCCAAGGTGGGAGGACTGCTTGAGCTCAGCGATTTGAGGCCAGCCTGAGCAAGAGTGAGACCATGTCTCTACAAAATACAGAAAAATTAGCCAGGTGTGGTGGCATGCCCCTGTAGTCCCAGCTATTTAGGAGGCTGAGGCAGGAGGATCGCTTGAGCCCAGGAGTTTGAGGTTGCAGTGAGCTATGATGATGCCACTGTACTCCAGCCCAGGCCAACAGAGTGAGACTCTATTTCAAAAAGATAAAAATTTTAAAAAAATAATTAAAAAGCAGAATTTACTAGGAAAAAAATATACTGAACAAGAACTAATGAGAAAGAAATCTAAATGACAACAGATTAAACCTAAGAGTTGATGGGGAGGTTTGGGGAGGACCCTCTGCAGCAAAGCTAGTCAGGGGAAAAAAGAGAGAGAAATGCAAATTAGAAATGACAATGGAAATATAATTATAGTCAGAAAGAATCTACTAAACTTTAAAATCATAATGATGCTTTTCTGTAAAATAAATGTTATTCAGAGTTATTCAAGAAAAGATAGAAAACATGAATAGCCCAATGACCATTCAAGAAATTTGGAAAATTGTCAAAGAAGTACATCTAAAAAATGTCCTTAGGAATTTATTTCCAACATTCAAAGAATGAGTAATTCCCCATCTCATCATTCCATAGAAAAAGAAGGATGTTGACCAATCCACTTTACACTGTTATCAAAACATGACAGATACGCCGGGCGCGGTGGCTCACGCCTGTAATTCTAGCACTTTGGGAGGCCGAGGCGGGCGGATTGCTCAAGGTCAGGAGTTCGAAACCAGCCTGAGCGAGACCCCGTCTCTACCAAAAATAGAAAGAAATTAATTGACCAACTAAAATATATATATACAAAAAATTAGCCGGGCATGGTGGTAAATGCCTGTAGTCCCAGATACTCAGGAGGCTGATGCAGGAGGATCGCTGAGCCCAGGAGATTGAGGTTGCTGTGAGCCAGGCTGACGGCCACGGCACTCACTCTAGCCTGGGCAACAAAGTGAGACTCTGTCTCAAAAAAAAAAAAAAAAAAAACATGACAGATAAAGCAGAAGAAAAAATTCAGATGCTCTCACTTATGACTATTGAATGCCAACATCCTAAATAAAACAATAATAAATTAATACTAGAAAAAAATGAACAAACCAAAGTCAAAACTGATTGCAGGAAGGCATGGAGAGCTCAATCCTAGAAAATCTATTGAGGTTCAAGCATCCAAAACACAAACTCCTCATGGGTAGAGACTTTATCATTAATGCATCCCCAGCACAAAGAATGATGTGTAGGACATAGTAAGTGCTCAATAAATATTTATGAAATAAATTATTGAGTGAATATTAATAAATTAAAGGCAAATACCACCACATTATGATCATCTATAAAGGCCATGATAACAAATTAAATTTAACTTTGGTGCCAAAGAAAAACTCAAAATAATAAAATTATGCAACATGTAACATGAGTAAAAAATAAAAGCTCTCAAACCAACTATCATTTTTTATTGTGATTAATGAGAAGACATGGATGCCCACATATGGCTACAATATTTCAACATGGTTCTACAAGTCCTAGACTAGGCAATTAGATAAGAAAATAAAGTAAGTATAAACACTGGAGAGGAAGATGCAAAATTATTACTTGCAGAAGATGTGATTATCTACCTGGAAAATTCCACAGACTCACTTTTTTAAAGAAAAGTATTTAAAAGTAATGAGATATGGCCGGGCGTGGTGGCTCATGCCTATAATCTCTGGGAGGCCGAGGCGGGTGGATTGTTCGAGGTCAGGAGTTTGAAACCAGCCTGAGCAAGAGCGAGACCCTGTCTCTACTATAAATAGAAAGAAATTAATTGGCCAACTAATAGATATAGAAAAAATTAGTTGGGCATGGTGGTGCATGCCTGTAGTCCCAGCCACTCAGGAGACTGAGGCAGTAGGACTGCTTGAGCCCAGGAGTTTGAGTTTGCTGTGAGCTAGGCTGATGCCACGGCACTCACTCTAGCCTGGGCAACAAAGCAAGACTCTGTCTCAAAAAAAAATAAAAAATAAAAAAAAAAATAAAAGTAATGAGATAGTTCATGAAAGTTATTATTAAGATAATTACATAAAAATCAATAACTTTCCTAAATTTCAGCAATAAAGAATAAGACCAATATAACTTCACTTGCTCTTAGCCAAAAAGCCCAGAAGCTATAGGGCAAAATGTAACTTAATAACATTCTAATCACTGAAGCTACAATAACAATAAGATGAATTATCTAAAATTAACAGCAAAATTATGTAGCACCTAAATGGACAAAAACTACTTTATAGGATTACATACAGACTTGAATAAACATATGCTATTCCCAGATGGGAAGAATTCTCATTATACTCAATACTGCAAAAATGTCAATTCTCCCCATCTTGATATATACATTTAAAAAAAATAAATACTGAAAGAGAATAAACAAACGAGCACAGTCAAGAAAATATTTCTTTCATAAAGGAGTGACTTGGAGATTAGCTGTGGTTAAGGCACAGCAAGATCCTTAGGCAAAGGTTGCTGAGCTCTAATTCCCAAGCCAAGGAGTGGCCCTGGTTGAGGCTGGGATGCGGGGCCTAGCCTAACTCCACTCCCACCCAATACATGGGGTCTCACAATAAGGATTAATCCACCACTGCTCATCTGAGCAACTGAGCCCATCTCAAAGTCCTGCTAGAACTGACAGACAGATCCAGGAACAAACTAGAAATTCTAGAGATAAACACAAGTAGATGAAATCGTTTAGTACATAATGATGAGGATATTTCAGTACAGGTGGTATAAACAATTCAATAGTAAGGTAACTAATTTTTAAAAAACCTAAATGTTATACCTAATTTATGTCATACGCCAAAATTAATGACTAACATACTAAAGATTTGATGCTAACTATTATAAATAGTAATAAAAATATATAAATATTTATATAATCTGGGTCTGGGAAAAGTATTCCTAAACATAACCTTGAAGCACAAACCATAAACTGATAGACTTAAGATCACAAAATATGGCAAAACAAACAAACAAACAAACAAAAAAAACCAACCACACCCAAAGCAAAATTAAAACAAAACTGTGGGGAGATATATATGGTAAATGACAAAGCATGTATATGCTTAATATAATAAAGATTACCTTATATAAAGATTACCTTAATATAATAAAGATTACCTTATATAATAAAGATTACCTTAAAATCAACAAGAAAACAATTATGAACATGACTTTAGAAAACGGAGCAAAGACATAGGCAGGCAATTCAGAAAAGGCAACAAATGTCCAGAAAACATCAAAAATGCTCAACTTCACCAGAAATTAGAAGAGGTTAAAAGCGAATTCTCTTTTTTCACCCATGCAATTAACAAAGTTGCAATGTTGGTTGCTAATGGAATTGGAGAAAGGAGACTGACAATTCTACCAAGGATGGGAAAATAATATGTGTGTATACGTGTCTGTGTATGTAAAATACACACTCACAGCCTTAAAATCTCGCATATTCTTTGATCTAGCAATTCCGCTTCTAAGACTTTGTCCTAGAAAATTAAACTGGTGAGAAATATTTGCTAAATGATTAGCAAATCAGCTAACTACAGTGGAATATTATATAGCCTTGAAAATTATGCTATAGATATATTGTTAGTGACAGAAGATCATATTCAAGATGTAATATGAAGAAAAAACAGCTTACAAAATGCTATACACTGTATGGTCTCTACTCTTTTCTAAGAATATATATGTATATGTATATATATATACCTATTAAAAACTTATTAGACTATAAGACTACAAAAAATTAACCGTGGTCTCCAGGCAAGGAGATTATAGGTGATTTTTTTTTCCTTTTTGTCCATCCCTAAGTTTATAGTTTTTCTACAATAAAAATAATTTTATGTTTAAATATTATTTAAACATTAAATAGTATATATTAAAATATTACTTACATAACCACAAAGAAAGTTTAAAAAAAGTAAATTGAATTCTGTGGGAAAATAAACATTTATTCTAAAAATAAGCTCTCAAGTTGGAAAATGAAAGCAAAAACATCTGCTTCCTGGACAGAAAGGACAGTTTTAAGTTGCTAGACAGCCACGAACTTCCCAAAGGCAGTGGGGGCTCTAGGTGCCAGCTCAGTCGGATGCCCTGTGCCCCAGGGGACAGCCCGGATTCTCCCACTCTCTCCCTAACCTTCTCTCTGCCCTACAACCACCTCAAGACAGAGCTGAAGCATAATTTCATCATTTTCTGTCTTTATTAAATAGCATTTGAAATAACCTGCTCTTGATTATTAATAAAAGGAACACTCACGGAGACCCTCTAAAAGGAACAACCTAAAATTACTAGGATATTCACATGGCTACTGATTCACTTTTTCTACAGGAAAAAAAAATGGTCCTTATCATCCACCCTAAAAAAAAACACCAAATCATTGACAAATTTCTTTGGTGGAGGCCAAATGGGAGGAGAAATGATTAATTGCTATGTAAGAGGATGGCTTCCTCACAATGACTTGCAGGTCTGGGATAAGAGAATTCTGCAGGAGACCCGGGCAGCCTCGGGCTGACTGCTGAGAGCAGCCCAGCAGGTGAAACCTGGCAGATCTGCACAGTAAGGATCTTAGAAGACAACAGCAAAAAATATTCCCTCCAGATTTGCTAGCCCGGTTATCAGTGAGTTAGTATGTTCTGTTTGTTATCTCTCATGTCTGCGCCGCACAGCAGGCGGTAAGGCCTGGGCTGCCACAAAACTCTAATAAAGAACTCTGCTCTGAGACCTCACGGATGTACACAGTGCTCCTTGGGGGGCAGGTCTGGGTCTGGCCAGCCCTGCCGGACTAACAGGAAGCCTAGGCAGGGCCTGCGTTGGTCTGACAGGTCCAACCCACAGTCAGGGAAATAGCAGGGAGGGAACAAAGCAGCCCAGTGACTAATTTGGAATTGGTTTTGACTTTTCCCTCACGTCTTATTGATTGGGTCACGGCTCTTCGAAGGCCTGCTAAAGGGCAGGGCAGCATCTCAGAGAAACCTTCAAGGAAAACATCCTCCCTGGCTTTGGCCTGAGCAGAAATATCTGCAGCGCCAGTGCTTCTAGAGGCTGCCATGGCCTCAGCACCTAACTCACCACCCCTGGCCGGTGCCCGGACCTCTGCAGCTGAATTCTGAGAGCTGCACAGCAGCAATGACACCGGCAAAGGCTGTGCAGCAGAAACCAAGCCTGGCCAGTGTTGCAGCCTGAGCAGTCTAGGAATGGAAAACAGTGCTCTGGAGACAAAAGTTTGTCTTTACCTCCCAACTCCTCTAAAACCATGCAATCCAACCCAGGCCAATCAGCCGCGTCCCTCCCACAGGCCTTGGCTGCTCACAGACACCTTGAACACCGCCCATTTTACACAAGAGCACAGACCCCATTTGGACCGGCACTGGGGAGGGGCTGTCAGTATCTAAGAAGCCCTTCCTGTTTAGGAGGCTAATGTCTTCTGAAAGATTGAATGGGCACGCAGAAAAGGAAGATGACAATGAACCCCCTCAACCATTTGTTGAGTGCTGGGGGGGGAGGGGGGGAGTGGGGACAGGCTCCCTTCAACCTTGTGACAGCCCTCTGAGGTGGGGGCTACTGTGACTCCCACGGCACAGACTCAAAAGAAAGTCCTCCTCACCAGATCAGGGTGCCAATTTTACTTCTTCCATTTTCTCTTCCTCTTAGTGAGTTTCTTGGACACTACATTTCAGCTCAGGGCTTTGTTTCACCCAACATAAACCAAATGTCACTTCCAAGAAAAATATTCTATGCCTTTCCGGATGCTTCTTACCCGAGCAACTACTAGACTCTCTTGAAGGTAAAAAATAGTGCCATAGATCAAGTATGTACTAAATTCTCGCTTAAATCTTGCTCTATCCCCCAAAGCCCAGCAGTACAGCTGTTCCTCACTCCTCTGAACACCATTCCCATCACAAAATTAAAGAAACATTGTGTCAGGAGCCTTCTGCATATTTGAACTACTTCATAAGACTCCTCTCTCTCTATAGCACATGGATCTTTTGTTCACTTATTCATTCTGATGCCAAGTAATTTCAGAGAACCTACTACATCGGGCAACATTAGGGCAGTTGTCTCTGGCCCCAAGGAGTTTAAAGTCTAATGGAAGTTAAATAAGAAAAGATCAAAATTACAATACAATCTAACCACTAAGACCATAGCATCCTTTAGAAAGCAGGTTCCAAGAGAACAGGGATTTTGTTTGTACTGCAATATTCCCTAAACCAGAGCAGTGCTTACACACAGTAGGCATCTAATAAGTATTTACAGAATGAATAAGTGCATGTACCCATGCCATAGTGCATCTGATCCAATAATAGTTATAACATTGCCCAAAGATACTTGTAGCTACAATTTATCATGCATTTCCTAGTGCTGTGCACTGTTAGGCACTTTTCCGAGGTGATCTCATGTTATCATGACCACAATTATCATATTACTACAGTGCAATCCTTATTATTCACATTTTTGCAGAGAAAAAAAAACTAATATGCAGAGAACTAAGCTCTAGATTTGAGCAACAAATCCGATCTGCCCCATTGGAAAGCCCAAGCTTCTAACCACTAGGCACATGGTGGCCAGGGAGCACTTGCCAAAGGAGGACTGAGGTCAAAGGATAAACAGGGGAAAGTTTAAAGCAGAAAGAACATGTGCAAATACTGAGCAAGTAGACTAGGGAGGAGAAGAAACTTTTCCCAGTTAAATACATGAGTTTTATCAACTCTTTTCATAGTCTCTATTAGGAGCACTTCAAGAGAAAGTACTAGGAACCCAGCAGGGTATGTTTAAGTAGGGCAATTCCTACATTGCTAAATGACTGGAGCAGTTCCCTAGCAGTTTATATGCAGAACAGCTCCAGGACCTGCAACTTAGGGAAGGCTAGCTATAAGGAAGAGCAACTCTCAAAAGTTCATTTCTTAGTCCTCCCCCAGAGAGAAGGAAGTCCCCATTTCAGAAATACACACAAGAGTAAGAATCAAGAAAGTGCTGCATATGAGGTATGTGCTGCATATTAGGTATGCAATGATTGCATACCTAAAAGCCCAAACTTCCAATCCTATGTGCTTCTAGTGATTTAAGACATTAAGAAGCATTGGCCCTTTTACTCCAATACACATAAGACAAAGGAGGTGCTGCTCCTTTCATTTATCCTCATGGACCCTTAAGTAAACTGTTTTAATCTTGGCAACAAACATCAATTGAGCATCAATTATCTACAAGGCATTGCATTATATACGCTGGGGATATAACAGCAATCAATACATTCTATTGGAGGCAGACAGACAAGAAAATAAAAAACAAGAGCAGTTGGAGCAGTGATGAGTGCTGTGCAGAAATGAAAAGGATGATGGGTTGGAGAGCAGATGGAGGAGGGAGGGCCTCTCAAAGGCCTTAGCACTAGGACTGGACCCATCGGAAGGGGTACTTCGGAGGAGCACATGGAAATGAGCTTGGTGTGTTTGGAGCAAGAAAGGCCATGTGGCTGGACCCTCCTCAGATAATGAGGAGAGCATGGAACAGGAGTATGGAGAGACACAGAGGGGCCAAATCAGGAATGGTCTTGTAGGCCATTGGCAAGATTTGAGATGCTAAGTGCAATGAGATGTCACTGGAAGCTTTTAAGCAGCAAGATAACACGAACTCATTTTTGCTTTACAAAGTTCACTCTGGATGTGATCAAAAGAGATACGGGCTGGCCCACACTTCACCCAGTGCACAGCACAATGGACAGCATCTGAGAAAGAAACAGAATTCATCCATAAGCCAACCTCCACCAGAGTCCCAAGCAACAAGTGGAAAGTCCCTCTTGGTGGCCAGTTGCTTGGACTTCCAAGAACGTGTTCGCAATAAGTAAGGCTACTTTTTCTAACCCAACTTTCCCTCACCCTTTTTCATCCCCTGCATGGATGAAGCTCAAAAATCTTCCTCCTTTAAAATAAGTCTTAAAAAAAAAAGTGCTATGTTTCAGGGAGACCAGGGAAAAGGCATAAACAACCTCCATGCGTTTAGATTCTAACGCTGAGCTGAAACCCCAAGACCGAGAGAAACCAGCAACCCGAGTCTAGTGTCAGGGGCCTCCTGGTCCCTTGGTTGGTCTGATGTGATGGCAGATGCCAACCTGCAGGGTGATAAAGAAGCCAAGACCTTAAAGACCAGTCGGCTTTCCATCATCCGCTAAACAACGAGTACCAGGAAAACACTATCCAACATATCAAAAGGCAGTCCACGTGAGGCTATATTTATGGCAATATCATGCCAGAAATCTGGGCTAATCTGACTCTGCTATTCATAAATTCCCCCTCATGTTAAAGCACATGTGTTTGGGAAGGAAAACTGAATCCAAGTCAATTTTAGATATTGTTACTTGGAAACCATCTGGAGTCCCTGGAAGCATAAGAAGCCACCGCATCCCCTGCCCTCAAATGCCCACTGTAACTAGGGCAGTATGCTTAGACGGGAGTTTAGATGTCCCCTATTCTCCAGGGACGTCCCCACCCCCAACCTAGCAGGTGCCAGCTCGGGCTCCACTTCCCACCCAAGAAAGGTATTTGGTTTCTTGATAAACCTAGTGGAGAGCTCTCGATGTGTTGAGCTTGCACTTGAACTGCACCCAAGGCTGGGTTCTTCGCTTCCCGACTGCTTTAGAACTGCACACCTGGATTCCTTTGCCACAGTAGCGACGTAAATCCCTCCCCAGCAGTAGGGGCTCCACAAAAAATCCCTTCTACCTAACAATCCTGTGTTCGGAAAATGTCTAGCTTTGGTAGAGACCCACCAGGATCCTTATGTAACCTTAATAGCTGTGGGCACCCCGCAGAGCTACTCCTGGAGACACTAGCCCAGATGTAGCCCATTTTCCTCGCGATGACAGCAAACTGGGTCTCGTAGCTTCCCCCGGGGCCTGGCTCTTCTTGCCTGCGGGGCTTCTGTCCCCCTCCCCTACCTAGCTGTGATCCTCCGCTTATCTCATCTTCCAGAGGTGTTGGGCCTCCTTTTTGCAGCCTCCCTCCCGCCCCTGAAATCAGTCTTAGGACCGAGAGCAGCGCCATTCCTCCAGCGCCTTCCCTCTTCTCCCACCCCCATCCTCTCCCCACCACCAAACGCCTTAAAAATCCGGGCCAGGAAAGTGATCCAGAATCTCGTACAGTCATAGTCCCTGAAAACAAACACGGCGGGAGGGGCAGGCCGACCAGGCCCAGCATTTCCCCTGGACCCGGGAGCAGCCCAGAACTCGGCGCAGGGGAGGGGAGCGAAGGGATCTCCGGAGACCGACCGCGGCCCGGCTGCCTCCGGCACAATCAGAGCAAACACCTGTTTCCAGGAAGATACGCGGCCAGGAGAAGGGAGTCCCGGGGAAAGGCAGGGAGGACGAGGTGCAGGGGCAGCTGGGGACGCAGGTAGAGGATGCGTCACGCCTCGCGCTGGGCAAGCGGAGCCCGGGAGCAGCAGGCAGCGAGCGAGAAGGGCTCCGGGGGTCTGGGAAGTTCAGAGAGGAGGGGTCGCGCCCGGAGGGAGCCGGCGCAGGGGGAGGGACGGGCGGGCAGGGAGGGAGGGAGGGAAGGAGGACGGAGGCCAACGGGCTCCATCACCTGCGCGCCCCGGCGGACGCAGCCTCGCGGGCGCGCACCGGCCCCCGGCGGCCCGCGGGTGACCTACCTGCCCACCGTCTGGTTGGCCAGCTGGCGCATGCGATTGAACTGCTTCTTCATCGTGGCCCCGCTGCCGCGCTAGCCCGGGAGCTGGAAGGACGGAGCAGCCCGGAGCCCGCCCCAGGGTTACATGGCTCCCGCGCGGAGCCTCCGGGGCGACGGCGGCGGCACTGCGGAGCCTCCGGAGCCGTCTGGCCCGCGCGCAGCTCCTCCCGAGGGCACCGCCGCCTACTCCTCCCGCCGCGCCGCCTCCTGCCGCATCCCCCTCACGCGCGCCGCGGCGCCCCCGCAGCCATCCGAGGCCGCCCTCGGCGCCGGCCTGGTCCGCGCGCGCTGCCTGCCCCCAGCCCCAGTCCGCCGCGGGGACCGGGGATCGCCGCAGGCTGGCTGGCCGGCGAGCCAGGTGGTCCCCGTGCGCCTGTGCGGAGGGCGCCGGGCATGCTGGGACTTGTAGTTTCGCGGCCCGTGCCCACCTTTCCTCTGTCCAAAGTTTGCAAGGACAGCGGGGTGCGGGGGTGGGAGAAGGCAGCGTCGCCTGTAGCTTGTGCGCGTTGGCATTCGAGTAAGGGAAACGTTTTCCTGTTTCAAACATGGCAAAGTGGGACCAAGAATACAGCAGCAAATAAAGAAAGCGAGCATCTGTCTCCCATTGTCTTTTAAGTGAAGGTGAGGCATCATCGCTGTTCTGAATGCACAGGAGGGACATTTATGCTAGCAGGTACCTGGATCGTAAAACTGTGTAAGGTCACCTAGTTAATGTGGTGGTTCAGGGTTAAGCCTGGGCACAGGGTCTGATGGCAGATTTTGAACCGGGCATAGCCTGCAATCCAGGAGTCTGATCTTTAATTTTCACCAAACCCAGTAGGTAACTAGAAGTCAATACAGGTAGTGACATTGTGTCTACCGGCCCAACCTGACTGGGACAGCTTTCTTGCATGGCTAGATTCCAGTGTCCTGTCTATTCCCTTTTCCCTTTCACACCAGGACACCAAGGGGCATCGGCTGTGGCAGGCCTGGAGTGTGTAGGCAGCAGCATCCCATCGGCATCAGTTAGTTCCTTGCAAGGGGTTGTGGCTTTCTTCAGTCTCTATATTTAGGAAAAGATAGGTGATTGTAGTTAGGTTTTACAATTATATATCAAGTAATAGCAGTATTAAGGCGTGTTGGGGGCTTTGGATAAAAGACATGAATTCCTGTATCATAATTCCACATAACTATTATATAACCTTAGGAAAATTGCTTTACCTTTCTAAGCCTCGGTTTCCTCATCTCTAATAAAGAAATATATTGCCTGGTAGCAAAGAAAAAGAACCATTTGTTAAATTACCAATAATCAAATTACATAAAAATTTCCATGTAGTACATTGCCATATTCATTTACTACAAATATGATTATAGTTAGCATAATAGAGAAAAATCCTATTAGTACAACAGAATTACTAATCTGATAAATGAAAGAACTTCTTTGAAATGGGATATTTTGCATATGTTGATTATAGTTGCAAGATGTCCTAAATATGGCTCCAAGTATCTTGCTGGCCAGCTGAACAAAAAATGGTTTGAGGCATGTCTTGGCTGAATGAACATAAAATCTTTAATTAATTGTAAATTTAGCCTCTGCTTATTAGGTCAGGCAGCTCTAGCCAATTAATAAGTGAAGGCACTATTTGCTTTTCACCAACTGTGTTCTAACTATAATGCCAATATGTTTATACAAACTGAAATTATTTTCATTTTGAGATTTAAAAAAAAACGCACAGCATGGTTTTTATAGATATAAATAATAGTGAGACATTAAGGTCACTATATGACTTTTAGCTGCACTATTATCTCTGGTAACTTCTAGAACTGCACTAATACAATAGCCCCGAGACACATGTGGCTTTTCAAATCTAAATTCATTAAAATTCAAAATTTAGTTCCTAGTACAAAAACAATAGATGCTGGAGTGGATGCAGAGAGAAAGAAATGTTTATACACTGTTGGTGGGACTGCAAATTAGTACAACCTCTATGGAAAACAGTATGGAGAGTTCTCAAAGAACTAAAAGTAGACCTACCATTCGCTCCAGCAATCTCACTATTGGGTATCTACCCAAAGGAAAGGAAGTCATTTTATCAAAAAGACACCTGCACTCAAGTGTTGATTGCCTCACAAATCAACACAAATGCCCATGAATTCATGAATGGATTAATAACACGTGGTATATATATACTATTGAGTACTACTCAGACATGAAAAGGATGAATTAATGCCTTTTGTAGCATTTGGATGGAACTGAAGACTATTATCCTAAGTGAAGTATCTCAAGAATAAAAAAAACGAACACCACATGTACTCTCTAATACACTGGAACTAACTGAGGGGCACACATATGTGCAGAGAGAAGTAAAAGTCATTGGAAATCAAGTAGGGAGAGGGGGGAGGGAGAGAGGGGCAAAAACTTACCTAACAGGTGCAATGAACAGTATTCAGGTTATAGCCATGACTCAAGCATTACAAAAGCAATCCATGTAACAAAAACATTTGTACCTCCTTAATATTTTGAAACAAAAACTCCCCCAAACCAAAATTTAATTCCTCAGTCATCCAAGCCACATTTTAAGTGCTTAAGAGCCACATGTGGCCAAGAGCTACTATAAGGGACAGCACAGATAGAGAGCCTTCCTGCCCTCTCAGAATGTTCTGCTGAATAGCACTAGTCCTAAAGAACTCTGGTAGATAACTCTAATAATGCACCAGCCGCTGCCTTCTATCCCAAGATGTTTCAGTTCCAAAAGGGAAATCCCTACTTCCCCACAAAAGACAGTCTACCCTGCCAGAATGTGGTCCAGTAATATTTTATTAACTGATGGTTTCTCCAAATATTTCTCGTTCTTCTACGAACTCTCCCTTTGCTCAGGAAGCAGCCGGTACATTTTCTGCTTCCTACCCAGGGAAGGGATGATAGCGCAGAAACAAGAGCTTCAGAAACACACGTGAGAGAATAGAGTGTTTAAAGAAAAGAGTTTTGAGTTTCAAGAATATGGGCTTTGGAGCTTTAAAAGTCTATGTCATCAATAGTAGATTACGAAGAATATACTATCCTGCCTAGTCTAGATAAAGAATCTACTGGCTGTGGGGTGTTAAAGATGGTGATGGGGACTAGAAAGCAAGGGAGAGAGAGAGAGGAAAAGTAGATGATGCATGTGTAGATTCTATTAATACCCCAAATTTCACTGTCAATCCCTGTGGGAAAGGATCCAGGGGTGGTGAACCTGTGGCCTTCTAATTTCAAGGTTTTTCTTTTTTTAAGCACCAAAGGAGAGAAGAAAAGCTTCATCTTTCTCTGCTGGACCCCTTTTAATAAAATGCTTTGTTCTGTAAAATTTGGATTTAGTCAAAAGGCTACATGTAAGAACCTAGAAGGCCACATGTGACCTTGCTGAGGTCAAGATCAGTCATGTGATTTTCTTTGGGCAACGAATATGCCCCGAAGTGATTTATGCCACTTCTGATTACAGCAGTTTTAAGAGTCATTTTGTGAATCCTGCCCCCTTCTTTTTTCACTCTACCATAATATGGGCAATGAACCAGTCAGGGGCTGCTGTGGAACAGAGTTGTGGCAGAGTGAAAAAGGTACCTTTGCTATTAAGTCAGAGGTTTGGGGATTGTTTGTTGCCGCAACATAACTGAGTCTAAGCTGACTGCTTCAATGGATATCTCGGAGGGCTTGGTTTGCGTCTTGCCTTTTCCCATGGTCAACGCTTAGGTTGGGAGTAGGCAGGCTGGAGGCAGATATATCAGATAGCTTTGGGGGATGCGAGCACAGTGGAGAACTGTGCACCACTTCTGGAGTGCAGGCCAAACTCACAGAGGTCCTCTGCCTTCTAAGGCACAGAAGCAGGAGGATGACTTCATGGAGAGCCTGAAGCACCTATACCAAGTCCTGTAGAGGCCCCGGAGTTCCCTGCCCCCAGCCATGCACCATGATCTGGCATATGTGTGTGGATATTCAAAAGAGCTGATTGTAAAAGCTGTTGGGATTGAAGAGGAGGAGGAGGAAGAGGAGAAGGCAGCATTGGCCAAGATGGAGAATGTAGAAGACTGAATTGCCTGAGATTTAATTTTTACTATCTAGAAGAAATTTGAATAGACTTGAAATAAAAATTAAGTTAATTTGTAAAAGAAGAAGAGAAAGAGGAGGAAGAAGAGGAGGAGGAATGGAGAAAGAAAATTAAATTTCTTATATACCCAACTTTGACCTATGGGAGAATTACACTTTCCTCCTCCTGTTGACCTTCACTTTGCCTGACAACTTGCTTTGGCCAACAAAATAAGCCTTTTATACTTGCTGCAGCAACGTTGCAGTACTATTTATTTGAAATATGTTTCCTTAGAAATCTGATACTCCATTTAGAAGCCCCCAAATTAGAATGGTTTTGGCCTCTTAATTCTGAGTGTGAGCACCACTAGAGCTGCCCTGCCCAACATGAGAGTCACTAGCTACATGTGGTTATTTAAGTTTAATTTTAAATTAGGTTATAAAAAACAAAAAAATCGGTTTCTCCATTTCAAGTGTGCCCACTAACCACACGTGGTTAGTGGCTGCCATATTAGTGGAAAATAGAACATTTCCATCAACACAGTTCTATTGGACAGCGCTGGTCTATAGAACAGAATTCAGACTGCAATCGTGTGTCACTTAACGAGAGGGATACATTCTGAAAAATGCATCATTAGGCAATTTCATCATTTTTCTAACATCATAGAGCGTACTTGCACAAACCTAGGTGGTAAGGCCTATTATACATACACCTAGGCTACATCTTGTACAGCATGGTACCATACTGAATACTGGAAGCAACTGCAATGCAATGGTAAGTATTTGTGTTTAAACGTATTTAAACATAGAAAATGTACGGTAAAAATATGGTATCATTAATATAATTTTATGAGGCCACTGTCACATATGTGGTTCATTGTTGACCAAAATGTCATTATATCACACATGGTTTTGTAGGATCCAGCAGAAGAAAGGAAACAGAATAGGAGGTTGTGAGCTTACTATTTAATATAATTATGACCAGTCATTTTACCTGACTTCTGCAGGCTCCTCTTTCCTTACCTTCTATGTAGGGGTTTATAGTACAAGATCTCTAAGCCATAAATTTTGGGGAATCAATGAATTGCTCAATAAATTGCTATTAGTGTAGATATGCCTAAGCCCTATGGTATTTAATGTGTCAAAACAACATTCAGTGCTACAATACAACTGGAGGATATTATGTATCCTTTTTAGATTCCAACCACCTTTATACCTGCAAGTATCTAACTTGCACCATTAAAGCATATCCATTAATCCAAGCTATCCTTGTATCCTTTTTAGATTCCAACCACCTTTATACCTGCAAGTATCTAACTTGCACCATTAAAGCATATCCATTAATCCAAGCTATCCTTTAAACAAGATGATAGAAGCTCCCATCTTCAGGCATGGTAGATTGCATTATCAACTCCAAATTTTCAGCCCTCCCTTGATCTGTAGTTTTGCCATGGCCTCATGATGGGCAGAGTGTATTTCCCCACCTAATAACTTTGGGCTTGACCATGAGACTGCGTCAGCCAGTGGCATGTGGGTTGAAGTGACATGTGCCACTTCCAAGCTATGCATTAAGAGGCTTTGTACGTTTTCCTCTTGCCTTCTGGAACATCTACCACCACTATAAGAACTTGCCCCAGGTGGCTGATTGTCTTTCCTATTGGGCTCCAGATGGACACTTGCACAGCAGGCCCAATGAAGAACTCAGAATAAATTAAAAGAGTAATTAATAAATTAATTTCAGGTTATTTTTTTAAAAGATAGAAAAAATGAATAGATATAAAGAAAGGGGAAAAGAAGAAGCACTGAAACACACAACTTTAGGAGTGAAAAATAAGATTTAATAACAGATGCAAAAATATTAAACATGATAAGAGAATACCTTTGCAATTTTATGTTTGCTTATGTTAAAAGGAAGTTCTTTATTTGTTTGGAAACCATAAATTGCTACAGGTGTTTCAAAAATAGGTGGGAATCATGAATAGACCAAGAGCCCTGAGGAAATTGGAAAAGTTGTCAAGGAACAGCACTCCCAAAAGTAGTCAGGCCCAGATGGTTTTATGGGGAGCTCTTTCAAAGCTTCAAGGAACAGATAATTCTTCTGCTATTTAAAGTGTTCCAGAGCACAGAAATAAAATGAAAGCATCCCAATTCATCTTATGAAATTGGCTTAACCCTGTTATCAAGCCTGATAAAGATAGCACAAACATGAAAACAACAAACCAATATCACTTACAAGAATAGAGATAGAAATTATTGATAAATTTTAGTAAATAAAATCTAACAGTATATGTGTTTATATATAAACATGCATACATTTTAGTGATATTGAATAAAAATTTGGAAATTTCAGATGCATTTAAAAAATGAAAAACACCCATATTCTGACTAACCAAGATAACACTGTGAATTTATAAACGTATTTCAAAAATAGGATCACACTGTTGTTAGGGCAATATGTTCTTTCTTATCTTCTGTTGTTCTAGATATCTCTCTGATCAACATGTTAACGGTTAAACCTTTGTACATATGCTTATTTATCTTAAGATCAAAATTAAAGAATTAGAATTTCTACATCAAAGTGTGTCATATTTTCAAGCTTCCTATATGTATTGCCAAATTATCCTGTAGATAAAAAATGGAAAGATTTGCAGGCCCACCTCCAGTGTGTGAATACGACATTTTCCCCACACCCTGAGTAATAATAATAATAATCTTGCCAGATGAATAGATGAGAAATAGCATTATTATACTGTTTTAATTTACACTTTTCTACCACATTAAACATTTTCCCATGTTTTGTAGCCATTAGTATCTCTTCTTTGGTTTATTAATTCTTTGTGTCTTCAGCCCATTTTTCAGTTGTGGGTTCCATATTTTCTTATTGGTTTTTAAAATCTCTTTAGTGATATTAATTATACTAATGCTATTGTATCTAATGGCGAATGTTTTCTCTAGTTTAGCTTTTCCCTTTCAGCATCTCTAATGCTGATTTTTATCTTCCAGGAATTTTTACATTTTTAATGTGATCAAATCCATCAATCTTTTCCTTTATGTTTTATTGCCTTTGGTTTTAATGCTTAGAAAGCCTCCCTTATCCCCAAAGGATAGAAATATTCAACTATATTTTTTACCTAAAACATTTATGTGTTATCTTCCTTTATTTATAGTAAGTTTTACATTAAACTTTTAGTACCAAAATGTTAACCAAATCCAGTAGTTTTTTACTCATTTGTTCCTCCGATATAAATTTGAAATAACTCATCAAATATAATAGAATAATTCTATGTCACACATGGAAATTAGAGAAAGGTCCTATTTGTGATCAAATGGCACAAGTGATTTCTGAGTGAAGTGAATTCTGACTGGGCAGAATTTACCGTGTGGTAACCCTTTGGGGGAAATTAAGCTGAGATCTGCGCTGTTTCTAACACACCACCTTTTTGGCCATCTCAGCCACCAAATCTGGACTAACCAGGACTCTCTGTGTGAGCCTGAACAAACAGAAAAAAAGACTCAGTAGTTCAATGTCACAGTGATGATGACAAAGCAGATAGGAATAAACCACATGGCCAAGTACTCCTATGAGTGTTTTAGCATACATTATCTTATCTACTCTTTAGAAGAACTCCAGGATGAAGGGTTTATCATACCCATCAAACAAACCAAAGCTCAGAGGGTGAATTGCCGTTCAAGCATAAGAACTGGGACTGAAACCCAGGTTTTCCTAGTTCACATGTCTGTACTTTCATTATAGGCTGTTACCTCCATAACACAGGGAGACTAATCTGAGAATTCAGAGAAAATAGCTTCCAGTGAAAAAGTTATGCAGGAAGTAAGGGAAGTTTTTTTTTTATTTTTCTCACTCTAATTTGTATTCTTGGTGAGAACTGAGAGAACGTTGCTTTAATATAATAGGGTCTGGTTGCCGTGAGAAAGAGCCACATTAAACCAGAAAGAGTTCTTGGATAAGAAACACATGACTTCCAAACTAATGAAACTCAATGGAGGCAGGAAACAGCAGATTTGGTACTGCCCAAAATGGAAGTAGTGCACTGGAAGAAGGGCTGCAAGAATGCTCCCAAAATTCAGAGGGAAAAAGTAGGTAATGCAATGAAATGATGAGGAAAAGGAAAAGAGACATGGAATTGTTTTCCAAAACATTCAGATATGTAATAGAATTTCCAGACCATATGATGAAGAAGAAATAACCATAAAAATATTAGAAAAACATTTTGCAGAGCTGAAGAAAGGCCCAAGTCAAAATTAAAATAATTCACAAAGTGCTAGAAAATATTACAGCAGGTGGGAAAAAAAAAAAACCCTAGATATATCTTGCTTAAAATTCTGAATTGCAAAGATAGATACAAATATAGACATAAGTACTATAGAGAAAAAAAAGAAGTTTGTCTCTGGAAAGAAGAGCTGATGTACCCTATGCTTTGTGCCTGCAGCACTCAATGCCAATAATGTTCGGAGCAACATTTTACAAAGCTCCACAGAAACAGGTTGCAAATCAAGTGTAACTCAAACAGTCTACATATGGCCCAATATTCACAAACAAGGACAAAAAAGGTCATTTTTCAACATGTAACTGGAAAGGTTTATCAACTACTCATCCTTTCTGAAAAGAAAATATTATTCAAAAAATTGTTTTTTCCAAAAGAAATAAAAATAAAAAACAAGAGAGAAAAATTTCCTCATGACCTTATGGTAAACAATGATTTCTTAAACATGATACCAAAAACTCTAATCTCAAAGGAAAACTGATAAATTAGACTAGAGAAAAATTAAGAACTTTTGTTCATGAAAGGATGCCATTAAGAAAATGAAAAGGCAATCCTTAGAGTGGGATAAGTTATTTGTAATACATACATGTGTGAAAAAACTCAACTTCGGAAGTATAAAGAATCCTACAGATTAATAGGAAAAAGGAAAAAAAAAGGGAAAATGGACAAGAGACTTGAATAGGCACTTTACCACAGTGTCTATCTAAATGGCCAAAGAACATATGAAAAGTTACTCAACCTTGTTAATCATCCAATATGTACCAATTGGTATTATAATGAAATACCACCACATATCCACAGAATGGCTACAGTTGAAAGAGACTGGCTAAACCAGTGTTGATGAGGTGGTAGAGCAACTGGAACTCTCATATATTTTGGTGGGAAGGAAATCAGTACAAGTACCTTTCTTCTTTTCGAGATAAAAGCTTAATTCATTAATTTTTTTCTCATAATATTGAAAAGCACTTCGGAGAACTGTTTTGTAGTATCTGCTAAGGCTAGGCAGTATGCATACTTCATGACCCAGCAATTTCACATGTTCGACAGAAATGTATACATATTTGCAATAAAAGGCATGGTATAGTCACACAGTGGAATACTATATGGCAAGGAAAATGAATTATTACTGCTTCACCTAACAATGGATGAAAATATGGATGAATTTCACAAAGAAGGCTGGGCAAAAAAGCCAGATTCAGAAAAGTACACACTATATGATTCCATTTACATAAACAAGCAGAACAAATCAATGATAATAGAAGTCAGGATAGAGCTTACCTTGGGGGCGTGGGAAAAGGTACAGTAGGGTACAGTGTCTACAGTTCTGGCAATAGAAATTGTCCTATTTTTTGACTTAAGCAGTGGTTACATTGAATATACTCATTTTGTAAAAATTTATCTAGTTTTACTCTGGTGATTTATGCACTTTTCTGTAGTATATTATATTTGAAAAACTAGTGTTTATATGTAAATTATCAAATAAACACTTAAATACTTGCATATTATTATATAAAGCAGTCTTCTAAGCTATCTCTTACATCAAAGAAGAAATCAAGAATGTAATTACACAATATATAGAAATATATTACTATGTAAGCATTGTATAAAAACCCATATTTTTATCTCAAAATTGTACTCAGAAGCAAATTCATATAAAATATTTTCAATATTATTGGGAAAATATAAATGAATTAAGCTTTTATCTCAAGAAGCTCAAAAAGCGGAAAAATGCCAAATCAATATGAAGAAATATAGAGGAATAGACTAATAAAGGCAGTATAAGAATATGGATAAGAAAAATAAAATTCATTAATAAATATAAATGTACTGTTATGATAAAACAGTAAAAGAAATATATGCCAAGCCCAAGAGAGAAAATATAAATACACAACATTAGGAATGAGAAAGGGTAGTAGGTTCAGATCTCAACCTGCAAACACAGGTGTATTTGCTATAACTGGACTTTGTATTTTGAGACCCATTCTAGGAGTAGAAGAAACTTAATTTTAGGCCTTTGAGATTTAGCTCCCCTTTCCTAGGTTAGTACTCAGTTTTCTTGGAGGCAAGGGGTGTGTTGCATGTATATTTTGGAGGGTGGTGGAGAGGCAGTTCAGCTTCAAGTCTGGGTCATCATACTTCTTTGCCATCATCTGCTAAGAAGCCTGTATCTGTCCAATTTCTGGATGTTAGTTTATGTAGGTCACTGTTGAGTGCCCCTTCATTGCAAACCATGAGACTTTTTTGCGAGTCTCTCTCTTTTTCACCTAACTTCAGTTCATGCTTTTCACAAGTGCTAGGAGATAATTCTACAGCTTCCATGCCACTCTAGGTGATAGGCAACTCATTTGCACCTGTCCAAGGCACTCCAGCAGATGCAGTCTCTTGGATGGCCAGAAATCCCCTATGGTGATTGAACAGACCTCAGAGGCTGGCTCAGATCTGTCTGTCGGTCTTCCTGGATCTCACAGAGCAAGGACTGTCCATGCCTTGCTTGCATGTTAACCTTAGACACCTTTCCTTCCCTCAAAGAATTTGGTGGTGGAGACAGGGTAGATGCCTGGGGCAAGAGGTAAAAATACCTAGGGAGTAGAGCAAGGAGGGAATTCATCTGTTGGTTGATCATCAAAATCTCACGTAACAACACACAGAGGCAGAGGTCAGAAAGATAATTTTAAGAGAATGTGATCAATAAAGAGCAAATCTTTAGCAGGCATATCATGCTGGGCAGGCGCTGTGGTAGAGGCAGGGGTATAGAGGTAAATACAGACTAGAATTACCCTTGAATCCTCCCTTTATCCTTCCTCTTCTTACTGCACCTCTTCTAGTCTACCAATTTGTAAGTCCTTTTGTTTCTGGTACTGCCTTCTGCAGGCGTCCTCAAACTATGGCCCGCGGGCCACATATGGGCCACCTAGCACATTTATCTGGCCCTCCGGGTGTTTTTGGCACCGCTGTCTGTCCTGCTTAGCAGCCGACTCATCCCAGGCCCACAGTGCACATGTGTGGAATGTGCATTGCACTCTCCAATGGTCTGAGGGACAGTGAACTGGCCCCCTGTTTAAAAAGTTTGAGGACCCCTGGCCTACTGAATACCACTGAATCTGCCCATCTTCCTCCACTTGATTGGTCACCACTCTGGTCTTCTGTCTGGGTGTTGCAGCAGCTCTTCCCAATCCTCCTTTCCCCCAACCCTGGCTATGCCACCATCCTCTGTTCCAACTGCTCTAAAACCCTTCCAGCTTTTTGCAATGCACTTTATCTCTTTGCCTGTAGTTTTTCACACATGTGAATCCCTTTGGTGGGAATGCTAGTGCCTCCTCATCTTTGATGTGCCAAACTAAATGTCTAGGAAACCTTCCCTACCCACTCCCCTGAATATGTTCTTGTCCCAACTATATGCTCTAATATCACCCTGTATTTCTTCTACCATGGTCCTTACCACCTTTTATTGCAAACACAAATGATAAGAGCTAACATTATTGAGTATTTACTATGTGCCAGGAAGTGGACAAAGTCGTTTGAAAATATTATCTCATTTAATTTGCACCACAGCTTGGAGAGGTAGGTACTATTATTCACCCCATTTCCTCAGAAAGGAAATTGAGGCTTAGAACAATTTTTAAAATTTGTCTTAAATTGTATAAGTGGTAGTGATAAGATTCAAACTGAGGTCTCTCTCATCCCAAGCTCTTGCTCTCTCTCTCATCTGTTGACTGCACACCTGGACGAAGACTCCCTTCAAAACACAATCAATGCAGGCAGTGGTTAATTCTTTCTGAGAGGCTTCACCTTTGCTGTCCCCCACTGAGAGGTTGCTGGGATGAATTCTTTCCACAGCCCTGAGGCTGGGTAAAAACACCATGGCTCACGTCCCTGGAGGTCTTAGGCCCTGCTCAGGCTGTAAGCGCCAGCAGATCAGACCTTATCTCCTCTGCTTTCATCTCCATACTGCTGTGTGCTCCCTCGCCACTGGTCCAAACTCTCACTGCTCCTTTCCAAACTTCCTCTCTGTCCTAGGATAAATCAATAGTAGCTGTCCTGCAACATCAGCTACTGAATTGCATCTCTCTGCTGAACTCTCAAGTGCAGGTTGCCCTATCTCCCCCTGCCCACATTCCTTGGGATTTGACTTTGGGATTGAAACCCTCCATCTCTCATCCCTGCATCTACACTGCTATTAATTCATCTTCATGCAAGAGCTCCTGCTTATTGAAGGTTCTGCTATGGGGCTATGGGGTTCTACCACTCTCCCTCCTTCCTTCCTATTGTCATCTTCGTACTTCCTGGTTGTTTCCCCTCATTCGAATTTTGAACATGGCTTGATCTACTTCTGCATTCCATGTCCTGCTGTCATTCTGTGTTATACTGATGTCTACATGGCTGGGCCACCCAACATGCTGGCCTTCCAGCCTCTTACATTGTCCACCCCAGTGATTTTGACATCTGCTTCCTTTCAGCTACTTATCCCCAAAGAACCCTTTGGTCTTCATATTGAGCTTCCTTCTACAGAATCTTAAATTCAAACATGGGACTCTTTTTATTTATGGGGAGTTCTCAGTTTAGTGACCTCTCTTGATTTGTATAGGTAAGGCAAATAGGCTGCCACTGTTCTGAGGACAGATATCCCCAAAACCCAGATCAATATAGCTACTTCTCCAAATACCTCTCGTTATAGAGAATGCTGAAGAAGGGTGGATCAGTTTGTATATGGATCCCAGAGGCTTTGAGGAGGAAAGAAACCAAGAGGCCAAGCCCTTGGCTTAAAATTAGAAGTTAAAGAGAACTTTCAGGCCTGGGTAGAGTGGGTTGGATCTAAAGAAGAATGGGTATCAGGCAAGGGGCAAGGTTGCCACTTAAATTACCCTGAAGCTAGAAAGAGGTAATACCAGTGGCCTGGACCCTGCACCAGGTCAGCTGATCAATTGGGGTACATGAATGTGGATGGGGGTTCCATGTCCTCAGGTGGCATGTATTTAGGGTGACCATAGTCCTGGTTTGCCTGGAATAGTCTTGGATGTGCTTATAGTCTTGGCCTCCTTTAGGATTTAGCATTGGTCCTGGACAACAGTGTCATGCTCTAGATGACAAATTATGTAGTCACCCCCACTGGATCATGCATGTGATTGTACAGAGGGCATTATCTCCTTACGAGTTTGACATACAGCAGGAGCATGGAGGACTCATATCCTGTCCTGGGCTTGGGAGAGTAGCAAGAGCACAGGATTTAACACTCTGTTCTAGAGGGTCATGTCACTCAAAGAGCAATGGTGCTCTCCCCTGGGGGAGTCCAGCCTCACTTTATAGGGGATTTCCTTGCCTGAGCATGACACCCAGGGAGTAAGACCACGTCTACTAAAAAGCCTGTCCAGCTGGTGGCAGTAATTTGTGGAAAGTCCCTGGACTCCCGTCTTAGCAACTGTGACACCAGTTCTCTAGCCTAGAGGCTAAAAGCACCTCAGCCCATCTCAACCCCTCTAAGTTGATTGTTGTACCATTCTCTAGTATTAAAGAATATACATTTCTGTTCCAGTTCCACTACAAAAGACAGGAGCATGGGGTCTCTCTTTCCATCAGTGGACACAAAGGCATTCCTTGATATTTGGGAGTGATATGGGTTTTGGGGTGATAAAGTGGACTTCCTATTAATCTAGGCATGTGGAGCACGAGACTTCCACTTTGAACCATTCCTGGGAAACTGTTATTTATCTCTACTAAACTCTAATATTATTATCATGATGATGACAATAAAATTACAGTATTAGTAGTATTGCATCAATACTTGGTCCTCTTCTAGTTTCTTGATTTCACCACTTTCTGAGACCAGTCTTCACCTACATATACAATAACAGTGTTTATTCCATGGTTCACCATTTTACTTCCTTTTCAGTCATATCCCGAGTTACCCAGTTCTGTTTTCTTGCTTTTATACCCATTCCTGCAGCATCCTCAACTTGTCTCAACTCCCGTCTCTGCTTCTCTGCTTTTAATGCCAGTAATGGGAAGTCCCACCATTGTGCAGAGGGCGTGATCTTCAGCCAAGTTTTCCAACTCTTCCTAGGCATCCATCCCGATCTTCTCATTGATTTTCTCTCCTCTTCTCCATGGCTCTTAATCCTGTCTATCTCCATTTTTACTAAAACTTCCCCCCACCAGATGACCATTGTCTCTCCATCTTGCTTCCAGTATGAAATGGAAGCTGCCACCTGAGAACTCCCTTGGTGTCTTCCCAAGGCACCTGCTTCTCTACGCACCCTCCCTTTTCTTTCCTGCCACAGCTACCGGTTTTCTTTTTCCCTAAAGCAAAGCAACCTGGATCTCATTCTCTGCCACCTTCTCTCTTTTTATACTACCTAATTACCATTAGCTTTTAAATCAACTCATATTTAATAGTTAGCTCCTCTTGAAAATGAATCCTTTTAATGTTCAACTCCCCGCTATGGCCTTGTGTGTCTTCTGCCTACATTGCCATACTTCTTGAAAGACACAGCTGGATTCACCTTATCTCCTTTCAATTCCTCACTCTACACCTGCCTGGCCTCACCACTGCAAACACATTGCTCTTTCTCAGCTTGGTTACCAGCCACCTCCTCATTAGTCAATCAAATGAACACTTTTCAGTCCTTGTCTTAGTGGAACACAGTAGCATTAGACAGGATTAGAGACCCCATCTTTCCTGAAATTCTCTCCAGCCTTGGTGATGGAAATACCACCCTCTCCTGGTTTTCTATCCACTCCCTCTCATTCTCCTGTGCCAGTATCTTAAACGCTGTCATTCCTCAGGATCCTCTTTTCTTCTCACTCCACACATTGTGTAGGTCAAAGCTCTTCCTACAGTCTCAATTGATGCCAATGTGCTGACTCCTTCCATGTCGGTATCTCCATGCAAAGGCTCTCTGAGCTCCAGACCTCCCTAGTGAAGACTTTTGGCTTGAGTGTCCCACAGACACTAGACACTCAAACAGCAAATTTATTATTTTTCCTGCCAAGTAACTCTTCCTCATTCTGAGTCTCTTACTGTGACCGGCACTAACATACACCAGCATCCAACTCTTCTTCCCCCAAATCCAAAGCCCCTCTTTTCTTCACCACCCCCACCCAATGCTCAAGTCCCAGCTTTTCCATTCTATTAACATGTCCCGTGCCTACCTTCATCTCTCTGTTCCCACCACCACTTTCTTAGTAGAGACCACCCTCTGCCCCTTGACAGGGTTATTGCCACAGGCTCTACTTTCACTCTTGCCACCCCAACCCCATTATTCTTTGCATACTGAATCCAGTATGTTGGGTTTCTCATCATTTCTCTTTAAGTTCTCATGTCTGTAGAATAAGGAGGACACCAGTGATTTACCAAACAAATTTACAAAAATGTACTGGGCTGCCCTTCCCTTGCCCTTGACACTCCAATCCACACCATAGCTGGAGTCATCTTTCTAAAGCGTGAACACTGTTAACAGCACTTCCTTGCTTAAAACCCTTCAGTGAAACCCACTGTTTTAAAGAGCAGTCCATACTCTTCGATGCATCTTATGAGTATTTGACTTTGTAGTCTGGTCCAGGCTTGCCTGTTCTTATGGGTTGAATTGTGTTCCCCCAAAATGTACACATTGAAGTGCTAACCTTCAGCACCTCCAAGTGTGACCTTACTTAGAGACAGGGTCTTTACAAAGGTAAGCAAGTTAACATGAGGTTATTAGGGTGAGCAAGTTAACATGAAGTCATTAGGTGAATCCAAGATAACTGGAGTCCTTATAAAAAGGGGAAATTTGAACACAGAGACAGACACACACAGAGGGGAAGACAATGCAAGATGCAGGGAGAACACCATGTGGACACAAAGATGGCCATCTGCAAACCAAGAAGAGAGGCCTGGGGCAGCTCACAGCCCTCAGAAGGAACCAACCCTGCCAGCGCCTCGATTTCAAACTTCTAGCCTCCAGAACTGGGAGGCAATACATTTCTGTTGCTTAAGCTCCACAGTGTGTGGTACTTTGTTATGACAGCAATACAAATTAACATAGCTCCCAACTTTTTCTCTTTTCCTTCCTACATTCCCACCCTCAACGTCCCTACTCTTCCTTTCCACTCTCTAGCTATCCTGAACTTCTCACGTTCCCTGAACATGGTAAATTCTCTTTTATCTTCCGGCCTTTGTGCACGCTGTCTCCCTGGCCTGGAATGCTCTTTTCCTTGATTGTTTGCCTGCCCAACTTTTGTGTCATTAATATCTTGGCTTGGTGGTCTCCTTCTCTGAAGATTTCTTCCCGACCATCCTTCCCCACCTCCACTCCCAAGACTTTAGTAAGCCTGGTGGCACATAGCACGCACTTTTCAGACTGTGTATCGTTCCCTGTGCACTTGTTTGTCTCCTCTCTAGATGGCAAACTTCTTGAAAGCAGGGATCATGTAGTAGAAATCTATTTCTGTGTCCATCCCCTCATTTGGTAAGAGCACCCCAATTTTCCCTTAGAAAACCTCACCTTCTCCATTATCAGTCCATGAGAAACAAATGACCCCATTCCACAGCTCAGGGCTGAGTGGGGGATCCAGGTCCTGGAAATCAATTTGTTCCTCCTTCTCACAGCCACAGAGATGGCTTCAGGGATGGTCGGGACCTGCCCAGACCACTGAGAGCCAGCTGTGAGATTCCTGCTGGGACTCCTAGGAATGAGAAACTCTCTTGTGGCTGGAATTGCCACACATGGGGCTGCTGGCAACCTTTGACCTTGTTGTTTCTACACGAAGAAAGCCCACCAGGAAGTAAGGCTGATTGAAGGCAGGGGAAGACAGAGCCATATGGAGAAAAATCAGTTCTTGGCTACATCAGGGCTTGGGACGCCCATTGCAGGGCTCTTTCATGATATCATAGGTCCTCTATGTGGTTTATATATTCACCAATGAGATGAAGACAAGCAGGAATAAAATTAGGAGAGAAAAGCTGATAAAACTAGGTCTTAAACAGTCTGAGTTTATACATATCTTATGGGCCATCTTGATGCCCAGCGTATTCTACATTATTATTCAATGTGCTCAGTTGCTAAACTGATGAAAACATTGGGTTGACTAAGGTGTGTGTGTGTGTGTGGGTGTGTGTGTATTTTAATGGGCATATAAGCAGCTTGAGGATCAGTTTTGCAAACATCCTCATTATATTACTATGACCAGTAGTAAGTGCAAATGCAAATAAGATGGGTGGTGCTTAAGCTGGGGGGCTGTGGAGGGGGCACATCACAGTCTGACTCTTGGCTCTGCCACTTTTTCAGTTGTGTAACCTCAGGCACTTTATTTAGCTTCTCTGAGCCTGGTTCTCTCCATTTGCAAAAACAGGGATAATAATGGCACCACTCCATGGGGCCCTTGTGAGAATAAAAGGAAATAATACACGTAAATGGCACATAGCACACGGCCTGGGTACATCAGACAGCCAAGGAAAAAGGTTTCTTTTTAAAATAAACATTTTATTTAAAAATATACGCATTTTTTTTTTTTTAAAAAAGAACACATGCCAACTTTGGTATTTTAGCCACTGCTTCTTGCCTTCCCAGTCACCCACATTTCTTTCTGGTTATGTGGAGTTGAGCAAAGGAGACCAACACGAAAACACCACTACGCAGGGGCCTGCAGAGAACACATGCTTGCTCTTTGGTTCTCTGGAGAGTGCCTCTTTGTGCTTCCCCGAGGGAGGACTTTCAGCACCCAGCAATACATTGCCCCCCGTCCTCATGCAGGCCATTGGAAAGGCACTCTGGAGGCATTGTGGGTTCTGTTCCCTTGGAAAACATTAAATGGCTCCCAGGATCCCAATCTTCATACTCTCTTTCCCCACAAACACTCAGGAGATGTTAAGCCATTTCAAAAAATAAACGCATGCTACCAGTGTCCATGGTAGGAGCAGATGGTTAAAATAAGCACCGGAGACATTCAGGGGGTTGTTTGTCTTAATCCATAGGGAAAAATCACCAAATTCTATCATCAGAAGGGAGCCTACATGTTATTGGATCCAATGAGTCCTATTACCATGTCCCTGGCAGACGATAATGAAATTCTTCCCAGATCCTTCCTGTCTTGAAATCATTTCCCCATGGACAGTCTCCATCTAGCCCGGGGTTCTCTGAAAAGGTGGACTCTAGAATCAAACCCAGCTCCTTGACACAACTGGCCAGCTCTCGGCACTATATGACCATCTTGTTCCAGGACCTGGACTCTGTGTCTCTATTATTACCATCTGCCTTATAAAACATCTGTACCACCCTACTGGTTTAATATTAGATTTATGGGAAAACCAAGACCCCAGATTCTTTTCACTCCAAGTTTTCTCATATCTGATGGCAAACTGTGTACCAAACTGTGATGGCAATTGTGGGCTTCCTGCTGTGAGGAGGGCAGCCAGTCCTCTGCATTGCCTCCCTGCTCTTTGGAGCTTTCCTCTTAAGGGATGGGGTCTCACCATGGATACCCTGTTTCTCCCCAGTAAGTGTCCCTTTTGTCTAGAGAGCTTGTTTGATAATTGAGGGTAGGGGTAGGACCAAAAATAGTGTTTCCTCCACCCTCTCCTTGTTTTCAAGGGGCTTCTGTATCTGGCAACGAAAACAAATCTTCAAACTCTCACTGATGTTTTAAGTGGTGGGAGGTTAAACGATCTTCAAGGGATTGGCTACTGCCGTGTGACAGCAAAGAAAGAGACAGGAATCTTGGTGTAGGAGAGAGCTTTAGCTAAAAAGGGCCCTTCAGTTTCCCTTCTGAAAAAAAAAAAATGAAGAATCCTTTTTATTATAAAGAAATGGTTTTCCAATGTGAGGACTGGGAGATTCTCAGTGTTCTTGCTTATAGACACTACAAATGCCCAGTCATTCAAAATCTGAACAATCTGGGCTGAATCAATTCAGTATTGGAGAACTGAAGGTTTGTGTGCTTTGCTCATGGTAGTCATCAAATAATTATCCACTGGATGAGTGGGTTTGATGTGGGAGTTTTCAGTCAGACCAGAATCTGTTTCTAGAAGAGCTGATTGAATTTAAAATAAATAATATTTGAAAAAAATTGTCTCGAATGTTTGGGATAGGTTTTATTGATTCTTTTTTTTTTTTTCAGATTGGAAATAAATGGTTTTGAAAGCAAAAGGCTGAAAGTTCATAGACCCTTGAATATTCAGATGAAGGCTGTCTCAGTTTTTTTTATTTACTGGTGCAATCATTGTATTGTTAAGAATGACTTCTCATTTAAAAATCTGTGATTCATTTTACATAATGTGACACCTCAGCTGAACTGAGAGGTTCATAAATCAGGAAGTTGGCCTCTTTTTATTCTTACCCCCACCTCTTCCTCTCTTCCTCTCTCTCTCTCTCTCTCTCCCCCCACTGCCACTACCCCCATAATAGAACATGTGTTGTCCCAATATTGATTGTTAGAAGTAGGGCTGCTGCTGATGGGTGCTGGCTTACTGGAAGTGCTTGCATGAATACGTTTTCTGACTCCCTTGGGTAAGTATGAATCTACCAGACTGCGGCAACATTAGGAATCACTGCAAATGTCTGCAAGTTCCCATCACCGTGGGGACGCCAAGGATCTTAAGAATACTGCCTGTGGTCACCTTCAGGTTCTGAGAGCATTCAGAAACTTGAATGTGGACATCTTCATAAGTCACTGTACATCTTTTAGTCATGCCTGATTTGTCACCCCAAAAGAGGACATATATAACAGTTTAAATAAATTTAAAATAAAAAATCCCCAATAGGAGACAGATGAATTAACATGGATTATCTGATCCACTGAGAGCAGCTAACTTCATCAATTTTCTCCCAATTATCTCCAGTTTTCCCCCTGACCTCCGAATCTCACATCTGAGCTGAGAAGAGACAGGGCGAATATGTTTTGTGGAGACGGCAGGAGGAAGATGAGACCAGTTGTCCAGGAATCTGCTCTTTGGACTGTGCTGGTTTGCAGCAGCCAAGTCATCTTTTGTCTGCTGTGCATGTGGATGTCAGTCCTGGGGAATACCCTAAAAAGATCCTAGTGAAAAGGCACAGTCTGGCAAAGTACAAAGGACCCCAAACTAGGTCTAGTCCCTCAGATAGAAACACCCAAAGGAAAAAGTAATTAGCATTCTGACCAGGGACTCAGGGCAGGGAAACCATGTGAGTTTGTTTTCCAAAGGAAGTAAGGGGGGGGGAATAATAACACACAAATCACAAAACATGATACCTGAAACGTGTACTGACCAGCAAGCTTTGTCAAGGCCCCAATAAAACGTCCACCTCTGAGGAATGAACAAATGTGTGGAATGTGTTAATAAGATTTTCTTCCTCATAGCTTCATCTTCAAAGAAAAGACTGGTAATTTTCCCCTCTAGATTTCTGTATCTGATGACTGACATAAAAGCAAAATAAAACATTTACCATGTGGATCTTTTGAAGCACAGTGTGGATCAAGGAATGTAAAATGGTTTTCATGTTCCTTTTATGCTCCTCTACAAGAGATTGTGTTACCATTTCCAGCTGCTAATGGTGAAGCTGTTCTGTCTCTTCACATCCATATTCATTGCCAAGGTGAGCTTGTTCGTGGTAAGCAAGTGGCTGGCTGTGAGTCATCAGTTGGAGCCGTTAGTCATACACAGAGAGGCAACGTGTAGTCTGGTTGATTGATCAGGAACTCGTAGTGAGAAAGGCCAGGTATCATTCACAGCAGAATAACAGTTAAAGGCTTTTGGTATTGAACTCTGTAACACTGCTTTTCAAGATACACGTGCACACACGTGTATGTATGTATACACATACACATATTTAATATACACATATGTATATATCTATACACATGTGTATATATCTATACACATGTGTGTATATGTATTCCCCGCCGAATAAGATTTGGCAGCTTTCAGAGTAGCAGTCACCAAAAACACTCTGTGTTCACACATTTTTACAAGTTAACAATGGAATGACTTCTAAATCTTTGGTTTATCAAAAAGAGAACTTCTAAAATCACAACATTTTTGATTATTTTCTCTATAAGTGCACAGTGAACAACATTTTTTTTACAAAAGAAGAAAACAGTGCCTTAGTGATTTAAATAAAAAAACAAAATAATAGCAATAGCTCCTTTCTACAGCATGCAATACTATAAAATGGTGAATTGGAGCCACAGTGAGCCTGACAGAAACTGTCCTGCAATTTGAGTTTTTCCCAACTCCCAGCCAAAGCACGAGAGGTAATAAGGAATGCACATTGGACCACTGTCTTTTCCCTTCCATCGCTTTCAATGTGCAATTGTGTTTTCTTTCAGAAACTCTGAAATACTCTCTCTCCTGCAAATATCTTCCATATTTATCTTTACAATATAATGATTTCCAATTTCCCCAGAGCAACACAAACTGGTGGTTGCTTGTCGATCAAATGAGAATAGAATGATATTTGTGACTGGCGGACCTAGCCACCAGTTTCTTCCTAATGAAATCCTTACAACTTCCTTTTGCAGAAAACTGTGCACGTGGAGAATGAGTTCTCCAGAAGAACCTGGATTGTTAACATGTTGAAAGAATGGCTTTATCAGGAGTGTGGCAGCTTGTGAGAACTGAGAAGTCCTCCCCTCCCAGTGTTGGGGCAGAAAAAGAAAGATTGTCAAGAGAGGAGCAAGAATGGATTGATATCGTGAAAGAAGAGTGGAATGGGAGAAAAACTGATAATAAGAGAATGAAAAAAGAAGTTGGGCCTCCATAAGTGTTACAGTAACCCACGGTATGTTTCCCAGCGTATGTGAAACGCTGCTGTTCCCTAGGCCTGTCTGAGTGATCCCTGATGCCGCCTCCTGTGCCTGCAGGTAACTTTCCGTCTGCCCCTGTGGTCTTTGGAACGAAAGGGGGCTGGGCTGGAGAAGCTGAGGCATCTCGTTCAGGGGCAGGAGCTTTTCCTGCTTCAGGGTCCTCACCTATGACACATGCTTATCCGCACAGAGACGGTGGGAATGACTGGGCCACTGGCTTAAGGAGAAGAAAGTTCTGGATGGAGTTCTCTGGACTCAAGGCAGGTTAGTTGTTATCAGTGACCACAGAGTCCTGGCTACAGGATCGGAACCGCCCTGGTGGGGCAGTTCTATGGCAGAGGGCAACTGAGCTGACTTTGCTTCCCTGGGAACGGATTGGTTCTGTCCCTTGATTCTGTCTCAAGAGCTCTTTAACTGATGCTGGGTCTAGCGTCTCTTAAAAGACAGGCCATGGAGACCTGGGCCATGGCCTCCACCATGGTGTGTCTTCCATAACCTTTGGGGGGGCTGGCTTCCCTGTACGCCCCAAACACTTTACATTTTCTTCCCACAGGATGTCTAGTAAGCTCATGGGAAAAGCTTATGCCCCAACAATGCCTGAGAAAAATGATGGGCTAAAAAAATACTGACATTTGAAAAGGCAGTGAAAGAATTTTTTTTTTGGCAGCCTTAATCTGAGAAAGCAAATTTTTGATTGCATTGCTGAAATAAATCATTAACAGGTACTGAATGCTGGTAAATATTACATGATATGTATTTTAAAAATTGACTCCTATTTGTTCTTGTCGATTGTCACAGAAGCCTCCGTTGCTTCTCTTAGATTCACTCCTTCTTCTTCTTTTGGATATTATAAGTATTTATGGTTGCATGCATTTCCCCAGGGAATTCCTCCTGGTCTTCCTCAGCGCCTGTGCGCCAGGTGTTCTACCACTGCTGTAAGTGAAGGTCCATGGGGGAATTCAAATTGAGATCCGTGACATCCAGGAAATCGATGTTAAAGATGCTGGGGCCGCTGGTGGCCAGGGAGCTAAAGCCGGGTGTGGAACTAGGTGGCGTGAGGTCCAGCCACTCCATGGTTTCCCAGGGAGACTCGGTGAAGCTCAGCTGCAGCCCGCTGCTGTCCACGGAGGAGGGTGAGAACTGTGTCTGCATCGGGGACAGGGGGCCTGGCAAGATCTCGTGTGCACTGAAGAGGTCTTCCGCAGCCTTCCCGGAGAACCCATCCACGATCCCGTCGAAAGCAGGCTCCTCGCCCCCAATTTTCAGAAGCGCGACGTCACTCACCTTTCCTAAGGGGCTCTGGGAATTTAGTAGGACTTCGAGGTGCTCATCGCTGTCGGTGGCGTAGTGGTCAAAGGGCATCTGGCCTCCTGAAGACGCTTGTTCGAAGGAGGCAGAGGGCTTGGGGAGGACGGCGGCTGGGCTCCGGGAAGGCCCGGGTAGCTTCGGGACTTTTTGCAGACACGAATGATCCTCTCTGGCATCAGCTGGCATTTCTGTCAGTGAAACACAGTGTGAATCGTTAAATCACTTCAAATTGCACACGCCACACTGTGTGCGTCTTTGGAATGCTTAGACACTGCCCTGGTTGCTGCTCATGGCCTCATCCCTGAACTGCTGTGCATAATGTATCCCCAATTCGCTCCCCAACCCTTTTGTTCTGGGAATTCTGGTCTGTGATGATCAAACTCTGCCCTCTGAGCCCTGGCTGCATCCTCCGCAATCCTTGGTGGGGGCCTGATGGGAAGTGACGGGTACCCGCCCACCGCCACGTTCAGATTGTCCCCCTGCCCAACTTCTCATAGCTCTGCACTGGTTCTGGGCTTTGGGTCTCCGTCCCCAGCCTCCCAGTCAGTCCGTATCCACCGCAAACTCTACTCCCCAGTCCATCATCTTGGCGCCACTCCAACTGCGCGCATTCTCTGTGACTTCAGCGTCCGTCCTCGGAATCCCCGGGGCCTCCCAGGGTCTCACTCCCCCCGCAACTCCAGCGATGCGTCTGTCCCCACCCTGTCACACATGCCCTGTAGCCCTCTGAAAGCGCAATTTCCAGCAAAATCTGCCACTCTCTGTTCATCCCCATCCCCTCCCTCCAGGTCATGGATGAAATACCCTCTTGACAATCACTCCTCAGCCACTTGGACTCAGGCCTCTACTACTAATCCACTGCCTCTACTATTTCATCACTGCTCACCAGGCCCTTGCAGGTTTCACCTCTTTCCTTGTCCAGCCAACAATCTCTGAGCCACTGTGACAGTTACACTGTCACAGATACCCTCCTTTCACTGCACACCCCTGGCAAAACCCCACACCTGGATGAACCTCACCATCTGCCCTCTCCAAGCCTGCCTTGGACCAGCAGAACATTTCAAGAGGAAAGTTACGCAACGAAGCCAACTGCTTTCACTTTAGATTCAAGTTGTCAAGTCTGCAACTGGCATTTAAGGCTGCCTAACAATCCTACCATGTTTCTCTAGAAAATTCACCCGTGATTAAAATTCATAACTGTCCTTCTTTTCTTGAATCTCCCATCCTCCCCTCCTGCACCCTCACTTTTTGCTGTTCTTGCCACATACGTCATTAAAAAAATACAAGTGTATTTGACGTGAACGCTGTCCTCTTTCAATCACAAAACTTACCACATACACACACCTGTACCTATCCCTGTCCTGTGGCAATGGAGGAAATGTCTGTTCACGTGCTTGTTGTCCACCTCCCATACCAGACCGTGAACTCCAGAAAGGTGGGGCCTTTGCCGGGTGCGGCATTTAGCCTAGAACAGTGCCTGCCACCCCTCTCAGAGTCCTTTGCTGCCTCTTTCCCTGAAACTTTAAATGTGGTTGCTTAAGAGTTCAGTCCCAAGCTCTTTCTTTTTACCTACACATCCTCCTTAGGTTATCTTACTCATTTATATGTTTTCAAATTGTAGGTATACACTCTATAATGTTTCTTGAAATAAATAAACAAGTGGATTAAAAGGAGGCAAAAAGAACTTGTTGATTATCTTTTATTGCTAGCTTGAATAACATTTAAGCCTGAATGGACTATCCCGCAGAAGATTACTAATTGAATTTCATTTTGAGGGTAGGTAGCACAAAGCTTTCATTATTGCTTTGTTCTTATTCTTAAAATCAAGAAGACAGGGACGTTGAGATTAGAACAGCAGAAAGAAATAGTGTAGCAAGAGAAAACATTTAGGGAAATAGGGATTGGGCTGAAAAATAAAAACTGTTCAAATGATTGGTAAGAAATGTTCCTAGCACAAAGGCAGTGAGGAAGCATCCACTATGCCTTCTTTTATCTGCTCCGAAAGTGCACAGGAAGTTCAGAGGAAATAATTCTACCTGTGGACTACCTGGTACATATGACTCACAGAATGCACCTGACCTTGGCCCTAAGAGCTCATTCCCTAGAGTATGCTCAGAGTGTCCTGATGGATGGGACACGAGGCGGTCTTACCTCCACTTTCAATGAGGACATCTAGGAGTTCATCCATCTGCTGACTCCGAGTCATTTGCTATTATAAATTAACCAAATGAGAATAGAGAAGTTAGAAAGTGGTTACTTCTATAGGAAATCATTAGAAACAGTGCTAGGTTTTTGAACTAGATTTGGTTCATGTCTATTTATTTATTTTTAATTGTTGTAAAATACACATGACTTAAAATTTACTATCTTAACCATTTTTTTTTTTGGAGACAGGGTCTCACTCTGGCTAGAATGCAGTGGGATCATCACAGCTCACTACAACCTCAAGCTCCTGGGCTCAAAGGATCCTCCTGCTTCAGCCTCCCAAGTAGCTGGGACTACAGGCATGTACCACAATGCCCAGCAAATTTTTCTATTTTTTGTAGAGATGGGGGGTCTCCCTTTTGCTCAGAGTGGTTTTGAACTTCTGGCTTCAAGTGATCCTCCTGCCTTGGCCTCCCAAAGTGTTAGGATTATAGGCACAAGCCACCACACCTGGCCTATCTTATCCATTTTTAAGTGTATAGTTAAGTGGCATCAAGTACATTCACACTGTTGTGCGACCATCACCACCATCAATCTCCAGAACTCTTTCCATTTTGCAAAATTAAAACTCTGCACCTGTTAAACAATAACTTCTCACCCCTGTTTTTCCACCCCCTGCCCCTGGCAATCCCCATTCTTCTTTCTGTCTCTATGAATTTGACTATTCCAGGTCCCTCACATAAGTGAAATCATAAAGTATTCGTCCTTTGTTACTGGCTTATCTCACTTAGCATCATGTCCTCAAGGTTCATCTATGTTGTAGCATGCGTCAGAATGTTCCTCCTTTCTAAGACTGAATAATACTCCATTGTATGAATAGACCACATTTTGTTTATTCATTGATCTGTCAGTGGATCTGGGCTGTTTCCACCTTCTGGCTACAGTGAATAATACTGCTGTGAACATGGGTGTACTGGCTGAAGGTTTTTGAATGATGTTTCATTAAATCTCAGCATTGATTTTAGGCAAGTAAACTACTGAATGAAACAATCTACTACAACAAGAGAAGGGGAAAAGAAGGCAGAGTGCTTCCCAGCTTGGAGTACTATAGAGTAAACTCAGTAGTTTGAGAGGTTTCCACCCCAGGTGTAGGGCACCCTAATACACAGAAAATAGCTTTTGCTCATTTTAAAGTGACTCAAATCTATTTCTTGTTTGAAATCTGTGGGTTTGGCCCAAGAATGGGGCTCATATTTTGTTGGTTCCTCATTGCAATAGCTTGATCCTGTAGACACTGGTAGGGCACACCCCTCCTCTCTCTTATTTCTGGAAGTCCACTCTGCCTGGCCTTTTTCTTTGGAAACCGTGATGGATCAGCTGATGTTTACAGATACCAGGGAAAGGGAATGGGGAGGACAAGGCATACATCTGTCCTACAACTCTGCGAGCCCAAACCCTATAACATAGGCGCTAATTGTCAATACAGACGAGGGCACTGATCAAAGAATGAGTCGTTTGCCAGTCCAGAAGGTACGAGATACCTGTGGGGTCTGGCAGGGGACGTAAATGGGCCAAGTATAGAATAAGAAAGAGAGGTAGAAAGCAGTGCACAGCTGAGGCTCTAAGTGACAGGGGACACTTCGCTTTAGGCGATTGTTGTCTGGTGGAAATGTGGCTCCCGGTTGCCAGATTCTCTGGTTTTTCAGAAATGAGCAGGCCCACTTTGCATAACATGTCCTGATATTTAAAACACTCTCTAAGCCAAACAATACTTAACTGTAGGCTACTGGTATCTGTGGGATACCAGCCTGCAGCAACTGATGTAGACTTTCTTTCCGGGTTGAGCACACAGGAAAAGCTCTCTGATACCTCACCCACGCTCAGACCACTTGAAATATAAGATCAGTAATTGTCTTTCTTTTTCTTACTTTTTTATCTTGAAACTTTCCAGATGCAAATGAAAGCAGAAGATACAATGAACCTCCCTGCATTCATTACCCAGCTTCAATGACCACCAATATTTTGCCAACATCACTGAATTTTCTAGCTAGAAGGAGCCTTAGAAAGTACTGCCCTGACAATTGCTCTCATATCTTCGAGTATCTATCACGTGCCCGAAAAATGTGGTAAATACTAGATTATCCAGAATCCTTACCAGTAAATCTCGTCCCTATTTTATAGAAGTGGAATATTGGCCCAACCTTAGTGGAAATGGCAGCCGGCAGGGGGCAGAGCTGGGCACCAAGGCTGGGCACGTAAACCTCCTCTCTCTCTGCCTTCCACACCTTCTATACACCTGCAACACCTGACTATAGTTAGTATCTAGGTCCTTTGCTCTTTCTGGTGGGGAGACTCCCGACACACTTAATATGAGAATTTACAAACTGCACAAAGTTTAATAATACGACACAGTGTCCATGTAGTCTATTCTTCTGTAAAGAACAAATCACACAGTTACCTGCTTTACGGCATCTTCATAGGAGGGAGGCTGTGTTACCTCTGAAACTGTTGGACTTGACTTAGAAAAAGTTGGGGATGGAATTGAAAACTTTGGCCCTGTCTTATCAGAAGAGTGTAAGCCAGCCATCTGTGTGGGTAGAATACAGAGAAAAGCATTCAATTCACGGTCAGAAACGATACTGCTTCCGTTCTAGAAAACCCCATAGCCAGTTCCATCTCTTCCTGTTTCCACAGAGATGCACTGTGACCCCAACTTTCTGGACCTTTACAGTCCTGGCTACGGATCCATATACCTCTCTCCTTCTCGAGCATTACTTTCCCATATACCCTGATTCCAAAATGCAACTTCATACAGACTGCCATAGAAATACTGTGGCCATTTTAGTCATCATGATTTCTGGGATGAACCTAGGAGATGACTCCTTGGGATACCTCCTAACTCACACGTGTATATCCATTTCCATGCATTTCTAGTGGACTTGCTTCTTGCTAAAATGAAATTTAACTCTGCCTTTAAAGGAAACCTCATCATTCATTTTGGAGGACAGGGGCCACAGAAGGGAGAAGAGCCAAAGTTAATTCCAGGTTTAAACCTTTTTCCAGGTGCCTACCTTTTGCTGTACACCCGGGCTTTTTGGACAAGTGTTGCCCCCAGGACCGTGACTGCTATCTGCCTGGGCTCCAGAGAAAGGTGGGCAGAGGTTGGAAGAATGGGAAGCAAAGCTTGGAGAATGGCCGTCGTGTGCCCCTGAGTTCTGTAGAAAGGAAGAAGTGACACATTAAATGGTCAGCAGTGGCTTACTTGAGTGGGGCCTTTGCCCTGCCCTGTGTCCCCTTGTGTCTTATCTTTGCAAGCCTTCCTAAATTCCATTACCAAATGAGCTTGCCTAAAACTCTTGGTTTTGTACATATCACCTAGTGCTCAAAGACTTCCAGTGGCTCCCACGTATCTCCAGCATAGGGTCTGTACTTCTGTACTTCTAACCTGGAGAAGTGCTCAAGACTCAACAGTTTAAATTCTACTGTAGCTGCCACACACCTCCCACAACAGGCCCCGTATATTCTACCTCCCCATCTTTGTTCACATGGAGTGTCCTTTCCTGCTTCTCTACTTTTTAATGCTACACTTCCCACCAGACCAACCCCACTGCAAAAGCTTCCTGGACCTTTCTAGCCCTTGTGATCAATCTGCCCCCTCCCCCGTCAATTTGGTGCAGTATTTAGTGTCCTAAGTGTGGATCGGTCATGTTATCTTCTATTGTTCTTTATCTTTTTATCATGAAAGTTTTAATGTCTTCAAAGAATCTTTGTAAACCACAGTTCTTCTTGGGAGTACCAATATCATCAGAATTGAAAGTGTTGGTCCAGAGCTGTGTCTCAAGTATGATTTTTACCCTCGTTGTCTCAGACAGTATGCACTCAAGAAATGTTTGCTAATGATGATGACGGTCCATTTAAGCCCCGGTTCCTCTCGCAGTGCCCCCTGAGGAGTGGGCAGCATTTGCTGGAATGTGTTGTTCTGGTAGGTTTGTAAAAATTTATTCCCATTGCCTTTTGCCATGCCTCATACTCTCAGAGCAGAGATATTCCATGTGAAAGGGGCACACACTTTAGAATCTACTGATCTTGGTTTGCGTGATCCTGGCCAAGTGGTTTAAGCTCCCTGAGCCTTGTTTTCCTCAACGGCAAACACACAATAATAAATTGGAGGTCATAGTGTTGTTGTAACAATTAATGAGATTACTTATATATATGCCTCTTACTATTTGACATGTGGCAAGTATCTAATTAATGTGAGTTTTCTTCCTATTCCTTTTCTAATATAGATTTTAGAACCTTTTGATGGTGTAATTTTCTTTCTCAAATAGATTTATATAGACTTTCCTAGTAATTCTTCAGCTTCATGTGCAAAAGGAAAATCTTTTCTGATCACCTTGGTCTAGTCTTTGAATTAGTAACTCTTCCAAGCCATCTCCTATGACCTTCCTCTCATTCTGCTCCAGCCACACTGGCCTTCTTTCTGATCCTTGAACATTTCCTGCAGGCTCCAACCCTAGGACCTTTGCACTTGCTGTCCCTCCTCTGCCTTCAATGCTTTCACCCCAAATATCCACAGGATGCTTGCCTTTACCTCTTTCAAAGTTTTGCTCAAATGTCCCCGGCCCTTCTATTTAAAGTGGCAAACTGCAAATTCCTCACATCTCCTTTCCCACTTTTTCTCCATAAGATGTGCCATCTTCTAATACATCATATAAATTACTTTTAAATTTTGCTTACTGTTTTCCCATGAGAAAAGGGATTTCTGTTTGGCTAGTTCAGCACGAATGCCCAGAGACTAGAACAGGGCCTGACACACAGCATGTGCTCGGTGAATATTTGCACTATGCAGGTCATTACACACAGAGCAGAGTGAAATCTGGTGACTTCCCTTTGGCCCTCTTGAGGAACTGGTTGGCCTATGGTAAGGTTTGACACCAAGGAGTCTTGAGAACCACTGTCAGCAAACCACAGCCCAGAGGCCTAGTCTTTTGCTCACCTCTTGTTTTTGTAAATAAAGTTTTATCGGAACACAGCCATGTGCATTGACTTACGAGATGTCTATGGCTGCTTTCCTGACACAGGGGCAAAGCGGAGCGGTTGCGGCACAGACGGCGTGACCCGCAAAGCCAAACGTATTCACTTTTTACAGAGCAAGTTTGCGAAGCCTTGGAGGATGAGTTTGGCCTACTGCGAAGGCTCTGGGAGGTGCCCTGGGCCTTGGAAGTCGGCCCTGGGCCTTGGAAGTTCCAACATCAGCTCGGGTGGCTGGAAGCCCGCACCCCACAAGTGCAGAGGGAGCGTGCCCGGCCTGGTGGCCTGGTGGCCCGGTGGCCCGGTGCGGCGCCTTACCTGTGCGGGGCAGGCCTGGCTGCCGGCGGGCGGGGAGAGCCGGGGCGCCTCGGCCGCTGCCCCCGCGGGCGCGGGCAGGAAGTAGGCGTTGTTGGGCGACGGGGGCAGGCTGATGTGCTGAGGGCTCTTCACGGCCCCGAGCGGCGAGTGCTGCGGGGAGCACTGCGGGCTGAGGAACGTGGAGGAGAGCACCCCGGTTTGAGCCGAGGGCTCCGCGCAGTGCGCGAGTCCCGGGCCCGGGAGAGGGGCGGCGCCGCAGGCCTGCACCGCCGGGCTCTCCGCTCTGCCGCCCTGCCGTGTCGCCGAGACTCGCTGGGACGCAAAGGGACAGCTGGAGACAGCCTCCTCCTGCTTGATGGGGGCGGCCAGGAAGGGCAGCGGCTTCTGCTCGGGGCAGTGGCTCCTCTTCTGCTTCTGCAGCTGCATCCGCAGCTCCTCCACTTGCCTCTGCTCCTGCTGCAGCTTCCAGGTGAGCTCGTTGATCACCTTCTGCTTCTCCACCAGCATCTTGTCCTTCTCGGAGTCCGGCCCGTCCGGCTCGGCCCCGTTCAGGCCGCCCGCCAGCGCCTCCTCCGCGCACAGGTGGGCCGGGGACGCGTGCAGGCCGAAGGCGGGGGACGCGTCGTTGAAGGTGTCCGGCAGGGACCCGGCCACGGACAGGTCGGACGAGGCAGGCGAGATCGGGGGGCTGGAGCTGGTGCTGCCGAAGTGGTAGAAGCCGTTGGACAAGGCGCTGGTGGACGGGGAGGACTGGTAACTGGGCAGCGTGCTGGGGGTGACCGGGAAAGTGACCGTCGTTATGTCCCCGAAGTTCGGCACCGGGTTGCCGGAACAGTCCTGGAAGGGCCGGAGCCGGTCCATGAGGGCCGTCTTGGTGCCTGACACCGGCAAGCCCCGGATGCGAAGCTGCTGTCTTAATTCAGAGACCTAAACAAACCAGGACGCTGTCAGTACGCTCGCTAACAACAACGTCTTCGAAAGTGTGTTTATTGCATTAATACGATGAGCTTTAAAACATCACAAATGCAATTTTACCATATCCACCTCTGTTTAATACTTCTTTCCAATTTCATCTCCTATCCCTGATATAAATTGGTTTTGCCCAATTTTAACAATTGTTTTTTTTTTACCTATCCATGTTTCTGCCTGGGTTTAGACACAAGTCCTCAAACAACAGGCCCAAAGCGCAGCCAAGCGCAGGTCAAGTCTGGAGTTGACTTTGAGAACCATGGGCCCCATGTTAACATGTACGTCCTAGTTTAGATGACTGGCTGGATAATAGTCATAAACGGAGGGAGAGTACTGGTGATAAGATCATCCATCCGAATTCTGACCCTTCCTGCTATTAGCTCAACAATCACTTTGTGCCTCAGTTCCCCTTCTGTGAAATGGAGGTAATCATACCTACCTGATACAGATTTGCAAAGGTTAAAATGGCTTAAAATTTGTAAAGCACTTGGACTAATGTCTGGCAAACAGTTGTGTAATTCGAGGGTTTACTATTATTATAATATTATGTTGACTCACATGTTATCCCCACAGTTTTTATAATGCTCATAAATTGAAAATTATGAATATCCACAAGTGCGAGAACTGGTTAGGTGAATGATGAGTATGCAAATCATGGAATACTTCAGATCCATTAAAACTGATGTTATAGGCCGGGCGCAGTGGCTCATGCCTGTAATCCTAGCACTTTGGGAGGCCAACTCGGGAGGATCACTTGAGCCTAGGATTGGAGGCTGCAGTGAGCCATGACAATGCTACTGCACTCTAGCCTGGGCAATAGAGGGAGACCCTGTCTCGAAACAACACAAAAGAAAACAAAACAAAAAACTGATGTTATAAGTATTTGTTGACATTGGATGATGAATAATTGTTTATGGTATATTATTAAGTGAAAAAAAGTTTAAATTGATTCTATTTTTCTAAAAATTATATAAACAGTGTATGTATATGTATATATTTCAACCTATGCTTACATATAAAACTCTTGGTTTTGTATATTTTAAAGTGACTCAAATCTATTTCTTGTTTGAAATCTGTGGGTTTGGCCCAAGAATGGGGCTCATATTTTGTTGGTTCCTCATTGCAATAGCTTGATCCTGTAGACACTGGTAGGGTACACCCCTCCTCTCTCTTATTTCTGGAAGTCCACTCTGCCTGGCCTTTTCCTTTGGAAACCGTGATGGATCAGCTGATGTTTACAGATACCAGGGAAAGGGAATGGGGAGGACAAGGCATACATCCGTCCCACAACTCTGCGAGCCCAAACCCTATAACATAGGCGCTAATCGTCAATACAGACGAGGGCACTGATCAAAGAATGAGTCGTTTGCCAGTCCAGAAGGTACGAGATACCTGTGGGGTCTGGCAGGGGACGTAAATGGGCCAAGTATAGAATAAGAAAGAGAGGTAGAAAGCAGTGCACAGCTGAGGCTCTACATAAACATATGCTCAAATATTAATAATGGTCCTCCTTAACTGTAGGCTCTAAATATTTCACATAAATATATTAATTCTGTAATTAAAACAGGAAACATTAAATACCTAAATTTCAATAGTTTTGTAAAACAGAAAACTATGGAAATATTCTTCTGATATTCTGTAGGGAAATATCTTTCGAGCATAAAAGGAAAGAAAGTAATCATAAAAATATTGAAAACAACGGTTAAGACTTACGTCCAAAAACTATAAACAAAATGAAAACACAAATAGCTATCTTGGGGAAAAAAATAATTGCAGCCCAAATAAAATGTTAAAAATCTTAGTGTATCCAGTGTGCTTATCAATTAAAAAGAAAAAGATTGATACCCAATATAAAAAAGGGCAGAGGATATGATCCAGCTCTTCACAAACAAAAATAAAATTTAAAATATGGCCAATAATATATGTATACTATCATCAGTGATACAAGAAACACAAATAAAATGAATATGTACAGATGTTTCTGTTTATTAAATTGAGGAAGAAATGAATAACAACACTTTGTGTTAGGGAAGTAGCAGCAAAAATACATACATAAAAATGTTTTTAAAAAAGAGAATAGCTCTTTAATACCTGGCTATTCAAACTGTGGTACTTGGACCAGCAGTATTGATATTCACTGGGAGCAAGTTAGAAGTGCAGAATCTCAGGTCCCTCCCCAGACCTGCTGAATCAGAACCTGCATGTTAACGAGAGCCCAGGCGATCTGTGCACACAGTAATGTTTGAGAAGTGCTGCATTAACATGCTGCTTCTGGGAAGAGGCTGGCGTAAACATTTAGGACAGAAATTCAGCAATATGTGTCCAGAACTTTAAAAAATACTAATATATTTTAATTCAGGAACCTCATTCCCATGTAGTTAGCCTGGGGAAATAACCAGAGAAATTAATAAATGTATGCACAAAGGTCACTGAAATCATATTCCGAATAACAAAAATTTGGCAGCTAGTTAAATGTCCAGCAGTGAAATGTTAAGTAGGTGGTGGAATGATATGCTGCTATTAAAAATAGAAATTTTATTGAATATTGAAAGTCATAAAAAATGTTCATGATGTGTTAAGAAAAAGTATGCCAGAAATTTATGTGCACATAAATTTTTTAAAACAATTATTTTGAAAAAAATACGTTAGTATGCATTTTCAATCTAGAAGGAAATATAATCTGTAATGCTTTCAGAGAGTCTTAATTATCTTTTAAAATACTGTTTATTTTTCTATACACTATCATACTTCAACAGTGAATATATATTTTACTTTATATATCAGCTAAAAGTTATCAAAAAAGGATTGAATTAACTTATACTAGCAATAAATATGCTATTTCCCCCATAGTCTTGCTGGCATTATTTTATCATTTTCTTTTAGACTTGCTGGTTTGAAAAAGCACAAAATGGCAACTCATTATTGTTTTAATTTTGAATTACTTAAAATTAATGGGTCCTACATTTATTTTTAGAATCTTTTCTGGCACTGAATAATTTAAACTACATTATTAAATAATGCAGCTCATATTCTAAAATAAAATGAATACTGGTTGAGTTCAATTTACCTTAAATTTCAGAATATTGTGCTGTATGGGCTTGTTTGGCACAAAGGTTTGTATACATCTCTTTGCTAGATTCGCTGATGGATAATCATGGATAACTTTTAAAGCTATTTATTATGGAAACATTCAAACATACACAAAAATAGATAGAAAAGTCTAAAGAACCCCATGTACTTATCAACCAACTTCAACAATTATCAACTCACGACCAATCTTATTTCTTTTATACTCCAACTCACTTATGCCCCTATCTTTCCTGAATTATTTTGAAGCAAATCATGTAATTTCATTTCTAAATATTTTGGTCTCTATCTCTAAAAGATAAGTACTCTTAAAAAAAGACATAGATAAAATACAGTTACCACATTTTAAATATGAACAATTATTTATTATTTTACTTTTATATACGTATCAACACATGAACAGTTCTTGAAAATGTGACCTTCACTGTACTACCTTTCAGATTACTATTTGGGGGGATCACTTTCATCAATTCCTCTTATTTCTCCCCTTCCCTAATTGGGGTTGCATCGTATGCTTCCTTTACTCCTCATCTCTCCTTCCCTCCCCTCTCCTTCCTTCCCTTTCTCTCTTCCCATTTTGCTCTTCCTCAACCTCATTCAGCCTTCTAGCTCCAACCCTCCCCACATTGCACACAATTCTGAAGTTTCTGTTCCTACCCCTGACAACACAACTTGGCTCCTTCTTACCGATAGAAGCTGGCTAGACTTTTTCCAGACACTCACTTTTGCTAGACACCAGTCTAGACACCCAATAGGGTGTCCTATTGGTTCCTGCAATTCGGCTTTTCCAAACCAAATGAACTTGCCACCATACCTTCACATCAGCCCCCTACTCTAACGTCCCTCTTTCTGCCATGGGTGTGGCTCTCCCGGGGTGCAGGTGACGCCTCTCCCCATACACACAGTGAGTGGTTAAGTCCATCCAAGGTCCCGCCTGTCCATCCTGCCCTTCCCATTCTCAACTCTCATGACAACAGCAAAGTCCTTGAATTCAGTCCCTTAGGTGCAAGCCCCAGTTTTGTCATTTATAAGCTGGTTAACTTGCTTATCACATAACTTTTAAAAAATTTTGATTTTGATTTTCACTTGTTAAATTGGAAAGATAAAACTTACTTTGCAGGGTGAAAATTAAAGCAAATCTATAGGGAATGGCTGACTGATAGTTCATGCTCAAAAAATGGTAGCCTCTATCACCATCACCATCATCTCCTTAGACCTGTGCTAATTATTAGCACCATTGCCAGCGGGTGATTCTGAGCATGTGCACATGGACAGAAGTGCCTCTGGGGGCTCAGACACATGGCACCATGTCTGGGCCATGTTTCCCTGGGGCTAAGGCACCTCCAGTCCTACTTGATCCAGGGCTTTTATCCAGAGATAGGCTACTTAAAAAAATATTTTTTATGGTGGTAAAATAAGCATAACAAAGTTTATCATGCAACCATTTTGAGTGTACAGTTCAGTGGCATTAAGTACATTACGAGGTTGTGCAATCATCACAACCCTCCACCTTCAGTACTTTTCATCATCTCAGATGGAAACTCTGTCTCCACTAAACAACTCTTCTGTGTTCCCCTCCCGCCATCCCCTAGTAGCCACCATACTTTCTGTCTATGAAGGTCCCTCTTGTGAGCAGAATCATACAGTATTGGTCCCTTTGTGTCTGGCTTATTAAATATTTCACTTAGCAAAATTCTTGCAAGGTGAAATCGCCTACTTTTATTTCTATGAATTTATAATTCGGGGAGTGGAGAGTGGATGACCCATGGTTCCAGGAAGCATTATCATAAGCTTGGTGTCCTCTTCTAGTTTTATGGATACTAAATTAAAACACGTTCAGTGAAACCTCACCCATAAAAAACAATGGTGAATTAATACCTCTTGTATTATCCTGAATGGAGCTAGAGACCTTCCTTTGAACTGGAAAAACAAGCACCACTACCATCAAATTGGTAGTAACTGATCAACACTTATGTGCACACATGGAAGTAACATGCATCGGGTGTCAGGCAGGTGGGGGGGTGGAGGTGATGGGTAAATTCACAACTAATGGGTGTGGAGCACACTGTCTGGGGGATGACCATGCTTGTAGCTCTGGCTTGAGTGGTGCATATGCAGTATATGTAACCAAAATGTTTGTACCCCCATAATATTCTGAAATTTAAAAATAAATTTAAAAAAAGAAACTACACATTTTTAATACACATGGAAGGAATAGAGGAGGCTTTGATATCAAGACCCATTATATATCTTATTTGCTGGTATTGGTGGTTGGCAGCCACAGAATTTCCTTTGATTTGAAATAAACACAATCCTACCTTTTTCCCTGAAGAAAATAATGACTGAGGAATGAGAGTGGGAATGAAGGTATACACAAGCATTGAGCACTGAGGAGGGGCCATAAGATTGGCATGATGAAAGCTATAGGGACCTTTAGGAATTTGTTTTTTGGGAAAAATTATAAGATCCTTTGGGGAGAGTAATAGGTAGGGTAAAAACCAGGTAAACAGGAGTAATCGTTGAAAACGGAATGAGGAATTGAATTGTGCTCACAAGTTTGAAAAGTCAAAGGATAGTGCATTCACCTTTTCCAGTTGTATTGTGAATGCTGGATAGAGGAATGGATATGCAGGTCCTGAGGGTTGCTGAAAGGACTCAGCTTCAACTCAAAGGTCAGTGTCATTTCAGTGGGCTGAGATCCATGTGACCCGCCGCAGGAAGTTGCTAGCACACATACATCCTTTAACAACATGCTGCTGTGCTTCAGGGCAGAAGTTCCCCGATTTGGGGATTTCAATTATAATTATATTATTGAAAATAATTAAATTATATTATTGACATCAGGTTACCAATTTTTTTTTGGAGATAGAGTCTTGCTCTATTGCCAAGGCGAAAGTACAATGGAGTCATCATAGCTCGCTGTAATCTCAAACTCCTGGGCTCAAGCGATCCTCCTGCCTCAGCCTCCTGAGTAGCTGAGACTACAGGTGCATGCCACCACACATAGCTAATTTTTCTATTTTTTGTAGAGACGTGGGTCTTGATATACTGCTCATGCTGGTCTCAAACTTCTGGCCTCAAGTGATCCCCCTGCCTTAGCCTCCCATGGTGCTAGGATTACAGGCTTGAGCCACTGCACTCAGCTGGGTTATCAACATTTTATCTTGCTCAGTAAGAACTAAGATCCTTATTTAATTATATATTTAATAAAAAGTAACAAATAAAACCCTATCCAAAACACTCAACTTCTATTCACTACCATCATTATTTCCTAATGGAAAGGCTATTTTAAGATTCAAAACATTAGGAGGAAATATATACTTTGAAGAAAGGTTAGTTAGATATGTGGAACACACTTAGATTTATGAAAAGCTCTTTACATGGTTCTTATTTTTCTCATTTCATCAGAAATTGGTAAAAATTCATCATGGAGTTGACCACTGGTTTAGAGAATTCTGGAAGCTTATATCAATCTCACACCTAATCTGTGCTAAGCTCCATTATGTATATACTATTTCACTTGACTTTCACAATAACTCATTTATACAAATGAGGAAACTGAGAATCAGAAAAATGTAAAAACTAGCTCCAGTTTGCATGGCCTGTGAAAGCTGAGCTAAGGGCCTATAATCCTCTGTTCTTCCATGCTATGGTTTGAATGTGTCCCCCCAAAATTCATGTGCTGGAAACTTGGTTGCCATTGTGGTTATGTTAAGAGGTGGGGACTTTGGGAGGTGATTTTTGTCATGAAAGCTCCACCATTATGAGTCTATTAATGCCATTATCACAGGAGTTTGACCCTCTTTTCTCTCTGTCTCACATGCTCTCACCTTCTCTTGTCCTCTTTTGCCCTTCTACCTTCCACCCTTCCGCCATGGGATGACCCTTGCCAGATGCTGGTGCCATGCCCTTGGACTTCCCAGCCTCTAGAACTGAGAAATAACTTCCTTTGCTTTATAAACTACCCAGTTTCAGTTCTTTGATAGCAGCACAACATGGACTAAGACAAGCAGGGTATTCAAACACAGCAGCATAAATTCTATCACTCCCTTGAATGTCTCCCATATTTTTCTTTCCTCCCACTCTCACTAAAGAATCAGTAGGCAACAATGCTGTTAACAATATACTATTGTATTTATTAAAAAAAGAAAAAAGAAAATAATGTAAAATCCTCTACCTTCAGATCATCCAGGTTAGGTGGGAGTGGGCCTGGTTTGAGAGAAGAGACACCAGTTTGTCCAGAAAAACTGTTTTTGACAGGGGACAAGGGGGTATTGCTCAGTGGTGTTGAAGAAGAGTTTGAATTTCTGACCATCTGTTCATTTGGTTCTCTAGAAAACAAACAAAGAGGCACTTAAATATGATCAAATATATGTAAGATTGCTTGAATTTAGATCAAATCACAAAGTAATTGCCTACAAGGATCAGGCAGGTAATAAATCAGCAGAAGAGGGCAGGATGAAGAGAAACAACAGCGCAGGCTAGATGGTGAGTGGCAGGTGACCCTAGAGCTTTGTTTGGGGAGACAAGAGGTGGGGACTATGGCACATGGGAGAGGGCATGTCCATCTCCTGGATAGCATGGCTGGTGAAGCTTGGTTGTGTTCAGTGCTCAACATAATTGCCAGCATGGCCTGAGGATGACCAGAAACATGTGAGGAACCCACATCTCAAAATTATAGGTGGGGATACTGACTGTTTAAAAGGTGACCTAGCAAAGTGGTCACATAACCTGGCCTCAGGAGTCAATTTTTGAGGCTGTCTCCCTGCTGTTCAGCTCTGTTGCTTCCAAAAGCAGAAGTGTATTGGAATTGCTCACAATTCCGATATCACATTCTTCTATGTTACACATTCTTCTATGTTACACAATCCAATTTGGAAGTGCTAATACTTTTCCTTTTTCCTCAAGGGGCATTGATTTACAATAGTCCCCTCTTTCCTGCAATTTTGTTTTCCAAGATTTCAGTTACCTGTGGTTAACCATGGGCCGAAAATAGATGAGTATAGTACAATAAATATTTTGAGAGAGAGAGAGACCACATTCACATAAATTTAATTACAGTGTATTGTTATAATTATTTCATTTTATTGCTAGTTATTATTGTTAATCTCTTACTGTGCCTAATTTACAAATCAAATTTTATCGTAGGCATGTAGATAGAGTTTGGTACTATCGAAAGTTTCCAAGACCCCCACATCCACTGGGGGTCTTGGAATACATCCCGCTTGGATAAAGGAGGACTATCATTTGCTTCCTCCCAGCCATATGCCCTGAAAAAGTGTGCAAGGTTTCTTGAATCATATTCCAGACATACTGAATGAGGACATGGTACAATATAGGGCTGGCTGGGTCCCAAGGTGCTGGCCTTGTGTCTCAGTTAGAGAGACCATTCCCAACCTCTGCCTGTAGCCACCACCCCTGGCTGGCCTGACTTACTTAAGCTGAGCTTGGTGCATCCCAGGGTAGCCGAATCGGTGCTGCTGCTGCTGCTGCTGCTGCTGGCTGAGGATCTGGAGCTGCAGGAACAGCTGCTGCTGCTGGAGCAACCGGGCGTAGGCTGAGTCCATGGGCGGAGGGGACTTCTCTGCCTTCTGGTCTGGGGGAATGTACTGGTGGTACTTGAGCTTCTTTACTTTTGGCTTGGGGTCCTTGGGCTTTTTGTGGCGGTTCTTACTGTCACCCAAGGACTTGGACTGCAAAGAGAATGGGGAAATAACGTGTGCTTTAAGTGATGACTGAAAATAGCTTGGCATCATAGATTTTGTCTGATGGACATTCTTGCATCCCAGAAAACAATATATAGCAAAGGCATGACATACAAAGAACTCCCAGGACATTAGTGTATCTAATGAACGAATCCACTGCAAATGCATCACACTGAAAGGACACTGCTCAGGCAGGGAATCTTGATTCTTTGAAATAGCTCCAGGATTTTTTCCTTTCTGGAGTAAAGTGAGACCAGTGATCAAAATAGAGACTATAAAAGATAATATTGAAATAATAACAGATGCTCAACAGTTTAATTGTATCTATAACCTGCTCCTGAAATCAAAAGGCCTTCATATATTAGGAAGCAATAAGTTCGTCCTGTTATCAGTTACAAAAATAAAATTTCAAACCTGACTTTGTTACAGAAGGTTGAAATGGAGAACATGGATGTCATGACCGCAGATGAAGGAACGTTTTGTAGGGAAAGTGTGGTACCAGCGGTGTCCAGAAGAGGGGGCTCCTGAACAGCTGGCAGCTAGCTTGGCAGCTTCCCCACTTTAACCACAAAACACACATCTGAATGTGACCTTATCCAAAGGAGCCTACATCTTGCTTTGACTCAGCGCATCCCACCACCGAAGGCTCTTTTGTTTTCTCAAAGAGACTTCTTCCTGGGGACTAATGAATAATGAGCGCAAGTATTTCTGTGTGCGTGGTGGCTCTATTGTCTCCCTGCTCATTAATCGATTAGTGTTCTAGTTAATTACTCAGTCTTTTGTCCTTGGAGGGTTTCTACAGGGCTCCTGCAGCCAGCTCTGCCCGGCCTTGCTCCAGCTCTGCTGCTCTTCCTGCCTCATCCCAGGCCTGGCTGGTCTGGAAAGGATGGAGCTGCAGCCCTGGCTGCATCTAACAGTTAAGTCAGAGGTCGAGGTGGGTTTTTTTCCCCTCCTCTATGTTGCCTTAGTACATGGGCTCTGAGCATTCCAGAAGATACTGCAGTCAGACCATTTTCTCTGGCTAGAGTCGGGTAATGACTACTAAACCCATGGAAATATGTAGTTTCATTCTCCTTTTGAGCACAGGGGATACGGAGGTTGTGTTTGTTTTGCTCTTTTGGCTGCATGGCCAAGAGAAGAAGAGCCCATTCGTCTTTCTAAAGATGGATCAGAGGTGGCTCCCCTCCACCGCTACATACCCAGGCATGGATGTGTGAACCGGGTTAACGTAAGAGGGAGCAGTGAGGCCAGGCCTGTGGCTAGAAAGTACAAGACTTCCTTAAGCCAATCTGAATCAAACACACACACACACACACACACACACACACACACACACACACACACAGGACACTGCCAAATAACACACCACCCTGGTAGCCCCCAATCCATTTGCAGGCCCTGCTCTGCCAAATGAAGTCCAAATTCTGTAGTTTGCCAAGGAAGATGGTTCACCAAACTGCCTTTCCAAGAGTGTACACCTCCTGCCCCTTTTCCTTGCAGTTTTATTCTGTCTGCAACAACCTCTCCCCTTGCTGACTCTGGCCCGTCCTTCGAGGCTGGCCCAGACCTCGGCTAACTCACAGTGATGTCTCCTGTCTGCACTTCTCTTTTAGCCTTTGAGGCTTCCTGCTACTGGTCACATTGGTGTGCATCTGCTGAGGGGTGAGGGAAACTGAAATCTACCCCCATTCTCCTTCCTACTGGCTTTGAGGCAGGCCTATGGCAGTCGGGGGAAGGAGAACTTCCTTTTTTATTGTTGTAAAATACAAGTAACATGAAAGTCACCATGGTAACTATTTTAGTACATTCATAATGTTGTGCAATCATCACCACTCTCTAGTTCCAGAACATTTTCATCACCCCAAGAGGAAACCTGCTACCCATTAGCAGTCACTCCCCATTCCCACCTTCCTCCAGGCCCTGACAACCACCAATCTGCTTTCTGTCTGTATAGATTCACCTATTCCATTTATTTCAAATAAATGGAATCATACAAGATGTGGCCTTTTGTGTCTGACTTCTCTCACTCAGCATAGTATTTTCAAGGTTCATTCATGTCGTAGCAGGTATCAGTACTTCATTCCTTTTTATGGCTGAATAATATTCAATTGTATGAATATACCACATTTTATTTATTCATTCATCAGTTGATGGCCATTTGGGTTGGTTCCAACTTTTAACTACTGTGACTAGTACTGCTGTGAATATTCAGGTACAAGTTTTTGTTTGAACACCTGTTTTCAGTTCTTTTGGGTATGCACCTAGGAGTGGAATTCCTGGGTCCTATGGCAAGTCTATGTTTAAATTATCAAGGAGCTGCCAAACTGCTTTCCACAGCAGCTGCATCATCTTACTTTCCCACCAGCATTGTATAAGGGTCCCAGTTTCTCCAAATCCTCATCAACACTTGCTATTTTCCGTATTTGTGATTAAAGCTATCCTAGTGGGTATGAAGCACTATTCCATTGTGGTTTTGATTTGCATTTCCTTAATGACTAATGATGTTGAGGATCCTTTCATGTGCTTGACGGCCATTGGTCTATGTTTGAGAAATATCTATTCAAGTCCTTGGGGGCATGTCTTTCTTACTTGCACAAAACACTGTTAGGGCTAGTCGTGGTCCAAAGACCCAGTTAGACTGTAGGCTCCTTGAGGGCAGGAATCATGTTTTATTCGACTTTGGCACACATACTCTGAGACTGCAGAGTACCTTTTGCTCACATAGGATTTTTAGTTTTAAATAGTGTTGTTGTGCATTCTCTCATTAGCCTCATGTGAATCTTTTAAAGCCATCAGGGTAGAGATGTTTTTCCCTAGCTTGGCTGCCTTCTTCTTTGAGAAGCCTGGTGACATCCTCTGAACTTAGAGGTGATGCATGTTTAGCCACTGGGAATGCATAGGCATTGAACAGTCAGAAGGGATGATGGCTCTTATGTAAACAGCCAGTCCTCCTGGACCAGCTAGGTGTCCGTATCAATCCCCTGCTTCATTGAAAGTGACCTGTCCCTCTGGGACCCTATCACACTTGCTTAGCACAGTGAGGTTGAAGACTTTGCTAATTTGAATTACGCAAAATTTAAATACTATGATAGAAATAGTCACAAAATCTCTCTTTATACACATTAGAAATAATGTGAATCTTCCCCTCCTTCCTCTGCAATGAACAAAATTCTTCGATAGTCAGACAATTTCAAACCTGTTGAGTTGAGTGAATCGTAAGCTGGGTTTATTTAACCCAGTGTGTGGTTTGGTGGGGGAGCTTCACTGGGAAACTGAAATGTCTATCATCAATTCAGAGCAGAAAACTGTCACTTTATTATCAATTCCTACTTCAATTTACAATCTTTTTAAAAATTCCATGAGAGTCATTTCAACATTCATTAAGTGGGGACACTAGAGCTGAGAAAACATGCTCCCAAATTAATGAGAAGTTATTTGGGATAAAACATTATGAAGAAGGCCGTATAACTACCAGGCAGTTAATTGGTGAGAGAGCACTCTGTGTACCATAAGATACAATGCTGAGAAAATTACATAAAAATATGCTAAAATGATTGCAGCTATTTGTCTACTATGAATGCAACCCCCTCTCATTTTAATTTCTATAGGACGAATGGCTTGAATGATAGAGGTTTTATGTCATGTAGGTTTTTCAGGGCTGCTTCCCTTGCATAAAATTCGGCTGCCCTGTACCTATTTTATGGCACTTGCAAATCCTGCGTGCATTATAATCAGCTGTGTGTATCTCAAAGGTGAGCTTATAAAATCTTTTAAGACAGAAGCATGCTGGCCGAGCTGTGATCTCGAAGAAATGAAAACGCACGGCTTCTCCGTTGTGGAGGAGACCTGTGCTTCGCTGCGCGGCTAATAGACTCTTGGTTCACATACACGGGTGGCTCATTTCTCACCTCCTGTTTTGAGACATTCCTGGTAGGGGGAACCTGTGCATGGGTCTGTGTGGCCCTCTTCATGTTGTCTGTCCTAACACAAAGCCCCACGCCGCGCTGGCGCTTGGTGTGCGTGTGCGGGGAAGCTGGGGGCTGGCGCGTGCGTACCTTTACAGCAGCATGCACGGGGAGGGGGGTGCTGCTGGGGCCGAGCCCCGGCTTCCCCGCGTCTAACTGGTGGCCGGGCTGTGAGGCTGAGTCACTCCTGTCATTTTCTGAGCCAGAAGCGAGATCCTGAAATGTAAATTTTAGCGTTACTGTACGTAGGAATAAAAGTTGTGTGACACGGAAACGTTAAAGCAGAGCCGTTACACACTGCTCTGCTGCTTCACACACACACACACACACACACACACACACTCTCACTTTGTCATCCAACTGAGGGCGCTTTGGGGCGAGAAAGGGGGAATTCTTAATGATGATTTCAGAAGACAGATATAGAACTGGCCTGCTCTAGGCAAGCTGGGATGTCTAGTCACCCTGTGTGAGGTTCCACTTGTCTGCGACAAAGTCCACCTGTTGAACTTGATAATGGAATCGACAAACAAAGGAAGAAGGGAGAGTGGGTGTGGGAATTTGCAGGGAAAGTAGGCCAACAGACAAGGTAGAGGAAAACGGTGTTAGCAGGAGGGAAAGTGTGTGTGTGTGTGCACGTGTGTGTATATGTAAAAGTATATGTGTGTGTATATGTGCATCTGAGTGTATATGTGTGTGTATGTTTATATGTATGTGTGTAGATACACATGTATGTGTATGTTAGGTATATATATGTGTTTTAATGTATATGTCTCTGTGTGCATATATATGTGTGTATACACATATATGGGCATGCCTGTGTGTGTATCTGAGTGTATATGTGTGTGTATGTATGTTTATGTGTGTGTAGATATGTATGTATGTGTATGTTAGGTATATATGTGTGTCTCTATGTATGTGTGTCTATGTATATGTGTGTGTACACATATGTGGGCATGTCTATGTGTATATCTGAGTGTATATGTGAGGGTGTGTGTATGTATGTTTATGCACGTGCATGTGTATGTTAGGTATATATGTGTGTGTTAACGCATGTGTGTGTCTCTATGTATGTGTGTGTCTATGTATATGTGTGTGTACACATATGTGGGTATGTCCGTGTGTGTATGTGTGTGGAGTCATAAAAACCTTTACGAGGCAGACTCCAAAAAGGGACTCAGTCTCCTCTCCTCCTCTCCTGCATTCCTTTGCTGGAAGTCTGACCAAAGGGGCCAGGCTGCTCAGGGCCCGGGGGTCGGGACTGAGCCCCTCTCCCGGAGCCTGGCACCTGTCAGAGGCCGGAGGGCTTTTCTCTCGGAGCCTTAGTGTCGCCTGCCGCACACGGTTGCCTGGCGAAACGACATAAGGTGAGCTTTGCCTTCTGCCCGGCATCACTCAGTGTAGGTTTCCTTCTTCCCCTCTCCTAAGGTTAAGCAGAAGAGGACTTGTCTTCTCCCGAAACCATTCTTAAATCAGAAGCTGAGGAATTTACTGTCAGAATAATGCGTCCAAATGGCCTGACAGACCGTTTGATGTTATCAAAGAAGCCTGGCTGCAGCGGCCAGCTGTGGCGCAGGGGAAGGAAGAATGCTTTGATTACGAGCTCTGGCGCAGGAACGCATGAACTCCTCGGCTCTGCTGCTCGTCCCTCCCCCTTCCCCCCATTGCGCACTTTCTCCCTGGCAGCTGTAGGCTTGGTTTCATGGGCTGAGCACAGGCGTGGCAAAATCAGTGACTGGCATGGTTTCAGGGGGGGCCCTGGGTACTAATTACTGTAGCTGTCCCTACTATCTGTAGGGTGCTTTTCAGTGGAAAAATATCCCCAAATATATCTAATTTCAGTCTATTGCACAGTCCCGTGAGGCCAGAGGAGTAAAGTCTCCCTGAAGGGGAGCGGTGGAGGGCCCGGGCTCTCCAGGTGGAAGCAGAGCTGAGCTCACACCTCACTGGCACACTGGGACACCTGCTCTTGCCACGTGTGGACGCCCCCTCCCTACACGTGTGGACGCCCCTCCTGCCACGTGTGGACGCCCCCTCCCTACACGTGTGGACGCCCCTCCCGCCACGTGTGGATGCCCCCTTCTCTCAACGTGTGGACGCTCCTCACGCCCACGTGTGGATGCCCCTCCCGCCACGTGTGGACGCCCCTCCCCTCACGTGTGGACGCCCCCTCCCCTCACGTGTGGACACCCCCTCCCATCACGTGTGGACGCCCCTCCCGCCACGTGTGGATGCCCCCTTCTCTCAACGTGTGGACGCCCCTCCCGCCACGTGTGGATGCCCCCTTCTCTCAACGTGTGGACGCCCCTCCCGCCACGTGTGGACGCCCCTCCCGCCACGTGTGGACGCCCCTCCCCTCACGTGTGGACTCCCCTCCCATCACGTGTGGACGCCCACACTCCTCTCCTCCCAGGGCCTCCATGAATGCCATGGGGCTAAGCTGAGGGAAGCCCCCATCCAGCCTGCGTGCGGCTTCTAAAGGTGGCTTCTCCAGGGCGCGGACGCGGCTGTGTCCCGGAGACCACCCAGTTGGCCCCGCAGAGCTCAGCCCCTCCCTGTCAGGATGGCCGTCCATGAGACCCACCTGCAGGGAACTGTGACCTCAAGCGAGAACCATGTGTAGAGCGCCCGGCGCGGCCCGGCCCAGAGTGAGCACTTGACCCATGGCAGGAGCCCTTGTTCATAGTCACCATTATTTATAAATGTGTTTTAAGAGCGTTTTCGGTACATATTCCTCATGCTGGAGGGTTTAGAGGTTTGTCTAGAAAGAGGGGAGTGTTATGCTTGGGTCGAGGCTGGGAGTCGACGGCCTCCCCGCCCGCAGACAGTCAGCACTTCCTCCTCCCAGCTGCCCCGGAACCGGAACCGAGAGTGACTCCTGGCTGTCCGGAAGGACCGTGAGCTCCGACATCAGCCCTGCTCTGGCCGCGTCTAGCTGGGAGACTGGAGTCCGCGAGTGCCCTAGTCTCGCCGAGACCCGTCACTGTGTCCATAACAGTGGAGACAGAGGCATCTGCTCGGCAGAGTAGACGCTTAACAGGTAAGGCAAAGCGCACAGTTCCGGGGGTGCTCGTTTAGTGTCCCCTGGAGGCTTTTGCCCCCCACCCGGACCCCGGAATGCAGAGGGTGACGGAGGCATCAACCTGTGCCACCAGGGGACGTCTCTGGTTTCTAAACGAAACCAGCTGTATGTAACAGCGTGGATTTTTAAGACTGTGAAGAGATGACAGACTGAGATGCCGGGTTTGGTCCTGTTTGTTTTCTGTCTTTACCTGGATGGTCCCCAGAGGGGCAGCCGAAGGGGTCTCTGAGGCTTTGGCGTCTGGAGGGGACCCCGCTGAGCCCGGGGGATCTTCGCTTCGAGTCTGGTCTGGAGAAAGCCCATCGCTGCTGCTGTCCTCTTCAAAGGCAAACGCATCCGCTGACTTAGAGAAACTCACCTGGTTACCTGCGGGAGTGGAACCCGAGAGCTGAGTCGATCGATTAGGAAACGCCCCACGTGTCATCCCTGTGGGAAGCGCACACGTCTCTCCCCGGGTTGGTTGCACGTTCAGGCAAGAGTGAAGACAGAGGTTAAATTGCCTGGCTTCCTGTGTGGGAATTCGTGTTTACGAGAGTGGTCTGTTTGGCGGGGAAGACAGAGTGATACAGTGGGAACTCCGTCTTCGTTGACTACACTTTATGTTCGGGTTTCTGCATTTCTTCCCATTTTCTGTAAGAGCCCATACCTTTGTGAAACTAGACGGGGGAAGGTGAAGGAAAGAACAGGGAATGCAGGATGCAGAATGAGGTCAGAGGAGACGGCAGCAGGAGGATGCGCCTGTCCCCCTCGGGTTTTGTGACAAGAGATGGAATTGAGATGACAGCCTGCCATTTGCATCATCTTCAAACATAGAGCAGGGTGCAGAGCACAGACTGTTTAGCAAACTTTGCTAATAAGGATAAGCCAGGACAGCTACTAAGTTTAAACTCCTAAATGTCAGAATTAGCTAATGTCACCAGAGTGTCCCAAAGAGCCATTCAGCTAATGCATGACTGTTTATAAAAGCCATAAATGTGTCTTGGAAACTTCAGCCTGATCCTTATTTTTTATTATTTGGAATTTTTTTTTTATTCCTCCTATCTTTGTGTCTATTTTGGAACCGCTCGATGGCTCACACAAGAGACTCCACCTCGCAGCCTGCGTGGTCTTGCTGAGGGGTTATCGGACCAGATGGGACTGTAATGACATCCTTATATGTCCCTTATGCTTTTATTTGCCAAATTTCATCTGGTTTATTATCCAACTGCACAGTACACAGTGTGCTGAAGCCACGTAGAAGCTCTCTGACCTGATTGCGGGCCCTGCTCCGCTAGAGGAATTTAGGTGTTATCAGGAGGTCTTTCAGCCCGGTATTCCGCAATCGCACGGACAAGAACTTTTGACTTGCTTTGTGCAGATAAGGGAGAGGGGCTCTCACTGCGGCGACTGGAAAGGCAGCAAGGAGCTGGAAGTAATGGAACAAATGTGGCTCTGGGCTTGTCATCGCCACCACCGCTGGCATCTGTCACGGGCCCTCACGCAGATGTCTAAGTGTCAAATCGGGAAGGAGGCCACGCAAGGACAGGGCAAGTGGGAACACCAGGCAGAGCCTGGTGACCAGCATTTCTGCTCCACGGGTTGCTTATAAAAGTCATTATTGTTTTACTATAATTACAAAAGTAATATAAATTGCTCATCATAAAAATTTACACCATAGGAAAATGCCTAATGTATATAATCTACCTCCTGTTAATGATTTGTTGCCTCTTCTAGATTTAACTCTATGCACACAGAAGGACATATACAGACATATTTAAATGTATTTCAAACAGATAGGACTGGGTGAAATATACTATCCTGAAACTTGCTTTTTTTCTGTTTATTCTACAATGTTTCTTGGAGATCTTTCCAGTTGAGAACATAGAGTCTTCTTTATTCTTTTTTAAATGGCTGCACAGTATTCCATTGCATTGATGGGTACTTTTATTTTCAATTTATCCTTGCACTTTTTTTGAACTAGAAAAATTTGAAACAGTAAAAGAGAACAGAGAATAATATAAAACAACTCTTTGTCTCTAACCTAACATAAATAAATGTTAGAATTTTCTCATATTTGTGCCTGAAACCTATTTGTTTCCTAGCAGGGAGTTGTCATTGGGTGTTTGAACAAATGCTACATTTTGGGGACATCAGAAGTCACTCTTCTTCCTCTTTAGTATATTCTGGTCCCAAGCCCCTCTCTCTCTATTTTAAGAGTCCAGAGTTAGCTCCTACTCTTCTTTTTTCCCTTTCCTTACAGCAAAACCTAGGCTCTGCAGATGGCTTTATACCTTATTTTCAGGCAATGTCAATGAATGGATTCACCATTTTTCCCTTCTTAGGGAGATCACATGCCTGAGAGCTTCCAAGCAAGGCCCTTCCAGTCGCCTCCGTGAATATACTTCCATTGTTACCTCAGTCTGTACATTTCTTTACTTTATAAGCTATGTTTTCATTGAAATTTGAAGTCCAAGTTTATGTGTGGAATTAAAGACTTTGTCTCTCTTAAAAGGAGTATGTATATTATTGAGGGCCTGGTAGGCAGGGGAGCAGGTGAAAGCTAAGCGCTCCATACCCTGGAAATCACAGCATTTCGTTGGGATCTACTGGGCACATGCCCCGAGCCAACACCTTCACATTCTCCCAGTGTCCACGCGGGACCCTTCCACTAAAAGCTTCCTTATCTGAAATACCCTCCTCGCTTCCTTCTAAAGTGGGTGTGGATCTTCTCTGTGTGGTCTGACAGATGCTTCATGTGACAAACACTCTTCTCATCTCCACACGGAGTATCACCTCCCACAGGTGTGCAAAATAGGGGGAATTAACCAAATCGCAAAGTTGTCCACAGATTCTAACAGGTGAGTAGAAATTCTTTTAAACGAGGGGGTGAGAAAGAGAGAGTCATTTCTCTTCTGATCCCTCCCAAACCTCTTTAATTATTTTTAAGTGGAGAGATAGAGAACGATAAAAATAGCAGTTTGTATCACCTAATAGTGAGGCAATAACACCTCAGGTCGAGGAGGCACTAAACAGATGTGGAAAAGCCTCGAAGCAGAGTATCTGGAATAAAGGTGTAGGCAATCGGTTCTCTTTCCCCAGGGCTGGGCAGAGCATTCCTTAGTTACTTTTGTTCATCTCCAGCCTTCCCACTTGAGAGGAGCAGAGACAAGCTGAAGTGTAATCAGGTAAGATATGGCAAGGAGGAGAGACAGAAAACCATGAGAAAGGACTCCCGAGTGTCTACGGGACCCAATCAGAGATGTTGGCAGAGGCCAGACTGCACGGCGAGTCGTCCAAGAAGCCTCCAGGAGGAGGGGCGGGTTGGGTGGGGGCCGAAGCGCCCGGCAGGGGTGCACGGACAGCAGAAAGAGGGGGGGGGGCATTTGACGATGGCGAGAAAGTGGGTGAGACATTCTAGGGTGGAGACTAGCAGACTTGGGTGGGCAGGATGAGGGGAGACTCTTGCAGGGGGAGGATTATTTTTGGAGCCAACTGCTGGAGTCTATCCGGTGAGACCCAGCATTTAAGAAGCCTCCATTGCTTAAGTCAATGAAATAAGGAAGGCATGGGGCACCTAGCTGCACACAGGGCAGGTGCCGACACCCAAGCAAACACAGGGTGAGCACTGGGGCGCCAAATATGGCCCCATCTGCCGTCTAAGAAGCACGACACGTGCCGCGTGAGAAGATGCCTGGATGCACTGAGGACCAGGCCAAAAGGCTCTGCCACGGGGGCCCTGCCAGTCACCACTCCTTCAGGACTACGAGTGGTGTGGGTTCGCCACTGCCAGGGCAGGAGCCCAGGGAAAGGGCAAGGAGCCCCGACAGCTGCACACTTGCTCAGTCCCTGTGGGCAACAGCTCAGGGGCCCCGAGAGCACGGGGCAGTGGCTTCCTTTTGACATGATGTACGTGACGTTTGATGTGGTCATAACGACTTGGGTTCTGGAGTCAGAGACACGTGGATTTGTATTTCGATTCTACCACTTTGGTGACAGAGTGACTGTTGGCAAGTTAGTCAACATCTCTGAGCCTCAGTCTTCCCATCTATAAAATGGTTATAATAATAATGATGATAGTGGATTATATAATATGACATACGGAAAATCCCTGATGCGTAAGTGTTCAGTGATTTCTAGATGTTATTGTTTTTGGTAGGAGCATCTGCTCGTCTGGAGTAGAACATCCACAAAAATGAAGAGACCACCCAGGACGCGTGTCCCGCGGTCAGCTTTGGGAAGGTCGGCACAACTCCAGAGCCAGAAAGACTGGTTTGTCCTGAGAAGTTCGTTCTGGGAAAGAAAAGACAGACCTTCCCAGGAGTAGGGGTGTCCTGGAAAGGCAGGCACTGTTACTCCCTCTCCTTCCCGGTGCAAGCCAGGCTCACGCAGAGAGGGACAAAGGCCACCTTATCTGAACAGCCTTTGTGCTGTGACCCTGGGCCTCTGCTCCAATCTCCCAGGGAGCAAGGCTGGCTGGGAGCTGCTGGAGAGCAGAGTGCTGGCTATTGTCCCTGCAGACACGTCAGCCAGGCCGTGTGATGACAAGAACCTGCTTTGGGAAGAAGCCCTGACGTCACCCTCTGGCTATGCCCATGGGGCTGGCTCTGGGCACTGGCCCCCTGGGGCTCTTGGGCTGGCGACTCTGAGCTTTGCCTCTCCCTCTTGGAAGTGACCAGATGAATGAGTCAGTTGTACTTTCCTCTGCATAAACATCTAGAATTCCAAGATGGAAGTGAGATAGTTGAAGTCCTGGTTACCTTCTACTGGGACCCGCACCTCGGCCAGGAAGCTGTGCAGTGGAATGTGAAGTGCACCCTGCTGCTTATCTGTCTCCCTGCAAGCCGGGCAGCCACCGCCTGCCAGCTACTCTGATTCCAGCACAGGCCACCTCCCAGCAGCCTCCTGGAAGAGACTGAAGCAACATCCACTTCCTAAGGGAGGAAGCCGGACACGTAAAAGTAGCTACCCTTTAAATGTGGTTCTACCTAAAGGTATTGGAATTGACTTAGCATGGCGTAGTCTGTAGACTGATTGCATTGTCTAATCAGCATCAAAGCTCACTGTTCTTGGAGGGGAATGGATGCCTTTATCATTATAATAATATTATGGTTATGCCTAAGTTATTATTTGTATATTATAAATAGTTTAAGTGGATGTTTGAACAAACAAGGATTCCTTTTCCTCAGATCCCTAGCACTTCAGAAATTTGCCTTGAGTTTTTTTGATATACATGATCCTAGGAGCACACATGTCAGGAAAGAGTTAACCAGCGTAAATATTTGTCTGGCATCAGCCCTTGAGGTTAATTCTCTAGGAGGAAGAATGCCATCAAGTATGAGTGTGAAGATGCTTTGGCCTCTCTCCCTTTCCTCTTTTATGGGACTCAGCAAACCCTCCTAGCTGCTGAGGGGTTTCTAGGAGTCTGTCCCTAACCTTGGTCCCACTTGGTCGTGCCCTACTCGCCTTCCAGTGATGCCTGAGATCACGTCAAGAGGGGCAAAGCCTTTGATTCCCCGGGCAGCAAAGGCAGACTGCGGGAACTGCCTTCTCTCTCCGAGCTCACCCTTCCCTCCCGGCCACTCCCACGCTACCAGCAGCGGTCCTCTTTCCCCACCTCTTTCCCAGAACCATGCTCAGAAAAGTATTTGCTATGTGCCTTAGCGTGTCTCTTTCCCGCAAGGATCATTTGATCTTCGGAAATTACTTCTCATTATGGAATGATAGGTTTCGCCCATGAGCAAGTCGTGCCAAAGCAAACTTTTTCTTTCTTACGCCAAAGCAAACAACTCTACCATCTGGCTCAGGGCCATGGTTATTGTCTGTCTGTCTTTAAAATGAGTGATCAGAGAGTGTCGAGACTTTCAGCGTCTCTGAAGAATGACTAGATTCTTAGCGAGTTGGACGGTTGTGTTGTGAAGTCTAAGCATGGGGGACATTGGCCAGCAAATGTGAGTGTCGAATCTTTTATAAATGGAAGTGATAGCTGGAAATGGATGGTTTCCGGACCAGCTCTTGGGGATCGGAAATGTCGCTTTCTATATTAAAGGGTTACAAGTGATAGAAAGAATTAATTTATCTTTGACCATGTAGTTATATGTTCTGGGACATGGGTCAGGCTTTCAAAAAGTAGTTGAAAACCTGACTCAGGTGGGAAGACTGGCCTAGTCCCAGGAGAAGACGAGAACACTTTTGGAGGAGACACCTGTGTTTTGGAGCTGAAAACCAGACCCTTCCACTGTTTGCAGAGTCAGGAAAGCTGCCCTGGGCTCTGTTTCACTCCAGCCAGAAGTCAGGAACCTGGACAATAGATGGCTTTCTCGGGAGCTAAGGGATGTTTGTGTCAAGTGAAGAAAATACTCTGATGACCAGCAAGAGGGTTAAGAAGCTAGAGCAAGCCCGCAGGGGGCTCAAAACAGAGGGATATTTACATAATAATGACCACTCATAAACTGAACAGGCCATGCCAGACTCCAGGGTATAGTTTCTGTTCTTATAAATCGCCCCTCCATGAAACTTCATGTTTGTTGTATCCAGTGTTCTGGCAGGATTAGTGGTTTTCCACAAAGGGGACACAGGCAGTCAGGGTTACGTTCTGAGACACAGCCCCGAGGACCCCAAGCCCCATCTTTCTCCGCAGAATGTCATTGTCGGGTGACAAGCCTGCATTTCCTCCAGCTGGAATCTGTCGAAACTCTACTGACTTAGAAAATAAACTGGCAGGTTGGGAGTGAAATCAACAAGTGGCACCCTAAACAAGAGGGGTGATATCTGGAAGGGACAAGGGGAATCCCAGGGAAGGGGTGGTTCTGTGCCAAAAGTCTCCTTCCCTGTGTTGATTCTAGAGGTTCTAGATTCTAGAGGTTCTTTGGCAGGGTTGGAGAATTGTTGGTCCTTAATGAAACTTGGAGGGAGAGAGACAGTGACTAAGTAGTTCTCTTAGAGCTTGGCAGAGAGGGCTGGGAAATGTAAACACATCTGGAAAGGCACGCAGATGCAGAAGGGAGAGTGCACAGAAGCCAGGAGAAGGATACACAGTACCACCCCAGCCCTGCATCACCTCCTCAACAAGAGGGGTGACATGATCACAGGAAGTGACAGGCGGAAGAGTGGGCTGGGTCATGCTTGCAGCTGGAATGCTCCTCAAAGCCTTCTCTCTACAGCTGATCTCTAAACAACTCCCACTGTGTTTACGACGCTTCGTGTTGTGCAATCGCCCTGCCCATAAAACCTCAAATGCACATTGGAAAGATCACTGCTAAAGAGACGCTTGGTTGAGTGACAGGTGCTCAGTTGCTCGTTACTACCTCTTTCTCCAGCCATTCCTTCTGTTTATCCTTCACGGATTCCCTGCGTCTGTCTTAAATCCTGCTGCACGAGAGCTTTATATTTAGCCCTCTTTGGATACGTCCTCCTTCCACCCTTCTCCCCTGGCTGCTCGTCAGTCTTCAATCCTTGCACTACCTCTATTCTGACAGCACTCATCACTCACCTTCTGTTATGGTATATAGTTTATTTGTTTATTATATCGTTGTTGATTGTGTATGTCTCCCCAACTAGAATGTCCAGCTCCAATGAAGCAAAAATCTTTGTTTTTCTCACTGGTATGTTCCGAGTACTTAGAATAGTGTCTGGCATACAGGATGAAATAAATGAACAAAAGGGCAATCTTTTCTAGTTCCTCAGCTGAAATGATCATATATACTGAAATTTCTCGAGTCTATGGCTCTAGATTAATCAACCCTCTCTTCTAAACTCCAGCTCCACAGAACTCACTGCCTACTCGAGCTCTGGCCTTGGATTTCCTGTGGGCTCCTCAAATTCAGCAGTTCAAAACCAGAATGCATCATCTTCCCCAAATCTGTTGAGCTCTCTGGTTCTATTCTGCCTCTCCTGAGTCTGCTTCACGGGGTGGTCAGAGAGACCTTCTTACAGGCAAAGTCTTCCACTCTGTTCACCGTGTTCACACTCAACTCAGCCCTGGCTCCCACTGGAAACCTTGCCAGAGGCTCTCCACTGCTTTATTAGTACCAGGTTTCCCTGAAAATAAGACCTACCCATAAAATAAGCCCTAGCAGGATTTCTAAGCATTTGCACAATATAAGCCCTACCCCAAAAATAAGACCTGGTGATGGGTGTGGCTACGCAGCATATCTGCATAATCCATGCATTTTGTCTCAGAGTGCTAAAGAAGATGAGCAGCCCTTCTCATCTGCCCTTTCATGAGAGCTACTATCCCAGAGGTGACCGGAAAGGTACGGGCAGCCCCACCAACAAGGTTGGCTCCACTTCTCAGGTCCCGGCCAATTGTTTTAAAGGAAATAGAGTCGTAAGAAATTCAGGATGGAATTAGGGATTTGGAGAGTTATGATGATGTTCCAGAAGAAGACGACTTAACTATATTTGAATAAATGTAGATTGTTGTACCGCACTTAAAAAAAAATAACACATCCCCTGAAAATAAGCCCTAGGGTGTTTTCTTGAGGAAAAATAAATATAAGACCCTGTCTTATTTTCGGGGAAACATGGTAGTATTACTATTCTAAACAATGGTTCGCCCTGTTGGGCAGGTAGAAAAATGCTTATATTTATTCCCTTAAATGATGAGAACTATTCTGAAGTAGTTCTAAAAGCAATCTTCTATTGCTTTTAAAATACATTTTAAGCTACTTTTATATCTGCACTAGTTCCATTCTTACCACTCCGCTCTACCTCTCTCCCTGTAGGACTCAGCTAAGAAGGCACCTGCTCCATGATGTCTCGGGGATGCATACATGCACTCCCCTCGGGACTTTCATCTACTTCTTTTTATGAGAATCATCACAAGGAAGGATAGTTTTCTTCTTCCATGCCTCTTTTCTTGCTAAAGCGCAAACTCCTGGAGGGCAGACATGGAGATTTTGTTCACTCACGTATCTCTGATGCCTAATTCTGTACACGAATTATTTAATTGATTCTACCGTAGAAAAAAGCCCCCATGAGACAGGCAGCCATTATTGTCATGGGGACTTTATAGATAAGGCAGCCAAGGCAGGGTAAGACGAAATAACTTCTCTGTGGCTGCAGGGCCCAGAGTCACCAAGTCTGGGTTTGAAAGCAAGGCCCATGAAGTCTAAAACTCCTGCTTAACTCCCTTGAGACAGCTTCATAGCCTGTCTGTTATCTTTTGAAAATGTCCTTCATATTTTTTCTTTTCTCTCCATTTCCACTGGCAAAGCTCCTGCCCATGCCCTTCTGATGCATCACTTAAATGGGTGCATATTTTTAAAACATTCCCTCCTCCCCCTTCTCGCCATCTGCACCTGCAGCCTGGTTCATCTTCCAGAACCTCATTCTCCTCGTGGAGATTTTCCTGCTCAACAGCCTGGACTAAAGGCAAAATTGAATTCAAGAAAAGATACGAAAGCAACAACGTTTATGAATAAAACCATGAATTGCTTCTTTCAATAAAAATGAAAAACTTCTAGCTAGTGTAATAAAAAGCGAGGGAGGAAGGGGGAGAAAATACAAATCTACAGCATTTAGAGTGAAAGATAGAGTCCAAGTCCAGGTTTGGAGAAACTTAAAACAATTGTCAGCCTATTCTATGTGCTACTTGAAGCTCATAACTTTGAAATTCAGGGACATAATGAGAGTTTTTAGAAAAAGGTTAATACAAATTAACTTAAGGAGAAAATTTGAACACAGAAATAACTATGAACAAAATAGAAGAAAAGTTATCAAAAAACTACAACTAAGAAAGGTACTAGGCCCCTTCGATTTTAATAAGCAATGTTTTCAAGCAACTGATCATTGTGATCATACTTAAATGTTTCCAGACCATGTAAAAATATGAAAAGATAATTATAAGTTGTTTTGTGAAGCATGAATAGCACAGACATTTAAATCTGAGAAATATAAGACAATAACAACAGACCAATATCCTTGATGAACATTGTGGCACGGACTAGCTATTTACCAAGTTAATGCAGAGATACTGCTGGAAATGGCTCTTCAGCCAGAGAATGCCTTTCTCAGCCATATGTCCTACTCTCATGATGGAATGTAAGTGGAAGGCACGTGTTCATTTCCAGGTTGAGCCTTTTTAATAAGTGAGTGAGCCTTCTCGTTCTTTCTTTCCCTTTCACTGGATGTCTTCAGAGGATAACAAAGATCTAGGGCAGAGATGGGTAAACTAAGTCCTGTGTGCCTGCTGCCTGTGTTTGTAAATAAAGTTTTATTGGAACACAACCATGCCCATTTGCTTACCTACCGCCCATGGCTATTTTTCTGCTAACCTCAGAACTGAGTAGCAGAGACAGAGACAGCCTAAAGTATTTACTATCTGGTCCTTTGAGAAAAAGTACCACCCTCACTCTGATAAATTACTAAGATAAATTATTAAATACATCATAAAATTATGGAAAAAATAAAATAAAACTAGACCTTAAACCAAGTACTTAAATAATTTTAGATGCACTAAGTATGGTAGAGCAACAAGACTGAAGGAGCCTGCCATGGAGGACAAGCTATGGCTATGGAGGAAAACCCTCCCTGGGCTGTTCGTGAACAAGAAATAAACTTTTCTTGTTAAGCTGCTGAAGTTTTGTGGTTTGTTTTGCAGATAATGTTATCTCAACGAATTGCAAAATAGATGAAAAATCCCAAATAAAATACTAGAAATTTCTAAAAGAAAAAAAAATTTTTACGGAAGATTTTTTTTCCAGAAATTCATGGAAGACTAGGAAAGGCAACAACAGCATATTACTAGATCAAAGAAGAAAATCTATGTCATCACCTTTTCATACATTTTGAAGGTGCTTAAAAAATTCAGAATCCATCTTGCAAACTACTATTAGCGGAACAGGAATAGGGAAGTACTTCCTTAGAATATCTATCCTATAACAAAAGCTTATAACATATATAGAGGTGAATGACTAGAGAAATTCCCATTTAAGAGGGAAACAAAACAAAAATGTATGTTATCATCAATGTAACAAACATAACATAATATAATATTGCTTTTGAAGCATTGGCAATGCACCAATAATAATAGCATTCTGCTATGTAATATATCCATAAATTATATATTAACATATAATTTATTATATAACACAGATGTGTTTTATATATTTCATATATATGATTTGATATATAAGATAAATATTTATATATGATATAGACATTTTATATATTAATAATAAAATTTTATTTGTATAATATAGTATATTTGACTTTATAACATATAATTTATATAAAATTTATGATTTATAAATAAAAATGTATAATATATTTATAAATAAAATATAAAAATTATATGCAATTTGTTATTGATGTATTACATATACTTTTAGAAATGATATTAATTACATAATGTATTAATACATGGTGTTGCTTTTCAAGTACCAGCCAGTGAACCAAGGCAGAAAAAAAATGAAGCAGGAAACAAATTTCCACTATTTGGGCTATGTGATTGTGCACCTAAGCAACTTGAAATGAACTGAAGAACTATTGGAACTAATTAAGGGAATCTTCAAAGATGCTCAGTTACAAAATAAATGTGCAAAATTAATAGGTTTCTCATTTCCTAGATGTCAGCAATAATTGATATGACTTTACTTAAAAAAACAACAAACTTTCCTAAGAGAACTAAAAGAAGACTTGAATAAGTAGAGAGGGATACTGTATTTCTACCTTGGAAGATTTGTATATTTTAAACATATGAATTCACCTTACAGTAACCTATACATTTGCTGCAATTCCAAACAAAATTGTAACAACACTGAAGTTGGCATATGAAAAGCAGATTCTAATTTTTGCCTTAAATACACTTGTGAGAGTAGCCAAGAAACATTAGAAAAATCAGACCAATGTAAAGAAACTTTTAAAGACAGATACTAACACAAATTATTAAACACATCATAAAATTATGGAAAAATAAAACTAAACCTGTATCTTAAACCAAGTACTTAAATAATTTTAGATGCACTAAGAATTTAAATGTAAAAATAAAATTATATAAATATTAGAAGACAATCTGGGTGAATAAAGCCTATATTCTTGAGCTAGGAAATATTTTCCATAAAAACAAATTCAGAAGCTACAATGAAAAAAATGAATAGAAATTAAAAACTGCTATAGGTAAAATTCACTACACACAAAATCAAAAGACCAAGGACAACTGGCAAAAGGATGTATAATACTATGACAGACCTGGGGTTAGCATTTTTTGCCTCAAATATAAATCGCATAGACAAAGCAGTATGAGAGGAACATGCCCAGCAGAAAGAAAGAGGAAAAGCCATGAATTGCCAATGATGTATAATCACATGGGAAAATATAATCTCACTATAAACCAAAGAATGCAAATTAAAAGGAGATCTTTTGCCTATCATATAAAAAGTAAATCATAAATTTACATGCATGGAACAGAATGTTTTAAGAAATGATAAGAGATGCCCGATGGAGATTTTTTTCTGTCTGAGATCTTATCGGAGTGAAGATGGAGACAGTGCACTCTTGAGTACCCTAAGCCAAGTTCAAAGGCGCGGGATATTTAGTGGGGAAGGAGAGAGGGAAGGAGAGAGAAAACGGCAGTGGGATATTTAAGTGGGCACTGAGAGATGAGTATATTGCCTATCCTGGAGTTGCTATTTTCATATTTGCAAGTTCCAAAGGCAAAATTCACATGACTTCTGAAAAGCTGGGACATAGTGAGATTTTAGACTGTGAATAAACTTGACGTTCAGTTTCACAATAAACTTAGTTTTGGATAAAATGCCCTTATATATACTTTTTGACAAGGTGTCAAAACACTTAAATACATATTGCTTATTAGAATCTATCAGCAGTTCTCATAGCTGTTTGTGCACATAACTAGAAGAAAGTGAGGTTGCCTATGGGAATTTTAAGCTCCCCTTTCTCTCCCCCCCCCCCCCCCCCCGCCTTTTTTTCAAGACAGAGTCTCACTCTGTTGCCCAGGCTAGAGTGCAGTGGTGTCAGCCTAGCTCACAGCAACCTCAAACTCCTGGGCTCAAGCAATCCTTCTGCCGCAGCCTCCCGAGTAGCTGGGATTACAGGCATGCGCCACCATGCCTGGCTATTTTTTTCTATATATTTTTAGTTGTCCGGCTAATTTCTTTTTGTATTTTTAGCAGAGACGGGGTCTCACTCTTGCTCAGGCTGGTCTGGAACTCCTGAGCTCAAACGATCCACCCGCCTCAGCCTCCCAGAGTGCTGGGATTACAGGTGTGAGCCACCGCGCCCGGCCCCCTTTCTACTTTTTACAATAGTTTTTCCAGGTTCCAGCCCAGACCCTCCACGAATAAATTCAGCACTCCCCAGGCTGTTTGGGTCCACTGGTGTCAATTGTTCAAAAAGTCTATGAAACGATTTTATACAGTGTAAGACAGAATGAATGTCGTGTCTCCTCCTAGAGTATTTGCACTTTGGCTTCAGGGGGCACGTGAGCCTGGTCGAAGAGCTTTCACTGTGTGACATGCACTTCACTCCCAGGAGCTGGGCAGGGTTGGGTTTTGTCATACCCATCTCAGTGAGGCGAAGTGACCTGGGCAACTGAGCTGGGAGCCCGGGTCTTCTGGTTTGGGGCCAGTGCTGCTTTCTTGTACTCCTCTGACCCTTTATAAAAGAAGAAAGCTGAAGAGGGCTGTAGTCATGACTCCTAAGTGATAGAACCTAACAGGGGAGATGTTTTGAGGACTATGTCTGGTCAGGTTCTCAACCTGCCAGAGCAACTAGAGCAAAATTGGCCTGTGTTGACTTGACCCTACAGGGTGTGTGGATAGGGGTTGGAAGAACCCTCCCAGGACCTGTGGTTATGAGGAATGCACCGGGACAGCCACCATGGCATGGCTCTTGTCCTGGGAGAAGCCCCCACCTCCAAAGTCCCTAGTGCGTCAGAGCTCAGGCTGCCCTGGATCTCGGGCGCCGGGGACAGGCACGCGACATGCTCCAGCTACCTTTTATGGCCTCTTTCACAGCAGAATCCACAGGGAGAATGTTCTTCTCCACCAGCTCCAGTGGCCCCGGTCGGAGAGCAATTTTTTCATTGAGATCGTCTGCAAGTCGGGCTCTTTTCAGCTTCATCTGAGCAGTTGGAATGGAACTCTCTGCAGTGGAGGCTGAGGGGTTGAAGTTTGAAGTGAAAAGGATCAGTTCTAGAATTTGATGTGGTTTTCCTTTCTTTCTTTCCTTTTTTTTTTTTTTTGGCTTGTGGTTACAAACATTGTGTCACATTGTACTCTACCATCCTAATAATTTTTCAATGCAATCGTCATCACCTCACAAGAATTAGCACCAAAGACCAGACACTTCCAAATAAAGGCAAACACAGAGGAACATAGAAAAGTTAGAGAAACTTGCCTTGCGAGGATTTGTGAAAAAAATGTGCAATTTGGCAATTTTGTAAGCAAGCAGTCTGTGGGGCCTACGTTGCTTGCCTGATCCTAAGCTACAGCATTTGGGTGCACATTCAGTAGACAGGCATAGGCTGAGCCTGCAGTAAATATGACCTACTGTCAAAATTAGTAGTTGTAGTATGACTGTTGAAAGAGTTTTAGACTAGTCAACGCTGTGCTAGTGAGTCAAATATCCAGGTCAGTTGTAAAAGAAAAATGCATTTGTTTGAAACAGTTACTTAATTGAACAATGGAATTTTTAAACATTAAATTTTCTCATCAATTGAGGGGTGAGAAAGGTCATGTACAGAGCCCTACATCTATCTTCATGTAGCTGACACCAAATTTTCTCTTTAGACTGGGCCCCGCCTTATTTCTGTGAAAGAAGTAGGAGGAAAATGAAGTCAAAGAACTGTAAGTTAAGATTCTACAAGAGCTTGCAGCTTCACTCTCTATTGCGTACATTTAGAAGGCGAGATATTTACCGACAGGACTCTCAGCGCCACTATTTTGTCATTATCAATCTCCTAATCCAGACCTTGTGTCTGGCACTGATCTAGAATTTTCCATGCAGAAGAAGTCTAGGGATGGCTCATCGGTTGCAACAGATGGGCCTTGTCTAGAAGCTGCATCTGCGAAGCACTTCGCTTGAGACTGAGGAAACGTCCATACTCCAAACCAGAGAATGGGGCAGCCTCAGCCTAAATCCTCTCCAAGCCACCCCGTAGAGGTCCTTGCAAAGGCTTGTTGCTGGAGCCCATCCTGCACACCAACTCAGGACTTATCTTCAGAAAGTCCTCCTTTCTTTTAGTAACCCCCTACGAGATGCTCCCCTCCATCCAAGTCAGTTTTTCAAGATTACTGGAAACCAAATCCACCTTCCGTCATGACCTGAGGCTCTCCATGCCAAATCTAGCACTCCAGAGAGCCCGGTCTTTTCCGTCTTCCCTCTGTGTCTTACTGAGTTCACCTTTGCACCTTTGCTCACTTCATTTCTCCACCTCGAACTGCTCCTCCTCCACTCCCCACCACTAACATCCTACTTTTGGGTCCCAGCATAAAGCATTCCAAATTCTCTCTGTTCTAACAGATCCCTTTTGCTTTGACCGCCACCAGCTGCTACAAGCACTGGCCCTTCATCTTGTTGCTTCTGAAATTAGATGATGAATTCCTGGGGGCAGGGGTTTAAATTGCCCTTGATAATATTAATAAAAGGCCATAACATAAGGTGGGTACTGTGGTAGGGGCCTGAAGTCTGCAAAGGTATAGGTATACACATGTATATATACATATACATACATACATATATAGGGCCATCTGCATATATACATATACATACATACATATATAGGGCCATTGTTCCCTGGCTTGCTCTTCTATAATTGCTTACTACTCAGGAGTCACATAGCTGCTGGTCATGAAGATTCTTAGCTTTCTTCATTGCTCCTATGGATAACATCACCCTTGTGAAACCTAAGGCTGATCTTTGAGATGTCTTCCAGGCCCTGCATTCCAGTGGACCAACTGACCCAGGCAGACCAATGGCCCATACCAACGAACTAACTCAATTGGTCCTGGGAATTGACTCAGCACAAGAAGATAATTTCTGCTGCCTGACCCTATGAGTTCATCCCCAGCCAATCAGCAGACCCAATTGGCTAGCCCTTTGTCTACCAAACTATTTTTAAAAACCCTGGCCCCCAAATTCTCAGAGGGACAGATTTGAGAAGTCCCCCCCACCATCTCCTCTCATGACGCCCTGTGATACTAAACTCTTTCCCCTCTGGAACCCCTGCTGTCTCCACCTACTGATTTCCTGTTGAGCAATGGGCAACGAACCTGGTTGGGTGGTAACAAGGCTATTTAGTATCTAGCAGATCTTTGGTGCTCCGAGGTGCTAATTTCCAATTTCTGCTGGGGAGAAGGGGGGATCCCACGAGAGCTGCCAGAGACTTGCCACTGCACCAGGCGATGCTGTGGTTCACACCCTGATATTTTGATTCAAGACTGTAATGACGTAAGAAATAACATTTCTTATGCTTTTTGGATTATAGCATTGGTATGTACTCATAAATGTGAAAAATGCTAACAGAGTACACCAAAACAAAAACGAAAGTCTCAGGAATCTCCCCATTTAGAGTCAACTATTTTTAATACTTGGGTATATTTGTTAGCATTTTGTATTTATTGTTAGGTCTATGTTTTTTCTTCCCAGAATCTGACTGTAACTACGGTATATGTTTAAGTCTACATTTTTTCTTCCCAGAATTTAGCTGCAAATATAGTTTTGTTTACTCCTCTTTTCACTAAATGTTGTAATCCTTTTCTCATTAAATCATTGTTCTCTGCAAGCCTCGTCTGCAGTTGGTGCCTGGTATTCAGTCACATGGATGATCCACACTTTATTCAGCCAATCACCTGTCTTTGCACATTTCACCATTTTCAATGTTTCACCATCTAAAGTAATTCCATGATAAACATCATTATAACAAAAATCTTTGTGTGTCTGATTATTTTCTTCATACAAAATACTAGACATATGACAGGGCTAAGGGTGGGCACGTTTTTGAGGAGTCCGATACCCTTTGCCAAACTGCCCTCCCTCCAGCAGTGCACGAGAATGCACGCACTTCCCACACCCGTGCCACACACAGTATTTATTTTGATTTGCTAACCTGATCGTTGAAAAGTCTGTATCTCATTTGAAATGGCATTTCTTGGATTATTTGTGCAGCTGTGATTTTGTGCTGACACAGCAGTTGCTTCTAGGCTCTTAGACATCATGGCGAAGAAGGTAAGAATTTTATCACCTCCCCTTGAGAGCCATGGTTCCCTGTTCCTGAGGTGCTTGGCACCCTTTGGCTGCCTCACGCAGGTCAAAGCCTCCCATCCCACACAGTGCTTCCCTTGGGTCCTCCGTTGTCCCCTTTCTCTCTCTTCCCTACCCTGAAAACAGTTCTCTGTCTGATGATACCCCACCTATTCCTGGGCTGGAAAAGGGTCAGTCAGCCTTGGAAAGGCAGAATAAAATCAGAAGTGATGCTGGTCAAAGAACCACGATGCAAAGTTCCCATGATATTTCAGGACCTTTCACGCTACTTAGAGCTAGCGTCCAGTCCTGCAAGGAAACCCGCGTTCCAGAGGAACAGCACTCCCGTCTCGTACATGCTGTTCCCTCACGCTGCAACGCCCGTGCGTCCCTCTCTACCTGACTCAGCCCCTACATTCCAGCTCATTTCCTCGCTCCTCCCCTCCACTCTCACTCTCTGATCCTCCCCAGCACACCCCAGCACCGTGGTGCATTTCCTCTCTTTTCCTGCTGGATTGTAAATGTCATTCTCATGTCCTCTGTGATATTATGAGGATCCTCTGAGGGCCGGAGCCTGTGCCTTGTTCGTCACTGTACCCACGAGGTCTGGCAGAAAAGCCAACTCCTAGCAGACATTGAATACACAGTGCATGCAGTGAATAGAGTCCCCCAAACTGTGAACTTAGGGGTTGGACCTCTTTGAAGGTGGGCACCAATGGGCTGGGGCTGGGGTCTTCATCCCAGGGGAGGCAACTCATCAGGTGGGCCTAGAAGCCTCTCCTCACCCAGATGTCAGGATGTGGGGGCCAACTAGGTGCTTGTCTTATCTCACGCTCGCCAGCACAGAGGCAGCACCCCTAGATGAAACTGGGCCCGCCTTGGCCAGCACCGATTTTCTCAGATTGTGGTTCTGTGCACACCAGAACATAAAGGCATCAGCAAAACACAATCAAACGGTTCCCTAGTGGGTATGGATGCAGCTAGGGAGGAGCCCTGATACCATTTTACAGTGAGTGATGATCCACATTAATAATAATTGGCAACATGTGTTGGACATTTCCTATGAGCTCCGAGAGGTGATGTGATTTTCCCAGGCCTTAGAATTAGGAGATGGCACAGCTGAGATTGGAACCCGAGTCTCACACCTTCTTAACTGTTACATGGCTTCCCGATTTGATTGTCTGTTATAGCCTAGATGCTCAGATGACTGCTTGAAACCACCATTTTGTGACGGCAGGGGAGATTGTTAAGAAGGCTTAGCAACCGTGCAGAGACAAAGAACACTGGAGAAATGGCCCGCCATTCGACAGGCATCTCCTGGTTTACGATTTCGTGCAGCCTTACCTTGGAGTATATGCATATTAACCAAGTCGGCACGTTCGGGCCTGTTTCGGGCTTTGTGCTTCAGGGAATTTTCAGTCTGTAAAACCCAAACAAAGAATCACCCAGTTTTACCTTTTTACAAAAGATCAATTTCTCTCAAAGGGGAAATGTACTTTTTTCTTTTTTTTTCTTTTTTTTTTTTTTTTTTTGAGACAGAGTCTCACTTTGTTGCCCAGGCTAGAGTGAGTGCCGTGGCATCAGCCTCGCTCACAGCAACCTCAGACTCCTGGGCTCAGCAATCCTACTGTCTCAGCCTCCCGAGTAGCTGGGACTACAGGCATGCGCCACTATGCCCGGCTAATTTTTTTGTATATATATTTTTAGTTGGTCAATTAATTTCTTTCTATTTTTTTTTTTTTTTTGGTAGAGGAAATGTACTTTTTTCTAATGACAAATGGAACATGCAACTGTCCCGGGTCTCCTACACTTTGATAAAGAAACACTAACAAAAGCTCTTCCAGTAATTTTCATGTGGGAAAGAAAATAAGATGAAAAAGTAAAAATTGGGGGTACACATCAGGACTAACACACTTAAAGGCCTTCTAGGGCTAGGCACATAGGTACATGTCAATAAAATATTAATATAACAGTCCATGATACTAAGCTGCCTAGATTATAATCAATCCTATTCCACTGCCTCTTAAAGTAGTCACAAAATTAACCCAGGTTGGAGATGAAACTGCCCAAATCCATCCCATATAACATAACAACATATGATTCTTCCTGTTCCTCGCCTGGCGGACGTGTGAAAGTGTAAAGCCTGCAGATTCAGACCCACTGAGAGTCGGAAGGGCACTTAGAGGCAGATCATTTACAGAGCCGCGCTCCCTTCTCTACGGTGGGGTGTCTGCAGGGAGGCTGTAGAGTATGTGCAAAATCTCCCCCTCAAATGTTAAAAAAAAGTAGGGAAATAAACATTCCTTTTGCCATCAAGTAGCTGAAAATAAGCTCTGTATGCATAGACCCTACCTTACCAATAAATTGGATTTAACCAAATCTGATTGCTGCTAAGAAAGGACTGTAGTAACAGGGAAGGCAGCTTACAAACCAACTTTACTTCCTTTTTAAGGTCTTTTAAACCTCTACTAGCTGTGATTTCTCCCAACATCAGAGAGATTTGGGACTTTTTGTAAAAGCTAAAAAAGTAGCAGTTTTAGAGCTAATATAGTCGATCCCGTTTCTACAGGCTTCAGTTAATAGGAGTAAGATTCCATATGATGTGGGGGCAGGGGACTGGCAAATGGATGGAGTTCGTTGTAGAAATTCTACGTGCGTCAGGTGAAGTTTAGCATTCAGAGATCAGTCACCCACAGGCTAAGCTCAGGAAAGGTAGTTTGCAAAAATTACCTTGTCACTATCCAGATTTTTTCTCTGCTCATGGAATTCAGTTGGACTTCTCAGTGCTGAAACAGAAAGACAAAGACATGAGCAGAGGCTGGGGGAGGGGCATGGGTCGGCGTGGCGGGGTTTGCTGGTGTGCTTGCTCAGCTAGGCACAGGATGGAGGTGACGGCCTTTAATAGGCCACAAGCAATCAAAAAGGACAGGCCTGAAGGACGCCAGCGGCCCTGAAGCCATAGAAGACAGAGGAAGGTGGAACTGAGGCTTCAAACAGAGGGAGCGGCAGAGGCAGAATGTGCAACAGGAAGAGAAGTGCTAGACACAGGGCATTCCAAGTTCCTGAGGAAACAGAGGGGGCCGGTGGGAGACTGGGCACAGAAATAACACTCTTGTTTGGAGGAGAGGGGTAGACTGGGGTGACTAACACCCTCTTTCACTCTGCTCTGCCCTTGTGTGCAGGTGCTGGGTCGATGGCTGTGATCTGTGTCGGGGGGCGGGGGGTGGGGCCTTGGCTTATTGCAGGGAGGGACTGTACTCTGGATAAAGTACGTGGTTGGTAGGTCAGGGACATGCAACCCAGGGTGTTGAGTGAGAAGCAGAGAATCAGACTTTGAGGGCTGGAAGGAACCTTGGAGACAGGGGAGTCTAACTCCAACCTTGAACAGAATGAGGAAACTGAGGTTCACAGAAATGGAATGACTTGCCTAGGGTCACAAAGTTAGGGCTAGGGGTGTGGGTCCTCTGACAACCCTAATTCCTTTAGAAGTGTGATGTTTAAAATATTAACAGCCAGTAGACACAGGCACTGGTCAGTCATATATAACACACAGCAGCCGTGAACACCTTGGACCGGGTGCCAGCCTCCACTCTTTCCACTGCATCCTCCTCATCACCATTTCACAGCCACCTCTTGGTGGTGACTTGGTAAACTCCTTTGACCGAGCAAAGAAGAAGATTATTCTGCAAAATTCTATGTTTCGCATTAATTTTCCTGGTCCCCTGGAACAATCTCAATCAGGAACCACATATGATTGCTTTTCATAGTAAGTGATAAGTTTGATTAGTGGTTACAGAATTGCATTAATTTCCCCTCCCCCCCCATGAATTGTAAGTCTAGACAAGTTGATGGATCACAGGATCCAGAGTTCTAATATTACTCTAATAGATGTCTACCTTGAGCTGCAAGCAATGAAGTATTCTTCCAAATCATGGCCAGCATAGAAATTAGGTTCTTAGCCAGATCTGTGTGTGTGTGTGTGTGTGTGTGTCCATGCATGTCCACACAAGTGTGCCTCATTCAATCCTCAAGGCCATGCTAAATCTGAACACTGTTTTCAGCAGGGCTTGCTGGACATCAAGCAGACATGGCTGTGGTCCTGGTGGCCATCATAGTGGTGGTTGACCATATTATACTCTACCAGGATGCTGCTTGGGAAGTTAATGAGACATGCTCTCTCTGGATCTCCCTGCTCACCTCAACATTAACAATGTTGACCAAAGGAACATGCAGAACAGTCCCAGATGGCTGCCTTGTGCCAAATATAGTTGACAGGCATGCTACTCCTCACCTTGACCAAAGATTAAGAGGTTCCCTTCTTACAGGAAATAAATAAATATGTTGCTTGAATATTACATTTCCCTGTGACCTGGAAACTGATTTTCCAATTTCTCTTTGATTGATGCTTTTCACTCTTAAAATGGGATTCTCTGCAAAACCAGTAATTTTTTTTTTTTTTTTTGAGACACAGTCTCGCTTTGTTGCCCAGGCTAGAGTGAGTGCCATGGCATCAGCCTAGCTCACAGCAACCTCAAACTCCTGGGCTCAAGTGATCCTTCTGTCTCAGCCTCCCAAGTAGCTGGGACTAGAGGCATGCGGCACCATGCCCGGATAGTTTTTTCTATATATATTAGTTGGCCAATTAATTTCTTTCTATTTATAGTAGAGATGGAGTCTCGCTCTTGCTCAGGCTGGTTTTGAACTCCTGACCTCGAGCAATCCACCTGCCTTGGCCTCCCAGAGTGCTAGGATTACAGGCGTGAGCCACTGCGCCCGGCCAAAACCAGTCATTTTAGATGGTACTTTCTCTCCCCATTTCTTGCTATTCGGTGATTCTGAGAAATAAATGTGCAGCTCCACTGTGTTGCTCATGCATTTTCCTTGTTTTGGGTCCAGTCACCAATAATAAGGAGATTTGCCTTTCCCTACATTTGGTCACAGCTGGAGTTTATGCTGAGGGTGTTCTGAAAGGCAGCTCTCATTTCCCCCAGGCAACCAGATTGTGCAAGGTCTGCTTGAAGTCTAGTTGCCCTTCTGAATCTGCACAATCTGCACCAAGAGGTCTGCAACCCCGTCCCATTGCCTGGTAAGCACTTAGTTAGGTGTCATATATTAAAGTAGCTTATTACTTACACAATCCAGAAAAGGAATTGATCTTGGTGTGGCCTTATTAAGTGGTTAAGAATAATAACATACCCCTTTCCTTAAGAAGCTCCCCGAAGGGAACTGTAGGAATATATCTTGAGATATTCCTTATATTCCAAACACAATTGGTTTTATGTGGGCTTGGGACTTAGGGGAATTTTATCTGGTTCTTTTGTCCCTGAGACTGTTCAATTCTTATTACCAGAGCTTATTAATTGTTCAAAGAAACACTGCATTTCGTGTGTCTTAGCTTTGTAGAGCTACAATTCATCACTTCTTGATGTTAACAACTCCCCTGTGAAATGATTCACACAGTCTAGTTCTCTGATGCCAAGAGCATAAAGATCTTCTGGAACCTTCTACCACAGGGAGGGAGAAACTATGCCCATCCAGCAAGGACTTGGGAAGAAAGCCCAAGTGGTCCACATGCTGCATTTTACCACATGCCTTTCTCCTCAGGGCTTAAGGGGTGCTATATGGGGGACTGGCTTAAGGTTCCATCATGGAAAACTACCCTGCCACAGCCCTGGGGTTGAGGTTGGCCTTCTCTGTGACTCCAGAGATTGTGGGTTTGAGCCACCTCCCCTGAGGGCCAGCAAAAGCCACGATGTGCCCCGCTTCCTGGTGGACTTTTTGGAAAATACACGAAGAAACACATTTGCTGCCAGCCAACCCTAGGAGTATCTAATGGCAAAATGTTGTATTTAGAGGACATTGACATTTAAGATTGAAAAAGGAATTTGGGTTTCTAAATTAAAAAAACAAGTCCATGCAGATGTCAAATTAAAATACTGTTGCAAATTCAGTCAGCCACACAGCTAACTCGTTCCCCCCGGAGGAAGATTAATCTCTCCTCACAAGGGAATCCGTGTTCTCGCCTCAGAGTTTCGTTGTGGGCTATTCCTATTTCTGTCCCCAGAGCTCTGGCTAATTTGGGTCAGCTGTGTGTATAAACATTTGCTTACTTAAGAGCTTAGAAAAAGATCCTGAGATAAGGACAGGCCTCCCGCAGTCCCCCACTCTCCATTCGAACCTCCTGCCTCCAGCGGTATCCTAGACAAAGGCGCAAACAGGCCACAGGGACACTAAGTGCTCAGAGAGGGCAGGGCCCGGCTCCTCGGCACAGGGCGGGTGCCTGGTGCAGGGCCAGCTTCCCTCAAGGGGACCCCTCACTACCAGGCTTGGAGGGAGCCCAGCTCCACTGCTACTGAGAGGACTAAGAGGCAGAATCCAAGAGCCAGGGACGTGGGGCGGCAAAGTGTGGCCCCTGGACCCGCAACCTCAAGCATCAACTGGAGGCTCATTAGAAATTCCAATTCTTGGGCCCCAACCCGGACCTACAGAACCAGAAGCTCTGGGGGTAGGTAGGGCCCAGCGTTCTGTGTTTTAAACAGCCTTCCAGACAGTTCCGATCTGCGTGCTTGAGAAAATTTCAGTGGACTTTTATAGGGCCAGCGAGTCCTGATCTAGGCTCCTTGGCAATCTAGGAGTTCAAAAAGGGAGCAATGGATTGCCAGGACTGATTCTCAGTATTTCAAAAAGCTGAAGGGAAAGGGTCTGTGCTGCCCAGAGGAAGACTGCTTAGTCTCAGCAAGCCATCGCTTTCCATGGCCGCTGCCTGGCACCATGGCAACTTGGTGTGGTTATGGTTCCTCTCATCAGAATGCACTGGCTGGTAAATTTACACACCATTAATTAATTATATACCAAAAATTACTTAATTAAGCACCATAAAATTAGTTAATTATTAAAATGACTCTTGGATTAATAATTAATGTATGTAGAGTTCTTTGGGGTGAAGACAAAACTGTTTCAATCATAAGACCTATGGTAGTGATAGCTATAATTAAAGAAGTCCTGGATGATTAAAAATTTGGGAACCGTCTGTTTGGGCTGTGTCCCTTCTCTGCCATCTATTTTCGGTATAAATTTGAACAAGTCTGATCGTCTTCTTGTGGTCTCAGTTTCCCACTTATAAAATGGGCTTTGTCATGCTTGCCCTCTCTTTGGCTTGTTTTTACAGACAACTTAGATTGTGAGCACTTCTGAGCAAATGGGACACATGCTATGTCTCTTAATAAAGCTTTGGAAATTATATCTTCTCTTTAGGTTGGTGATAAATTGCTTATTCACCACCCCAGTGATAGTCTTAGTGGTCTGAAAACAGTGCATTTTCCTAGCAGAGCGTTGTGATATTTAAGACCTGGTTTGCACACTTGGAAAATTTGATGCAACATACATGAAGACTTTAGAATTTCTCAGAAGAAGGGTACAGAGACAAATCCAAAGTGTTGCTGTCATGACTGCTTTCCTAGTTTCTAAGGAATAGGGAACTGGAAAATTGAAGGAGAGATGGGGGAAAAGAAGGAAGGTAAGATTGTTGACCTGAAATCCAAGGCACCTTTTCCTGTCTCTGAATTTGAGGTGTTAGAAAGAAGGGAAGAGGCAGATAGATTAATCCCCTTGTGCCGTGTTCTGCTCAGACAGCCGACAGTGTGTGGTAGGGTGCTGTGGGGGAGAAGCCAAGTCAAACGAATGCACTGAGCAAAGGAAGAGAGACTTTGTCCAGGCAACTTCTCAAAACTATCGTGAAGCTGCATGTGGTGTGGGTGCAGGAGCTGCCCCGCTCAATCTTCTTGCTATTCAGAAGTATCACAGAATTCAGGGATTTACCAAGGCTTTGCGGTAAATATGTGGCTGCTGTAGCTTGGATTAGTCTGCAAAAAAAATAAAGGCAGCACCGTTCATAGACAGCTCATGTATCTTTCAGTTCATTTACATTGATCAGACCATGGAACCAGGCTGCCCAGACATTTCATTCTGGCCAGCGGGGGCTCTGTGGACAGGCAGCGTCCTCTCTGGTCCTCTAAAATCCATATTAGTTCTCTAATCCCGTCTTCTGTTTTCCAGAAGAGTGAGTTAAACATTTTCTCCTCTCTCCCCTGGGATCCGCCCCATGGACTCACTTTAGTGGCAGAGGGAGAGAGAGAGGAAAAGTAACCTTGCCTCCAATCTTTCTGGATACCCACTCTCATTCAGTGGAGTGGAGTTGTCCAAAATTGTTAGTGGCATAATTAAATGGGAGTGATTTAGGGACATTTCTAGACTGTAAGCCCTTTGAGACAGAAATCATGACGGTCTCTTCTGTATGTGTCCCTCTGAGCCTTTCTCATAGACGATGATTAATAAATATTTACTGAAGTGCTCCACGAGCATTTCATTGAGTTCTCAGTAGCTGGTCATCCTTCTACGCTAAGGCTTCTGAAGTGGTTGGAATAAAATGGTGTCATTGGAGATTTTACCCAGGAAAGTAATACCCAGGGGAAAGAATTGTAGGAGAGAAAATTTGCATAAGACACGGCGAATGGACTCCGTAGGTCTAGGGGAGGTTGGCTCTGACTTAAAGCCATGAGAAAGTAGAGATCTTGCAGCCTTGAGCCTGACAGGGAGGGACAGTGAAGCCATTCCTTTTGAATCCTAGTTGACGGTGGCAAAGTAGGCAATTTGAAATCTCCCTTTTGAGATTCAGAGGTGGGATTTTGGAGACAAGTTCAAACCATAAGTAAGTAAGTAGTATTTGTAAGTTAACTTTGAGAGGTTATTTCATTAAGATTTCATGACTATTTTGAAAATGTGAATTTCACAACTGATATACTGTAAATGCTCCTGGCCCGAGAACCCTTTTCTTACTGTTTAAAATTGTTCTAGGGGTTCAGTGCTGGCCTCAGAACCCTGCCCATCTTGAGTCAAGAGATGGTGCCTTTAAATTCATTCAAAGCACTTGAAGAGGGAAAATTCTAAACTCAGTGCACACACCTAAGAAGGAAGTAAATGCTTAAAAGAAGTGATTAAGGGGTATCATAACAAAGAATTTGTTGCCGGTTGCAGTGGACTGTTTGTTACTTAGCAGCAACCTCAAAATCCGTAGGGTGCATGCCCAGGAAGAGGGAAGGAAGAAAATCTCAATCCAATTGGATTAGTTTCACTAGCCAACGAAAAATTACACATGATTCAGCTCAGCAGAGTCAGTGGGGAACTCAGTTGTAATTTAATCATCAGTTTGGAGTGCAGCTGAAATGAGATCTGCTGTACAGCTTAGTCAGTGGGATTTTTCATTCACTGTTGGTCATGGCGAGGTGTAGACTTTGATGCAGCCATTTTATTAAACCCCAAAGCCATTTCATTAAAATCATTGGTTCATCCTTGGAATTTTCACACATCACTTTTTTTTTTTAATTTACCAATTTCCAACTGAATTTTTTGGCCACAAAATACTTTATGACAGCAATCTAAGTATGACCTTTTTAAAAGGTCAAGCGATTCCTCTTGAACATTTGAGAAAAGGGGTCTAAGCAGCGGTCAGGGGGACATAGGCTCTGGGCTCAGCTTCTCCACAATAGGAGGAGACGACGTTTTTCCAATGGACAACCATGAAGGTTTAACCTAACGTAAAACTCAAGACTAATTCTGCTGAAGGATGGCGGGTGTTTCTGTTGACCAGTTAAAAATAGTACCGCTTTCTGATAATAACCTAAGGGCCATTAACAACTTACTTGGCCATCAGCTTTGAATTTAGGGAATTTACGACAGGTTTTAAACTCTGGGGGGGCGGACTGTAATTATTTCAAATCTTTTGGATCGAGTGCGATTTTATGAATAATTTTATCCTGCATGCATGTAACTTCTCATAAATCAAAACGATAGAAAATGAAACCACATTAGATCTGGCTTTGGGACATCGGGGAAAAAAAATCTCTTATGCCTCCTCAACCTGAGTTTCATGAACATTCAAGATAAATGGGGCTGGGGCTAGGTCAGGGGTTTTCCAACTCTTTTCTGAAGAGGATTCTCAGCGGGCTTCGGGAAGGGACAGGAAAGGTGCAGTAAATGGGGCTGAGGCCTCTCTGACACTGTTTCAGCCGGGGTGTGTGTGTGTGTGTGTGTGTGTGTGTGTGTGTGGCATATGAGATTTCTGTAACAATTAAAAACATTAAAAAAAATCACAGAATTAAGTAATCTCTGAAGACTATAAATTTTTCTTCCTTCCTTTCTCCCTCCTTCCTTTCTCCTTTCCTCTTTCCTCCTGTTTCAAAAAATGCAAGTAACAGAATGAAGAAATCAAAACGGCCTCTCGAGGGATGGGATGGGTCCACACTGAATTATGCTTCTGTGTGTTTCTTGTCACCATTTCCCCTAATGCCCGGAATCTCAGTGAAGGACCATCTTGCTCATTAGCCTTGTCCCTGCAGTGCCTGGCACGGTCCCCTGCACATAGTCTGGTATGTAGTAACATTTGTTGAATTGGATAGAATTGAAAAGCCCCTGAGACTCTTGAGCCCTTGCTTCTCTTGATTGTGCGTTCCCACACGTCCCCTTAGGTGCCCGAGGAGCGCGCCACTGTGCACTGCAGGCAGGTTGCACGTCCAGGCTCTGACTGCTGTTCAGGAGCCTGACTGTCAGCAGGTGCAGAGGGTCATCTCGGGTCTAGCTTTCTGAGACGAGCTGAGCAGAAAAGGTCTGCCCAGGCAGGGCCTGCCGCGTGCACCTGCACCACACTTTTCCACACCCAAATCCACACCCTTGGAAAGCCTGGTTGAGAGCAGGTGGCTAAAGACTAGGGAAAACCTTTATCACTTTGCTGAATGAAAAACAAAGATCATTTCATTATTTGCAAAACCTTTTTTTCCAGAAATTATCTTAATGATGCAGTGGTCTACAGATGCGAAACTTCTGTGAAGCAGTGTGTTCTTAATGTCTGGGCTGTTTGTTTCTGGAAAACCTGGAGGAAAAATATCTCCATTGGACACTCCTGTCCAAGTGAACATTTGGTTTACACAACTTACTTACGAGAGAGGTGTTACTTAAAACCATGTGATAGGGTTAGTTACTATCTTCATTGGATATTTCTACTGATTTCTAGATTTAGCTTGATGTACCTAAAAAAGAAATGTTTATTTTCATCCAAATGAAATAAATCTTGGATTTATTTTCATCCAAGTCTTTCAAGCAAGACTTGGGCTCAGAGTATTTAAGCACACGGGTTGCACTTCAAATCAGTTGTGAACACTTTGGGCTGACCGAAAGAGGACCTCGGCAGGGTCTGTCAGCTCCATTTGCCTTCCATAATCATCCCCTTAGTGAGGGGAGAGAGTCTCAGGTTGAGTGAAATTGTGTTTACCTGGCCTGACATCTGTGGACCTTCGGTTTGTCTTTAGTGTCTTGAGCGTCTCAAAGGAGGGGCTAAGATGAAACAAGCCACACGCAGACCTGCTTCTTTGCTTCCTCAGCATGGTTGTAAGTGTTGCTTAAACAGACTTGACACTGCAGGGCGAGCTGTTTCTTGTGTGCTTGGCAAACCTCTAAAAAATGGTTCCACTGTAAGGTCACCTACTGCTTCCTGTTTGTGGGACTTAGCCATGAACAGAGAGTTCCTTTTGAATCACAAAAGGAAATGCCTGAAAAGTTCTTCGTTCTGAGCTGGCTCTGAAACATACACTATACTTAAAATTTTTAGGCTAGGGGTCAATATCAATTTAGGCTAGGAGGGCTTCCATATCGCTAACCTTAAGGCAATTTGTCAAGAGCAAACTTCCACTTGCTGCATGCTAAATTCTGAATAGTCAAGAGTCTCATGACAGCATTATACAGAGGCCTGGATTTCTTCGAGAGTCATTATGGTGATTTTTAAATTTTGTTGGTGGGGACGTTAGAATGTATGGGCTAAAGCAGCTTAAACTATGACTTTATTCATCCAGGGCATGCTTTCCCTATTTCCATAGCTAACCAAGAGTTAGCTTTAATGGCTGAATTGGTAGGAAATTTCAAATATATCTTCTAAAAGATATGATAATCCTTCTTCTTTGACCCAGATTGTGGCCAGTAATTCTATATTATATCATTTATGCAAAACTGGTATTGCTACTCAATCTTCCAGAAAGGAAACACTTGACAGTATTCAATTACTTGTGGGCGTAAATACCCCAATCAGACTTGGAACCGAGGAGGTAAGAAAAAGATTGTGTGATTGATACTTCTGAAAAGAATAGTGATTATATCCAATTTTAAAGGTAGGAGAAGGCTGGGAGATGCCCACAGTGAATTATGTTTACCCTGAGAACAAACGCATTGCATCGGGATTTTAGGCATAAGCAGTATCATTGAAAGAAAGGCCCTTGCAGGTGACTAGGTAGAACCTGAGTGAGACAAAGCATCTGAGGTCTGGGATTTCTGCTGACACAGATTCTATGAGGATCACGGGAGACCCATACATTAGACGAAATGGCCTCTGAGGCACTTTCCAGCCCCCGGGTGACATGGTCTTACGGTAGCGTATCAGTAAATGAGAGGTGCAGGTACTCACGTGATATGATGCCTTGGTTAGCCAGCTGTTCCTGGGTCCTCCTCTGTTGAAGTCGTAACTGTAAGACTTAGAAAATGAAGTGTTAGTTTGTGAGTGGTGCTAAATAGGATTGCAATCACATATTTTCATCATACGTTGATAGGTCTTTTCATTTTATTTCTAGAATAGTTCTGAAAATCACTGTGAAGTACGTTTTTATTTCTGTCGTAGACGCAGAGAATGGAGGCGGAGAGAAGCTGATGGGGTCGCAGGGTTTTGCAGCAAGTCTGTACCAAGCGAGGATTAGAACACCGGTCTCCTCTTTGAAGTCAATGCTACTGTCATAGTGCCACACGCCCTCTCTCCCTGCTGTGTTGTTCACAAGATGAATATCATCAAATTCTGCTGGGGTGGCAGCCTGTGATACCAATAGGGAATTCAGAGTCTCCCCTGGGGTCAAATCCCATCTCTGCCCCCTTAATAGATGCATAACCCTGAGTGGCTATCTGAGGATTCTGAACAGTGAACAAAATGGGGCAGATTACAGAGGGGAGTTCAAACTTGGACTTAAGTGGCTTAGGTGGGGCTGTTTCCCTTTTTGAGGAGCTTTGCTCTGAGACTGGGCTGTTGTCATGAGTGGCAGGTCACAGGCAACTAAAACTCTAATAATAATCATAACAAAACCCCTGCTCATCTCTCTGACCAGAGGAATTATGAAAAAGTGGCCAGACAACATGGTGGATCACCAGAGAATGATGGAGAAATCATGAGGGAAGAGAGTTGGAGAAACAGGAGGTCCCTCAATTTTGTACATGAACCCTGCAAGTTTTAGGTTGATCCCTTAATGACTTCCATGGAACAGACTCACAGCAGCATAGCACAGGCTTAAAATTAAACTGAGATTTGAACCATCGTATACATAAGAGAGAGCTTAAAGTTTATATCTGCCTAGATTAATCATCTGCTAAAATAAAAAACATCAGTTTTTTATTTCCAGAGGACTGCAACAGAACTCAGAGTCTACATAACAGAAGACTCACAATGTCCAACATACAATCGAAAATTACACACAAAAAACTTGGAAAATATGACCCATTTCAAACAAAAAAGACAATAAACAGATGCTAACCATGAGATGAGCCAGATGTTGGAATTATCAGACAAGGACTTTAAAGTAGTTATTTTCAACATTTTCAACTATGTTCAATAAAGTAAAAGAAAGGATGCTTGAAATGAGAAAGGTAGGAAATCTTCATAGCAAAATAGAACACAAAAAGAAACCACATGGAAGTATTAAAACAGTGTAACATCTGAGATGAAAACAATATTGGAGGGGCATAATAGAAGAATATCAGAGGAATGGGTCAGTAAACTTGAAGATAGATCAAACTGAAGGAGAGAAAAGAGGTGACAAAAAATGAACAGAGCCCCAGGGGCTGGTGTGACAATATCTAAAAGTCTAACATCAGGTAATTAGAGATTCAGAAGAGCAGAGGAAGAAATAATGGCTAAAAACTCCCCAAATTTTATGAAAGAAATACATTTACAGTCTCAAAAAGTTCAAAAACCCCAAACCTGACATATTCACAGAAAATCACACTGAGGTATATAATAATTCCATGGCTAGAAAAATCAAAGATAAAGAAAAAAAATCTTAAAAATAGTTAGGGAAAACGCATTCTATAAAGGAAAATACTGGTTTAAATAACAACAGACTTTTCTCCAGAAACCACAGAAGCTAGAATTTAAAAAACAAAACAGAAACAAAAGCAGAAAAACAAAAAAACTGTCAACAATAGAAAATGTCCTTTAGGAACGAAAGTGAAATAAAGATATTTTTAGGCAACGAAAAAATAAGATGATTTCTTGCCAATGGACTTCACTGCAAGAAATGTTTAAGTAAATTCTTCAGGATGAAGGAAAATGATATGAGAAGAGCACCTGGCTATCTAGGAATGAATAAAGAGTACCAGAAATGGTAACTATCTGAATAAAAATTAAGTATTTTTATTTTTCTTGTTAATTTTAAGAATATATATATATATCATTAGAGTAAAATTTTAACATTGTCTCGTGATGCTATTAAGGCACATACATGTAACATGGATGACAGCTATGAGAACCCCTCATGACTGCAGAGTTTCCACACTTTCCGTGCAGTGGTATAAAATTAACTACAAGTACATTACTGTGCAAGATTCAGGATTGTGTTGTAATCCCTAAAGCACTTATTTAATTTATTGAATAAATAAAAATACGAAGAAGTGTAACTAAAAAAATTTGGTAAATTACATGATTAAAAATTATCAAGTAATCCAAAAGAAGGTAAGAAAGGGAACGTAAGAACAAAAAGTAGAGAAGCAAACAAAAAGCAAATAATAAAATGGTACATCTAAATTCAATCACGGCAATAATGACATTAAGTTGTAATAGTCAAAATGCTCAGATAAAATAGAGATTATCAGAAGGAATGAAACAAAAGCCAAATTTAATTATGTGTTGCCTGAAAGAGACACAGTTTATAAATGAAGACTCAGGTTGGCCAAAAGTAAGTAGATGGAAAGAAGATACACCATGCAGACAGTAAACATAAGAATATTAATTTTATTAATATAAGATAAAATGGACTTCCAGTCAAGAGTAATACCAGTAGAGTAAACTACATTTCATAATTATAAAAGAGAGAGTTCATTTGAAGGACATAGCAATTATAAATAGATATGCACTTCATAACAGAACCTCACAATACATGAATCAAAAATGGACAGAATTGAAGGAATGGACAATTTCAAAGTCGGAGCAGGAGACTTGAAGAGTCCTCTCTCAGCATTTGATAGAGCTAAATAAAAACATCACTAATGACATGGTGAATTTGAACAACGATAGCAAACATCTTGATTTAATTAATTAATATTTGTAGAGCACTACACTTAACAACTGCAGAATAGACATTGTTTCAAGTGTGCATGGTATGTATATTCACCAAGACATACCAGGCCATAAAGGAAGTTTTTTGTTTTTTAAAAAATAAATTTGAAATAATTGAACTCATATAAAACATATTTTCTGATCATTGAAATTAATTAGAAATCCAAAGCAATATGCTATTAAGGGAAATATTTGACAGTACACTTCTAAATAATCTATAGGTCAAAGGATAAATCACAAGGGAAATAATGCAACATATTAAAATTTATCTCATATTGCAAGTAGCCTATATTATAACTTACGGGATGCAGATAAAGCAGTGATTAGAGGGAAACTTAGTTTTAAATGCTTATATTAGAAAAGGAGAAAGGTTTAAAATCAATGACCTAGCATTCTACCTTAAGATTTTAAAAAAGGTGTGCTCAAAGTAAGTAGAAGTTAAACAAAAATAAAGGCTAGAGCAGAAATCCTTAAAGTAGAAAACAGACAAGTAGTAAAGAAAATTAACAACACCAAAAGCTGGTTCTTTTCAAAGATCATCAAAATTGACAAAACCCTGATTAGACTATCAAGAAAAAAAGAACATTTACCAATATAGGGAATAAAAAATTGGTTGTAACTACACACCATAGACATTAAAAGAGAATATAATTAACAAACTTATGCCAATAAATTTAACAGCTTCGATTCACTGACAGAAAGCAGACATTTAAAAGACAATAAAAGAATATCATTAACAAATTTGTGACAATAAATTTAACAATTTCAGTAAAGTGGATACATTTTTTGAAAACTACAACTTACCAAAATTGAAGAAAAAAACATGAAATTTGAATAGCATTACGTTTATGAAATAAATTGCGTTGATCATTATAAATCTCCCTCCTCCCCCCATATACAAATATCCAAGCCCAGATGGTTTTATCAATGAACTCTGTCAAAATGTTGTGATAGGAATAAGTTGTTTTCCAACCTCTCCATCAAATAACACATTCTACATACACATTATACCAGTTCTAAGTAAGAATTCTCAATTAATTTGTCTTTTAATATTACGGATCTTAATCTAATAAAGAGAAAAGTTTATAGAGCTCTCCTGTTGTAAGAATCTGCCAATTTGAAGACTCTTTAAGTTCTCTAGACATTAAGCTATTTTGACTTAGATTGAGTTGGATGAAGGCAATAGAAATGGAAACGAAAGAGGAAAATATGCAGAACATTTTGAACAAAATAAATTGGAAGAATGTGGTGATATGAGGAGAATAGAAATATGTGTTACTATCTATCAAAGGGGTTGTTAGCCTGAGGTATTTACATATGCTGTAGGAAATTTAGCTTTTTTATGTGTGCAACTATGGTTGCAAATTGCATTTTTTTCCCCTTGGGAGTGGGTCCATAGCAGCCATCAGAATTCCTAAACAGAGCCAAGGCCTCCAAAATTTAAGCATCTCTAATCCAAAAATGTTAAAAATGAGACTATGCCTTAGAGTTGCAGGATAATGAAGTTGGAAAAGAAGTCTGAAAAAATGGTAAGTTTAATTTTAGATAATCTGAATTTGGGGGTGACCTGGTAAATAATAAATAATGTGCCCGAAAAGCAGTTGAGACCTGGGATTGGAGAAAGGCTGAGAGGTCAGGACTAGGACATTGAAACGTCAGGACTAGGACACTGATTTGGGGTATCATCTCTAAATAGGTAGCTACAAAACCTTTTTAGCAAAATTCCTAAAGAAGGAGAGATACATCTTCAGAGGAAATGGAATTGAAGAAATAGGTACATTACAAATAGCAAAAGGATGATATTGAAGATGAGCTAGTAGAGGGAAAAATGCATTCTGTGCATCTACTATAAAGAAATTGTGGCTGGGCATGGTGGCTCACGCCTGTAATCCTAGCACTCTGGGAGGCCAAGGCGGGCGGATTGCTCGAGGTCAGGAGTTCAAAACCAGCCTGAGCAAGAGTGGGACCCCGTCTCTACTATAAATAGAAAGAAATTAATTGGCCAACTAATATATATAGAAAAAATTTAGCTGGGCATGGTGGCATGTGCCTGTAGTCCCAGCTACTTGGGAGGCTGAGGCAGCAGGATTGCTTGAGCCCAGGAGTTTGAGGTTGCTGTGAGCTAGGCTGACGCCACAGCACTCACTCTAGCCTGGGCAACAAAGTGAGACTCTGTCTCAAAAAAAAAAAAGCGTTGACATCACTCATTTCCATCTCTTTGTTTTTTGGTTAATAACTTGCAGGTTTTTCTACAGTTAGAAAGATTGAAGGCATGCATTCATTATATGCATTCAATCATTTATTACACATTTGGTTGCCTACCATGTGAAAGACATTGCTTGCTGTTGGCATACAGCGGTGAAAAGCACAGTTACTATTCTCATGGCCATGACATACCAGTTGGGGAAATAACTCAATTTTGCTAAGTATAAAATAAATCCCCTGCAAAGAACCTTGTCTTCAAGAGCTCCACCAATTCCCTGAAGCTGTATGCAAAAATGTTGCTTGCATGTGTGTATGTGCATATTTCTATGGACTGACTTATGCCTTTTATCAAATTTTAGTAAGTCTCTAGGACTCACAACAGTTAAGAGCCATCAATTCAGATCTAGGCTAGATCACCTCACATCTTTGTTAGCAGGCTGTCTCTCGGCAGCATACCTTCCACAGCATCACCAGACTAATTTCCCTAAACTCTAGTTTCATACGATTACTTTGTGCAGCATCCTATGGTGGCTGCTTATTCTGGCCTTTGAGGTCTTTTCCTGCACAAGCTATTCCCACACAAACTCCCTTCTCCAGTTCAGTTTGTGTCTTCCCGTGCCTGACACCTATCACGTGTGTTTACATCCTTTGCCTTTGACTATAGTATTCCCACATGTGGAATTTGGTATATGCTTGAGGGTAGGCTATAACTCTAATTTATTCCAAAGAGTTGGCAAACTATATGTCACTGTCATTTATTTGAACAATTTCCTTTGCTCACTGATTGTAATGTCAGCTTCTCCATTTGCCAAAGTTCTGATATGAGCCACGATCTCTTTCTAGGTGCCAAGTCCTCAATTGTACTATTTACGATTTTCTTTTTCTTGTTAATATTTCAATAGATTTACAGAGTACAAGTGCAAGTTTTGTTACATGGATATACAGTATAGTGATGAGTCCTAGGCTGTTAGTGGTACCCATCACCTGAATAGTGTCCATTGCACACATAGCAGCATTATTCACAATAGCACAAAGGTGGAAGCAATACCAAGTGTCCACAGATGGAGGAATAGATAAACAAAGTGTAGTTGATGAATACAATGGAATATTATTCAGCTTTAAAAGGAAGGACATTCTGACACATGCTACGATCTGAATGAAGCTTGAGGATATGCAAAGTGAAACAAGCCACTTACAATAGGACAAACACTGTATGATTCCACTTTTATAAAGGTCCTAGAGTAGTCAAACCCATAGAGAAAGTAGAATAGTGGTTTCCAGGGGCTGGGGGCAAAGGGAATGGGGAGTACAGAGCTTCAGTTTTGCAAGATTAGTGGTGGTTACACAGCAATGCGAATGCACTTAATGCCACTGAATTGTATACTTAAAAATAATTAAGATGGTACATTTTGATAAATGTTATTCCTATATGTCCAAGGGTGTCAGGTAGGTGGGGGGGATGGGGTATATACAAACACAAAGAGTGAGATGTGCAACGGTTGGGGGATGGTCACGCTTGAGGCTGTGACTCAAGGGGGGAGGGGGGCATGGGCAATATACATAACCTTAACACTTGTACCCCCATAATATGCTAAAATAAAAAAAAGAAAAAAGAAAAGGAGGGAGGGATGACAAAACTTTAGATACAATTAATTTTTTGCTTTTACATATTTTGTGACAAAGAATACTGAATGAATCATATACTTTTGCATAGTTTGGTTGGTGAAGAAAAATAAACACTCTCATAGTTCCTTTGCCAGGTTTTCCTGGAAAAAAAAAAGATGGTACTTTACTGCAATTTAAAAATTTCGAAAAATAATGAAGATCAAAGAAAATTTAGTTAAAATAGACAAACTCAGGACCCACACATTTCACCCCTCCCAAAAATCAACTCACGCTGGGTAATAGACTTGAACCTTAGGTGTGAAACTATTAGAATTCCAAAGGAAAACGTTGGAAATACTCTTCTAGACATTGGCCTAGGCAAAGAATTGATGAAGAAGACCCCAAAGGCAATCAAAGCATCAACAAAAATAAATAAATGGGTCCTTATCAAATTAAAAAGCTTCTGCACAGCCAAAGAAACTGTCAAGAGAACAAACAGACAACCCACAGAATGGGAGAAAATTTTCGCAAGCTACGCATCTGATAAAGGGCTGATAACTAGAATCTATTCAGAACCCAGGAAAATCAGCAAGGAAAAATCAAACAACCCTAACAAAAAGTGGGCAAAGGACATGAACAGAAATTTTTCAAACAAAGACAGAAGAATGGCCAACAAACATATGAAAAACTGCTCAACATCTCTAATCATCAGGGAAATGAAAATCAAAACTGCAATAAGATATCACTTATCTCCAGTAAGAATGGTCTTTATCAAAAAGTCCCCAAACAATAAATGTTGGCATGAATGGGGAGAGATAGGAACATTCCTACACTGCTGGTGGTACTGCAAACTAGTTCAACCTCTGTAGAAAGCAATTTGGAGATACTTTAAAGAGATACAAGTAGAACTACCATTTGATCCAGCAATCCCGCTACTGGGCATCTACCCAAAAGATCAAATGACATTCTACAAAAAAGACGCCTGCACATGAATGTTTATAGCAGCACAATTAAACAATTTCAAAGTTGTGGAAACAACCCAAGTGCCCATCAATACATGAGTAGATTAATAAAATGTGGTATATGTATACCATGGAGTACTATTCAGCTTTAAGAAACAATGGTGATCTAGCACCTCTTGTATTTTCCTGGATAGAGCTGGAACCCATTCTACTAAGTGAAGTATCCCAAGAATGGAAAAACAAGCACCACATGTACTCACCAGCAAAATGGTATTAACTGATCAGCACCTAAGTGGACATATAGGAATAACACTTATCGCGTGTCAGGCAGGTGGGAGGGGGGAGGAGGGGGTGGGTATATACATACATAATGAGTGAGATGTGCACCATCTGGGGGATGGTCACGCTTGAAGCTCTTACTCAAGGGGGGAGGGGGGCATGGGCAATATATGTAACCTTAACATCTGTACCCCCATAATATGCTGAAATATAAAAACTCAGATTATCTGAGAAAAATTAAAAAATATAGACAAACTCAAATGGATGGCTGAATATCATCATGAATATAGTCAAAAAATGAATTAGTGAGCTAAAAGAATTGAAGAAGATTGAGCTTAACTGTCCTTTCAGGATGTAGCACAAAGGGATAAAGCAGTGAAAAGCAAAAATAATACATACTCAATGCAAAAGCATCGCAAAATACAGAAAAGCTTCCGGGAGTAAAAGTACTCATCTGCTGTGGCCTGAATGTTTTTGTCCCCTCAAGAGTCATATATTGAAATCTTAACCCCTAAGTTAATAGTATCAGGAGGCAGGGCTTTGGGGAAGTGATTAGGTCAGGAGGGCAGAGCCGGCACATGTAGGGTTGGTGCCCTATAAAAGAGGCCCAGGAGAGCTGCCTTGTTCCTTCCACTATATGAGGAAGCAACGAGAAGGTGACCTTGACCTAGAAAGGTAGCCCTTACCAGGCACCAAATCTGCCTGTACCTTGAACTTGGACTTTCCAGCCTCCAGAAGTGGGAAATAAATTTATTGTGGCTAATACGTTACTCAATTTATGCTGTTTCGTTATGGCAGCCCAGACAGATGGAGACATAACCTCTGAACTAGAGATAACTTTTATTAATATTTGATTCATGAAGTTGCGGTCCTTTTTCCTGTACGTTTATGTGGGATCACATTGTAAGTTTCCCTTCGTTACGTGCTCTTAGTCACATGTCACAGATCTATTCCCATGCCACTTAATATCCTTCAAATGATGCCATTTTACTAGCTGCAGAATATTTCTTTGTTTTCATTTTTTTGGTTATTCCATAAGTCATTGAACCAAATGGACATTATCGGGCACAAACTTTGTTTCCAAGTTTTTACCATTAAAAGCCAGCAATGGACATGCTTTGTAGTTAATTTTTGAGTACACCTTTGATAGTACTTTAAGAAATACTTCTAGAAGTAGAGCAATTTGGTCACAGGAAGTGTCACATTTGAAGGCTTTGGTACATGTAACCACAGTGCTCCCGATCAGTTGTTCTGGTTTTCTTTCTGCTTCCAAAGTGTGGCTGGGTTGCCCCTTTTCCTTGGCCTTGTCACTCTCATCATGCGGAAGCTGCTGTGGTCCTTCCGTCTGAAGCTGGAAGCCTGGCTGGCGGGTCAGTGCTCCAGGTCTAAAAGGAGTGGCCCTTGCCCTCTACTCTCGCACGGCTGGCCCCTTCCCGGACGCCCTCTTGTGCCTTGCTGAGCAGGGCCTTCCCGCCCTCCCTGCTCTCTGTGTGCGGTGGCCCCTTGTGTTCCCAGAGCTCTTGGCAAACCTCCACTGATCCACTGTCGCTAAAAATACTCTGTGCAGAGGGTTGCTTTTTGGCCCATGCCTTCTCCCCACTCCCAGTTCCAGCCACTTACAAATGAAAGGTATTCGTGGAGTTTTCTCTTCACTTCTTTTGGGGCCATATGATTATTCTTGAGAGGTGATGGGAAGTGAGTTCTTGGTGTCTTTTCTATGTCGTCCTAATGTGTTTTATCAGAGCAGAAGTCTCTCTTGTGGTTCTTTTATTTATTTATTTTTTTGAGACAGAGTCTCACTCTGTTGCCCAGGCTAGAGTGAGTGCCATGGTGTCAGCCTAGCTCACAGCAACCTCAAACTCTTGGGCTCGAGCGATCCTCCTGCCTCAGCCTCCCGAGTGGCTGGGACTACAGGCATGCGCCACCATGCCTGGCTAATTTTTTCTATATATATTAGTTGGCCAATTAATTTCTTTCTATTTACAGTAGAGATGGGGTATTGCTCTTGCTTGGGCTGGTTTTGAACTCCTGACCTCAAGCAATCCGCCCGCCTCGGCCTCCCAGAGTGCTAGGATTACAGGCGTGAGCCACCGCGCCCGGCCTCTCTTATGGGTCTGACATTTGGATGTCAGTCTTTCTTAACGTTGTCTAGAACCAAAGCTGTTTTTTTCCTGTTTTTGCACTCTTTGGGCCATTGTTATCAGGATTGAAAGTCAAATGTTTGTGTCAAGTGGGTTCTTTACTCAGAAGTCTGGGACTCTGCATTCTGATTCCTTATCCGTCTGGCTATTCTTGTCCCAGTGTTCCACTGTTTACGTTATTCTAGACAAATATATATTTTCATGTCTGGAAGGGAGAATCTTATATTACCTTGTGTTTTTTTTGAAAAAAAACAAACAAAAAACATAAATGTTTCTTGACAACTCTATCATGTGCTTTTTCTCCAAAATGAATTTTAGGGACTGAGTAGCAAGTTCTACCACCACCCGAAGCACCTACCTCCCCAAAGGAGGAGGAATATGTCCCTTTAATACTCTACAATCCAGGAATAAGTGTAAAGCCTCTTCGGTCAGAGAAGCCACCCCCTGTTTAATGATTATTTAAAAATGCATAGAGACTTGTGGGTCAAGGATAGTGAAGAACCAGGTCTGGGTTCTCTGCATGTAGCTTGGGCCGGAACTCAAGATGGGAGCTAAAGCGTCTCTGCACACCACTGGAGAGAGATGTCACTTGCCTGTGCCCAAGAGAGGCATCAGAGCCACTCAGGAGAGAAGTGCCCAGGGGCAGCTGTGCAGGTGTCTTGACAGTTGCAGGCTGAAGAGGAGGGAAATATCAGGATTGATGGACATTGTGGCATTTCTTTTATCACATAGACAGTCACCTCTGCCACATGCCCAGTGCTGGTGGGCAGGCCTTTCTCGATGCCAAAGAGAGGCAAGGTCAAGGCCAATGGAAATGGGAAACACAGATTCACCTTTCACTCTGCCAAGCTCTGTAACCTGGGGTAAGTCTATGCCTACGAGTCCTTGCCTCTTCCCATGTGTAGATAGGAATGACATTAGTATTAAAAGCAAATAATAATCACCAACTTCACAGCATTATTGGGAGGGAGTTAGTGAGTTAACCACTTTCTAAACTCTACAAAGTTCTCAAACACCTTCATGCTTCATACTGATGATGGTTGCTTCAGGAGAAGGGTCCCCCGTCTGTTCCTGGTTACAGAATCTGAACAAGAAAAGGGAGCTTTAGGCTGCAATCAAAACTCTATTGTGTGCCCTTTAAAAAGTCGTAACTGCCTTCATCGTCCATGCCCAGGGCTGACAGTCCCTGGGGGACTGTCCTATGCCATTTGTAGGAAGAGAGGACTGAAGGCACACAGGTAACACAGCATGCAGAATAAGGTGGAAAAGACTGAAAATGGGGCAAATAGAAGAAGGTGAGTTGTTAACTCATCACAGATCAGTTCTTTGTCTTCTGTTCCCTTCTTTTTCTTTTCCCTATCTCTCTGACATTGATAATTCCTGATAAGGAAATGGAAGGGGACTAATTCTTACTGAGAATCGAAAAGTGCCAGTTTCAGGGATAGACGTTTTTCTGTAAATCATATCATTGGCACCTCCCAATAATCCTGAAGGGGTATGTATTACCCTCAGGTTACAGCCTCTAAGGTCCAGAACACATAAGTGCTCACCCAAGGCCATGGACATATTATGACGTGGCAAGCAAATTTCCATCCCATGATTTTGGATTTGAACTTCTGTCTCATGGGTGCAAGTTCCAAATGGAACTATTTGGATGGGAAAACAGTAAATTTTGCCATGTTATACCTTGTGTTTTAGTGCATTTCTCCCATTTGGTGGTGGTTGGCGGGGGGGAAGGGCTTTTTTAAAATGAAGAATCAGAATCCACTAGAACATGAAGGTTGTTTTCTGCTACCTGTCCCCCTGCATAACTCAACATAAGGGACACTCAGCTCAGAATCACTGCCTGCAGTGTCTCCATGGCAACAGTCAGGTAGGGTACCATTCTCTTTCTGGAGCCAACAGGCAGCTTCCTGGCTGTTGTGACCAGCACAGGTGATGGCCCCGGCCAGGTCTCCAATTAGGATGGGGCTCCTGAGGGATCCCAGGCTCCGATGGCATCACATGGAGTTGTTGCCATGGTTTTGGTGAGAAGTATTGCTTTTCTGAGGATTGCAAAACACTTTATGTTCCAACCCCGTGCTCGCTCATTCCTGACAGAGTGGAAAATGTGTCTCCTTGGCTGAAATGTGCCTCTTGAGTCCAGCCCAAAGATGACATTTTTAGGAAAGTTTGAGAAGAATCCTGTGGCTGTTACACTGAGTCACGATACAGTGGAAATGGATCTTTTCTATTTAAAGAGCTTTGTGCTACTGTTTGAAAATGTCACATTGCTAGGGAACGGTGGAAATGGAAAACTTTCCATTTGCTATCAACAAAGAAAGGTCGTTCCTGAATGTGAAACAATGGCATTGAGAAATCTTGTTACCTGTCTGACAGACGGAGGGGGAAGTTGTTGGGAGTTAAATGTAAGACTATTGGTCTGAATAAGCAAGGTGCTCTCGAAAGAGATTGCTCATCTGGAATACAGCACTCGTAATACTAGACCCCATTTTGCTACTAAATAGCTGCTACGTTAGACAGGTCCCAGAGCCTCCTCGAATCTCAGTTTGAATATAAACAGAAGGAAGAGATTACATTAGATTTGATCAGAATTTCTCCAATTTATCTGATATAAAAATCGCCTGGGAGCCTGATAATCATGAATTTCCCTGGTCCCTTTTCCTGGATACTATGGTTTAGGAGGTCTGCGGTAGACTGGGAATACATTTTAGCAAACATTCCAGGAAATTCGGAGGAAAAGGTAGGTTTGAGAAATAAAAATAAGCAAATATGATAGGTGCAAAAATGAGAGCATGTTTCAATACTGTTCTGTGTCTTGCTTTTTTTGCTTGCAATATGCTGTTACTTTTGGTGTCTGCGTGTATGTGGAGACTCATTTTTAATGGCTATATAGTATCTAACTATACTCCAGTATTTATTTAACTAATTTCTTTTTGTTGTATATTTAATTTTTTCCCTCCAGTAAAGATGTATAATTTTGCACTCCTACTAGGACTATAGGGAGTGCCCAATTTCACTATACCCTTATTAACGATGGAGGCTACCATTAAAGGAGGAATAAAACTTTGCTAATTTGCTAAGTAATAATGGTGTCTCATTATACTTTCTAATGAGTCAAACTTGACTATTATTAGTATCTTTGCTTTTGCAAACTACTTGATAATATTTTTTTGGCAAATTTGCCATTGGGATCTTTTCTTATAGATTTAGGAGAGCGATTTATATTTGACATACATTAAACATAGCTGTTTATGTTGTAAATTTCCCCTGGTTTTTAGATTATCTGTCAACTTTGTAATTATTTTTTGGCATTTAACATTTCTATATACAATCAAAATATTCTTTTATGATTTCTGTCTTTAATATATAATTAGAGGGATCATCCACATCCTAGATTATGTATCATTTAAAAGCTCTTATATATTTATGTTTTTGGTTTTTGCATTTGACTTTATGATGCATCTGGAATTAGTTTTAGTGTATATACTACAAAAGGCTCTAATTATTTTTTAAATTGTTAACTAATTGTTCTAATATCATTAATTTCCATAGCAATGGATTCTAGATAATGCTTGTCATACAACATATACAACATTGAATCTGTTTCTATTTTTTCTGTATAGTCTAACCTCCAATATTTTGTTTTGTTGTGTGTCAAACTAGGTTTATACTGACTAAAATATTTATTTATAGGGTGTGGGAGTCTAATTTGGGTTAGGCTGAACCCCTAGTTAAAAAATTCCAGTTTAGATTCCCCAAACCAGGGCTTCAGGATGGTTTCCAAGCAATTATAAGATTTCAAGAGAACAAAAAGTAGCATGTAGCTTATACCTATACCAGCAATAGAAGAAACATGTCAGATGAGAGAGTAGTGCTATGTATTCCTATAAATGTTTACATACAACAGGTAGAAAATGTTTAATCTGATTAAATCTGAATATGAGTCAATTCTAAATGTACCGAGGATTTTAGGGGAAAAGAAGAGGAAGTGGGAAAAAGTAGAAAGAGGAAGTAAAAAAGTCAATGAGAATAGGAAAAAACCCCTTTTTTGTTTATTGTAGGAACAATGTGTATGTGTGTGTTTGTGTGTGTGAATACCTACTCCAGTGATGGCTAATTAATTCATGTTTACTTAATAGAGAATTAAAGATGTGACAAATCAGGTGCACCCAAGGCCCTGCCTCAGGAGGGAAACAAGAGACAGGCTAAGTGACTGGCAGAACTCTGCTGTGTAAGGCAATACTTTTGCCCACATCATGAGCTGTCTCCCTGGGCCCAACAGAGAGTTGATTCAAAGAAAAAGAGAAATCAAGAAACAAAAAGAAAGGAAGGAAGGAAGGAAGGAAGACTATCCAATTCTCCCAGCACCATTTATTGAATAGGGATTCTTTTCCCCAGTGTGTGTTGTTGTCTGCTTTGCAAAAGATCAGTTGGCTGTATGTGGATGGTTTTATATTTGGGTACTCTGTTCTATTCCATTGGTCTATGTCTCTATTTTTGTGCCAATACCATGCTGTTTTGGTTACTACAGCCTTGTAGTATAGTTTTAGGTCTAGTAAGGTGATATCTACAGATTTGTTCTTTTGCTTACGATTGCTTTGGCTATTTGGGCTCTTTTCTGGTTCCAAATGAAGTGTAGAATTATTTTTTTCTAGATCTGTGAAATATGACATTGGTATTTTCATGGAGATTGTATTGAATCTTTAAATCACTTTCGGTAGTCTGGACATTTTAACAATATTGATTCTACTGATCCATGAGCATGATATGTTTTTACATTTGTTTGTGTCATTTGCAATTTCTTTCCTCAGTATTTTTTTGTTCTCTTTGTAGAGATCTTTCACCTCCTAGTTAAGTATATTCCTAGGTATTTTGCTTTCTTTGTAGCTATTGTGAGTGATATTGAGTCTTTGATTTGACTCTCAGCTTGACTGTTATTGGTGTACAGGAATGCTACTGATTTGAGTACATTGATTTTGTAACCTGAGACTTTGATGAATTTATTTATCCATTCCAGGAGTCTTTTGGTGAGGTCTTTGGGGTTTTCTAGATAAAAGATCATATTGTCAGCAAAAAGTGATAGTTTGACTTCCTCTTTCGTGATTTGGATACCCTTTATTTCTTTCTCTTGCCTGATTGCTCTGGCTAGGATTTCCAGCACCGTGTTGAATAGAAGTAGTGACAGTGGGCACCCTTGTCGTGTTCCAGTTCTTAGGGAGAATCTTTTCAACTTTTTCCTACTTGGTATGATATTGGCTGAGGGTTTGTCATATACAGCTGTTATAATTTAAGCAATCTTAAGTAAAAAGAACAAACTGGAAGGCATCAGTCTTCCTGACTTCAAGCTGTACTATAAAGCAATAATAGTTAAATCATCCTGGTACTGGCACAAGAACAGAAGCATCGATATTTGGAATAGAACTGAGATTCCAGAGATGAACCATCTGCATATGGTAACCTAATCTTTGATAAAGCAGACAAAAATATACAATGGGGAAAAGACTCTCTCTTTAATAAATGGTGCTGGGAAAACTGGATAGCTACATGCAGAAGATTGAAACAGGATCCCTACCTCTCACCTCTCACAAAAATCCACTCAAGATGGATAACAGATTTAAACATAAGGCATGAAACCTAATCCTAGAAGAAGATGTTGGGAAAACCCCATCAGATATTGGCCTAGGCAAAGAATTCTTGAGGAAGACCCCCAAGGCAATCACCACAGCATCAAAAATAAACAAATGGGATCTGATCAAATCAAAAAGCTTCTACACAGCCAAGGAAACTATCATTAGAGCAAATAGACAACTCACAGAATGGGCTGTTATAATTTTGAGACATGCTCCTTCTATGCCTAGATTGTTGAGGATTTTTATCATGAAAGGGTGCTAAATTTTGTGAAATGCTTTTTCTGCATCTATTGGGGTCATCATATGATTTTTTGTTTTTGCTTCTGTTTATGTGGTAAATACATTTATTGATTTCTATATGTTGAACATCCTTGCATCCCTGGGATAAAGCCTACTTGGTCATGGTGGATTATATTTTTGATGTGCTGGTGAATTCAGCTTGCTAGTATTTTATTGAGGATTTTTGCATCTATGTTCATAAGGGATATTGGTCTGTAATTTTCTTTTTTTGTTGTGTCCTTTCCTGGCTTTGGCATCAAGGTGATACTGGCTTCATAAAATGAGCTGGGGAGGATCTCCTCCTTCTCAATGTTATGGAATAAACAGAATTCATATCTCTCATCACTCACAAAAATTAATTCAAGATGGATAAAAGACTTAAATGTAAGGCATGAAACCATAAGAATGCTAGAAGAAAGTGTTAGAAGAACTCTTCTAGATATAGGCCTAGGCAAAGAATTTATGAAGAAGACTCCACAGCAAATACATCAACAAGGAAAATAAATAAATGGGACTTATTTAAATTAAAAAGCTTTTGCACAGCTAAGGAAATATTTGCATGCTATATATCAGATAAAAGGCTCATAACCAGAATCTCCAAAGAACTCAAGCAAGTCAGCAAGAAAAAAAAAAACAAAAAAACCCAAACAATCCCATTAAAAAGTGGGCAAAAGACATCAACAGAAGTTTTTCAAAATAAGATGGACAAATGGCCAATAAACATATGAAAAACTGATCAATGTCACCCATAATCAGGGAAATGCAAATTAAAATCACAATGAGATATTCACTTTACCCCAGGTAGAATGGCTTTTATGGCTTTTATTAAAAAGTCCAAAAACAATGGATGCTGGTGTGTCTGCAGAGAGAAAGGAATGCTTACACACTGTTGGTGGGACTTCAAATTAATGCAGCTTCTATGGAAAACAGTATGGAGATACCTCAAAGAACTAAAAGTAGACCTACCATTTTATCCAGCAATCCCACTGCTGGGTATCTACCCAAAGGAAAATAAGTCATTTTATCAAAAAGGCACCTGCCCTCAAATGTTCATTGCCTCACAATTCACAATTGCAAAGGTGTGGACTCAACCCAAGTACCCATTAATTCATGAGCGGATTAACAAAATGTGGCATATGTATATCATGGAATACTACTCAGCCATAAAAAAGGATAAATTGATACCTTTTACAACAATTTGAATGGAGCTGGAGACCATTATCCTAAGTGAAGTATCTAAAGAATGGCAAAACAAATACTACATGTACTCGTTATTAAATCGGAACTAACTAATGAGCACACATGCACACACAGGAAAGTAAAACTCAGTGGAAATCATGCAAGGAGAGGACTGGATGGACAAAATCCTACCTAATGGGTGCATGAACACTATCTGGGTGATGGGCACACTTATAGCCCTGACTCAAGCATAACAAAAGTGATCCATGTAATCAAAAACATTTGCACCCCATTAATATTTTAAAATAGCAAAAGGAAAGAAAGAAAGAAAAAAGGAAGGAAGGAAGAAAGAGAAGAAGAAAGAAAAGGAAGGAAGGGAGAGAGGAAGGAAAAGAAAAGAAGAAACAAAACATATTTTTACATGAATGATTTGCTGTGAGAATTTCAGAATGAATCTGGCTATTTGCTCAACTGTTTGGATAATATGGAGGCACCAAACTGGGGGCCATAATTGTTCAGGTAAGCTTATTACCCAGTTGTGCTTCAGTCTGGGCTGCACTGACAAGGGTGGGATCTCTAACTGAAACCCAGAATTGTCTCCCGTTTTTGACATTCAGGGTGGAGAAGCAGCTGCCTTTTCCTCCAATGGGTATAGACTTCCTAATGCTCTCAGCAATACTGCTGTCCCTAATCAATAACACCAGGTATCTTAGTGTTCCCCAATTCTTTGGAAATTGCTAGTTCTTGTCCATCCCGTGTACCACATGAGCCCATCAAGTTTTATCATTCCAAGAATCACAGAAAAGTTACTGGAATCTGTGTATCCATCTTCTATTTTGCCCATCCAAATAAATCATCACTGTTCAGAGCATCATTCCTTCCCAATTCATCTCCCATGTTGCCATGGATACAATACTTTCTTAACACCATTATATTATTCACATGGTGATTGATTTTCTTTCTATCTTCTCTCTACTCACTTGTTTGTTTTTTTTTTCTCTACCCAACTCTGCCATTTATTTTAAGTAAATTCCTTGCAGTCTTGCTTGGCCTACTTGTCAGCCTTCTTGCTGCAACCTCTGTATCTTCTAAGAATGTCATATTTTCTATAGAAACACCAGAATGCATGGCCTGACAAGGTGTTTTTTTTTCTGACATAAATTAATTTGCATTTAAACTTTACTAAAGTCATAAAATAATTTATATTTATAACATATTTGCTAAGTCACCTTTTTGGAGAAGAAAAAAATGCAAAATTATTTTAAAAAGGGTGACCAATGAAGAAAACGAAGGATGTGTACTCACTGTGGCAGCCATACATCCAGAATCCACAAAGCCACCTTCCTCTCTTTCTTACAAATGTTCCACGAATTCTAGTCCCTCTAGGAATGGCTCTGCCTTGACTATGTGGGAAGGTGAAAATAACTCCCCAGATTTTGCTGAGTAAACCCACATGTCTTTTTCTAACAACACTTCAAAATAATAATGCAAGAAATTCCTTTCTCTGGGCTCCAACCTCCTTACCCATGAAGGGAAGGACTAGGTTAGAATTAAGTGGTTTCAAACTTTTTTTAAAAAAAAAGCACTGAAAATATATATACTTAACTAAAAATTTTACAGGGAAAGAAAAGAATTGCACAAAGGGCAACAATAAAAGCAGAAGCTTTCACAAAACGTCAGGGCTATACGGAGCAGAGTTTTAAAATCACCAGGCTGGATGACACCCTAAACCCCTCCCACCTTAAATATGCTCTTTTTATGATTTGGTTCAAAAAGTCTCAGACCTCCTAAAAGACATTGTTCAGGATATGTGAGTGATTTTATTCAGGAGTGAAGAGTGGGGGTATCAACATAACCCTGTTCCCCCAACCCATCTTGGTTCTTGGAATCTTCCTTGCAGGACAGGGAAGGCTCCAGAGCATTGGAAAGCTCCCAATTCCAGGATGGAAGCCAGCTCCCTTGGCAACAGCAGAACAGGGAAGCTTCCATTTACATCAGCAGATGGTGGTGGGCTTTCACTTCTTCTGCAGCACCTTCTTACCATGGACTCTTGGCCGCTGTTAGAATCTTCTGTATCCTGCCTAGCAACCAGCGTCCTTGGCAACTACAAGAGCCATCATTCCATCACACCCATGATGCTGCTTGCCCATTCATCCCTCTATATCGTGTACGCTGTGTCCACGTTCTGCATATGCAGCAAGCCCTATGTCTCAATGAAAACCCTTTTCATAATTTGAATGTTGGATGGTTAGATGCCAAATTCCAGGATTTTGTAAAAAATCAATTGTATGTTTTTTTTTTTTTGTTTTTTTTTTTTGAGACAGAGTCTCGCTTTGTTGCCCAGGCTAGAGTGAGTGCCATGGCATCAGCCTAGCTCATAGCAACCTCAAACTCCTGGGCTCAAGCAATCCTGCTGCCTCAGCCTCCCAAGTAGCTGGGACTACAGGCATGCACCATCATGCCCAGCTAATTTTTTCTCTATATATATTAGTTGGCCAATTAATTTATTTCTATTTGTAGTAGAGACGGGGTCTCGCTCTTGCTCAGGGTGGTTTCGAACTCCTGACCTTGAGCAATTCGCCCGCCTCGGCCTCCCAGAGTGCTAGGATTACAGGCGTGAGCCACCGCGCCCGGCCTGTATGTTTTTATTTTAAATAAGCTGTGTCTACATTCAGTTTCTGCTTTGCACACGAACAAAATGTCTACAGGTAGTGATTAGAAGGTCTCCCAAAGTTCTGTCTGCCCCAATATATCAGCAGGTTGTGCCTTGCAAGTCACAGAAGAGTTTGGGAGACGAGGCCCTGCTCCTCCCACTAAATAGTTATATGACCTTGGTCAACACTCTTCACATCTTGAGCTTCAGTTTCCTCCTCTTTAAAGCAAGAGAGATGAGCTGATGATCTCAAAGGCTCCTTGGAGGGCTAACATTTCATGATACTTGGCCTCATTTTTGACCAAGGTCTTTCTTTGTGAGTCTCCAAATTCAGAGCTCTGAGATTTCCCTTAATCTCAAATTTTTTCCCATGAGATTACAATATTTCTTATAATAGTTCTTAGTGTTATGTTCAAAGTATAGGAAAGAGCTTCCAGATTGTAAAGTAATATCCCACCAAGAGTTCTAAGAGGTCAAGGGTGAAATGCAGGGTCCCAAAGTGACCCTCTGGAGCAGCGGTCCCCAATCTTTTTGGCACCAGGAACCGGTTTCATATAACACAATTTTTTCCATGGCCGGGGATTGGGGGGAGGGTTTAAGGATGATTCAAGAGCATTACATTTATTGTGCAGTCAAGCCTCTCTGCTAATGATAATCTGTACTTGCAGCCGCTCCCCAGCGCTGGCATCACCGCCTCAGCTCCACCTCAGATCATTAGGCATTAGATTTTCATAAGGAGCGAGCAACCTAGCTCCCTTGCATTCGCAGTTTATAGTAAGGTTGGAGCTCCTATGAGGATCCAATGCCACCGTGGATGTGACAGGAGGCGGAATAAGGCAGGGTTGTGAGAGATGGGGAGCGGCTGTAAATACAGATGAAGCTTTGCTCCCTTGCCCGCCGCTCACCTGCTGTGTGGCCTCATTCCTAACAGGCTACTAAAGGTCATGGGCTCGAAAGTTGGGGACCGCAGCTCTAGAGGAAAGTGTGAACTAGAACAGCTATTAATATTACTTTTATGGATATCATAGAAGACTTTCGGATCACCAGGCCAACCTGGTGATTGTGCACTCATGCATGTATTTACCAATTCTGCTTCTTGAAAAAATATTTAACAATTCTTTGCTATTTGTTGAGGCATTGCTAGACACTGGGGATGACACAAAGTAATTTAAGGCATGAGTAATCTAGTGGGGAAGAGAAGGCATACACACTTGGGTTAGATAAAGTGTTAGGCAACATATTACTAAAGAATATATATTTGTAAAAGGCTACCAAGGGCAGAAATATTGAACCTTTAAATTTTCAAGTGAGTCTCTTATGGGTTAGATGATAAAGGACGTTCTTGACCAAGAGAATAACGTGCATAAAAAAAACTTGAATCTGGAGTAAACATGGCATGTCCTGTCCAGGGCTTGCCCCAAGAGCATGTGACCTGTGCTATCACAAAGCTTCATTTTTTAGAAGGGCCCTATGCTTGGTTTGATGCTGTGTTACTACCATCCTGAAATTCCTAATTATTTTTGCACAAGGAGCCCTGCATCGTCATTTTACACTGGGCCCTACAAAATATGTAGTGTTCCCCAGCACGCTGCCTTGTTCAAGGAAAGGGTTCCTGCTGAGGAGCGGTAAGAGGTCATATGGGAAGAGGAGGCAGAGGTTCCGGTGTGGAGAGCCTTGAACGCTACCCTGCAGTGTTTGGACTTAATCCTGCAGAAAGCCAGCTGCACTGGCATTTTGTGTTTTTTTTTTTTTGAGCAGCACAATAATATGGTACCATTGACATTTTAGGATGACTAATTTGATTCTGACGTGATGGGGAGAGATGGGGCTGGTTTGGAGACTCTCACCATGATGCACGGAAAAGGCGAGAAAGCTCACTTGGAAAGAAAAAGGAGAGGGCAGATTTGACAAACAAGTGAAAAAAAGAATTACTATTTCTTGCTAACAAATTAAGGAAACATGGAGAGAAAGAGCGAGATGTGAATCAAACTTACTTATGTGACAATCTCTTTGATCAGGCTTCTGAAAAAAATATAAAGCACTGTTAACTGTGATTATTGGTAGCGAAGTCAGTAGGGCTGCCAGGAGCCGTTGACGTGATGCTTTCGTGGAGAACCTGGCAGTAGGAGAACGCACTAACCTCATTCATTTGTCCACTCATTCATTCCGTTTATTCACCATTTATTGATCACCTACTGTATGCCCAGACACTGACTTAGACGCAGGGAAGCCAACTGCGACTGAAGCTGTCACAAGTCTGCCTGTGTCATGTTTACAGTCCAGGGAGGGAGAAAGATGTTACACAAATAATTACAGTGTGTGGAGTGTCGTGGAACAGGAGCTCCAGGTAGTTTAGGAATTGGGGAAGCCTTTTCTGGTCTTTTCTCCTGGGAAACGTAAACAAATAAGTAAATAAAGTTATCAGGCCCACAGCACTTAATTTGCTTCCTTAGAGTCCCATTTAACCACAGCTCCTCTGCGTGTGTGTTTGTGTATGTGTGTATAGGAGTAATTTTTATTTCTGAAAGACTTGGCATGCCTGACGAGAGAGAGAGAGAGAGAGAGAGACAGAGAGACAGAGACAGAGACAGAGAGAGACAGAAGGGAGAGGGGCAGTAAAGTGAGCGGCAGAGCGAGGAATGAAGGAAAAGACAGGAAGCCAAGCGGTACCTCCTTTTATTCTTTTCCCAGATGGTTTCCCATTGGGGTCCTTAGGACGCGCCTTTCTCCTCTGCTATCCATGTGCTTTTCGTCCCTTTTCCTAGTCACAGTGTTTGCGCCGAGCATGTGCTTCCTTCCTCCCAGAGGCTTTTCCCTAGGAGTTTTCTAGATGGCACTTAGAGAGAGCAAATGCAGCAGCTGTCAGGGTGGGAGGTGGGGGAGGCGTTTTCTTTTCTTTTTTCTTTCTTTTTTGAGACAGAGTCTCACTCTGTTGTCAGGGCTAGAGTGCTGTGGCATCAGCCTCGCTCACAGCAACCTCAAACTCCTGGGCTCAAGCGATCCTCCTGCTTTAGCCTCCCGAGTAGCTGGGACTATAGTATAGGCATGCGCACCATGCCCGGCTAAATTTTAAATATATATTTTTAGTTGTCTAGCTAATTTCTTTTTATTTTTTAGTAGAGATGGGGTCTCGCTCTTGCTAAGGCTGGTCTTGAACTCCTGAGCTTAAATGATCCTCCCGCCTCGGCCTCCCAGAGTGCTAGGATCACAGGCGTGAGCCACCACGCCCGGCCAGGGGCGGCTGTGTTCAATCCTGGGAACTGAGAACACAGTAACACTGACATAGAGGTGGAAGACAGAGCACAGAAGAGAGCAGAGGGAGTGGCCTGAAGGTGTTCGGACCCCCAAGTCCAGCTTATTTTCCCTCAAGCCCCAAACACCTTCCGGCCGCTCAGCTCTATGAGACACCCCAGTAGGTCTATAAATGTTCCTTTCTGCTCAAGCTTGATCTAGATTCCTATTGCTTGATTTTCTACTATTTGCAAACAAAGAGGTTCTGTCTGGCTGGTACTGAAGAGCAGCACCCAGTGGTGGCAGAAAGCCATCAGCACAACCAGGTAAAGCTTTGAGATTGACTTTGGAGTCCTGTTGCACCAATCAAAGACTCCTGGGGGTGTGGACCCAGTGTTTGCGAAGCGTAAAGGGGGCCAAAACATACACACCTGACCTGACACACTTGGCAGTTGTCAGGCAGGCCACAGAAAGCAGCGTGGATGGCTATTTGTGCTGTGTCCTCTCTACACTGGGCCAGGCCAAGATCACAAGCTCTGGACACAACAGGGCGTCACCCGGCTGAAGCTTCTCCCCTCGGGAAGGGCAGTGGCACCTGTTTATAATTTCGTCTTTGACTTTCCCCTTTTCATTGAATCCTACCCTAGGTTTAGCTGGCTGCACCTTCATCTACAACCCTTGACCTTGACACCATTGCCTTCAAGGACATTGTCTGGCACAGGCCTTTGGGAAAGCTGTCGGCTGATGGATGATTTTCTGGAAAGTAGCAAGTGGGTCCTGCTGCTTCAGGTCTCCTCCAGAGCCGAAAGCCGATATTGTGGGCACGTAGCACAGATACAAATCTCCACTTCTCACCATGCGGGTGGTCCTCCCACTTCATTCTTTTCTCTACCTGGCTTCATCTGATTCGGGGACAAAGCCACCATTCCACACCGGTGGCCTGTGTCTCTTGTGGGTCTGACACGTTCGTCTTTGGGGTACAGAAGCATCAGATCCCCTGGTAAAGAGGAGATGGGGAGGTTGACACAGTGCTGCAAGAACATGACATGGCAGGCCAGGTTACCCATGCCATTCCTGCCCTAGTCCTGGCCACGTTTCCCGCAAAAGGCTGAGAGCCAGGGATTGTTTTTGTGTATAGAGCTAATGCCCGAGCACACTCTGCTCTTTGCCTTCTGATTCCAGGTACCAATAATAACTGTTCCCTGGCCAAATGTGCCCTGTGTACTGTCGTATGGCCAAGCAACCACACTGACCAAGAACAACATAGGCTTGACTGTCCACTCATCTGTTGCTGGCAGCACCAGAGCGGAGCAGGTGAAAATGAGCATAGGATCACCGATGAAGCGCTCGACGGTCACAGCAAGGGACAAGGCTAGCCCAGGGGATGCCGGGCTGGCCTCAGTTGCCCTCACAGTTGTGCACACATGCAGGAAGAGGGTGAGATCAGGCACACACTGTTCTTCCTCCATCTTAAGGGGTGTCCTGACTCTGATTCCTTAAAGGAGAGTAAGAGACATTAATTCAGGCAGCTTCCAGTGCTGGGCATTCGGAGGGTCAGCACCAGGAGAACACAAAAAGCCAAAGAGCTCGGACTCAGAATTATCCTGCGGTTATTTCAATGATCGAGCCGAGCACACAGGCTCAAGTTGTTTTAAAAAGATGTCTGTTCACACAAACACCGCGAAGCTATTCTTTCCCTAAGCACCACACTCTCAGTTTGTCAAAACATTTGAAGAAGACTAATTCATGCCTCAAAAGGAATTCTCTCTCACTCACAAAGCTGCCAGGTTTGTGAGCTTAAGGCTTTCATGTTAAAATATCTCAAGACACTGGAGGGGTGAGGAACAAGAACCTCAACTGGAAATGCCGGGGGGCTTACGATGTCACCACGGGGCAGCATTCCGGATTTGAATGGGCTCTGGGAGGGTAGGATGGGGCAGTGATGTGGCCACAGCTCTGACCAGTTAGGTACCTGCGGGAAGAAGTACAGGGTAGTAGTCGAAAACATGGACTCGAAGCCACGGGTGCATGAGTTCGAGTCCCAGCTTTTGCATTTAGGGGTCCTGGGATGTTGTGGTAGTTCCTTAACTGCTGGGCGCTTCCGTTCCTCATTTGCGCAGTGGCGGGGTGTGACAACAGTCCTTCCTTACAGGACTGCGGTGAGGACCAAATTAGTCAATACGTGTGGCACCCATGGAGCATGCCCACAAACAGTGGGCACCAGACAGTTCTTGGGGTGCCCTACTGGGGCTGTGATGAACCTCACTGCACCCCTCTTTACGCTGGGGGAAAGGGGCGGATATGGAAGCGGCAGGCCACTCTGTCACCAGAGCTGTCCAACTAGGACAGCGGTTCAACTGCAGAGGGAGTTTTTTCTTCCATCACCAACAGGTCCCTGAAGTACAGAACAGAAACTCGGCAACTGACATAAACAATTTCAAACAATAATTTCAGAAGACAAATGGCTCCATTTGGGCACCAAGATTCCGCCCCGAGGCTTTCCCCACTTGTTTATGTGTTCCGTGGCGCAGAGCCATGCGTGAATTAAGCAGACAGCACGCACGCGCCCGGGTGGCGGGCGGGGCCCGGGGAAAAGGATCTGCCATTTGACCCGCTTTCCTTGAAAGCCGTCGCTGGGAGATCCGTGAGACATAGCGACACGGATTCACGCCTCCTTGTGTTCACAGGGCCGGGTCACCAGATCTGGTGCCAGGAGACCTGAGTTCAGGCTCTGCTCTACCATGCCCTGCGTGTGCATTTGGGCAGGTCACTAACGCTTTCCGGACCTTGGTTTCTCACCCCTAAAAAGGAGACGTTGTTACATACCCACCTAGACCAAACTACGACCGCTCTAGCAGTGATAAATCACTACACAAATATTAATAAGGTCAATGTAGGCACCCACTAAATAGCTGAATCAGAATTGATAATAAAAAAGAATTAGAGTTTGGAACAAAGGTTGCATTTTATGGGGGCAAAGAAATTCTCCCCAAATTAAGAGGAGATTCTTCATTCCTTGGGGAAATGGTTCTTTTTTTTTTTTTTTAATTTTGGCATATTATGGGGATACAGATTTTAAGGTTTGAATAAATGCCCATTTCCCCCCCCTCCCCCCAAAAGTCTGAGTCTCCATCATGACCATCCCCCAGATGGTGCACATCTCACTCATTATGTATGTATATACCAGCCCCCCTCCCCCCTCCCACCTGCCCAATACCCTATTACTGTAGTACCTATGTGTCCACTTAGGTGCTGCTCAGTTAATACCAGTTTGCTGGGAAATGGTTCTTGAATATAGATTTAAGTTCTTTTGAGATTCTAAGGTAAGCTTGTGGTATGTACTAGACCAGCATTTAGAGCATATATTGCCTTTTCTGATTATAAAACAAATGCATGTTCATTGTAGGAAATTTGAAAACTGTATAAAAGTTTCAGGATGGAAAGTGAAATTAAAACAAATTCAAGTCTGCAGGGTAAGCAATGCCTGCTAATACTACTTTACCTTTTTTCTTCTGATTCACATGCATGTGCATGTCTATAAAAGGTCTCTACCCTACAATTCCTCAAGAGTTGGGATTGCATTATATACACAATTTTGAAACCTCCTTCTTGCATCATAAATCTCTTCAGACCTCATTCTTCTTTGAAAGTACCATATTTAATGTGCATATTATATCCCATTTTCAATGTGTTCAGACATTTTTCCTTTTGTTGGACATTTCAAGTTTTCCCCCCAATTTTTCTGTAGCATAGATACCACTGCAAAAAGAATCCTCAAAGATAAATCTTCAACTCCCTTATACTAAATATATGCTATATATACATATGCATATGCACATATATAAATATAGGTATATTAAAAATATTTTAAGTGTTAGAAAATAATCTTGGCCCTACTGTTAGACACACGGATTTGAAGCAACCAAACATAACACTTGAGGAATCTTTCTGTCTCTGGAATACGTTCTGCAGCATCGGGCTCTAATCTATGTGTTAAGAATAGAATCTTCTGGAAAGGGTGGCATTTCTACTAAGCCAAGGGTTGCTCTGCTATCTCTAGGCTTCATTCTATCCTGTCCTCACAGCCAATACTGACTTAGACGTGCTGAATTTCCACCTCTCCAGTTCAATTCTTTCAATCTTGAAGCCGGCGCAGACGGCTACTACCTGCGAAGAAAGCTTTCAGCAGCGGGACCGTTATGTTGAGAAAGAAGCGGGGTTAAGCGCCAGGCATCGATCTGCCTCTCTAAACGGACTGTTCGTTTTTCTCCTGGGCTGCATGATTTCTCTTGGTTCTGCAAGCCCAGAGACCAGAGTTCTAGTTCTGGGTCTATTGGGTGACCTGGGCACAATTTCTTAACATCTCTGAAAATCAGTCACCTCATCTGTTCGACCAAATCTCACAGAGTTGGCAGGATTTTTTGGTGGGGGAAGGGGAATGTAATTCGCCATAGAAATATCAGGTGTTACACTCTAGCAGGCTGTTCTACCAGCTGCCTGTTCCCAAAACTTTGTTCTCTTTGGAGACAGCTCTTCTTTTTGGTTTTATTTTTAGACACAACAGTATTTTCAATTATAGGAGAAGAGGATTTTGGACTCTCAGTAGTGTCTGAAAATCAGCCACAAGCCTTACCTAATGCTTGTAGCCAGGGGTAACCTTGCTAAGAGCCAGACAAGGATTGGCACCTTCAGAAGCATAAAAAGACCCGATCAAGCAAAAAAAAAAAAAAAAGCACACACTTCTCTGGAGAACAAGAATGACTAAAAAGCCTTCTTCAAACATTTTCTTGAAAGGAAGAGAATAAGTGATGACAGGTATATAAAGCACTTTATAGAATGCAAGATAAATTTTATGATGACAATAATTATCTTTATAACTCTTAAGCACAATCTAGGGTGAGAAGAAACAATAATGGGCAGGAAATCTTAAGAGAGAATCATGAGAGGGTGATCGTTGTTATTTTAGAATCAATAATGATATTTTATAACAACATAAAATTATTTTGAAACATAATAAATTAACATACCATAGCATAGTAATCTAAACATTGAAATGAGAGTTAATATATAATTAATATGCACGTGTGAATAAAACAGCCACCATTTATTGAGCACATAAGCATATCCTTACACTATGTCAGGCACTTTTTATGTGCTTTTTCACTAAAGCCTCCAAATTTTCCAACGAGGGAGGCATTCTTGTTCTCACATTTACGAATGAAGTAGAGTGTTGTTGAGAGCTTAAAAGCATGCACTCGAGTTCACAATCCTGGTGGAGCCAGGATTGAACCCAAGTCAGCCAGACTGCATGGCCCATGCCACAATATATAAATTCAAAATTTCCAGCATAAATTAGTATTAGGAGTTGTGGGTTTTCAGTCTCTTAGATGAGAAGCAAGTTTTCTTGGCTGTGGTTTGAGTGTGAGAATGCTCTAGGATTGATGGGAATTTGAGAACTTCTTAGACCCCCAGGGACTCAGCCAACTCCTGATTTAGCTGCTCTCAGATATGGTATCTTTAGCTTGCCTGTGCCTCCATTGCTCCGTGACTTAAAAATAAATAAGCAAGAAACACTGCCGATTGATTTATTTTGAAAGTTATTCCTGATGATTATAGAAGATATAGGAGATACTAAATAAATATTCAAAATGAAGAATATAGGAAATAACATGAGAAACATTAAAAGTTACCCATAACTTCACCAGCCAGAGCTAATCACTTTGGGAATGGGTCCTTTGAGGCTTTTTTTTAAATGCATGTGCTATATCGCACTTTTGGAATGTGTATGGTGTGTTTCGATTCCCAACTTGCTGGGTTTAAAATTTTTCAGCCTTTAAAATATTTCTCTCTTTTTTTTTTTATTGCCTCATGGTAAAGAAATGAACCTGATATTTAGAAATTATTGATGTTTCTATGTGTGTGTGCATGTATGTGTTTGCTGGGGGAGGGTGGTAAATTTAAAACTGTCATCTAATAGTCTATAAAGCATAAAAGGCTTACAATGTATAATCAAATTAACTTTAGTATTCATGTCCTCTAAATCCTTGCTGAAATTTTTGTCTACTTGATTAAAGACTTATAGATATGTGTTTTTTCCCACCATTATTATGATGTTGTCAATTTCTTCTTATAATGTAGGCATAGATAGAAATTACATAGATACCAATACATTCTTGTTTTAAAAGATGCAAATGGTAAAGAAAAGATAAGACCTTTCACTCTCTACAACCCTGGGTATCATTGTAAACAGCTTGACTGAAGCTTTTTTCTGTGTATTTACATATAAATAATTTTTAAAACAAATGAAAACGTGTTGTCTGGTTGTTTCTTTAAAAATTTAAACATTTATCGGACAGTGGGCAGGTGGGAGGGGGAGGAGGGGATGGGTGTATACTCACATAACTAGTGAGAAGTACACCACCTGGGGGATGGACAGGCTGGAAGCTCTGACTGGGGGGGTGGGGGTGGCAAGGGCAATATATGTAACCTTAACAATATTTGTACCCCCATAATATGATGAAAAAAAAATTGTGTGTCTTGGAGATCTTTCCATGTCACTTCACATAGAATTTTACCATTTCTTTTTTGCTCTGCATTGTATTTCATTGTACTGCATGACATATGATTATTTAATTAACAGTGCCCCCACAGATGGACGTTTAGTTGTTTCCATCTTTTTTTAGGCTGGGCATTATAAACTATGATGCAATGAAAACACCTATACATACAAGTACTTCTTTAGATCAGATACCTTAAAGTATTTCAGTTGATGGTGAGGCTCATTTAAAAGTCAATAAAGATGGTGAATTTCTGTTTGTTAAGCCTTTACAGATGTGGTTGCTTATCAACAGAGTGTGTGTGCCTATATCTTCATACTTCACACTTGATGTTATCAATATTTTAAAATTTTGCCAATTTGAGGTTAAAAAGTGGTATCTTAGTCTTTCAGTTTGCATTTTATTGAATGCTAGGAATTGAATGTATTTCATGTGCTTATTGACCATTTTTTCCCCTTGAATTGCCTTTCTCTTAGATTGTTTGCACTTAATCTTATTGTTTATAGAAGTCCTTCTAGTAATTTTGTCTCGAAAACACTTTCAAGTATTTTCTTTCAATCTGCTGTTTGCCTTTTACATTTCTTTTGGTGACTTTTTTTAAGTAAAAATTTTAAGTGACCAAATATGTCCTTTTTTATCTTTGCTCTGGTCTTGGCGACATAATTGGGAAGCCTTGTCCCACTCTGAGATTATATCATTGCTCTCTGTTTTCTTTGAATATTTCATAGATTTCCTTAGTTCTTTAATCCATATGGAATATATTTTAAGATATATGATAAGATATCTCAATTCATTTACTTCCAAATGGATAGTCAATTTTCCCAACAAACTTTCATTATGTATTTTGTTGTGGATTTGGACAGCCACCATTATCAGAGGTTAAATGTATACATATATACATAAATATATATATGTATAGTATATATTTATGTGTGTATTTACACACACAATTCTGATCTGCTGGTAATATTTTTCTGTTTTATTCCTGTTACTAATTACTAGATATTTCTTATATAACTCTGTTTAATGTCTTAGGGCAAATCTCTTATTATTGTTGTTGGTTTTCAAAACTTCCTTGAATTTTTTTTCTCACATAAACTGAGGTTTACATAGTCAAGTTTCATTTTAAGATCCTGGGGTTTGGGGAGAATGACATGTATAATTCATAGATTAATTTGTACTAGAAACAAGTCACTTGGTAAGTCACTGTTTAGGAAATCACAGACAATAACAAAAATTGGGTATATGCATGGAGTTGTGGTTCAGAAAGAGATATATTAAATTCGCTGGGCAAGATGTGGGTTTATGCAGTGGGTGGGGTGGGGAGACAGGCGAGATTTTGGTTACAATAGTGATAATTGTCACAGTACAATGGAACAAACAGGATCATATCTAGCTTCTAAGTTGTTTAATAATTTTGAGCCTCAGCTTCATTGAGAAGATGTGGTTAATCACACTTGTCTCATAGCATTTCTGTAAGGATCAAATGAGATAATAAAAATGCCCACAGATAATAGGTCCAGTAACTCCTAGTCCTCTGTCTTTCTCCTTTGATGAGGTATCAGTCATATTTGGTAATAGGTGATCCTCAAATAGCAGACCACATGGAAGTTTCCAAAGGTATAAGCTTCCAATTGTTTCTCATTTTCCTTTTCATTCTCTACTGAAAAGGTGTGAAAGACTCATTGAATACCAGTGACCACTGGATAAGTCCCCAAAGTAACTCTGAGTTAGTTCTACTGTCAGGGAAAACTTTCATCGCCAAATAGAAGTAGGCCTAGGATTAGGTTTGGAACATTGTAAGTGTTCCAGAAATACTAGCTACCATCATGGATCATAAAGATTCAAATCCTCTTCCCACACTTAGGCATTTGCTCTAAATAATGAATATCCTGTAAAACAATCCAAAGGAAGAAAGATATTTTCTTCCCTTGCATAAAGGATTTCGTAGTAGTGTTATGCATAAAGGTTTTCTTAGTAGTGTTATTTTTAATATAAAAATTATAACTGGCTTAATTTTCTAAAACGAGTAGAAACATTTTAGCAAATTTCTATGCACTCACTTGGTGGAATATGACACAGTCTTTAAAACAAGAATTATGCTGCTATGTAGCAGTTTCCAAACTACTTATGATACTATGCTTACTGAAAAAAAAAAGGCTGAGAACCCATATAATCTGATTATAACCTTATAAAAATCTTTATGCATCTGGACAAGCACAGGAAGGGAATACAAATAATAATGCAATTTAAAGTGTTGAGAAGATTATTGTTTCATTAATGCTGAACAGCATTTTCTGAGTTTAACTTTCTTTGGAGCCTTTTTTTGGAAGCTCCAGACAGGACAATAAGTCTCCAAAAAAGAGTCGAATTCAGAATATGCTGTTCAACATTGAATAGCAAAAATTTCCCGGTGAAACTTTACCTCAGCCTGAAAAACCAGCCCAACCAGTCGTGAAGGAAACAAGATTGAATGGCTTCCTCAAGGGAGAATGTTTCTGGAAATTGGAAAGGCCGAACAGCTTATGGGGTATTTTCCCAGTCATTTCACATCGTCTGTGAAATGGGGATATTCCCTGGAACCACTTGACTACTTCTTACGAGAAACAACTGACGGATGCTCTGGCATGCTTAAGAGGCCAAGGGAAAGGAGGGGATTGACCACATAAGTAGAAAATTTACTTATGTGGGCATTCAAGCTTGGGCGCCGGGTGAGAGGTGCTAATCAAGATATATCAAGTATTTGAGAGGCTAGGTATCCATTCATCATTGCTATACTCACCAGGTGACAGCTAAATTCCCATACGTGAGAGAACCCAAAAAACATTTTACAATAGTGCAGTGGCTTAATTCACTTTCAATTCTATTGATTCTCTAGTGTTCCAAGGTAGTTGACTACAGCAAACATCAGAATGATTATACTGATAAGAGAAGTACTCCAATAGTAGAAGGAGAGAATTTATCTTCCCTCCCCTCCAGGAGAAAAGACATTATTTTCCCTTCAGTGGTTCCAGAGGGCATTTTGCTGTGCTCTGGAAAAATAAAAAGTCAGGAATCAGCCTTGTTTATTCTAAACTACTGGGAATAAATGATGCATTTTATTTTAATACAATTTGGAGGCCTCTCTATGTTTTATCTAAGAATAATGATTAAAATCTGGTGAAGTCAAGTCTGATTTACTAGCTATTCTGGGGAAAAAAAATAAGCAGTACCTGCTTAATACAATTGAAAATCTAAGTACTAAAGTCATAAGGCTGCAAAACTATTATTTGGCTAGAGGTTGCTGCTGTTGTTATTAACCCTATTTATGTCCACCAAAACCTTTCAGCTGCTCCATGCTTCTCTCTTGTGCAATTCACACGCCAGCAGGCCCAGTAATCTATTCCCACATTGTGACTATGAATTTCTTTCTGTAAAAGATCTTTTTCTCATAGAGTCATGGGGACACGAAGGCCATGAATCATTTTACCGACGTGGAAATGGAGAACCACTGAGCTGAGCTGACTTTCCCGAGATCGTGGAGTCAGAGACGGGCACCCACCCTGGCTCTGCCCACGGGACTGGGAAGGCAGGGACCTGGGAAAATGCACCTGCTGGCTCCTGCTTCCCCATCTGGACAGAGATGCAAGGTACCTGTTCACTCTCCATTAGATTACTAGCAACATCTCGCCAATTAGATGGAAATAAAGGAGATGAAAGACATTATGCTCCACCATCTCCGATTCAGGTTTGGCTTTTTCAAAGCATGTCAAATTCTAACCCTGGGGTGGAGCACTTGGCTTCTGCCATGCACTTCTACTATTCTACAGTTTAATCCGATTAGAGTGGAACCTGTTCAATCTAGTTCAAGCCAATGTGACAGAATCTTATTGACTGTTTCTGTCATATGCTGTAGCAGATAAAATATGAATGCTACTCTTCCTGGTTTTACAGAATTTACACTTTTTTTAAAAAGGATTTCAGGTATGCAGAATTGGATTAATCACAATCCTTGGCCCATGTCACATTGTTACACTATCCTCACTGATCTATAGATGACCCTCATTTAATTATTTGCTTAATAAACATGCATGCAACTACGGCCTAACGTAAAAAACACATGAATAACCTGTTAATCTTTGAGCTATTCCCCGTCTCCCAATTTAGCTTCTCCCACCCTGCCATGACTCTGAATTTTGTATTTATATTCACTCCTTCCTTTTAAAATCTAGTTTTAACACACATATACTCATATGCCTAACAATAAACAAATATTGTTTATTTTTATTGCTTTTGAATAGTCTTTGAGGCAAGAATAAAACATATTTATTCAACATGTATTTAATGGGTGCCTTCACTGCACCAAGTACTGTTCTAGATGCTGGAGAATAAAAGTAGTGAAAACAAGCAAACAAGTAAAAATTTCTGTCCTTATGGGCAAATAGTAAATAAGAGAAAGGCTTGGTCGGTCTAGTTGCGGTAAAGAGCTACGGAATACACCAGGGAGGGAAAGGTGGGGCTGGGACCTGCCATTGTGATTACGATGGTGGGGACGGCCATGGTCTGGGAGGAAATCTGGTACAGTCGGACTTGAGGAGAGAGCAACTGTCTCAAGCATGTGTCCTGAGCCAGATCTTGGATGCTCCTTTGGCTTTTAAAAAAGATTTTAAGTTACCATTTAAGAATTAAAATGCATTCATCTTTTAAGTTCTAGCTAATTGTATTTTCATACAGCAATGCTTTGATCAGGCATTTACAAAAATACTTAAGGCCGTTCACTTGGAAAAACATCAAATCTTAGGAATGGAAGCAACTTCGGAGATGAACCAGTCAAAATCCTCTATTTTGTAGATGACAAAAACAAAGTGTAAAGAGGTCATTTACATTGGAGACATATACATATATACTACGTATTATGGGAAAAGCATTCTTTTAGGTTAAATTATTTGTCTTAAGCTAGAAAATTAATTATTGGAGAAGGTAGGACCAGGGTCTGGGCTTCTCTTGAGCTCATGGTGGAAATTTCTTCAATAGTGCTCATTAGGGTAAAAATCTTGGGGATCAACCTCTTAGTCCAGCCTCAATTCATAAGAGAGAAAATTCAGTCCCAGAGATGTTGAGGATCTATCGTAAAGTAGGAATCAGTAGTCCTTTAGGTTATCTGAGGGATGGAGACGAGAGAAAGAACGGAGAGGGATGACCGGTCCCACTGAGATGACCCTAGCTCTCTCGGGAAGGACAAGCAAATGCCTGCAGGCATGAGAGGCCTGATTCTGGGTGCTACTGGGGCTAGAAGAACACAGTGTTGGTGTGTTCCACTACCTGACGTTCAGCCGAGTTTAGCCCCTGCTCTTGCGTGGCTGCTTTGCATTCACCTTTGGTTTCTTTTAGCTGCAGCTCCAAGTTCTGGAGCCCCTGCCTTCTGAGCACCAGCCTGCCCGCCAAGCTTATCTGGTCAGAGAACCGGAAGCGAAGCCCCATGTTCTTCCTCACTCTGGACTCCAGGGGTCCCGGGGGGTCATTCCCATGGCACCCTCTCCACATTCCCAGTCTTCCCATTTCATGCCTAAAATACAAGTTTTGCATTTTGGGGAGTCTTTGGGGACCCAGAATCTCAAGAGCTTGACAGGATATTGGACAGAGTAGCAGAGTGTTGACGAAAGACTGCTCGGATGGTAGGTAGGGTTGCCAAATAAACTCCAGGAGGCTCAGTGAAATTCGAACTTCAGATAAACTATGTCCCAAATATTGCTATGTATGCATTTAAAAAATGAATCATTGTGTGAAATTCAAATTGAACTGGGCATCCTATATTTTTATTTGCTAAATCTGACAACCTTGCATTATCGGGGGTGGGAGCGAGGTCATGGCAGTTACCGGAGTTTGCCTTTGCTTGGGGCTGTTCGAGAAGAGGAAAGACACAGAAGCAAAACAAGCATGATGGTTCTTTAGAAGCAAAACCCATTAAGGGATCTCTCTCTACTTTTGATCCTTTGTGTATGAGGGGTGTGTATGTGTGCACGTGTATGTGTATATGTGTGTGCAAACTACATATGTATGTGCCCTTGGGTTTTGTAAGACACGAGACTGATATTGAGAAAAATCATTGACAGCGACAGTGATTACAAATATTGAATGAACAACAGTGAAAAGATTATTGCATTTATGTAAAGTGACTACCCCTTATGCCCAACTGACACACAAACCAATCACAGTTCTGCTTGGTCACAGTCAACATTGATTTTCAGAGAACTATAAGGTGTCACCAAACCTTGACATTTACAGATTAAGTACCCAACACTCAGAGAGAGGAAGTGACCAACCAAGGATTCCACCGCACATTAATATTAATAATAGGCCGATATTTTGTGAGGCATTTCTAAGGGCCAGACATTGTTCTAAATGCTCTACTTGTATTTTCCCATTTGAGTCTCACAATGACTCTATAACCATCCTCATTATTCAGGTGCCTCAAGTGGAGGCACAGAGACTTACACAATAAGGTTCAAGGTCAGACAGCTAATAAGTAGAAGCAACAGCTAAAAATCCAGCTCGTCTGGCCCCAGAACCACACACTAAATGGCCTCTCAAATAAGATGAGTTTATATCACTAAACATGTTCATATGTGTAAACTTTCAGTTTGCTGCTGCTGTATAAATAATTTTGTCCTTTTAATCACAAGGTCACTCAAATATAGCGTACAGAAAGTTGGTCAGATGCAGTTGGCATCCAAGCAGTTATCTATTCACTTATAAACAAGCCCTGTCACAGCAAGTCCGTTGCTCTCATCAGAGAAGAATTTAGCTGCATTTATTTTTTTAAATATTTTTAATGAAATACATAATACCAGTATCTGCTATCAAAGCAAATATTTGCAGTGAGATAGAAACGACCGTATGGGTTGACGGTTTGAGTTGTTCGTGAAAGACGAGAAGAAGGAGAGGAGAAGAACAAGAAGAAAATAGAGAGCGAGAGAAATCAAAATGAAGATGAGGAAGACGAGGCCCTTATTATCCATTTTTAGTGACAAAGTAAACAAACCGAGCTCACTCACAGAGAGGCCCTCTTGGTACCATGCCGCCAGCCAGACCTCACGCCGCTGCGGCTCTACTCGGAATTATATCCAGAAAGAAAAACCAGCACCCTCAACATTGCATTTTCTAAGTTTTTACATTCTGCTTGTTTTTTTTCCCCTCTGTCTTTCAAGAGACTATCAGTCTTTGCATCTCAGATGACCAAACCACTTTGTCCTTTCCAGACGCCAGGTTGCCTGTTTATCAAAGACGAAGGATTAAGCACGCCTGCTTCTGCTTTGCTATCATCTTTTCCCCAGCTACCCTTACGACACAGAATCCTGTACAAGCTTGAAAAGAAAAGCGAGGCTGGAATTTTCTGTAGCTCAAGGAGAAGGGGCTGCAGGTCTACTTGGGAGACCCCAGGACTCCACAAATCTGCTGAGATGGGAATTGCTGGCTGCACAAAAACGGCCTTCCTTCTCCTCTGTACTTCAGCTGGAGGAAGAATTCCTTTGATAAGTCTGTTTTGCAAGTCTACTATCACGTACATCACCAAATCCTTTTAGAGACAATCCAGCCCCTCCCCAGCCTCCCACATTAAACTGGCAAGAGAGTGCAATGAATGCAGCTTCATGCAAAACAAATCTACATCCTCTGTTCTTCAGAAAGGTGGCAGTGTTGCCTTGCGGTTTTAACCCAATTACAAAGCAGCGGTGAGGTCTCTAGTTGATTAACAAACCAACCACCTTACCAAGGCACGGGAAGGAAAGGAAAGACTTAATCCACTGCTGGCCCGGGAGGCTGGCGACCTCGACCTGGAGCTTCAGGGGCACTGAGCTTTGTGCCGAGGCTCTTAGGTTTTCAACTTGCTTCAGCAGTGCAGATCCTAAGAAAATCTCCAGTTGACCCCAAAGACATCTAAAAACCAAGGGCACCTAAGAAAGTCATGGATGACCCTTACTTCCTCGCATCCACTTTTCTCATTTTCGAACCATCCACCCCAAGTGAAACAATCGGGTGGCCCTGCTTCGATGGGCTAAGGAAAACTTGGGTCTAGCAAACTATGCCAGCGTCTTCCTAACACCTGTTACTCTCACATCAGAGGTCTCATAAAACTAACCCATCTCCTAAGTAGAAGTTCTGCCGTTATTCAGTGGACTGTTAGCACTTTTATAAAACCAACATTACATGCAGAGCTACTAAAAACTCATTTCAGGAGTAAATGTGGAGATCCACACTGACCGTCTACGGGTGCGTGCTCAAACCCTTCTCAAGGAGCAGTTAGAGTTCCCATCGCTCCCTTCTACTCACCTCCACTCAGCATCTTTTGAGACGATTCTCCATGTGCCACTAACACAGAAATTTGGAGGAAAATCCTCTGTTTATAAATATCAGATGGTTTGGGAAAAATATTTGTGGCACTGGGCTTTCTTTCTTTCTTTTTTTTTTTTTTCCCTACAGTGATGTCATTTCAAATACTTGGTGTGCTCCAAATTTGCTATTTTTACTTCCCCCAAGTGACTTTTTTGGGAAATACATTTGTTTGGATTAGCTACATTTTAAGTGACCCCTGTACCTAATACACAGTGTCAGGTTCATCTTCTCAGCAAGTACAACTGATAGCACACAGCTCCCAGGCTTGAAATCCCTTATTTGTTCATTTTCAAAGTTTCTCCTTTTGGACGTACCCCCTCCAAAATTTCTATTCACAGATCCAGAGGAAAATAAAAATAAAATAAAATAAAGGAATTGTTGGCCTTTTCCCAAACGAAAAACCACATTCAACAACTCAAAGCATTTGCAACGGAAGACATTAAAAGGTCCCCAAAGTCAGATAAAATTCTTCGCTTCCAAAATGTGCTTTTGGGGAACAAAGTCGAGCTAGCCACGGCGGGCTTCGAAACATTCAACTGGAAAGCGGTTCTAGAGTGGAGAATGGCAGTAGAGGAAAGTGTAAGAAGGAATGCTAAATGCCTTAGCCCTACCTGATCTGAACTTGCTCCTAATCAGCAAAGAATGCTCAGACCCCAGAAGTGTCATGTTGACAGGCTCAGGAAGCCGCCGGTCCCTTTGCCAGACGCCCCCTGTTTTCCACCAGGAACAGGCTCTCGGGAGCCCGGCTGACCGCAGCTAATAGCCCAGAATTCATCCAACTCTCGGCGAGCTCCCCTGGGTGGGAGTACAGTGGCAGCCAGAGTCCCCAGAACACTGGCGCCTCCCCCCGCGCCGCGCGGGGCTAATTAACTCTTAGCCGGCAGGACCCTCCTCCTCCTCCTCCTCCTCGGAGGTTGGCCAGGAGCGGCGGCATCCCAGGCGTTCCTGGCTGATGTCATAGGCTGCCGGCGATTGCGGAGTATCGCCACCACGCCTTTATGAAGGTCCCAAGTTTGCTATCTGATACTCCTTACTACTGACAGGCGCGCAGCCAATCAGGAGCGGCGAGCGGCCCGGGGCCCTGCGCGGCGGGCGAGGGCTCGGGAGCCGGCTCTTAACTCTTTGCTGCGGGCCGCGGGAGGGCCCGGCCGGGACCCGGGCCAGCGCCCGAGCCGAGCGCCGAGGCGCGGAGGGCCGGGCAAGCGCCGCGACGCCGCGGCGGGCTTGCAGGTGGCGCGCTCGCGGGCGCCCGGGCTGGGCGTGCGCCCCGGGCTTCCCCGCCGGCTGCTGCCCGCGCGGGACGCGGCGCCCGATCGCCCTGCAGCCGCGGCCGAGGCTGCGCCCCGACGTGCGCGCCCGGGGGACGGGCCACGCGGGGCTCTTTGGACACAGGCCGGACCCCCTGAAAAGCAGCAAGGCTTCCAACGGACCGGACCCCCTACATTCCCTCCCCGCTGTTTGAGGGGCTCAGTGCACAGACAGGACCGGTTACGCGTGTCGCAGCTCCACGATCAAGACTTGGATACGTTGCCACGGAGAAAATGGAAAGCCTTTCACTTTTCTGGGATAAGCGTTTTTGGCACAAATCTGACTCAATGCGTCTGGCGATCCAGCCGGGACACAATGCTCCCACCCCCCCACCCCTCCCGGGGAAGGGGGGCACGGGGGAGGGCGGGGGAAATTTCTCGAGCCAAATACCCTACTGGGCTCTAACCAGGGAGGGGTCCTGCAGCTGGGGGCATGTCAGAGCTTTGGTTGGGGTGCGATTGGAAAGGTTCAAAAGCTTCTCCTTCCAGTGAGTCCCTCCTCTGGGGAGAATCCATTGCATACCCAACAGGGAGTTAATGCACGTTTAGAATGCGCCAGGTGTTAGTAGGAACATCAATAAATAAAACAAAGACGCTGGTCTCCAGAAGCTAGCTTAATAGCTGGCAGCACAGAAAATAAAAGCCACGCTCTATACGTACATAATATGGGTTTAATTTATTCACAACCTCATACGCACGTGGGCCCTCTGGTGTCACCTATTACATACATGCCTGCCTATGTCTCAGTACCCTGAACCCTGAAAAGATGGGTTGGTTGGTGACAGGTGGAGATCTGATGTGACAATAGTTCGTGGGGACAACCTGCGGTGCCCTCAGTCCAGGCCTCTGCCTCCATCCTCTGCTGCAGCACACACCTTGGGATGGTCACCCTGGATCTGACCAGGTCACTTCTGTAAACCGGTCTTCAGAAGTAGACAGCTTGCTTCCTGGTGTGTCAGGGCAGGGGCGGAGCAACCCAGCCCACGTTCCTCTCGGGCACCGCGTGCGCACAGGCTGATTAGGTGTGTAGGGGCATCTCAGTGACAGGCAACATTCCCACACACCGTGTGTTACTTTCCTATTCCTGCCATAACACATTATCATGCATTTAGTGGCTTGAAACAACACAGATTTATTATCTTGCCGTTCTGGAGGTCAGAAGTCCGCAATGGGTCCCAGGGGGGTCAAAATCAAGGTGTCAGCAGGGCTGTGTTCCTTTCTGGAGCCTCTTGGGGGCACCTGCTTCTTTGCCCTGCGCAGCTTCCAGAGGCTGCCTATGGCCTTTGGCTCGTAGCCCCTTCCTCCAATTTCAAGGCCAGCAATTGTGGGTCAACGCCTTATCCCATTTTATAGCTTTGTAACGCCCCTCCCCCACTTTCTTCTCCCTTCTTCTGCCTTAACTTTATTGTAAGGATAAACATCTTAATTGCAAGCTCAGCTAATTAGTGTCCTTAATTCCATCTGCTGCCTTAATTCCCCTTTGCCACCTGATGTAACACGGTCACAGATTCCCCGGACTGGGACGCAAACCTGGGCGGAGAGGGCGTTATTCTGCCTGCCACACAGAGAGACGCCCTCCCCCGCACCGCCCTGTTGCTCCGTGCAGCCCCGCCTCCTGGTCTTCCATGCCAGGAGGTGAAGTGGGGGCAGGTCCGGGCCTGCGCACCCACAGAGCCTGGAGGAATTCCCCCCAGCTTGGAGATGTGTGTGGCAGGGAGGTCCTCTGCGGGGAAGAGATTGGTGGGATAAGGAATATTGCAAAATTATCTGAGTAGAGAAAACTATTTTGAGCAACATTTAAAAAAAAAAAAGCAAAAAAAAAAAAAAAAAAAGCGAAAGCCAAACAGATTTTTATCCTGAAGTCTTTGGGGCTGAGAAGAGATACATGGCAATTTAGCAGAGCGTTATTTTTTTCAGTGAAAGTTGGGATGAAATCAGCTGCGGCCGGCATTGAATGTAAGGGTTTGCATGACCTGGATGAGTTGCACAGGAGTGAGTTGTTTTCCCTCTGCAGGCCTGGGAGAGAGAGAGAGAGAGAGAGAGAGAGAGAGTGTGTGTGAGTGTGTGTGTGTGTGAGTGTGTGTGAGTGTGTGTGTGAGTGTGTGAGTGTGTGTGTTGTGTGTGAGTGTGTGAGTGCGTGTGTGTGAGAGTGCGTGTGTGAATGTATATGTGAGTGTGTGTGTGAGTGCGTGTGTGTGAGTGTGTGTGAGTGTGTGAGTGTGTATGTGAATGTGTGTGAGTGTGTGTGTGAGTGTGTGTGAGTGTGTGTGTGAGTGTGTGTGTTGTGTGTGAGTGTGTGAGTGCGTGTGTGAATGTGTATGTGTGTGTGTGTGAGTGTGTATGTGAGTGTGTGTGTGAGTGTGTGAGTGCGTGTGTGAATGTGTATGTGTGTGAGTGTGTGAGTGTGTATGTGTGTGAGTGTGTATGCGAGTGTGTGTGAGTGTGTGTGAGTGTGTGAGTGTGTGAGTGCATGTGTGTGTGAGTGCGTGTGTGAATGTATATGTGAGTGTGTGTGTGAGTGCGTGTGTGTGAGTGTGTGTGAGTGTGTGAGTGTGTATGTGTGTGTGTGTGACTGTGTGTGTTGTGTGTGTGTGTGAGTGCGTGTGTGAGAGTGCGTGTGTGAATGTATATGTGAGTGTGTGTGTGAGTGCGTGTGTGTGAGTGTGTGTGAGTGTGTGAGTGTTGTGTGTGAGTGTGTGAGTGTTGTGTGTGTGTGTGAATGTATGTGAGTGTGTGTGAGAGTGCGTGTGTGAATGTGTATGTGTGAGTGTGTGTGAGTGTGTGTGAGTGTGTGTGAGTGTGTGTGAGTGTGTGTGTGAGTGTGTGAGTGCGTGTGTGAATGTGTATGTGTGTGTGTGAGTGTGTGTGAGTGTGTATGTGAGTGTGTGTGAGTGTGTGTGAGTGTGTGAGTGTGTGTGTGTGAGAGTGCATGTGTGAGTGTGTATGCGAGTGTGTGTGTGAGTGTGGGTGAGTGTGTGTGTGTGTGTGAGTGCATGTGTGAGTGCGTATGTGAGTGTGTGTGAGTGTGTGTATGTGTGTGTGTATGTGAGTGTGTGTGTGTGAGTGTGTGAGTGCGTGTGTGAGTGTGTGTGTGAGTGTGTGAGTGCGTGTGTGAGTGTGTGTGTGAGTGTGTATGCGAGTGTGTGTGAGTGTGTGTGTGAGTGTGTGAGTGTGTGAGTGTGTGAGTGCGTGTGTGAATGTGTGTGTGTGAGTGTGTGTGAGTGTGTATGCGAGTGTGTGTGAGTGTGTGTGAGTGTGTGAGTGTGTGTGTGAGTGTGTGAGTGTGTGTGTGAGAGTGCATGTGTGAGTGTGTATGCGAGTGTGTGTGTGTATGTGAGTGTGTGTGTGTGAGAGTGCATGTGTGAGTGTGTATGCGAGTGTGTGTGTATGTGAGTGTGTGTGTGAGTGTGGGTGAGTGTGTGTGTGAGTGTGGGTGAGTGTGTGTGTGTGAGTGTGTGTGAGTGCATGTGTGAGTGCGTATGTGTGTGTGAGTGTGTATGAATGTGTGTGTGAGTGTGAGTGTGTGTGTGTGAGTGTGTGTGTGAGTGTGTGTGTGTGTGTGAGTGTGTATGTGTGGTGTGTAGGGGAGCACAGTTTCTTTCTCTGAGTGAATTTGGGAAATGCTGGTAACCACAGCCCTCCTCAATTTTCCCATCGTACTGCGGAGCTGCTGACATTTGTCCTCTGAGATTTAACCCCCTAGGGCTTGGCGTATCTATGAACATAAATATGCTCATATAGAAGTTCATCCTTTCCCTCTCTCCAGTCAAGCATTTTTTCGGGGGGAGGAGGGTGGAATTTGGAGAGGATGCTCCCGAGGAGACCAGAGCTCCCAGGCTGCTGTGCCTTGGGAGGCCACCAGGCTCTGTCCTGCGATTCCGCCACCGCGGCAGCACTTCTCCCGTGCCTTGTCACCCTGTGACCTTCTCTCCGGGGCCCTAGAGTGAGGAGCGCGATGTAAGGAGAGACATGAGCCGATATCCTGGAGCGAGTTAGCAAAGTGCTCTGAAACACTCAGCATCTTGTCTGTAAAATGGAGTTAGAAATACTTCCCAGAAGAGTTGGGACATTTAAATGAAATGATGCATTTGGAGTGCCCAGAACCATTCTTGCTGGCGTGTTTTAGGCTTCTTTCCCTCCTCTTCCCCAACCACCTGCAGCCATTCATGGTGGCCCCAAGCAGCCCTGCACCCTTCCCCTTAGCTGTGGCTTTCTTTACTTCAGCGTTAGTTATCTGTGGCTGTGTGACAAATCACCACCACAAATTTAGCAGCTTACAGCAACGTATGCACTGGTTATCTCACCGTTCCTGTGGTCAGAAGCCCAGGCGTGGCTTGTCTGGGGCCACCGCTCGGGGTCTCACAAGGCTGCAGTCAAGGTGCTGGCAGGGCTGGCAGACTCCGGAGAGGCTTGGTGTCTTCTTCCAAGCTCCCTGGTTGTGGGTGGAATTCAGTTGCTTGCTGCTTTAGAACTCATAATGGCTTGCTTCTCCAAGGCCAACAGAGCATGTCTGTCTTCAGTAAGACCAAAGCCCTCTTTGATTGGGTCAAACCCACCGAAGATGATCTCTCTTTTGATTAACTCAAAGTCATATTAATTAGGAACTTTAATTATATTTGCTAAACCTCTCTAATGTAACCTAGTCAGAGCAATGCACCCATCACATTTACCTGTCCGTCCCATGCTCAAGGAGAGAGGATTAGCCAAGGGGCGTCACTCACTGGGGAGGTCACCTTAGAATTCTGTCTTCCACAACAGTGGTCCTCAGCCCTCCACCAACATGGGAGTGATTGTGTCTGTAGGCGCGAGTCCAAAGCACAGCACAAGGTAGTCAGCTTGAACTTTGACCCCTGGCAAACATCCTTTCGCAGGGGCAGCATGAGGTCAGCCGCTGGGTCCCAGAAAGGGCAACAAAGGGCAAGAGTGGAAAGCAGAGGGACGGCTCATCTATGTTGACCTCAGGACCTTCAGTCCTGCCCACTGAGGAGGCCCCTTCTTAGCACTGTCCCCTCAACCCACCAAGGACATCACTGTCTTTAGGGGGTCTCATGCTCTTCCTGTCCCCAGTGCCTGTTCCTGGCATCACCTCTTGTCTGTTTTCTTTTGCATGTTTGATGGATAAGCAACTTCAAGGGAGCATTTGTTCCTCTTTCATCCATTCATTGAAAATGCATCTAGGTTTGTGTGCTAGTCACCGCGGCACGTGCCCTGGTAGGCATGCAGTACGAGGGGACAGCTTTGCAAACTCCACTGAGTCAAGTGGGTCAGAGATAAGAGAAAATGTGTGTGGGAGGAGGGTTGCATGCAAGAAACTGGACGGCAGATGTCTTGTCCAAGTGGGGCAGCCATGACCTAGCTCTAGGTGACATAGCCACGTGGGAGGGAATACGGACCCTCATTGTCACACCCTCCTATTGCCCAAATAAACTGGAAATCCGGTTTGTAATGTTAAATGTATTGGCTTTTTAAAATGTGAACAGCTATAAGTAATTAAAAAATATTTTAAAACACTATCAATGAGGGGCAGATCCAGATTGTGGGATCTGAGCTTTATACAATTTGAGGGCCCTTTAAAAAGTGAATGCAAAATTGTAGATATGATCTTTAGTGCAAGAGTGACTATTCACAGAGGATGAGAAATGAAATCACAACTAACTGCAGCGTGGAAGATTCAGTTCCTTTATGCGAAGATCCTTTAGTCATTTGGCCAGAGATGGTAATGTAGAACTGCTTCCTAATTGCATCCTGGCTTCCACTTTCTGCCTGGAACTCTCTATGACTCCCAGCTACTCCCAGCACTCACCGGCTGGGGCAAGTGTGTGTGTGTTTGAAGTGGGGAAGGTCCTGGAGCCTGAGCTTCATTAACTTCACGGTAAATCCATCTCTGGGGCCGTTAGCACAGGTCTTCAAGCTGAGTGAGGCTCCTCTGGCACTGCTGTGACAGTTTCCTTCTGATCTCCAAGAGGTTCTATCTGGACTCCAGTAGGAAGGATGAAATATCTGTTCTACCCAGTTACCTATTTGAGGAATTACCTATTTAAGAAATGTAGCCTCAGCCTCTCAATTTCTTTCAATTCCAGCGATATTATTAGGCACAGACTGTGTTCTAGCACCATAGGGGATATAAAGATAGAGCAGATCTGGTCCAGGACCTCTAGGGACTAGGAATATAGTGACGGGGTCATCCACAGAGTCCCAACCAACCAGAAATTCAATGTCATTATTCCACTAGTTAATGTCAGGAAATCTCAGCTGGAACTTGTGTCAGCCACACTACTAATATAACCTGCTTTTTTTTTTTCATGAAAGTGAATATAAAAAGACTTTTGCTTAATTAAAACAAAGACTTAAAGTTAAACAATGTAAAGAAAATAGTTTCAGTTGCAGGGATCTGCCACAGCCCCTTCGCCTGCCAGCCAGCAGTGCTTTTTGACCCCATCTCTCTCTCTCTGCATTTCTCCGTCCTAGCTCCTGCCCAAGAAAAGAATATACAGTTTACTCCTCCAGATTTAAAGCCATGGGGTTGAGCCACGTTTACTGGAAGGCAGGGTCACTATGTTGCTTTTCTTTGTCTTCTTTACTCTGAATTTAAGAGAGTGGAGACGGGCATAGACCAGAAACGATGAGCATGCATTGTAACAGCATGTGACTGCATCCCGCCTGTCACTCCAGCGCCACTCTCGCTTTCAGGTTGCATGACATAGAGATATTGCGCAGGCTAGTTTGCACTGGATTCATGCAGTGATAGTGGCCTGGGGGTCCAAGATGTATCCGAGGGGGCTGTCTCACCGCTGTCACCTGCTTGCCATAGAGAATATGGACGATGGAGATGTGTGTTGCACAAAGATGAACTCTGAGTTGCCATTCCGTCTTGGGTAGGTGCAATTTGCATGGTGCAAATTCTTCAACTGTACTTGTTTTTTTCTGTTCTTGGAAGGCACCAAGATGAGTAAGGATCACTAGTTTCCAACGGACACTTATCAGTGTTTCTAGGTTCTCCTGAGACTGAGCATTGTGATTCTTTCCTCCCTTTCAACGCCCCTTCCAAAAAGTTTCTATCTGAAACTTTCCTCTTGTGCTCTAGACTCTTTTATACAAATGCTTTCTCCACTTGAATCTCCCAAAAGATCTTTGAAAACTACAGGTGCAAAATGAACTCAGCACTTCCTCTCTGCGGGTTTCCCTTCAAACCCACTCCTTTTCCTGCACTTCCTTCCCTCTCCTTTCCTGCTTATTCCAATGAGTGGAAAGAGAATCCACCTAATTTCTGGCTTGGGAGCTGGTCTACAATCCACATTCCTGCATTCTCTTCATCCTCAACCTACCGTTATGCCATATCCATTCTCTTCCCTAAATACATCTTGAATGAATGTTCCTCCTTTTATTTATCACTGATGCCTCTTCCTTTTTTCCAGCCCTTGTTGATATTTTTTTTTTCCTGGTTTATCACCTGCGTCTCTTGAGCAGGCTCCTTCCTTCAAGACTCTTCCTGCTTCAGTCTATCTTCCATGTTGTCATCAAAGTGATATTTCTAAATCATAAGCCAGATCATGTTGCTTCCTGCCTAAACCCTTCTTTGGCTCCCTAGAGCCAAGGGATCACGTCCACACTACTAAGTATGACATAGAAGGCCCCATGTACTTTGGCCCATGTCGACTTCTCCTACTTCATTTTTTGCCCTTTCTTCCCAGCTTCATGCTCTACATGCTAGCAATAACAAACAAATTTATAAAACATAGTGGGGGCTTTTCTCTCTATCCCTTCTTTGCATAAGATGTTTCTTTTGCCTAGAATGTCTTTCTTCTGCTCTCTGTCTAAAGTCATCCTATTTATGCTTCAAAAACCATCTCAGACATTATCTTCTTCAGGAACCCTTCCTGACAGCCCAGGCAGAGAGTTAATTACACCCTCCTTGCTTTGCTATTTTCCTATCCTGTATATATTTGCATTATTGCATTTGCAAAGAGTATTATCAATTGCTTTTTAACATAAAAATTCCTTAACTAGTTTGTGGGCTATTAGGGAACTGGAATATGGTTTTCATTTATGTCTGAACACACTATTTTCCTTTTAATCCTATTTTGTTAATATCCTACATTACTCATCCCATGATAAACTGCCCTTGGACATACTTTATATTTGAATTATTAATACAGGCTAATGTTTCTTGTCCTTTATCTTTTCTTCTGCAAATAGATATAAACTTGAGGGCTTTGGCTATGTCATACATTCTTTGACTCCCCCAAGGAATCTTATACGGTGGCTTTCAAAAGTAGTTGCTCAACAGGGTTGCTTGTGTGATGCCTGGGTATAGAGACTGTTTTGTTCTGATTCACTCCATTCGGGGCCTGATACATTAGGCTCTTTCCAGAGATGATGAAACCACTTCTGGTTCATAAAGTGTGATCTGGAAGTTTGCTTTCTCTTCTCAACTGTGTGTGTGGGGGTGTGTGTGTGTGTGTGTGTGCAATTGGTTGCATTTTGTTTCCTGACTCCTCGTTTGCCTTGTTTGCATGCCATCTCCCCCACTCCCCTTAAAACAGAATGGAAGCCCATAAATCCCTGACCTGCTTCAGGTGACCTTGCAAATCATTCATGCCTCGTCTCATTAACCCAGGATGCCTATTATGGCTAAGGAATGGTGAAGGGCCACCCCCATGAGCAAGGGGAGAGGGAGGGCGGGGCGAGGGCCAGCAGGACTGTCTAGTAGACAACACTCCCTCAGAGCTTTCTAAGCGTCTATACCTCACCCCACACTTCCAGGGCTGTGAGTCAGGGAGGAGAGCAATCAGGCCTAGGGGCCACTGTCTGGGAAGGATAGCTCTCTCTTTCTCTCTCTGAAAACAACAAGGCCCCTTCAGGGAGACAGAACAGATTAGCAAAAACTGACATTTGACTATCAAAACTAGTGCATTCCAAGTGAGAATGTCTGAAAATGCCCAAGGGCTATTAAAATGATAACAGTAAAGAAAATTCATGGTGGGAAGCTGGTTCACCAACCTCAGGAAGCTGTCTCAGGAGCCCAGTGTTCAGTCAAAGGAAACTTAAAAAAAAAAATAAAATCATTCAATCTGTCAAATGGCCAAGCGATGTTCAGATCCACTGAGTTCTGAAGCACAATTCCTTTTTGTGACTAAGATTTGAACAGCCATGCTAGTTTTATAGAAATCGGCTTGGGCATTCCTCAGACTAAAACCTGCATGAGGCTCAGGCAGAGTTTGCCACCCCAGGCTGTCATATGTAACCTCCCGACAAGGATCTTTCTGTTTTACCATCGCACCATTTTCACCCTTCTTTTTCCCAACGTCGTATGTACTTTTAACTGTTTAAAGCCCTTTCTTGTGTACTTTCTTCTGAGGTCCTCCTTGCAGTCCAGGGAAGGATTTAAGATCCTTTCGACCATTGAAGAAATCGATGAAGGAGAGAGCTCACAGATTTACCAAAAGCGGCCCCTTTAGGGACAGAGCTCACATTGGGTCTTGCGTCTCAAGCCTTCTGTGCCACTGTTCTTTTCACAAGCTCAGGGGGCCTCTAATTTGACAGGTGACTGGGAAGGCTGCTCAGGTTTCCTTCGCTGGGCAGCCACGTGCCCTGCCAAATCACTGCCCGCCTTGGCCAGGCGTTTTTTTTTCTTTTCTTTTTTTTTTTTATTCCCCTGGGTGGTCGGCATTCATGTCAAGGGAAATTTAAACATCTCTAAGTTGCTTCCTGGCTCATACAGTCTTTTCTTACAGTACGTTGCCAATTCCTAGTTTTTTTTTTTGTTTTTTTTTTGGAAAAATCTTTATTACGAACTGACCTTGGTACTGACCCATTCCATCAAAAAAACTGAGGATTTTGTTACATTATCATTTAAAACTAAAGAACAGCAATTGTGTGTCTAAGGCTTTGGAGACTTGAGTCTAGGATATCTTCCAGTGTGTTTGACAGAAAATTTGTTAAAAATGACCAAATGAGAATCCCAGAAGGTCCAATAAAATGCACATGACTACGGATGGTTTGGGTTTGGAAGGACAGTTATTGAAACACCTAGCTATTGGTGGTGTAGTTCTTCATCTTATATGCAGGGTCTGTTGTAGCAAAAAGGGTAGTTATGGCGAAGGGTATGGGTTCTGGAGCCAGGAGCCCAGGTGCAATTCCTTGGCTCTGCCTTTCATTGCCTCTGTGACCTTGGGAAAGTTACTTAACCTCCACCTAGCTCATTCGTCACACAGAGAATTCAATGGGCACATACATGTAAAGCACTCAGGACAGAGCCTGGAACATGGTAAATTCCCCCAAATGAGAGCCATAGTGATTTTAATAATGACAGTGATGAGGATGAGGATGCAGATGCTAGAATGCATATGCACCAACCAACACATTCACAGACAAAGCTACAGTGCACAGAAGCACCTTATATATTTTAAAGTGCTCTACAAATGCTACCTATGTACAGTTTGTGATGACAACTTTTGGGGAGATAACAATTATTATTTTTTTTTTTGTGGTAAAACTGCCAGAGCAATTCCAAACCAGTGGGAAGTTCAGCATCCTTTAAACAGGTACCTGTTACATCAGAGCAGGCTGTCCTTGCCCAAAATCAGCACCTTGTGGCTGAGGTGGCTGATGCTGGGGCTGGGGAGGGGTTGGGGAGAGGTTGGGGGAGGGGTGGGGGTGTGGCTGTTGCTAAGGATCCTGCAGTCAGACCCCCTGAGTTTGGATGAGTTGGCATCTGAGTTTTTTCTGAAGATTCCACTGGAAATATAAATGTGGAACGAGCCATGCTTAAGTTAATTATAATAACAGAAGGAATTACATTCAGTCTTGAGGCATTTAGACTCTGGAAGGTTTGTTTTTGCTGTATTTGAAAAGAAAAAAAACCCACAGACTACTATCTGCTTGGGCAGAACTTTGCGAAGCTAGAGCTAATGATTCCAAAGGTTCTGTGCATTCTTTTCTGCCCACCTTTGGCTTGTTGGTCTGTGATTTTGAAGATAGATATATTAAATCCACCACACCTGCCACAGAATGCAGCCAAGTGTTAAATATTGACGGACACCTCTGTCTGCAAAGGTTTTCTGAAACTGAGCTACAACATACATGTTCATGTGTATGTATTTACATGCACAGGCATGAACACAACGATGTCGGCTGACACTAGGTGAATGCTTACTGTGTGCTAGGAATCTGAATGGTTGTATTATCTCATTTAATACTCACACCGACCTTAGGAAGTAGGTGGGATTTTCATTCCTGTCTTACAGGTAGGAAAACTGGGGTTCAGTGAGAATACTCTCCTTCGACCAAGTCATGTAGGGCCTCCAGCCCAGATGCCCCATCTCAGGGACACCCCTGTACTTCGGAGTGCCTCCCTTGACAGTTTCTAAGTTTTCTTGTGGGGCCTGGGAACTGTGGAGGTCAGAGGTAGCGTCTGGGCCAGGTGCTCTGAACCCAAGTCAGACAGGTGGGCCCTGCCCCTTGGCCTATATTTCTCCCCTCAGGGTGCTGTCCAATCCTCTCCTGCTTGACTGTCTGGTGGGGTCAAGCAGATGCCCAGAACTTGGGCCCAGTGCGGTGCCCTGGGACTTCATGACCACACGTAGCCCCAGGAAGGCAGCTGACTACCTCTGTGTCATTTCTTCTGTGGGGTCACAAGATTGGGCTTCCAGGAATTGTTTACATAGACACGAGTCCTGCAAAACAATATTTGCCCAAAGCCCTTATACCTTCTATTAATTCGAACAGCCCAGCTTAAGAGGGGTAGAGCAATTTCACTCAGGTTATCTGGCTGGGTAAGCAGCAGGGCTGGCGTTTGACCTCAGGTGTGTCTCAAGTACCCACACATTTATTCTTTATTTTTAAAGATATTAGGAGTTGTGATCTTTATATGTAAATTTTGTGACAGTAATCAATCTTCTCAACACTATTTACTAGGTCTTTTATGTGCACCAAACAACCCTTCCACAATTTTCTTTGGTCTGTGACCACTTTCTATGATAGGCTTACCTTACAGAAGAATGTGAATTTAATAGTCTATACAGGTTTATTACGGGACATAACTTCCTAGGAGCAAATGACTGACTTGGATTGGCATTATGACCGCAGCTATTAAGCTGCTCATCACTGGCGTAGCCTGATTCTTGAAACGGCATTGATAGAATTTAGAAACGGTCTCACAACTCTTTAGCTGGGAATGACACCACAGCTGGGGACACAGCAAAAGCATTTCTAACGTCTGACCAAAGTATCACCAAAGAGAGAGAGTGAGAGAGAGGGAAAAAAATTTTTGCAAACATTCATGACTATGGAATTAAAAAAATACTGATGTTATTTGTTTACTAAAGATTATAACTCACTTCAACATCACACAGAATGAAACCCCTTTAACCAGATAATAAGCACAGCATGTTCTTTATGATAATGCCAACAATAAAACTGGAAGGCTTTACTCTTTGTTATTTGCTGGGTCGACTGGACAAGTCATTTTTCTACATGCCGGGATTGGAAAAAAATTCTTCTACTTTCTTTCTCCTTCTTATAAATAAAAACAGCATAGAGCTGATAAATTTATCTCCATGCACTTTGCACTGTAAAAGCAACATTGGTTGGCAGTGGCCCGGAGGTTGCAAAGTTTGCAGCGCTCGAGGGCATGCATAAGTTCTTATCTTCTGTTAAGGTTGCATGGAAGCTTTCCTTTAGCTCATGACCATGGTAGAAGTTGTTTTTGTAAATGTTTTTCCCCAATGTATATCCTAAACTCATTTCTTTCTCTTTGTCTTCAGCTACCATGTTAGACCACATTTGATAGGGGAACCACTGCCTGATATTCCCCAAATCACTGAGCTCGCTCTCTGAAGTCCATGCTCCACACAGCAGCCAGAAGGACTGATTTAATATAAATCAGTTCCAGCTACTCTCTTGCTTAAAACTCTCCCGTGTTGTAATCCTAGCTCTTGGGAGGCCGAGGCGGGCGGATTGCTCAAGGTCAGGAGTTCAAAACCAGCCTGAGCAAGAGCGAGACCCCGTCTCTACTATAAATAGAAAGAAATTAATTGGCCAACTGATATATATATATATAAAAAAAAATTAGCCGGGCATGGTGGTGCATGCCTGTAGTCCCAGCTACTCGGGAGGCTGAGGCAGGAGGATCGCTTGAGCCCAGGAGTTTGAGGTTGCTGTGAGCTAGGCTGACGCCACGGCACTCACTCTAGCCTGAGCAACAAAGTGAGACTCTGTCTCAAAAAAAAAAAAAAAAAAAAAAAAAAAAAAAAAAAAAAACTCTCCCGTGGCTTCCCGATGCCCTTAGAAAGAAACCAAACACCTTATCAGGGCTCTTGTGGCTGTCTCTGGACAGCTTCACTCTGCCCCTCTGCACCTTCCTCCTTCGCCTCTGTCGCACTCTTCGCCCCGGGGGGTGCCGGGCGAGGGTGACCAATATGACCCCCATTCATAGACTCCTTTGCTCTCTGGCTTCTGGGTGTGTTCAGCTAACGGGGATCTCCGGCGGGGATTGGAGGGAGCTGAGGGTAAGGCCAGGGCATTTGTTTCCAGGGTCCCCATCAGGCTCCCAGGAAGAAGTCCCCTCTACTCAGCCCCCTCCCTGGGTGTCCCCGTGACCACTGTGCCTCGTCCTTCAGTGCTACGAGCCGTCAGGGCTCCTGCTTTCCCAGCCCTGCCAGGATCGTACTTTGCTTTGTGGTTTCCCTGCTCCACCTACATCTTTGTAAATATTTTTAAATTAAACATTGGACCTCCGTGTGTCCAATTTTCTGGTCCCCTCTGCTCCTCACTGTCTTCAATGTCCCCTGAAGTCTGGCACCGCCCTGCCCCGCCAACCTCACTCCAGCCTCCCCTTGCTGACCGGCCTCTGGTTTCGCCGGCCCCCTCCTTCTGCACCGGTAAGCAGCGAGCGGGCATGTGGTGAATGAATCTGGTCCGATCACCTCGTTTTGCAGAGGAAGCTGAGACCTGTGGAAACAGACTCATTGGCTCAAGTGCTCGCTGGGGGATGCGAGCTGGGGTTTCTGTGACCCCCAGGGACAGGTCCCAGGTTTTGGGTTCCTGTCTCATTTGTGTCCTGTCTTTTTTGTAGAAAGGGGCCTCTCTCCTTTACTTTCTATTTACTGACTATCCATTTTTAGTATAATGAACAATTTCTTCTAAAGCATGCACTTTTTAACCTGTGTTTTCCCCCCAGTCTTTCTTTATTCTCACTCTTTGTGTTTTTTCTTTTACTCATCTACTTCCTATGTCTTCTTATAGCAATGGCCGTTTGGCTGAGAGCAAATGTTCAGCTAACAACTTAGGAAAACCGCGTCAGTACCAGAAAGAAATTGGGGAGATCAAGACTGCAGGGATCTTTAAGGGAAACAGTTGATGGGTGCTCACCCTGGACCAAACGTAGTAGGAGGCGCCTTTCACACAATCCTCGCTGAGTCCTTGTGGAAACCCTGAGATCTATGTATCATCCTCTTATTGTAGAAGGAAAAGCTGGCATTTAAGGAGGTTGAGAGCCTGCCTAAGGCTACTGAGAAGGGGGCTTAGATTCCAACACTGGTGTTACCCTACACCAACAGCACTCTCCTCAAATCTAATGAGGCTCCAGGTACGTAGGTAACCTCCAGGGAGCTGCAGGTTCCCAGCCTTCAAAGTGAGGTGTGAGGGAGACGTAAGACTCTGAGTGGGAGTCCAGTTGAAAGCTTAGAAAAGGAAGCAAGGAAACCCAAGAAATAGAGAGCACAAAAGAACCATTTTAAGTGTAAGGGGCAGCAATTCGGTCTTGGAAACCTAAAGTCAGAGTCTGGGGACCAAGGCTCATCACGAGGGTGGTGCCTCTGGAAGTTCTAGCCCCTTCCCTGTGTCTTTAAGAGTGTTTTTTGGACATGAACGCTTGCGGGAAAAAACACGGAGGGTTTTTCTCCCTACCTCGGTGATAAAAGAAGACACTGGCTGGACCCTGTGTAGGGCAGAGATAAAACGCAGAAGAAACATGGTAACTAGCTCTCAAGGTCTAGTAAAGCAAACAGCACAGGACAGAGTTAGGGAGAAGCGTTCAGAAGTTAGGGATATCTGGCCAGTAAGGTGGAGGCCAGGCTGAAGCTGTACTGATTGGTAACTGCCAAACAGGATATTCAGACCATCAACCATCAGCTCTTACTTGCAGCCCAAGGTTCGGTAGTAAATGTATTTCCCTGACTCGAGTCACCTGCAAATGCTGCCTCCATGCTCCAGAAGAGTGTCTGTCCATTGCAGAAAAGAACTCATGGCCAGAAAGCATTGCTAGGCAGCTCCAACCCTGGGGGTCAGGCAGGTAGAGGCAGGGTCCAAGCACAAAATATTGAATCTCCATGCTTCCAACATCCCAAAGACATTTCTTAATTTATTACCATGCAGGGGCTGTTGTGCAATTGACACTAACAAAAATACTTCTGCATTTTACTAAGTCTACTTTTGAGCTGCCCAATGTTTTCATCATAATATTTACTTCTGGGTAAATAGGCTAAATTCTCCAATTCTGATACAAAACAGAAAGATCAGAGAATGAAAATAAATAGATGACATGGCTGTTTAAAGATAATGTAAAAATGTTTTCTAGCAGCATAAATATTTGATTGTAAAACTTTCAATATGTTGTGTCTATTAACTAGTAATGTACAACATTTAAATAATTCAGCCAGCCGAAGTGGGCTAAAGTCAGGCGGGAGGACAGATTGAAGGCCCAACCTGGCGAGACGCCAGCTTCCAGTCATAACACAACCCCACGCTGGCCCCAGACACTCTATGCATCCCATCTGGAGCTCTTTGGTCAGGACCAAGACACAGGCGGGAGCAGAAGGTTAAATGGAACACTTGGGGACATTTAAAATTTCCTTATCACTTTCCCTTACTAATTCGGTTTGCACAGAAATTTCTATGTATCATTTGTGTTTGAACCTTCTGATGTTCAATACGGTTGGTACTCTTTTATTTATTTATTTATTTATTTTATTTTAGCGTATTATGGGGGTACAAGTGTTAAGGTTACTTATATTGCCCATGCCCCCCTTACCCCCTCGAGTAAGAGCTTCAAGTATGTCCATCCCCCAAATGTTGCTCTTGACATGACTTTTTGATTTTTGTGTTTGGGGGTGAGGGATATAGATGATGCTTCTGGAACACCATACAGGATTGATGTGGATTCACTCTGAAATTCCATCAGCTCACCATATCCCTGCCCTTCCACGTGTACAACCTGGCAAAGCATTGGATTTGCAGTCAAGAGGTCTACATTTGAGAGACATTCTTTTTTTGCTATTTAATTTTAGGCAATTCTCCTAATCTCCTTGGGTCTCACTTCTATCATCTGTAAAATGGGGCTAATAAGATAAACCCTACCCTTCTGCCATGTGAGGACACATAGAAGGTGCCATCGATGAGGAACAAGCCCTCACCAGACACTGAAGCTACTGGCACTTTGATCTTGGATTTCCCGGCTTCTAGAATTGACTCGGGTGAGGACTAAAGGCGAAAGTGGTTTTCCTTCTTTGTTCTCTCTCTCTCTCTCTTTCTCTCGTATGTATGTATACATGTATGTATGTTTTTATATAGATTTAGGAGGAACAAGCACAGTTTTGTTACATGGGTATAGTGTGCAGCTGTGAAGTCTGGGTTTCTAGTGTAACCTTCAACCAGATAGTGTACATTGCACCCATTAAGTAATTTCTCATCCCTCAACACCCCTCCCTCCCACCTTCTGAGTCTCCAATATCTACTATTCTACTCTCTGTGTCCATGTGTACATATTATTTAGCTGTCACTTGTAAGTGAGAACATGTAGTATTTGCCTTTCCACTTCTGGGTTATTTCACTTAGAATATAGACCTCCAGTTCCATCCATATTGCTGGAAAAGATATGATTTCATCTCTTTTTGGGGCTGAGTAGTACTCCATGGTATATTCATACCACATTTTAAAACTCCAATCGTCCATTGATGGACACTTAGGCTGATTCCATATCTTTGCTATTGTGAATAGTGCTGTGATAAACATACAAGTGCGGGTTATCTTTTTTAATATAGTAATTTCTTTCCCTTTGGGTATACACCCAGTAGTGGGATTGCTGGATTGAACGGTAGTTCTATTTTTCATTCTTTGAGAAATCTCCATACTATGTTCCATACTGGTTATATTAATACTAATTTACATTTCCACCAATAGTACCTAAAGCATTCTCTTTTCTCTGCATCTTCACACACATCTGTTATTTTTTGACTTTATAATAATGGCCATTCTGACTGGGATAAAAGGATATCTTATTGTGGCTTTCATTTGCATTTCTCTGATTATTAGTGATATTGAGCCTTTTTTCATATGCTTGCTGGCCATTTGCATGCCTTCTTTTGAAAAATATCTGCTCATGTCCTTTGTAGGGCAGTTTTCAATTTAGCCACATCCAGCAACCTACAAACCAGCCTGCAAGGCACCATGAGGCTTTCAGTCTTCAGATACATTGTAGGTGGCTCAGCTGAGAACCATGAAGTGCTGATGCCTAAAACCTTCGATGAACCCTGAGTAGAATAACATAGAAAGTGAGCTTCCTTTTCAGCAAGACACATGCAAGTGGGAACCCACCTGAGAGCATCTTGTCAGGACTCATTCTCAACAATGGCAAGAAATGAAGCAAGTGCAATATTTATTTCCTTATTATGTGGAATTAGAACTCCATTAAAAAGTTGGCATAACATAGAAATAATCTGTAAATTCTTGAGAACTTTAAAAATGGCAACATAAAAATATTCATACACACACAATGTAACTATCACACTAGTTGGTTTGGGGCATCAATATAGAAAACCAGATAGAGCAAGGGTGTACTACGAAGAGTTTGAACCTCTCTGTACGTGCTCTGATACATAACACAGAGAGTCTATCATGTCGTGAATCTCTTTAGAAGTTCGCTGATTGAATGAATGAGCAATGACAGTAGTCCAAGTGACTTGCCCCTCACTCGGTTCTCCAAGGGTTGTGCTCAAAGAGGATGACCTTCCAGAGTGAGGTGGCTCGGCTGACACCGACTCACAATGGCCTCTGGCGTTTCCAAGGGATACACGCTGCAATATCAAAGATCTCCAAATTTGTGAATCGTGTTGCAGAGGAGATGAGCAAAGCCGTACCGAGATGCAACTGCTGGGTGCTTCCTCTCCTGCCTCGGCCGCCCACTTCTGCACATCAGCCACCCACCCAGGTGACTGAATTCCCAGGAAAAAGGCAAATTTCTAGACATCACAGACTCTAGGCTAATGCACAGCAAACCCCAGAAATCTTAAATCAGCCAGCGACAGGGACCTGCTGATTTGTGATTTCAATGAACCGAGAAGAAAGTTATTTCCTAAATCAGTGTGAATACTGCATTAATTATAGTCCTGTGTGCTCATCTGCTTTCCTTAGATACTACTTGACCAGCCTGCAGTCACGGTTGCACGACAGGATTGCTTTCATCCCACACTTTCTGAATTTTTTTCTTCCTTCCTGTTTCATGAAGTAGTACGAAGGCATTCATACCGAGAGACCTATAATCTAATCTTAACAGAGTGTACATTCTTTCGTACCTGAATTCAGAACTGAGTATACTATACTGTTGGAACCCTTTGCTTTCGTTCATTGCCTCACTCACTAAATATTTAGGGTGCCTAGTACGTACAAAGCAAAGAAATGCTACGCACCGAGCGAGATAAAGTATAAAACATATTTCCTGCCTTTGAAGACCTTACAATCCTTTGGGCCAGGGGAGTGGTAACAGCCATGTTTGTAGCAGAATATAAACTTGAGTGCAGGGGCCTTGTCAGTCCTGTTTGCTGATACAGTCCGAACAGCGCAGAGCATATGGTGAGCAATAAAGAAATATTTACTGAATGAATAGATGAATGGACGCAACACCTACTGTATCTTACTGAACCTAAGATGCAACTTTTCCATACTTTATTATCACTAAAAAAGTAATGTCTCTTAAAAGCAATGGAATGTCACACTGTGATTGGCAAAATTTTTTCTTTCTGAGTAGTACATAAAATATTTATGTTTTACTTCACAATCAATACGTTAAATTTGATGGTATATGGTAAATAATGATACAAGGGAGGATTTATTTATTAAGTATTAGAGTACAGCATCTAATTCCTTGGACATCCAGAAGAAGAAAGTTTCTTGGTGGATTGGGCTAGACTACATTTAAAGAGGAAGAAATATGCTGTTGGAACTAGAGACTGAAGCAGGGAAGATGGGGTGGAAGGAAGTGGAAGGAGGTTTTGTGTGAACAAAGAAAGACACAGAGGCAGAAATGATTAAAATATGTTTCAGGGTTATTGGAAAGGTAGATGTTGTTGGAATGGAGAGTTCATTTTGAGCAGCAGTACAACATAAGCCTGTAAATAAAGGTAGGATCAGGGCAGATTTTAGAGAGCTTTGAATAACAAGTTGGCAAGTTTGGATTTCATCTTGTATATACGTTTTGAGCCAACAAATTACAGTCTAAAAATAGTTTTCTAAGAAGATTAATCTGTGCAGGGTGGATTGAAGTGTGTAAAACTGTAGACCAGGAGAGCAGTCAGGAAATTATCTTTGTAATTTAGCAGAAATGTAATGAGGCACTGCACTCAAGTGCTGGAAACAAGAATGGTGAGCAAAGGTGAGATAGGAGAGAAATTTTTAAGGAGTTAGTTAATGATGTCTCTTAAGTTTTGAAATGATCAAGAATATTAAATCCAGAAGAAAATAATTGGACTTAAAACTTTATGTTTCCATTATACAGTGTTTTTGGCAAGGATTGCTCTTGCATTTGCATTTGGTTTCAAAAGCATTTTAGCAAAAATGTGAAACTTAACTCTAGCCTAAATATTATTGTTCTTACTACTCACCACCATTTGTTTACACTTTGCCTTCTTCAATCTTGCATTATCTTTTGAGATTTTATTTACCTATTTGTTTTTGGGAAGGCGCTTTCTCTGGTCTGTTTTGTAGGAATTGGTGTACTGGTGTAGACTGAAAGTCTTTGCATGTCTAAGAACATCTATCTCCCTTTGTCATGGTATTTTCTCATCCTAAATGTACAGACTTCTGGTTTTTAGTGTTGCAGAAGAGAAGTTTGATGTGGAATTGACTTTTTTCTCTTGTGGGTAAATACTAAAAATATCTAGATTCTTATGGGATTTTCCCCCTGCTAAAACTTAAATTAACAAAAAAAGTCAAACAAGATATGTCTTGATGTGTGTCTCTGTTTATTCATTATGTGATACTTGATGAATCCTTTCACACTAAAATCTCATGCCTTTTTACTAAAAATAGGAATGATTTTCTTTTATTTCTTTGAGTGTTGATCCTTTGAATATTTTGATCTCTCAGGAATTCTTGTTACACATAACTAGATTCTCTGGCTCATTGTCCATATGTTTCTCATCTTTTTAATACCTTGTCATTTTTATCTCTTATACTCCAAGTTATGGGAACACTTCTTGAACTTCTACTGTACTTACATTATTATTTTATATAGAATCCATTTTTTTATATTGTGTTTTAAAAGGCACCTGTCATTTTTAATTGACATTTTCTAATGTCAGATTGCTTCCTTTACAGGGCCAGCTTTATTAATGTAAATAGTTTTGGGAAAAATACATATTAGAGATTAGTTTTGGGAAAATACATATTAGAGATTAGGTTGCCTATGATTATTTCAATAACTATTACTGAAAGGAGGGGATTTCTGTCGATTTGTCAGATCAGCCACCTTTTTGAGGATTAATGACTATTTTCATACACCTGCTGTGTCCCTTCATGGCCATTCTTGCAGACAATTTGTCCAGCACTGAGAGATGAGATGGGTTCTGTCCACAGTTTTGAGTGTCGGTACTACAATATTTCAGGTCCAAATGAAGGCAAAAGGGAAATGCTTAGGTTTCTAGATGTTTAGTTTGTCAGATTAGAGATCAGTGTCTTATAGAGCGTAGGGAGGGACTTCGAAGTAGAGACCACCATGGGAAAGGGGGCCAGGACACCACAGTGTCACTACACCTTCCAATTATCTGCAGGTGTGCCGGAGTTGGCTACCACTGGCTCGCGAGATTCAGCACCTGAATCCCTTCCCAACTCTTTATTCAGTGATATCGCGTTGCTAGCAAAATAGATGGTGGTGGGAATATTTACACCACTGAAATTAGCAAACACTACAAATCATGGCTTCCCCCGACTGATAGTTGGTAAATGTTTACCAGCATAGGACTGCTGTTAGAAAACATGCTTACCTTTCCATTCTCCTGTGTCCAATATCTAAATATGTCTTGAGAAAATTTGTGATGAGGTTGAAACTTGATTTTGGTGTTTTTACACTTACCCCCTTTATGGGCTGAATTGTGGTCCCCACCCCAGACCCCAAATTCATATGTTTAAGTCTTAACCCTTAGTACATCAGAATGGGACTGTATTTTGTGATAGAGCCTTTAAAGAGGTGATTAAGTTAAAATGAGGCTGTTAAGGTCATTTTACTAAGGCTCTAATCCAATCTGGTGTCCTTTTAAGAAGAGGAAATTTGGATACACAGATACCTTGGATACCTTGGTGTTGTGTGTGCAACACCAAGATTGCACACACAAAGGAAAGACCGTGTGAGGACACAGGGAAGAGGCAGCCACCTGCACGTCAAGGAGAGAGGCCTTGGAAATCACAATCCTGCTCATGCCTTGATCCTGCACTTGCAGCCTCCAGAACTGGGAGAAAATACATTTCTGGTTTTTTGATCCACTCAGTCTGTGGTATTTAGACATGGAAGCCCTAGCAAAGGAATACATCCCTCTGGTGATCCTGCACCTTCTCCTATTCCACTTTCCCCCTTTTTCCCACCAGAATGTCAATCAAGGACTTTCCTAATTCTTTACAGAATAGCATGGAGTCAGCAAATGAAACTACTTCCTACTGTCAACTTGCATGTTTCATTTTACGGTGTTAAAGATTCTGTAAGCCAGGTCAGTTGTGTTTTATAGAAACACAATTTAAGTGTGAAACTACCGACTCCTCTCTTCCCCTTGTCTGCCCACACTTGCCCTCAGGGTCTTGTCTGCACAGAGTCAGGCAAGGCAGAAAGTGCAGCAGTGCGAAGACCCTCGCAGGGGTGACAATGCCAGCCAAAGACCAAGGGTGAAAGGTTCACAGATGATGGTGGGCAGAGAGAATTATCTCATATAAGGAATAAATGACTTTTTTTGGCTGCAAAGAAATGCCTTCATCCAAAACACACTTAGATGGATTCATGGGTTTAGGGCTATTCATGGATGAAATTTTGAAACTGGCATTTTTAATCCCAAAGACACCTCAGTTGATTCAATTTCTCATTGTGTTCCCACCTAATTATGTCACATTTATCTCCCTATGTAAAAAAGGCCACTGGATGAAGCTACTTCAATTTCTCATGAAGAATTATAATTCATGCATGCCTCTTGATTATGTTTAAAACTGGGCAAGCAATTGATTTTTAAGCGATTGATGAATTATGATCATGTAAGAACATTTGTGCTAAAAGGCCATTCTTAATAGGGCTAAATAAATACTCATCTCACTAACTTACACTTGGCTCAGTTTGTGATGACAGAGATTTTCTGAGGTCCCATGCTGGATGAGATAAGAAGGTGATTCGTAATACTGGACTTATGTAAATGCATGCATGGTAGCACAACACCTAGGAAATTCATTCCTTCAGCACATGCTTACTGAAGGCCTGCTGGCTGCCAGCCACTGAAGATGTAAAAATGAATGAGATGCGGCCTTTGTCCTCAAGCAGTTACAGGCACCTAGACAGTCCCTTACAGTAAAACAGATTCTAATAGCAGCTCGACCACCACGTGCTCTGTAAGCTTGGAAAAGTCATTTTCCTTCCCTTCTTCCGTGGGCCTCAGTTTCCTTACCTATAAAACGGTCTACTAAATTCTGTCTGACCATCTTAGTCTCAACTAAGATCAAGTAAGTGAGTGTTAAAGAACATGCTAGCGGTTAACTCCGGGACTTGTCAAGTCTCAGGGTCCAGACAGAAACAGGGGTGTTCACTGGTTTGGCTCTTCTAGCCAGAAGGACACTCCTCTTCGCACTGGGCAGCTGTGGTCAGCCTTGGTCTACCCGAGTCTGCATGTAGAACAGCAGACCCCAGGACTGCTTTGCTCCCTGCTTCTTCCCTTCCCCACACTCCCTGCCCAGCTCCGTTACAACTTCCACCTTCTACATCTGATTGTGGGACAGAAGATTCTGGGTTTTGAGTCTGAGGGGCACGGAGGGAGTCTATGTCTTGTTTTCCTTTGCATGCTAACTGATTGACTTTTCTTCCATCTATTGCATTTGTCTGAAAGAAAGATACTTCAGAGATCCACCCAGTAAATCACCAAATTGATATATTTAATCAACAAATCACTCAACAGAAGCCGGATTCACCCACAGGACTGGGGCAGGAGGGGAGGGTCCCTTCACCCTTAGTAAGCACCCCCATTTGCATCAGTCGAGGCTCTTCTGCACGCCAGGGGCTGCTGTGTGCACCCTGAGTTCTCACGGTCATTGAACTTTGCAGTTGAGGAAAAGCCAAGAGACAGTAAGTGACGTGTCCAGATGTCACAGACGGGCCTGCCGGCCTCCACGGCTCAGCTCTATCCCCTCCACTCAAATGCCCCCACTATGGCCTCCAGGCTCCTCATCAGTTTTCAGAAGAGAGGTGTTCATGGAAACCCAATCTCGGGGCCGAACACAGAGTTTTGCCCACCTACGATGTTCTGTCCCTCATATTTGGGGTCCACGTCTTGGATCATACGCAAACACCTCTTTACCTCAATTCCTGGCCATTCCCGACTGTGGAGCAGGGTGACATTAGGATCAGAGAGGAGGGCTGATGTCGGAAAGAGATGAGACTAAGGGGCCTAGATGTCCAATTTTAATTCTCTAATTGGCCACGTGTTCTTGGCCAACACGCCTCACAACCTTTTCTCAGTTTCCTCACGTGAGAAAGGAGGAGGGCGGCGTTGGGTTTCACATGCAGGAGTGGTGGAGACTCGGGCAGCCCTGGGGTCCGATTGCTACCCCAGGTCTCTCACCGGCGGCCCTGCACACTGTACGGGGTCCTTCTGTGGGAGGGAGGTCAGGCTGGTACTCTTCTTGGTTCCCTTTTGCCCATGCGTTGGCAGGTCCTCAGAGAATAAAAACGCCTTTCCGTGTAACTCTAATCAAAGCACACTTTGACAGGGGTGCCTGTTGCCAGAAATTTATATTTATCCCAAGAAAAATTAGAAACTATTTTTGGATTATCTGCACATACTCTCCTGCCTTGATGCGGATAAACAAGAGTTACTTGTGGGCAGAGCCCTGTGCTGCTCAGAACACATCTCCCCACATTTCTCCATGCCCGTGGAGATGGAGGTTGTGTGTGCCCCCTCCCAACCCCTGCAACTCCAGACTGTGAAACGACGAAGGCCGTGGGAAGCTCACACATTTGGGTCTGAATTCTGTTTTTTTTTTTTTTTCTTTCGGCATATTATGGGGGCACAGATTTTAAGGTTTCAATAAATGCCCTTTCTCCCCCCTCCCCCAACAAGTCTTGAGTCTCTAGCATGACCATCCTGGATTCTGGTTTGTATGCTTGGTGTTTCATTGTAGCCTTGGGCAAATTATTTCGCTTCTCCAAGTCTCAGTTTTCTCATATAGGAAATGGGGATAATAATGCCTATTTTCAAGGTGGCTGTGAGGATTAACTGGAATAAAGCCCTGTTGTTTGAGGGGCCCTGGATAATTGCTATGTCTCTTCTTTTCTGAGAACTGTTTCTAGCCCTGAAAGAAGAGGCTTTAATCTGCATGTAAGGAGAGGACTTCAGAGGAATTAGAGAAACACACACACACACATTTACCTTAATCCTCACTGTGTTTGGGGCCAGGGAGACCCAACTCCGGAGAGGGGGGTGGCTATGGACAGCAGGCTGCAGAGCACACGCTCACATAACCCGAGGGGCCAGGTGTGCACCCCAGATGCAGAGAGCGGCCAGAAAGTGAGGGAAATGGAGCTCAGGGAGGAACGCATATGTCAGCCACAGGCATTCAGATTTAAAATCCCCAAACGCCAGGCCAGCCCTGCAACCCTGTGGACAGGCTGAATGTGGCCCTTGGAGCTTCCATTTGTAGCTCCTGCTCCAGAGAAACATGTGACTCCATTCTTTCAGAAGCTGTCTAAAAAAATAAAAACAAACAAACAAACAAAAAAATCACCTACCCTGGAAACTTGCTCTTTCTGTCTTTACTTGCGGCTCCTGCCCTTTCCTGGTGCAGCCATTCATTTACAAACACTGGCGAAGCACTTATTTTTGCACAAAACATCGTGGAAGAGACAGACTTGAAAAAATACACAACACCACGGATGCAGACATCCAAACTGAAAGCAAAGCACGTAGGAACAAGAATAGCGCTTTAAACTGCAGAAGCGTAGAGGAACGGCTTCTACCCCGGGGGGAGGGCAGGCGTGGGTGTGGGGGAGAGGAGGATTCCTGGTGGAGGTGTCATAGGCGCCCCCACAGGTTTTGACAGGTGGTAAAGGTGGCAAAGAGGACACCCCTCATAGGTTACAGCTCCGAGTTTTGCTTGTCTCTTACACGTGTGTTTATTCTCTTTCCTGCTGGACTGTTGGAAGCTCCCTGCAGAGGGCTGTATCCTCTGGTTTTCCTGATTTCTTCAACATTCCATAATGCCCATCTCAGTTTCTTAACTATGTAAGAATCTTTGTTTGGGCCTTGAGACAAAGAGATGCCAGGCCCCCTGTCAGTGGGAAGCAGACAGTCGGAGGCGCTTGGGGAACACAGATAAAGTCGCTGAGACCGGTGTCGCTGGTCTGCATGAACCTGAGGATCCCAACGTGGCTGACAGCTGATGTCTCGCTCCTGATAACGGCACACGGGGGACTTCCTCCTCAGCTGAAAGGAGAGAAAGGGCAGGCACACCAGGCCCTAATCGTCCCTAATCGTCCCTAATCGTCCCTAATCACACATGTTTAGAAACAACCAAGAGGGAAGACCTCACACGTTACAGGTCTTACCAGGAAGCGTTGCTGGGATTATCAGCACCCAGAGGATAAGGAGTGTTGACTTAGCTGTGAGGACGGACTTAGGGCCATTTGCAAAACCAGTGACAGAGGATCTCTTCCTCCCACTGCAGCCTGTGTAAGGGCTTCGTGAAGGGCGACGCTGAAACAGAGGGAGGGACAAGGGTGTTTCCTGAACACCTGCTCTCTGCTAGACACTGAGCGGAGTCCCTTACCTAGGAGAGCTCATTTACCCCTCACAGCGACCCAGGATTAGAGGAGAGCTAGGCATTGCTGTTCCCATTCACGATGCAGGTAAACCGAGGCGCAAGAACTGCGTGGGTGCCTTGCCCAACAAGATCCCACTTTTAGAAAGTTGTGGTTGAGCTTCAAATTCAGGTTTGCCTACCACATAAGCTTTCTAGAGTACCAAGTCGTCTCCCTGTCTTTGGTCGAGGGGGGGGTCCCCAGGAAACAGACTCTGAGGTTGTCGGGTGTGCCTGTAAGAGGCTTTCCAGGAAGGATTTGGGAATAATTGCTACAAAAGAGTGAGGAAAGCAGGATTGAGCATGCGCAGATGCCTGCGCAATAGATGCCTGCGCAATAGATGCCTGCGCAGGGGTGAGACCAGTGAGGCACTTGCCTCGGGGTCAAGGATGTCAGAAAAGTCAGTAACCAAGATATGTATTTTCATGCAACATTAAAAATTTTGAACTAATGTTAAAAAAAAATCCATGATGAACAAAACACCAAAATTTTAAATAAGGACAAAATCTAACTGTGCATTTGGACGATTCACCTGGCCTCACCCTAATCCTGACCTTGCTGGGGTTTGCCTTTGTAGAAGATTTTGATACTTTGTCATGGATTTTTTCCCCAGTTAATGTAACAGATGACATTAAAATTTGATGTCTTGTTTATTGAGATTTTTGGTGCTCCCTTAAATATTGCACGTAAGGTGGGTCCTTCACTCACTCCACCCTGCTCCTGGCCCTGAAGTCCAGGGAGCTCTGGAGCTGGGATGGTCAGAGTTGTCCTGCCTCGAGAAGATGCAATCAGGCCTTTTCCTCTCCCCTTGGCAGGCCAGTCAATGGATATATGTTTCCCTAGGGAGAGGATGTTAAGTTTGGGTGATTCTCTTTAACTGAGAGCAAATCCCTGAAAGCCATGACCCCCACCCCACACCCCCAATCCCAGCAGCTGGGGGCTCTGGGAGTCAGAAGACTGTCTCTACTACACTCCTCACTGCAACTAACCTCAATGCCAGGCTTTCCCTATTGTCCCCTACTCTGAACCAGAGACAAAACTTGTCATTAGATTAGAACTCCTATGGAGGGAAATCTGCTTGGAGTGCATTATTTACAAAATAAAAGTTTCTAATATCATAGTTTTATGAGGGAGGATGTTCAGGATTGGACATATCCATGCATGGATTCAAGAAGTTATCACGTGCTGCTATTTCCATCTGCAAAGGTCATCCTACTAAGCCTAAAACTTAAGCCCCAGAGGGTTTCTTGGCTTAGCTAAAACGTCTAGTTTCCAACAGTGATGATACCAGAAGCAACTGAATTCATTCAGCACCAGCCTCCACCACAAACATTCCTACTGAAAACTAACTCAGTTTCACTTCTTCCTTGTCTCCACGTTCTCTCAGTAGTGAGTTTCTATTGAACCCCTGGATGCCAACATCAAAGTTCAGACATGTCCATCTTGCTATATCCTGCCTGGGACTCCAGCAGCTTAGAACAAAAACGAGATGGACTGGTGAGAAACAGACCAGGGGTGCTTTCAGCAGGTGGTATGGTAAGTGGGATGAGGACTCCTCTGCTGGGTCATTGGACACCTTGTCATCAGGGGTGTCAGGCCCAATGGAGACAGGGTCCAGGGTCTCACAGGTCAAGGGACTTAAGCAGGAGTCATACCTGGGTGAGGGTGACCAGCTGACCTGGGTGTTCAGAAATGCTTTATTAAGAGCCCAGGGGCATGAACAGAGGGGTAGAAAGCACAGAGCAGGGATGTGAGTGGCAGGTATCTGAGGACTCTGCATGAGGTTTGGCATAGGGTTCTGTGGGCAGCACAGGTTGGCTTTCCCAATCCCTTGGTCGCACCTGTCATTACATTGTCTTTAAGGGCACAGACTCTGGAGCCCGACTTCTTGGGTCCAAATCTCAGCCTCTTTACATACTAGCTGGGTTGACTTGAATAAGTTACTTAACTTCTCTGTGCTTCTTCAGAGAAGGTAATAATATGGGCTTTGTGGGGTGTTAATATGATTGAAAGAGTTAATATATGTGAAGCACTTGGAACAGTGCCTGGCACCAAGAAAGTGCTGGGATTTTATTCCAGAGGTCTTGTACACTGTCGCTTTTCCTCCCCTTTCCCTATTTCTCTTTCCCCTTTCTTTTTTCCCTCTTTTTTTTCTCTTTTCTTTAAAAGATCCTCCTGTGAAGCTGACATACATATTTTAATTTATTATTCAAGACACGGTGTCCTTTGTGTGTTTCTTTTAAAATCAGGTAAAGGAAGGGTACCATCTTTTGATTGTTTATTTTTGCTTGCTTATGGTTCTCAAGTGAGATTTTCCCATGGCCGTGTGGATCCAAATAGAAAACCTGTTTTCTACCCTTGACTCAGTTCTCATTACCTCATCATTAAGCTGCCATTAGCCTTTTCCGGAACCTAAAGTTACCTAGATTAGACTTAACGTGGCATGGCCAAGCACACAAGGAACCATTCCGGCCATAAGAAAGCTTTCTCCGTTTCATGAGAAATCTTGAATTCATTTTGAGATGACTTCAAGGAGGGCACAGAGATGTTCTTTTTTTAAAAAGTTATTTTTGCCCGTGGAACACACCATTTCCACAAATAATGAGTCTCATCCAAAACTCGGCTGCCAGCAGGCAAACTCACGGCTCGCGAGACAGTAACTCTTTCTTGTCCCGTGGCTCGGAAGGGAGAATTCATCAGCTCGGAGAGACATCTTAGAGATACGCAAATTTAAAATATACAAGCCGGCAATGCAAAATTAAAAATTAGTAAAACCCCAGTGAGGAACCATGTGGACAGTTTTTAAAATCTAGTTACTTTTAAGGGTGGGGATAGGCAATTGGTAGAGAGCTGCCTAAAGTAGCTTGAAGCAAAAACAACCTGTGAAAAGTGGTGCTAGATTCAGATAAGCCTGAGACTAGAAGTCATTTCCTTTCTACAGAAAGACAGAAACATGAAACAGCTCCCATTAAGGAGAAGACGGGATTTGTACTTAGGAGCTGAACGGAGCCCATTTACAGAGTATAGTTGCAGCACTAGAGTTTGCACAGACAAAAGAGAAATGGATGAATCAAAGTTCAATTAATAAGACTTGTTTATTTTAAAGCCTAAACATTCAGCGACTTCAGGCATTGCAATTAATATTTGCTCCAAATTAAGGAAAAGATTAATCTGATAGGGAAGAGAAGTGGATCTGTGAATAATGCAAAATTGGCAAGGAAAGGAGAGGCCCCCATCTGGTCATCCATTCATCCATCCATCCATCCATCCATCTATCCTTTGGTCCATCCATCCATCCACCCATTGGGAGCTTACTGGAATGTGCCAGTTGCGGTACTAGGTGATATGTGAAAAGCCAATCTGGGCTTCAGAGAATTCACAGACAAGTGGAGAGTAAAGCACACAAACAATTACAACATTATACAATGCAAGAAGGTGCAGGCACTACGTGGGCAAAGAAAGAGTCAGCTCAAAAGAGTCCTTGGGTTTCTCCTTCTGCTCAAAAGAGTCAGGAAGTTTTACAAAGACAGATTTTGTGCTGGAATATTAAATGTAAGCAGGAGTTTACCAGGTGGACAGTGTGTTCTTTCTACCTGGAACACCTCCTTTCCTTGTCCCCTGGTAGATACGGAGGAAGGAGGCAACCTGGCATGTTCAGCCTCTGGGGGGGTCTGTATTGGCTGAAATCTATGATATTGGGGCAGCAGGTTTAAGTCTCTGGGAATCTCTTGAGCATCCTGCTCCAAATGCAAATACACACAACATGCAATTTCAGGAGGTTCCTAAACCTCTTTGTGGGCACGAAGCTGGTAGTTTGTGGTAGATAATGGTTGTAGTTAACAGTTTCATGCCTGGCACGTAGTTACCACCATAGTGTATAAATAATGGTCACAGTTATTCTCAAATAAGTCCTTTATTTTCATTATCATATGGTTTGGTGTAAAGAACTCCCTTAGAGTATTTTGTGTTAAAATAAAAAGAAAGACTTAAAGCCAGAAGACCCACTAAACATTATTGGTCAAGATCTTGGAACCTAGAGCTCACTGCCAGGGAAGCATTATAAAAAAAGTGTCTGAATACAGCCCGATCCTGTTGGTGGCACCTCCTCTGTAAACATTCATTGTATAGGACCCCAGGGAAGCTTCCAATGCAAGACTTCCTTGTGTGGCCAAGTTGCCTCATCATGGAAGGGGGATTGCTAAGCTTGGGAATTTTTTTTTTTGAAATTGACAGATTTTGAACATATCAAGACACATTTTGCCACCCCCAGCTCCCCTCAACTTCCACCCTTCCAACCAGAGTGGCATCCCTTGAACTCTTCCATACAGAGTAACGGAGACCTTGGAATCTCTGGGATGAATGCTGAAAGCATGGGGGAAAGTGTAGGTTCTCTAGAAAACTAATGGTTGCCTCATTTTCCTTCAAAAGCGAATTTAGGACAACACTACATTATGAGATCTACAACGTGGATTTCTTTTCTTATTCATTTCTGGAAAAAAACACAGGAAGGTGCTCTTACCTACCACTTCAAAGATTAAATACTGATCATTTATTATAGTTCATGGAAAACAGCATTCTTTTCCAACGCCCAGATTATATTTTTATGCCCAATGGGGAGCAAATGGTTATAAAGCCTTTTGCAGTCTGAAATGCTGAATTTAGGCAGGCCACTCCCTCTGGAAGCCATGAAAAGGCTCAGTGCCATCAGGACTTGTGAAAGAGACTGCTGGGTAAACACCACCTCCCAGATTAGCAACCCCCAGCTTTCTTTTGGGCCAGTCATTGCTCTGTGACCAGACTGTGGCCAGTGAGCTACGATGGAAGTGCTGTGTGCGACTTCTAGGAAGTCTCCTTGAAAGAGAGGGGCTCACACTTTCCCTCCTTTTCTGTTGCCTGCTACCCAGCATGCAGTCTTGGATAGACAGTCATGATAGAACGTAGCTATCTAGGACCACGAGGTAACCTTGAGAACGGGAGCTACCTGCTCAAGGTGGCAGAGGATAGAGCCTAGAGCCTGGGTTCCTGGTGACCTTGTGGTGCCACCACAGCAGACATCATACCAGCCCGAGACTGTCTCCCTCTGGACTCTTTCTTATGGTTGGGGCGCTATTAGGAGGGTTTTTTAGTTTAGCAGCAAAACCTAATTCTAACTGATAGACTGCCTGGCCATGCCAGCAGTGTTCTGCCTCCACTTCTAGGGGAGCAATCACTTCGACTCAAAGTTTTCATTGAAATAATTGTCCCTGGGTTACCTTCCTGTTTGGCACCTGTCTGAGCATATCAGGCACTCCAGTCAGGCTGCGGGTCATCATTGTGATGGAAAGTGACAGTTGGCATAGTTTAAAACAGCTCTGACACTGCTCTTGTGGAAGATCTCAGAGAATCTCCAAAGCCCTGCCTTTGAGCTGCATGTTTGTCCACCTTCTCTGTCTCTACCTGGCGTAACGGGTACACACAGGCTTGGGTTCCTCCTCCTCTGCTATAAATATTCTAGACATGAGAAGCACAAGCCCATTTTTCTTTCAATTATTATGTGACTCTTATGGCTATTTGACTTTTCTGCATCAAAAACCAAACATAGAACATTAGGATGAAGCCAGGTCTGCCCACAAATGCAAAACAAAAAAAAAAAAAATTTTTTTTTCCTCTTCCCCTGAATGTTTTTCTAGTGACTCCTTTTGGAATGTTATTTTGAACTTACAAAGGTTCTTTTAAAAAACTTTGTATATTTCTTTTAAGCATCCCTTGAGAAAGTCAGATTTAAACTTAGCAAACTCATTGGCTTTTTAAAAGCACTTTCTTAAAATAGTCGATGTAAATCTTGGTGGGAAATCTTTAGGTGCCCCGAATGGACAGAAATAGAAATGTTAATGGAAATGCCATTTGTGAAGACACTGGTGACGGCTCCATTCAGATGGACCCAATCAGAAAAGACGGGGGTTTGCAAACTATTCCAGTGTGCGTCTGACGTTAGGAGCCCCAGAGGGGGGAAAAATGAGAAGCCAGGGAAAGAAAGAAAGAGAGCAGGCGACTCTAATATTGTTTGGACAGGAGAGACTCCTAGGTATGCGTGTTAGCACATTACTAAAGTCATAGTTATTTGCTAACCCTTTTATGGAGCAACCTCATCCTTCAGAGATTACAAATATTATTAAATGAATCACTCTGGTAGGTCTGCGAGGCTTGGCATGACGTCAGCTGTTCTGCTGTAGGTCAGTAAGAGAGTGAGGTCACAGAAGGTCCAAGCTTCACAGAAACCCAGTGGCAGAGGCCTCTGGGCGCTTGGCTTTACAGAGGAGGATGCTGAGGTGCAGGAGTTTAGAAATGTGCTTGGTCATGTGGCTGGTTCATAGTAAATCCAGGCAGTGCCAGTGCAGGGGGGCTTAGGGGGTGGGCTGTCGGGGAACGGTACACCAGGGAGCCTCATCTCCCCAATTCTATTCCAGGCACCCCCAAACCACACCCTCAAATAAATAAATAATATAATCGGATATGAACAGTTGAGTTTTGCTTGGTGTTATTTTAAGGATGATTAAAAGTGTCTCTAGAGATGCAGTTTTGAAACACATCTCTTACCATGCTCACTCTCTCTTACCATGCCCTGCTCTTCAAACCAGGGGACTCCCCTTACTCTGCTACACCCCCACCCGCACACAGTATTTCATATCCACCGCATCCCCAGCCCACGGGTCTCCAGATAATAGCACATTGTTCTATTCATTACTGTATTCATTGAAAATTCTCAGTCTGAAATGCCACCAGGCATATACGCAGCACATTAATAAATGTTGTGGTTTAGGATCATAGATCCCACAGGGTGTTTTTGCTCACAGCGCACTCTGGGGAGTGTGACCGTGCCTCCTTTCTGCCCTGTTGTGCCACTGTAATTATTACCATTGTCCCCTTCCACTTGGAAAAGTGTCCCGAGTCTGCATGGTAAATTATATGGTCACCTTACATCCAGTGGACAAGGGGCCACCTGGCGTTGGGGTCCAGAGGTTGGGCTGGAGCATGAAGGTGCCCTGGCCCGTTGCTGGGGCAGGGCGGCTGGCCTTGGCCTAGATGCTGTAAGAGCTCCGCTCAGAAAGGTGTGCTGTCATTAGAGAGGTGGATCATTGAGCTCACGCTCCCACCAGATGGAGATTTGCCCTCCATCACGTTGCAGACTTGAGCCTTCAGGCCGGGACACAGGGACCTCGCTTCATGAAGCAGTCCGTCCCATGTGCAGCTCTGTTGGTTAGGGACTTCTTCATCAGGCGGAACTGACATCTTCCTCCTGGCAGGCAGAGGAAGTCTGTTGTGCCTTCTGCCTGACAGCACTCTAGGGACTGTGACGGGAAGTCAGAAGATAGAAAGATGCTACTGCACTGGTCGGTCATTTGCTCCCCCAGCTTTGTCCCAGTCCTCTCCCGAGCGCAGAGGGGAGGCATGGCCCTGTTCTCTTCCGCACCCACCGGCCGCTCGTGTGCAAAGCGCCAGGTGCTCGCCTGTAGTGTGAGCTGGTCAGTGAGGGCCCGGGCCGAGCCCTGCCTGGCGTGGCAGCCCCAAATCTCAGGGCAGACACCTCTGCTAGTTAAAAGCATCTTGAACCTCTGAGGGCAGGTGTTACTGTGCCCCCCAGTCCCTTGTGTCCCAGGACTTAAAAATCTGTAATTATTAGCCAGGCATGGCTAATAATTAAAAAATTAGCCAGGCATGTGCACCTGTAGTCCCAGCTACTCTGGAGGCTGAGGCAGGAGGATCACTTGAGCCCAGGAATTTGAGGTTGCTGTGAGCTAGGCTGACGCCCCAGCACTCTAGCCTGGGCAACAGGGTGAGATCCTGTCTCAAAGGAAAAAAAAAAGGTATTTATTTATGGTGTACACATGACATTTTGAAATATGCATACATTGTGGACTGGCTAATGGAGCTTATTAACATATACATTACCTCACATACCATTTTTTTTTGTGGTGAGAACATGAAAATTTAGTTGCTCAGGGATTTTTAAGTACACAATACATTTTTATTAACTATTGTCAATAGATCTCTTGAACTTATTCTTCCTGTCTAACTGAAATTTTATATCCTTTACCAACATCTCCCTTCTACCTAACACCGTCCCCCATCCCTGGTAACTACCATTCTACTCGCTAACTCCCGTGAGTTCAATATTTTTAGATTCCACGTGTAAGTGAGATCACGTGTCTTTGTCTTCTGTGTCTGGCTTATTTCATTCTGCACAATGTCCCCCAGGTTCATCCATGTTGTTGCAAACGACAGGATTTCTTTCTTTTTTAAAGCTGAACGGCATCCTCATGGGGTTTCAATTTAGGGGACGAGTTGGAGTCAGCCCTGGGCAACCACCCCTGGATTCACCCTTCTCAAGGCCCCCTGGGGAGTTCTGTGGGGACCCAAGGAGCTGAAAGACTGAACAGGGCTAACAGATTAAAAAAATGCAAGCTTTTTTGTTTTTACAACGTTTAATCAATGCTGATTATTAAAGACAATTTTGATAAAAGAAAAAAAAATTCAAACATTCACCCTAACCAAATTTTTTTTTTGTTTGTTATTTCAAACCCTTCATGCTTTCTTATTATTCATTTCAGCAATACTTGGCATACATGTAGGTCTTTTGCTTTTTGTTCACGGATGAAGTGTGGGTATGGCAGGGCCTCCCGTGTGCGTGGCGTGGGGGGAATTTGCTCCCTGACCCTCTGCCCTAAGCTCCGTGTCCTTCCTGCTGCCTGGAGCGCAGAGCCCACTTGAGATGCCTTCCAGCTCTTGGCCATTTGGTCCCTCTAGACTTTCTGTCCCCGGGTGAGATTATTCGGCACCATACTCACCTCTGCCTGGCTTCCCTAAGAAAACGCGCAGATAAGGAGGCTTTCATCCATTCGCTCGGATTGCTGAGTGGGCCCTGGGCAGCGCTGTTTGGGCGCCTACTTACGCTATCACTGTCGAAGGTGTCAGCTGTCCAGAAAACTGCCAGGAGAAAATAACACCAGATTAGCTAAATGCAGTTGGCCACCGTGAACCCTTCTCCCGGGCAGGGGTGCGGGGAGAGCAAGCAGCTCCACGCTGCCAGGTGTTACCCAGAAGCTGTGTTCCTGTCGTTTCTCTTTAGTGTGGCACGTCACGGGGCCAGAGGACACAGCTGGCTCAGCCTTGAGCCCAAGCTCGGACCCTCACACTTCTTTGCCTTGTTTCTCGTGACAGAGCTGGGTCTCGTGTCTTGCTCTGATGAACAACATACAGGGGAAGCAATGCACACTTTAGGAACTTTATGTCCCAAATACCAAGGAGATAATTGTGCCATGATGGCATCCTTAGCGTAAGTGGATAGACACCTCCCCCATCCCTCCCCCATCCCTCAAGTTCACGACCTTGAAGGCTGTACGTGTGTCTGGATGTTTACCATCCCATTTCCAGGACCTTTGCACTTTTTGTTTCTCTTTTCCTGGAATGCTCTTTCCCCGCATCTTGGCAGTCCCCCCTCTCTCGCTCTGTTCGCATCTCTGATGGAGCATCACCGTCACACAAGATCTTCCTCACTTCCTCCCAGACAGCCTCCCCTGCCCGCTGCCTCCCTGTACTGCCCGGTGTGGAAGCCACCAGCCGTGTTGGCTACGTGATATGCGACCGGTGCAAATGAGGAGCTGAGTTCCTTCTTGTACTTAACCTGTAATTAATTTAAATTTAGAAACTAAAGGAGTATAAAATAGTGTCCTGTTGAACAACTTGACTGTTTGTTGGGACCATATTTCTCTTTAACCATTGAAATTTAGTATCCAAACTGAGATATGCTGTACGTGTAAGATATACTTGGATTTCAAAGATTTTTAATGGGTTTTGAATATTAGGTATGAGAAAAAATGTAAAATATCTCCTTAATGTACGTGTGAAAAATATACTTGGATTTCAAAGATTTTTAATGGGTTTTGAATATTAGGTATGAGAAAAAATAGTAAAATATCTCCTTAATGTATGTGTATAATATACTTGGATTTCAAAGATTTTTAATGGGTTTTGAAGATTAGGTATGGTAAAAAGTGTAAAATATCTCCTTAATGTTTATATTAATTATGGGTTGAATTAATATATCTTGGATATATTTGGTTACATAAAACATATTATCAAATTAATTTCATCATTTTATTTTTAATTTTAATGTGACTACAAGAAATTAAAAATTTCTATTGGATAGCCTTGCTCTATACCTTCACCTTTTTACTACCTGAAATTATATATTGCAATGAATTCTATATTATGCAATATAAATATTACATATTACTTGTTGATCATCTGTTTCTCTCTCTAGAAGGCCTACTAGAGTCTTATATTTTCTTAAGTACTAATATTGAAATGCCTTCCTGAGACTGCTATAGAAGAAATATAGCACCTACTTAGAGTCTCAAAGGGAGGAAAATATATTGGATTTGTTCCCCAAATAGGGAGCTAAGCATAGATGTGAGTGCGAGATAGGTGATAGGATGTTGAGAATGAGCCAGAAGATTTCCTGGGCCTTCTGTCCAGACCTTCCACTTCATGTATGGGGTATCTGAGATAGAGTACTTGACTGTCTTCAGGACTCAGCTCCTAGGAGGTTACTTCTCTTCCACATTAAAATTATGGAAGCACAGTGAAATTATTTGGTGTATCTAAGAGGAATTGTCCCTAAATAAATGACAATTGCCTCTGTGGTCACCCAGAGTCAAAGGCAGCTGTGTATGTACATCTGCTCATGTGTTTCATGGAAAAATATTGTCCTGGTCTTGTTTTAGCCCAGCTTATTAGGAATGATAACTTAGGTAAAAGTGAGGAAGAAGATATCACTGTCTATTAATGGCGGCCTTCTGGAAGGCTGGCTGGCAAAAGGCTGGGGTACAGTGACCCACCTGCTCAATGCTCACTGTAAGCTGTACACCAGGAGGTGCCACAGTTTCTCTGGTATGAGCACAGAGTTATGGGACTTGCAAAAATCCATACCGTGCTTTCATCTCATCCCTTCACTGGACAATATATTTTGAGTGTCTTCCATGTGGAAGGCATTGTTCTAGCTGCTGGGAATACTTCAGTGAAAAAGCAAGGTCTCACCATACAGTCTAGCAACTGCACTTCTTGGCATTTATTCAAAGAAGTTGAAAACTTATGTCCACACAAAAACCTGCACACAGATGCTTACAGCAGCTTTACCCGTAATCTCCCAAACTTGGAAGTAATCAAGATATAGGTGAATGGGTAAATAAACTGTGGTTCACACAGACAATGGAATATTATTCAGTGCTGAAAAGAAATGTGGTATCAAGCCATGAAAAAACATGGAAACCTCAAATACACATGATGAAGTGAAAGAAGACAATCTGAAAATGCTGCACACTGTGTGATTCCCACCATATGGCATTCTGGAAAAGGCAAAACTATGGAGACAATAAAAAGATCAGTGGTTGCTAGGAGTTGGGGCGAGGAAGGGATGAATAGGCAGAATGCAGAGGCTGTCAGGACAGAGGAACTGCTCTGCAATCTACCACTCTTGTGGGGGACGTAGATAGATGAGGGGGCTCTGCATGGGAAATGGGGGAGGGGGAGGAATATATGGGAAATCTCTCTATCTTCCACCCAATTTTTCTGTGAACCTAATAGTGCTCTAAAAAAAACTAAAATTTTAAACAAAGAAACTATAAAGGTCTCTGCTTTCCTGGAAAGCACGTGACGTGACCATGCCTGCAGTTGGACAAGCCCAGGTGGAGCTGGAAGCTAAGAGGAGAGAAGGCACAGGGCACCCTGCTGGCATTGAATCCCTGCATTTTGGTACTTCCAGAGACAGGCTCCGCCTGCCATGTCCTGCACTTCACTTTTGTGAGCTTCTGTGGCTTATGCTAATGAGATCTGGGTGTCTGTCACCTGCCTGTGTGAGTGCTGATGCATGGGAATGCCACCAACTATTCTGCAAGTTTATTGGGAGCATTAAACAAAATAATAAATGCAAAGTAACTAGTTCAATGACCAGCATACAAAAGGCTCTCAAGAAATGGTAATGGCCGGGCGCTGTGGCTCACGCCTGTAATCCTAGCTCTTGGGAGGCCGAGGCGGGCGGATTGCTCAAGGTCAGGAGTTCAAAACCAGCCTGAGCAAGAGCGAGACCCCGTCTCTACTATAAATAGAAAGAAATTAATTGGCCAACTAATATATATATAAAAAAAAAATTAGCCGGGCATGGTGGCGCATGCCTGTAGTCCCAGCTACCCGGGAGGCTGAGGCAGAAGGATCACTCGAGCCCAGGAGTTTGAGGTTGCTGTGAGCTAGGCTGATGCCATGGCACTCACTCTAGCCTGGGCAACAAAGCGAGACTCTGTCTCAAAAAAAAAAAAAAAAAAAAAAAAAAAAAAAAAAAAAAGAAATGGTAATGATGATGATGATTTAAAATCTCTCAGAGTTCTCGAAATCTTACTCGAGCTAAAGACCCTAAAACAACACACGACTCTACACAAAAGATCTGGCCATTGCTAAACATTTCAAAGGAGCCTATATTGATCTGGGCTGCAAAAGAGACTTTTTCTGGGGAGGAAAACAGAATGAAAGATGCTGAGTAAGGCTGAGCCATTCCCACCTGGAGTAAGCCAGGATTTGTCGGGAACATCTGGGACATACATACGTTGGGCTCCTCCATGGCCCCATCATAAAACATATCTCAGAAGCTGAGCTTGTTTGATTTTTTTTTTTTCGTAAGAAGCAGAATAGTTATCTTTTTTCCCCCCTTGAAAAGTCTTCTGCAAAGCCCCAAATAAGAAACACAAAAGCAGAGCAGCTTTGTGCTGCAGTGGTGCTCCCGGGCTTGCTAGCTCCCTGACATTTGTGTTCCTGGTGATCTCTCTGGAGCTGTAGGACCCTTTAGAATGCACTTGGAAAACCCTGTTGCAGGAGAATGACACAGAGACTTCAGCTTGGCAAAATTAACTGTTGAATTAGTGTCAGAGAGCTTCTTAAACTGAGGAGTGTGGACACAGGTAGTGAGAAAGCAGGGCATCAGCCTTTGGAGTGGACCTGCTACGAACTCTCCAAGCGAGGTGGGGGCAGAGGTGGGTAGAGCCGTCCCAGGGGCCTGAAGCAGGTTTATTAATGGGATAAACAAGCGCGAAGGTTAGAAACGGAGCTTTATGACAGTTCAATCGCAGAGCATAGTCTTTTATTTAGACGTCTCTTGCCTTTTTCTTTTCACTTTCTAAAAATGACATGTAAGTTTCTATATTACCTTACAATTTATAGAGCCCACACTCGTTCACTGTCTTTTGTTTGGGGGGCTTGTATATACTGACTTTACGTGGCACTGGATCATTTATACTTAACGTGAAATTTAATTCATTCTACTTCTAAATAATTATATTTCTTTATATAATACATTAAATGATTTTTTAATGCCTGAAGAAGATCCAAACTTGTATTTCTGCTATGCTATTCTCTCTCTCTCTCTCTGTTTTAAAAATAAGCCTTTTTGTTATGAGAAATTTTAAACATTTAATATATACAAAAGTTGAGGGAACAGTATAATGAACACTCATGTACTCATCATATACATCTTCAACAATTTACAAATGGCCAATCTGTTCCATGTATATTCCCACTTCCAGCCTCCCCCAGATTCTTCTGAAGCAAATTTTGGACACATATTTTATCTGTGATTACAGTTGACTCTCATTATTCATGGTAGTTATGTTCTTTGAAGTTGCCATGAATACTGAATTAGTGAATACTGAATCATTGTTCCTAGGGGAAATACAGGATTAGGTTCCTGTGAGCCTCTGGCCACAACATTTTTGTCAACTGAATAATACATAAACTTATTTTATGTGTGTTTCTGCTTAAAGACACCTTATTTGCTTTATATTTTTGATACTTCGACATTGGATTTACAGCCAACAGGACCATAGCTAATGCTTTAATGAAGCCCATCTAATATGTGCATTTTCTCTGTAAGGCACATCACAGCCGTCTTGTGCTCAGGAGCACTGTCTAGGACTTTAGCACTATGCTCACGGGCCATTTCAAAGAGCAAAATCAACAACAGAAGGCACAAAAATGGAAAAATAATGGCACTAACTAGACCAGGAAAAAAGATGCTTGTTTACGGTATGAAAGTGACACCCGGGCAGAGCATGGCCTTCTTCAACTTCAGCTGGGAACATGCATGTCAAGTGACTCAAGCTTTTCACCTCTCTGTGCATGTCTACTAGTGACCACAAAGGCACTGGGAGCATTGCTTTTGGAGTTACAAATAAATTTAGCGAGTCAGCAAATTCACAAATATGGAATCTGTGAATAATGAGGATCAACTGAATTCCTCAGAAATACAAGAACTTTCTAAAAAGCCTAACCAAAACCTCATGTCTCATTACTGCATCTAAAAAAATTAACAGTAATTATTTAAAATCATTAAATAGCCAGTCTGGGTTCAAATTTCCCTGATTGTTTCATCATTCTTTTTTCATGCACAGTTTGTTTATATGAAGGGTGGGTTCCATCAAACTTCTTGCTTCTGCACTATATTTAGCAGAAATTCCTCCAAGTTACTTTCATACAGATAATACACTTCCCTATTTGCGAAGCTAATGCAGATTTTTTAAACTATTTTTTTGTGTGTAGGGGTGGGGGAATGGCAGTTCTATGGACACTTGTCAGGGGAGGGGGATTAAAAACATGTGCTTAACCAGCCATCCTACACTGAAAAGATTTAGTCTTAACAGATTTACAGCACTCTTCATTTTACAACCACTTAAGTAAGCTTATAAATTTAAAATAGACCAAAGAAGCAACCAACATTTAAAGGACTAGTCAGCTCCCTAATTTCTAGATGCAATGGAGAATTCATTGATTCTTCAAAAACTCTTCTGCTACAAAGATTCGTGGAGCACCCATCATGTTCCAGGCTCTGTGTTAAATGCCAGAGGGAGGGATAAAGGGGAAGAGGCACTGACCCTGTCCTCATGCACCTCACAGTCTATACAGCAAGAGAGTCATACCCACGACTTAGGGGGGACACCGTACAGGATCCATGCTGGGCTGACACTGGATCAGAGGGATCCTGGAGCGGAGGAAGGTGGTTCCTTCTGCCCGGGGCTCCTGTGTCTGGACAGCCTCACCAAGAGGTGGTGCTGGGGGGCAGGTGGGTGAAGGCAACAGGAGGAAGGGAAAGGATGCACTTGGCAACCAGTGGGTAATCTCGTGCTTCTGGATGGAGCATAAAGACATAAAACTGCAAAGAGAGCGATGTGAGATTATGGAAGTCTTTAATGTGCAGGCAGTAGAGATCCATGGATATTCTTAATACTAGTATTGTGGCATGATTAGAAGTTCAATGAAATAAGAAACAGCAACCAAATGAATCATCCCTTGAAGGATCAATGAAAGACCATAGAAAAGACTAGATTCAAGCTAACTGCAAGTCTAACCCAAATTTCAAAGTGTTCCAGATAAGAGAGTAACAGTATACATAAACTATGGGATATCCCCCTTTTTATTAGTAAGATAAAAAAGAGAGCACAAATAATTTTCACATAAGTTCAACCTTAAGCCCCAACTTCTTAACTGGGCCTTTTATAGAGAAAAGGATATATACTTTCCAGGGTCATGTTGTGATTACCAAGGGTACGCCCAAGTATTCGAGCAGCCAGGATACAGACTTCTTAGTGGTGTTACCCTTTTCCTTCTGACTCAAGATCTACATTTTCCTCCAGGTCAGTGAAAACAAGCACTCATGCCACAGACTTACCATTATCTATTTTTCCCTCTTGATACGTGAAATATGGGGAAAGAGCATGACTTCCTGATCCACCTTTATCCTCATTAAGGTGTCCTGTTTAAATTTTTAGAGTTTTAATTATCATTCCAGAAGAAAAAAGATTTATCTCTTTAACTTTACACATGCTACCCCACGCCCCAGAGTGCTAGAGCATCCCAGCTTCTATTATAATTGTTAGGAATTTTGGACATATTGGCAATCCTTTTCAGACACTGGAATAGCCTTGGACCAATTTAGAACCTTTGTACTTAACGAGTGATGGAGAACAGGCCTAGAATGTTCATTTCCAGCTAAGACACCTCACAGCCACAGCTCTGCACGTCTGTATCTATACTTTCTCAGACACACCCTGGGCTTCGTCAGCTCTGGAATCAACAGAACACACATTGTAAGGCCCACTTGGTCTGCACTTAACAGCAAGTTACTGTCGAGCTTTGCAGGTAGCAGAGGAATCTTTCATTCACCTCCATGTGAAGGTTCTCTAACTGCAGACATTGACTAAGTCTTCAGAATCTTATATGCCAGAGTTGGGAGGGAGCTTAAAACTATCTAATCTTTAAGTAGCCATGTTTTATTTTAGCATCAGAATCTTTTGTTCAAACACATGAAAATCTTAAACTCAAATTTAAAAATCTTACAAGGAAGCGTACTGCTTGATATAAAACAAACAAACGTGGAACTCCCCTGGGTTCACAGCGTATCTCTGCTAAAACCCCTGGGCTCTGCAGAACACAGTTGACAGCCAATGGCTAATTGAACTGTTTATGAAAGCATAAGTGATGAAAATGATGTTCAGACACATTAAGCCATTTGCCCACAGTGACAACATTAGAAGAGAAGTCAGTATCCTAATTCCAATCTGATTTATCCCAAAGCCCCAGGTCCTTCCACGGGGCAATGCATACCGCCCACTTGTTTCCCAGCCTAGTCTCCAACAGCTTCTACTAATGTTGGATTGTTGGTATTCATTCTGATGACTCATTTGCTTGGTGATTAGCTGCTTTATATTTTTTTCTTTTTTTCCCCCCTTAAGTACGACTCACAATTCAGTTCATAAAGTACAGGTTTATGTATTGGTCATCTTGTACCTAAAGCAATGAAGTCTGGCTCAAGAACATTGCTTCTCAGTGTGATGTTAGACTTCTACTTACATTATTTTTGGTGAATTTTTTCCTCAAATCCTATCTAGAGTTGACTATTTTTATGAATATTTTGGCCTGTTCGGCAAGTTTGACTTTTCATCTTGTTTGAGGTTGGCTTTGGATAGTGTGATTGTATGGTTTATCATCCAAACCAGGACATCTTTTTTTCTAAAGCAAAAGGGGGTTCAATGAATTACTAACCTGGGACAACAGGTGTAAACCAGGGCTGTTCTAGACAAACCAGGGTAGATAGGTCACCCTAAATCTGGAATGAAGTTGATGAAATTTCCGTTAATAAAGCAATATGCTTTAGCATGGAAACCACAGGAAATTATGAGAAGAACGCCAAGCGTAATTAAAGAAGGGGAGTATGAGGAACTGGTGTGACTGCCAGATTTACAACCAAAATAATGAGCTTTGTGTCTGGTTGATTGGAACCTACAGCTCAGACAAGTGGGTGGCCCAGGTGGGCAGAGAATAGAAAGAGGAGAAAATCTCTTAAATTAGAACCAGTTAGAGGGTAGAAGTGGCTATAAGAAGAGAATTTGGTTTTTGAGTTCACTTCAATTGACTATGCAGAATAGTATACATGAGGCACTTTAGCAGGAAAATCCCCAAATTCCCAAGACTGTGGTGAGGGGCAGACCTTATGCTAAGGATGAGCTCTGGAATGTTTTGATGGAAGAAGATGTTGGCATGGTCTCAGTGTGTGACATTGGGGTTAGGAAGGACAACTGCTCACATTCTTGGCTTTGGCTGCATCCAGTGGCACTTCTAAGCACTGCCTGTGTCTGCCTGAGCCACACCAGCACCCCTGAACCAGGCTCATAAGGATCCCCTGTGAGAGGCTGTGCTATCTTTGAATGTAAACTCCATTTTGCAGAAGGGCAGCCATTTTGTATTTCTTGATATGTCCCTTTTTACACAGTCCTCTCTCCTTTTCAGGAAAGAAAACCATATGACCTTTAAACAGTTAGATATCAAGAACCAAAAGCTCAGTTTTGGATGGTGCTCTGGTTGAATACCCATTCACCCTGAAGTCTGTATTTTTATGCTATCAGTCGCTGTGGCTAACATCCACGCAACATTTTCCACGTGCTTGACAGGCTTAGTGCAGGTGAACTTGTGAATTTAGGGCAGCCAACTCTGTTGGTTTGCCTGGAAATGTCCTGCCTTCAGCACTGACAGTCCCACCTCCCAGGAAACCCCTCAGAACACACAGTCAATCTACTTGTAATATTCTAACAAGGCTGGCTTATTTTCTTACTCATTTCACAGATCAGACTTCACAGATGATCTAACTGAGATTCAGATGTGTTAAGTCATTTTTGCAACGCTGCGTGACTCATATAACATGGAAAGGCAGGATTTGAACCCACCTCTGTCTGACCACTCAACTCTCAACCACTCAACTCTCCCCTCTGCTCTCCCTGATGTGAAACCACAGACACTAATACCAATGACTCACCCCACCACCCTAGCGAGGCAACTCCCTACTCATTGGAGAGAACTTAAGCCATGTGTCCATGTGTTATAGAGTATATGGGACACTAGAGCTGAAAGGGGTCTTAGAAGGCATCTTACTGATCCTATTTATTTCCCATCTCAGCCTCAGAGGGGCAATGGCTTTACTCAATGTCGCACAGCAAGTGACTGACAGAACTGAGACTTTATCCCAAGTCTTCTGAATCTCAGTGCCGTCTCCCTTTTCCATGAAGTGATGTCATACAATTTCCAAGCTTTTCAACAAGGCATATTTAAAATTAGAAGTTTAGCATGGACAGTTACCATTCCACTGTGGAAATCTGAGTAAAAATCCAGTATTTCCCAAGATGGCATTTTATGACTGCGACAGATGACAGGAATTACAAAAGCATCTCTCTCTTTAAGTTGATTATCTGTAAGCCTTATTCACCAAGTGCAGGCAGCCTAGAATTAAACCCACGTCCTCCACATGGACCATCATTGCTTCTATCGCCGATAGTTTTCTCCTGCAGTTCTAGCTGAGAAAGGGCCATGAGATGTTCCTCCATCCATGGGATGTTATAGGAACAGTCACCTTGCTCAAGTGTGACTTGGACCAACAGCATCAGCATCATCTGAAAATACGAAATCCCAGGCCCCACCCAGATCTTCCGACTCAGCACCCACATTGTCATAACAGTTCCTGGGAGATCTGCTCGCACATCACTGCAGAGACACCCTGTTGGAAGGGCTGAAGAAGAATTTGTCTGTTACCAATGGGGCTTTTGACAGCCAACTTTGACCTCCCTGGATTTTTGTAAGGACTAGACAGAGAGTCTCAGTATGCCCACCCAATAATTTCACCCGGCTGGTTTTTGGGCAGCTTATCTATGGTAAACTGTGATGAGAAAACAAAGGCAGATGTACACTGGGTGGTGACACATTCACCTATGTAGTGGATGTTTCTTAGAATTTCAACTTGTGGATTTTTCTTCTCCCTGTAAACTAGATAGAATTTTGTTACATCTCTCATATCTCTATAACCAAAGACTTTCTAGGTACTTTCTCATTTGGGCTAAAATGGTATTGGGCAAGGATGAAACAATAGAAGGTCTTGACACAGCACCTTGGAATGCTTTAGAATCACATTGGACCTAGGATTGGGATAAATCAAACTTTTACTCCCATCTGGGTCTAGTTTCTCCCTTGGTGTGACCATCCCTTCACAAGGACGTGAGTGAAAACTGGCCATGGATTTCTCATTGCTTCCAGAGCTAGACTTTACAACTCTCTTAAGGACTGTTGACTTCTTGATCATGGACATTTCCCTTTTTGTCTGCCAAAAGAGTAAAGCTTTCTGCTCTACTATAATCTCCTACATATGAATTTTTTGCTCTTAATGGAGTTACTAAGCTGAACAAACTGCCATCTTAAGTCAAATATCAACATAAATAGTTATTTCATGTTATAAGTATTCTTTTTTTAAAAAGCAAGACTATCTCATCCCAGGTTCCCAGAAGGATTTGAATATGTATTTACTTATCTCATGTTGCCCAAATGTCTCCGGGCCTCACCAGCCTGGGGCTGGGAATGGGATTGCATCCACATCTGGGCCCAAATTATAATACTGCAAGCTGAAGCAAAAACAAAGCCTCCTTTCCTGTTGTCCATTAGTTTCTTCCAGGTGGTCCCAAAGGGGTTCCTCCCAGATATGCACGTAGCAGGCACCCAGCTGTGGTTCTTGCGAAGCCTCTTCTGTCCCAGCTTGCCCTTTTGCAAAGCATAATCCCTAAACCCATGTAGCCCAATAACTAGACAAAAGTACACAGGCATGTCAATGAATAAAAAAAGGATATTTGGGGAATAGGTGATAATTAGCATTATCTGAACTCCAGCTCAGATAACAACAAGCACCTTATTACTCTGAGTTGCAAAGTACCAGTTTCAGCTACGTTATAACGCGTGAGACAATAGAGGAGGAGGGGCAGTGGCTTTGTTTTTACTTTTTCCAAATCTGAATTCTTGAAGCAACTTCAGCAATGCATTCAGGAGGAGGCAATCATAAGTAGATAAATGAAAGCAACTCAGTTGATGTAAATAGGTGTTTCATAAGCCACACCCCAAATTTTATGCAAAGACCCTTACAAAGAGATCGTTTTCTCTTCTTTGACATGCACTGCCAATATTCCAGAGTCTCCCAAGCTTGTGAATTTTGTTTTCTAGCCTTCATATTGGGATGGTTCTTAGAAGAACACTCAGAGTCAGAAAGGAAAAAGACGAAAGACAAACCAAGAGCATATCAATCCATAGCCATTTAGAACTCAGGGCAATGAGACATCACCATGTGATTACTCAGTTCAATAATTCACATTTGTAATGGTGACCTAACTCATGAAGCAAAGGATGGATGGATATTGCTCAGCTAGACCCTATTTAAGGAGTCGAAGAAGACAATAGTCCCCTCAAAACTCTGAAAATATTTTTCTTTGATACTCAGAGAACTAAGAGAAGGAATAAAATATAATTGCAAGATCTCTGCTGGGCAAAAAAAAAAAAAAACATTCAGAGGCATAGATCAAGGAATTTATGAACTGAACTTTCTTGAGATTCCCAATTTCTCATCTCTGAAAAAATTAAACTGCTTCACCAAAATGGGCATGTGACTCTGCTGGGCGGACAAGTCTTCCGATCTCCCTCGGGACACGGCAAAGACCCGATCTTGCCCTTCCACGCTGCTAGAGTTACAATCTTGGGGCTGTGCAGCAGTCCAAGCACCTGGATTGTTCTGAGAGTGGAGAGCAGCATGGCTGGTTTTGTTTTTTGGTTTTTGCTTTTGCTTTTGTTTTTGATCAACAGAAGCTTAATACAGTATCTGACAAACTAGATGCCTCATATTTGCTGGGTGCAGGAGGAGATCACTCCATGCGTGCACAGTGTCTGCTTCCAGAGCACCCCAAGCCTCAGGGATGCAAGGAGCTGCCTGTGCCTGGAACCAGCAGGTGGGAGAAGAGGGGAAAGGAACGAACTACACAACTTTTCTTATTTTCGGCTGCTCATTCCCATAACAAGCCTCTTGACTTGGGAGTTTGTATGCCAAACTCTTAAGCTCTTTTTCTTATTTTACACATTATTTCTTCTGTTCTTATCAACCCCCCTGGTTTAAAATACTAAGCTATTTAAATTGTGATGCATATAAAAATCTCTATCTTCCCATTTCCAATTTCCTATGGAAAATATCCATTTGAACAGCTCCCTCTGGTTCTTCAAACTCGAAGCCAAAATAAACTCAATCGTCCTCTCCGATGCAGATCTTCCTCTTTGGTTTGTTATGTCATGGATATAACAAACCCCCTCCCCCTCCACTGCCTAAAGACTGAAAACAGCTTCATCTTTTATTCCCTCCCCTCCCTTGTTGGTAGGATCCGACTGATCTGCAAACACAGTTGAGCCTATTTTCCAAGCCTCTCTCAAGTCTATTCATTTCTTCCTGATTCCTGTACCTATCTGCTGTCATCAGTGGTGTCTCATGTAGATTTCCAGTTGCAAAGAGTGTATTGTATGACCTGTGGGCACACGATTTGTATCATCATCTACAGGCACACCTTGTTTTATTGTGTGTTACTTTATTGCACTCTGCAGATACTACATTTTTTTTTTAAACAAATTGAAGGTTTGTGGCAACCCTGCCTCAGACAAGTCTATCGGTGCCATTTTTTCCAACAGCATGTGCTCACTTTGTGTCTCTGGGTCCCATTTTGGTAATTTTCACAATATTTCAAGCTTCTTCATTATTATTATATCTGTTATGGTGATCTGTGATCAGTGATCTTTGATGTTACTATCATAATTATTTTGGGACCAACACAAGCCACACCCATGTAAGATGGTGAACTTAATTAATAAATGTTGTGTGTTCTGACTATTCCGCCAACTGGCCATTAACACACCTCTCTCTCTCTCTTTCTGTCTCTCCACTTGGGCCTCCCAGTTTCTTGAAATACAGCAATATTGAAATTAGGCCTATTAATAACTCTAGAATGGCCCCTAAGTGTTCAAGTGAAAGGAAGAGTCCCACATCTCTCACTTCAAATCAATAGCTAGAAATGATCAAGTTTCATGATAAAGGCATGTCGAAAGCTGGGATAGGCCGAAAGCTAGGGCTCTTGCACTGGTTAGCCAAGCTGTGAATGCAAAGGACAAGTTCTTGAAGGAAATGACAAGTGCTGCTCCAGTGAACACATGAATGATAAGAAAGCAAAACCACCTTCTTGCTGACATGGAGAAAGTTTTAGTGGTCTGGATAGAGAGGAAAGCCAGCCATAGCATTTCCTTAATCCGAAGCCTAATGAAGAGAAAGGCCCTAAGTCTCTTTAATTCTATAAAGGCTGAGAGAGGTGAGGAAGCTAAAGAAGAAAAGTTGGAGGCTAGCAGAGGTTGGTTCATGAGCTTTAAGGAAAGAAGCCACTTCTGTAACATAAACGTGCAAGGTGAAGCAGCAAGTACTGCTGTAGAAAGTCATCCAGAAGATCTAGCTAAGATCATGAATGAAGGTGGAAACACTAAACAACACATTTTCCATGTAAATGAAACAACCTTCTATTGGAAGAAGATGCCTTCTAGGAATTTCATAGCTAGAGAGGAAAAATCAATGCCTGGCCTCAAAATTTAAAGGACAGGCTGAGTTTCTTGTTAGTGGCTAATGCAGCAGGTGACTTTAAGTGGAAGCCAATGCTCACTTACCATTCCAGATGTCCTAGGGCCCTTAAGAATTTTGCCAAATCTACTCTGTCTGTGCTATGTAAATGGTACAACAAAGCCTATTTGCTGCACTGTTTACTAACTATTTTAAGCCTACTATTGAAACCTACTGCATAAAAAAAGGGATTCCTGTCAAAATATCACTGCTCATTGACAATGCAGCTGGTCATCCAAGAGCTCTGGTGGAGATACACAAGGAGATGGATGTTGTTTTTATGCCTCCTAACACAACATCCATTCTGTAGCCCACAAATCAACAAAAAATTTTGACTTTCAAGTCTTATTATTTAAGAAATACATTTCATAAGGCTATAGCTGCCATAGATAGTGATTCTTCTGATGATCTGGGCAAAGTAAATTGAAAACATTCTGGTAAGGATTCACCATTATAGACACCATTAGGAACATTCATGATTTGTGGGAAGAAGTCAAAATATCAACATTAATGGGAGCACATAAGAAGTTGATTCCAACTCTCGTGGATAACTTTGAGGGGTTCAAAAATTCAGTGAGGGAAGTAACTGCATATGTGATGGAAATAACAAGAGAACTAGAATAGAAGTGGACCTTGAAGATGTGACTGAATTGCTGCAATTTCATGATCAAACTTCAATGGATGAGGAGTTGCTTCTTACGGATGAGCAAAGAAAGTGGTTTCTGGTGATGGAATCTATTCCTGGTGAAGACGCTGTGACCATTGTTGAAATGACAACAAAGGATTTAGAATAGTCCATAAATTTAGTTGATAAAGCAGTAGCAGGTTTTGAGAGGATCGATTCCAATTTTGTACAAAGTTCTACCATGGGTAAAATGTCCTCAGACAGCATCGCACGCTACAGGAAAATCTTTCGTGAAAGGCAGACTCAATAGACATAGCAAACTTCATTGTTGTCTTATTTTAGGAGGTTGCCACAACCACCCCAACCTTCAGCAACCACCACCCTGACCAGCCACCAACATTGGGACAAGACCCTCCACCAGCAAAACGATGATGACTCACTGAAGGGTCAGATGATCATTAGCATTTTTTACCAATAAGTATTACTTATTAAGGTATACACATTCTGCCCACGAGCCAGAGTGATTTTTCAAAAAGATGAATCTAACCGTTCCCACCCTCCCTGGCCCTTCCTTAGAACATTTCACTGTCGTTTGCATGAGTTTGCTAGGGCTGCTGGAGCAGGGTGCCACAGGCTGAGTGGCTTAAACAACAGAAATTTATTTTCCCCCAATTCTGGAGGCTGGGAGTCCAAGATCAAGGTGTTGGTTTCCTTGGTGTGCAGATGGCCATGTTCTTCCTGTGTCCCTCTGTGGGTGTCTGTGTCCTAACCTTCTCTTCTTATGAAGACACCAGTCATAGTGGATTAGGGCCCAACCTCATGACCTTATTTTAACTTAATTACCTCATTAAGGACCCAATCTCTACAGACAGTCACATTGTGAGGTATTGAAGTAATAGGGCATCAACATATGGTGGGAGCTAGGGGGACAAAATTCGGCCAATAGCACCCATGGGATAAAATCCAACTTCCTTAATATGGCTGTCACGGCCCTTCATGATGGGGTGACCCTTCTGCTCTGGGTCCAGCTCTCGGCCCCTTCCTCTGGCCCCCTATGTTCCAAGGGGTGCTCTGCCCAGTTTCTTGAGGCCCCCACGCCTGCTCCCCTCTCCCGCCTGGCCTTTGCAGGTGCAATCCCTGCTGCCTGGAACACCGTCCCTCCCCCGGTCTCCTGTTCACCTGAGAAATGGCCATTCGTCCTTCAAGCCTCACATCCCACGGACCACTTACCTTCGCAAGCCTTTCTGTGTGTCCAGGTGTCCAGGTTCCAAGGGGCCTCTCTCGAACCCCTGTGAAATGTCATATTCTCACCAATGACAGCACTTCATGCTCTACTTTATAATTACCGATTGTCCCACTGGTAGCTCCTGCTGGGCATAAGCAAGAGTGTTTGTGAGGAAGACCCTTGAAAAGCATAAGGTCTCTGCAACTCACGGAAATGCGCTTTGAAATACGGCCTGCACAGGGTGGGTGGCCCGTGGGAAAGTGCCGTGGGCAGCCGGGTCTCGGGGCTTCAGCAGACGCCTGGCATCGGCCATTGCCTAATCTCCACGAGCTCAAAAGCTACTGGGAACTCAATTATAATGTGGTATTTACGTTCCTGTGAATCCAAATGACAGCTTGGACACCATCCAGCAGATTCATTTCTAGATAAGACAAACATATGAAAATCTTGCATTATGTGGATACATGTCCAAAATATTACAGTAAAGGTCAGTCGCATTTGCATTCAAATATTAGGCTGCTTATTCCAAATATGGCAGCGCTGCGATTTTGTGACACACGTGAAATAGGCAAAACGGTTGTTTACATCTTGTCTTCACTTTCCCAACAGCAGGGCTTAAGTTTAGTGAGTTTGTGTTTTCTCTTATTTAGCTGTCTGTCATTCTCTCTGAAAATTCTGTTAATAACCAACACGGCAGGAAATAATGTTTCATACTATTAAATTATTCTATCTAGCTTTTTCTTTTTAATTCATATCCTCACTCTTCTGTCTTGGACAGACAGATCTAAGCACAGACAAGCTGTGTTGGATCGTAATTAGAGTAAAGGAATATTTATTTAAATGTACCACTAGAAGAAAGAGCCAAAGGCACCATCAACAAAGAGGATCCTTTTTTGTGGCCCCAAAGTTTTAAGGAGCAAGGACACGGTTAGAAAGCCCCTGATTCCAACTCATATTAGACCAAAGATGTGAGGATTCCACTTGCTCCATGCCCATCTTCAGGGATATTTTATACTATAAGTAATTATTTTATCCTATAAGTAATTCATGTGTGTCTTAAAAATTGGAATATAAAATTAAGCAAAAACAAGTAATCAAATTTAAAAATATTTAGGATTATACCGTATTCTAATCTGCTATTCACTAAGATACTTCTATAATATTGTTTTATTTTAAATCCGTTTATCCTTTATAACTGTGGTCCCTAACCCCTGGGCCCTGGTTGGGTACTGGTCCTCTGGCTGTTAGGAATCAGGCCACGCACAATCACTGCCTGAGCTCTGCCTCCCTTGGCGCCCCTGCAGAAAAATTGTCTTCCATGAACCTGGCCCCTGGTGCCAAAAATGTTGGGAACCCCTGCTTTATAATATGCATAATCACTGTCCGACATTATGCACATAGAATCTGAAAGTCCTTCTGCCCCTCATCCCAATCTCACTCCTCACATTTACACATTTTTGAAAATTGTCTTGATCTATTTTAACAAACTTTTTATTCTAGGATAATTTTAGATTTCCATAAAAGTTGCAGAGATAGCTTATGAAGCGTTCCCACTTGTCCCAGGTGCAGTTTCCCACATGGCTCACACCATACCTTACTGTGGCACATTTGTCAAAACCAAGAACCTGGCATTGCTACATTATTATTAACTCAACTCCAGGCTTTATTTGAATTTCATCAGCTTTTCCATTAACGTCTTCCTTCGTTCCAGGGTCCAACCCAGAGAAAAACACTGCACTGAGTTTTCATGTCTTTCTAGGTCCTTGGGTCTATCACAGTTTCCTGGTCATCCCTTGGTTTTCATGACCTTAACAGTCTTTAGGGATGGGGTGAGGGTGGGGATAATTATTTCTAACCATATATTAATATTCTTCCATGTATATGTGTTAAAAATACTAAACATAGCAAGATATAGAATTTTGACACAAATATGACTTGTACCACATTCCTGTTTTGTAATTTTTTTTCCATTGGTGGATGTCATTCTACATCAACAACTTACTTTTTTTAAAAGTTTCATAGTATTCCATTATGCAGACTAAATTTTAATTTATTAAGCAGCCTCAGATTTCAGATATCTCCTTAATGTTCTAACATTAAAATTCCAAACCATGCTGCAGTGAACCTCCCTGATCTAAATCTCCAGGCATGTCATTGATAATATTTTAAGGGTAAAATATTAGAAGTTATCAAAGACATTTCACATAAAAAATTATCTGCATGGCTCAATAGCTCTCTGAAAAGTTTTTGTGTACTACAGTGCCAGCATTCATGCTTGCAACTGCATGTTGCCTGCCCACAGTTTCCCCTAACTAACGTTCAGGGCTGGTGTTTTTCATCTTGCACGACTTGACAGATGAGAAGTGGCTGATTACATGTGAGGCTGAATGTTCTTCATGTTTATTATCCTTATGTCTTTCTTCTTTTTAAAATATCCTGTTTATGAGTATGACTACATTGGGGTGGAGGAAGGAGTGGACAGGTCATCTTTTTCCTAAAATTCATTAATAGGATCTCTTTCTATAGATAGGATAATAGCCCTTTAACCTGGTGAATGGAAGTTACTTTTCTTAAGATTCCAGTCTCCTTTTTTGTCTGTGATTTATTTTTTTTACATAAATAAAGGGAAGTTTTAAATTTTTTATACAATTGACAATTATTTTTCCCATTATAATTTCTGCTCTTAGTTTATAGTCATAAAGTCTTTTCGTATAATGCAATTCTATTGCTATTCACCTGTATTTTCTTCTGATATTCTCACATCTCTTCCTTTCTTTATATATTTAGCCCATTTGTGGTTTATTTTGGTTGGAGATAGGGTTCTAACTTTGTTTTTCCAAATGCTTAGGCAGCTGTCTCAACACCATTTAATGGACAAGCCAGCCTTTCCCCATTGATTTGAGAGCCCATTTTAACAACCCAAATTTAGGCACTGAAAGCTGACCACCTGTTAAGGATCCTGGGGATATTTCCAGTAAGAGAAATAGACAATCATTGAAAGCCCAGTTCTGTTTTCAAGACCATTTTTCGAGGTAAATTGTCAGTTTTTGCTGAAGGACGTAGCCCAAGCTGAACACAGTGAAACATTTGTATTCCCCTTCTGTCTGGAGTTTGTATCTCTCTTGTGCTGTGCCTTCTACCCAGAAGCTACATAAGCTACACCAAGAAGCAGCCCAGGACTTCAGGCAACAACTTTTTGCAAAACTGCATGTGTTCCCTGAAATGTATTCCTTTAAAAGCTTCCCCATGCTTTATGGTAAACTTTCTACTTTTGCCATGTCTGTACATTTCTGCACAGGGAAACATTATTTCCCAAATTAAGAAATCCAGCACAAGTTACTAAGTACATAACAGTTTATAAGTTTAGTCACAAATTCATTGAGTTACTTAAAGAATTAAAACTCACCTCTCTAATAACTACCTGGAGACCAGGCATTGGGCTAAAAAACTTTAAATTTTAGCCAGTTCTAAGTGGGTAGGTGTGATCATTGTCCCCCATTTTACAGATAAGAAATGGAGGCACAGAGAAGTTATGCAACTTGCTGACTGTCACACAGCTCTAAATGGTGGAGCAAGAATCTTGACCCATCACAGCCTGTGCTGACAGCCATAACTTTCATCTGAACCTGAAAGTTGATGAATTCCAGTGGTACCAATGCAGGATTCTTTGTGTGGCCTCTGATTCCCGGACTGAAAGATTTTAGTGGCTATCATAACAACTTCCTCATCGTTGTGATTCGTTTCACCCCCCGAGGTATATATATATTTTTGGTTTGTGAACTTAAATGAACAAAGATTCCAGATCTTGAGTTGGGGAATGGGCTCTCTAGATTGCATTAGTAAGCCATTTCTCCAACTGTGCAAAAGTAATGTCGATGGAGTTTTATTGGGTCCCAAAAGGTTTATATCTGTTTTATTTCCTCAGTGGGTTGTACCACGTACCATCCCCATCTGCCATGGATGACAGCAGCTGACACAGAGCCAATGACTCCGCCCATTTCTGTCCCTCCAGATCTGTGTTCCTTTCGGTCCACTCACAAGGAGAGCTTTAGTGTGATTCTTACCTTTGCAGTTATTAATTTTCAGAAGATATCCATTATAATAGGATACAGCAATCTCATGCTTAAAGTGCGTATGCAATCTTTTCAGCATACCCCCGATCTGATGGATTAGGGAAACTGAAGTTCGTCAATGTTAATTACGTGCACACGGGCACACAGCTGGTCAGTGGCAGTCTGATGGAACTCTCAGATCTCCTGACCTCCACAGGCTTTGTTTGCTCCTTGCCCGACAGCTTGCTGCCTTCAGTTGTATGACAAATCTTGCTTTTGGATGATTTTTGTTGCAATCACTGGATTCCTGTCTTAGCTTTCATGTAACCAAACACAGCTGGAAAGAGCTCTTCCCTGTGCCATACGACAAAGTGCCTGTGAATGAGTCGATGGTCGAGCTATGCATACCCAACATCAACCTTCTAATCTTTTCTCAGTCTAAAGACGTAAAATTTATAGTGTCACACCCCTGCAATGGAGGGATCAGAGCCTGAATACTTTGTAAGTACATATCCTAACTCCTTTTAATGGTCAGATGTCACAAATGCCCTTTATAGGGCCCACAAAGCACCATTCTTGCATATTTTGGTTGTCACTACGTTCAATCCATGCACTCCACAAAATATGCTTTTAATTTTCTACATAAAAATACCATGTAAAAACTGCAGTTGGCTCACTCAGCATCCATTCCTAGCCTTTCTCTCTTGCCAACACCTACTCTAAGAGTCTGGAAAAATGAATACTTATTTCTCAGTTTCCCTGGTAGCTTTGGGTTTTCATATGAGATGTAAGCAAAGGTCTGTTGAAGGGGTCTCTGAGAAACAGTGCTGATCAAAAGGGGAACAGGTGCACACAGTGAGCTCTTTTTCTCCTTCCAGCCTGGAGCATTTGTGTGACATCTATAGGTGCAATAGGTATCTTAGAACAATAAAGCAACAAACATAAAAATGAAAACCAAAATGCTAAGAATGACAGAAAGAAAAGCTAGAAAGAGCCTGCATCTGCAATGATGTCATTAAGCAGTTAAAAGCATCCCTAGGAAATCCACATACATTTATTGTTTTGTTTTAAATATAAAAGTACGCTTTACTGTAATATATTTTGAAAGAAAAAGAAGAAAAAAAATCATAATTCCAGGAGTTAATTTTCAAGTGCTAATGTGACTTCTTAATATGCTATTGCTATGAATATTTTTACCTATTAAAGTAGCATTAGTGTCTAAAACTACTGTGTAATCTGCCTTTTATTTTTTATTTACTGATGAATTATGAGCATTCTTCCCATGGCATTAAGTGTTCTTGTACAACACGGTTTATATTAATAACAGCCACATGGTATTCCATTCTGTGAATATGCCCCTCTTTATTTACCCAATTTTTCATTGCTAGAATCTTTAGTTTTTTACAACTTTTTACCACTATTAATACTTACATTATTAGCATTCTTCTCCATGAACCCATGATCCATTATGTTAATCTTCTTTTCCCTAACATAAATTTCCCAAAGTGGAATTACTTGGTCAAAAAGAATGATGATCTCTGTGAATTTTAATACTTTCTGCAAAATTTCCATCAAAAAGGTTGTATTAGTTTAGTTCACATCCTAACTAGGTTTTTAAACTAGGACTTAGCTCAGAGTACCTACCGAAAAGTTTGTTGCTTTCCATTTTATTTTAAGGGCTAATTAATAGGCCAAAAAGGGGCCAAACTAAACCAAACAAAACTCAAAGGAATTAATTTGTCTAATTTTTATTTCTTTAATTACTTGAGAAAGTGAGCATTTTCCCATATTTGTTAGCTACTGTATTCTTTATGCAAATGGCCTCTTTGAGCCTTTTCCTGGTTATTTTTTATTTATTGTAGTCATATTTCTCTTATTGATTTGTAAGGATTATTTATATATTAAAGACAACCATTAATTGCATACAGAATGTTACAATTTTATTTCCACACTAATTATATAATGTGCTTATATCTTCTCCTACATATAGTTTAACTTTTGAAATTAATTAATTAATTATATAAGTAATCTATCTGGAATTAATTTTAGAGTATATATTTGCAGAGATCAAATTCTTTCTCCAGTTGGCTAGATAATTTCTCAGAAGTTCTTACTAATTCTTACTTATTTATATTAAAGATGGAGTCTTGCTCTGTCATCCAGGCTGGAGTGTATACAGTGGTGCAAATGCAACTCACAGCAATCTTGAACTCCCTGGTTCAAACAGTCTTGCCTCAGCCTCCCAAAGCACTAGGATTATAGGCATGGGCCACCACGCCTGGCCTCTTACTGGCTTTTTAAAGTGGTTTTTATCTCACTGGTCTATCTATTCCTGATATAACATTTAACACTTTAACATTTTATACTTTAAAATTATTATAGCTTGGACACCCACTTTTGGAAAGGATGCAGAGATATTTTTCCCTATTCTTCCTGCTAAGCACAACTAAAATTCTGTATATTCTATATGAAAGAAGCAATGGTAGGCTCCCAAAGGTAGAAAGGAGTGAATTGGCTAGGAAGCTCACGACCCAATGAATGACACAAAAGTCAGTCCCCTGGGGTTCCCTTTTGTCTCGTATAACCCAGACTTGTAGGTGAAGAAGACAGCAACCCAGGAACATCAACAGGTACGGACAAAAAGAAAAAAAAGCCTGTTCTCTCTAGACAAAGGACCAGGAAAGGGACAACCTTGCAAGATAGAAAACTTTCAGACTGTAACTGCTTACTTCAGCCAAACATCACAGAAAGAACGGCAACTACATTCTGCAGCCTCCAGCAAAAAAGACCAAGTGGAGAGCCCAGACTTCCATCCTTGCCAGACTGTGACAAGATGCTCTGATACCCCTGCTAGGTGGTGTCAGAAGAAGCCTATATATTCGGGACTTTCGTCCCCACTCAGTGGTAACCAGGCCACCCACCCCCTCTCCATGGTGTCAGGCGAGGCCATGTGAGGAGCAGTGACGAGGTGTGCTTCTTGCAGAGACAGCAACAGAGAAGGACAAGTGAGAGCTTCGACTCCCATTCCCACCCAGCAGGAACCAGGAGCTCCCTCCCTGGTCCCCAGGTGTCAACAAAGGTAAAGCTAGACCTTTCAAGGCCACCTAGCAGAAATGAGGTGGTACCCTTCTTCATTCACTAGAGTGGCATCAGAGAAGACCTGTTAAAATAGGATTTAAATAAGACCTGGTGTTTTATAGTATAATACCCTGAAAGTCCTGGTTTCCGTTAAAAATCATTTAGCACAGCAAGAACACAAAAAGTTTCAGCAAAACAATTGAACACTTCAGCAAAAAAAAAAAAAAATTATAAGATATAATTAGAACCAAATGTGAATTTTAGAACTAAAATATATGATAAACCAAAATTGACAACTGAGCAAATGGGCTCAACAGCAGAATTGAGAGGACAGAACAAAGACTCAGAGAACTTGAAGATAGAACAATAGAAATTACCCAGTCTGAACAACAGAGAGAAAATAGACCAGAAAAGTAAAAAAATAAATACAAAGAAAATAAAAATAACATAACCACAGGGACATATGGAAATATAATGACAGATGTAACATTTGTGTTATCTGAGTCCCAGAAGGAGAGGAGAAAGAGGTTGAGGTTGAAAAAGTACTTGAAGAAATAATGGATGAAAATTTCCCAAATTGACCAAAAGAGAATAAACATATGGGTATAAGAAATCCACACCAAAAACACATCATAGTCGAAATTCTAAAAACTAAAGATAAAGAAAATTTCTTGAACATAGTGAGAGTGAAAGGACTTATTAGCTATATGGGAAAACAATTTGGATGACAGTAGGCTTCTCATAAAAAATAACAAAACCAGAACAAAATGGTACAATATTTTTCAAATGTTCAAAGAAAAAAACCTATCAACTCAGAATTCTATATCCAAAGAAAATATCCTTCAGGAATAAAGAGAAAATAAAGACATAAGATGAAGGACAACTAAGAGAATCTGTCACCAGTAGACCTACCTACCCTAAAAGAATGACTCAAGGAAGTTTTCTAAAAATAAAGGAAAGAAAGAATTATTCTTAGAACATCAGAAAAGAAGCAAAAATGCTGGTGAGTACAATAGACTGGCTATCTCCTCTTGAGTTTTCTAAATTATGTTGACAATTGAAGCAAAAAGCTGTAACACTTTCTAATGTGGTTCTCAATGTATGTAGAGGAAATACTAAATAATATTATACAGGCATACCTCAGAGATATTGTGGGTTTGGTTCCAGACCATGGCAACAGAAATAGAATACTCATTCTTCTCAAGTGTGCATGGCACATTCTTCAGAATAGATCACATGCCAGGCCATGAAACAAGTCTTAAGAAATTTAAGACAACTGAAATTATTCTAAGTATCTTTTCCAATCACAGTGGAATGAAACTAGAAATCAAAAATAGAATAAAAACAGGAGAATTTGCAAATACATAAAAATTAAATAACACTATTAAACAACCATTGGATCAAAAAAGAAATCAGCTACAATGCAATATCACTCAATTATAAGAAATGACAGTGATCTAGCACATCTTACATTTTCCTGGATAGAGCTTGAACCCATTATCTGAAGTGAGGTATCACAAGATCAGAAGAATAGGCTCTACATGTACTTGCCATCAAATTGGCACTGACTGATCAACACTATGGTGCTCACATGGTAGTAATATTCTACAGGGATTGGGGGGTTGTAGTGAGTAAACTCACAACTAGTGGATATGGTGAGCATTGTAGAGGGGAAGGGCATGCTTGGGTGAGGCAAAGACATAAAATGTAACCAAAATGTCTGTACCCTCAAAATATCTTGAACTAAAAAAAAAGAGAAAAAAAAAAGAAATCAAAAGGAAATTAGGAAATATTTGAGACAAACAGATGAATACACAACAAAACAAAACTTATGGGATGCAGCCAAAATAGTGCTAAGAGAAGAAGTCTATAGCAAATAAACACCTATATTATAAAAAAATCAAGTAAACCTCCTATTATATCTCAATGAATTATAAAAGGAAGAACAGACTAAACACAAAATTAAAAAAGGAATGAAATAATAAAGATCAGAGCAGAAAGAAATGAAATAGAAAATAGAAAACATTTTTAGAAAACTGACAAAACTATGAGTTGGTGTTTTGAAAAGAAAAGCAAAACTGACAAACCATAAAATAGACGACTCAAATAAAAATATCAGAAATGAAAGGGAAGACATTAAAAAGATCCCACAGAAAAGGATCATAAAAAAAATTGTAAACAATTGTATGCCAACAAATTGGACAGGCAAAACGAAATGGAGAAATTCCTAGAAATATACAATCTTCCAAGACTGAACCAAGAACAAATAGAAAGCCTGAACAAACCAATAAAAAACAAGGAGACTGAAAACAAGTAATCAAAAAACTCCCAATAAAGAAAAGCTCAAGACCAAATGGCTTCCTGGGTGAATTCTAGCAAACATTTACAGAAGAATTAATACCAATCCTTCTTAAACTCTTCCAAAGAATAGAAGAAGAGGGAATATTTCTACAGCTATTTGATGAAGCTAGCATCACCCTAACACCAAAGCCAGATAAAGGCACCTCAAGGAAAGAAACACCACTCTAGGGCAATATTCTTGTTGAACATAGATGAAAAAACTTTCAATGTCATGCTATCAAATTGAATGCGACAGCACATTAAAAAAATCAGACACCATTACCAAGTAGGTCTCATCCTACGGATGTAAAGATGGTTTAACATGCAAATAAATCAATGTGATCTATCACAGTAACATAAGGAAGAGTAAAAATCACAGAGTCATCTCAATAGATGCATTAAGAGTATTTGACACAATTCAATATCTCATCAAGTTAAAAACTCTCAGTAACTTAGGTATAGAAGGAACTTCAATCAACACAGCAAAAGCCAAATAGGAAAAGTCTACAGTTGACAGTAAATTCAACAGTGAAAAGTTGAAAGCTTTCACTCTAAGATCTGAAACAATGTAAGGACACACAATCTTGCCACTTTTATTCAACAATAGTGCTGGTAGTCCTTGCCAGAGCAATTAGATAAGAAAAAGAAATAAAAAGCATTCAAACTGGAAAGGAAGAAGCAAAACAATCTCTGTTTGCAGATGACATGGTCTTATCTATATTAAAAAAAAAAAAAACCCTAAAGTGTTCACACACAAAAAAATGCTGTTAACTAATAAGAAAATTCAGTGAAGTAGAAGAATACAAAGCCAACAAACAATAATCAGTTTCACTTCTATATACTAACAACAACTTATCAGAAAAAGAAATTAATGAAACAGTTGCATTTACAAATGCATGAAAAAGAATAAAATACTTAGTAATAAATTTAACCAAGGACGTGAAAGACTTGTACACTGATAACTATAAAACATTAACAAAATGTTTAAAAAGACACAAATATATGGAAGGCTATTCTGTTCTGTGTTCATTGACTGGAAGAATTAATATCGTTAAAATATCCATACTTCCTAAAGCAATCAATAGATTCAATGCAATTTCTACCAAAACTCCAACGACATTTTTATTGAAATATAGAAAATAATCCTAAAATTCAGTTGGAATGACAAAAGCCCTGAACAGCCAAAGCAATTATGAATGTGAACAAAGCTAGAGGTATCACATTCCCTGATTTCAAAACATATTACAATCAAAACACTATGCTATTAGCATAAAAACAGACACACACACAAATGGAATAGAATAGGGAGCCCAGAATGGAACACAGGCACCTATGGGCAACTGATATTCAAAAAGGGTGCCAAAAATATACAATGGAGAAAAGGTAATCTCCAATAAGTGGTGTTGGGAAAATGGGATATTCACCTTGGAAAAAAAATGAAATTAGACCATTGTCTCACAATACATATAAAAATCAACTAAAATGGATTAAAGACTTACACATAAAACCTGGTACTATAAAATCTTAGAAGAAAACACAGGGGAAAAGCTTCTAGACATTGGATTAGGCAATAATTTCTTGGATATGACACCAAAAATATAGGCAATAAAAGCAAAAACTGACAAGTGGGATTACATAAACTAAAAAGCTTCTGCACAGCAAAGAAAACAATTAACAGAATGAAAAGGTAACCTGTGGAATGGGAGAAAATATTTGCAGACCATATATCTGGTAAGGCGTTAACACCCCAAATAAATAGATAACTCCTACACATCAATATCCAATTATCAATTCATGCTTTCTTGAATTTTATTGAGAAAAGATTTATGAAATTTTTCTTTATGTTTCTTATAGCTCATCTTTATGTTTCAGAGTTTTTTATAGGCCCTAAATTGGCTATTTTCTCTTTATTCACCTTTAAACGAGAGAATTTTATCTATATCTTGCATTTGTATAATTCAAGAGAATCCTCTTTGATTCCTCTCTGAGTTAGATTGGTCTGCTTTGAAGTCTCCAATCCGGTAGCTGAGGAGGCATGGAGGGAACTGTAAGTCACGAAACTTGATCTGCATAATTTCTTTTCTGCTATGCGAGAAGCTGCCAGGTTACCTGGGGCCTGTGGTCACTACACCCAAGATAAGCTCAGACCCCTCCCTGATGTGCTGGCCTTGCGACACCATTTGGCTCTGCTGACCACTTACTCTCTTCTCCTCGAAACTGCATTCGCTTTCCAAACTCTCGTACTCCTCTGACTTGCCTTCTATCTTCATGATTATTTTTGTAACTATCACTTGACAGTTTCTCTTCCTCTATCTGACCAGTACACGTTGTCTCTGCAATAATCCATCTTAGGTGCTTCTCTTACCCACACACTGTCATCGGGTGACCAGCTCTTGCCGTTTGTCCAGGCCTGAGGAGGTTTCCTGCATGTGGGACTTTCAGAGCTAAAATGAGAACGTTGCAGACATTGAAGGGTGAGTCGTTTATCCTACTATACAAGTCTTCTCGGTTCCATTGGCTTCAGGTACCATCTAGATGACACTCTACAATTTATTAATGCAGCCCAGACTTCTCTTCTGATCTCATTTCCAACTATGTACTAGACTTCTCCGTTTGAATGTTTCCTCCCACTGCAAAATATATCTTCTATATTCTCTAGCTCAGGATATTTCACTGACATTTATCTGGTTGCCCTATCCGTCACAGGGGGATGATTCCTGACTCTTCCATCTCCCTCAACCCCCACATCCAATTAATGGACACATTTTAGTAATTCCAATTTGTCTTAACTGCTCCTCCATGATCTCTTGCCTAGAACCCGGTTGTGTCTTCTTAAATGATGTGGTCTTCTATAAGATGTTTACAACCATTCTGGTTCTACTTCGCCCAGACAGGTGGTGGTATTTCGCTTCTCAGCCCCTTGGAGTTGGTCATGTACTTTGGCCAGTTATATGTCAGCAGGTGTGACATGGGACATTCTACCGTGTGAAGAGCTGGCGACTGATTTGCTCCAGTCTCCTCTCCCTGCCATGGCGAACACCAAGCCCGCACGGTGGGAACGTGTCAGTCTGCATCCCTGCGCGGAGACGGCGTGGAGCAGAATCCATGAGTGATGTGGAGCACGAGTGAGAAAACTATTTTTATTTTTTTTAAGCCACTGAGATTTGGGGGTTATTACTGACAAACACACTTCCTTCTCCATGACTTCCATGCTTGGCTACTCCAAACGGTTTTCTAGATAACCAGAATGATCTTTTAAAAATACCAAAAAATAGATTGGTCAATCTGTTTTCAGTGATTTTTTTCAGTGGATTTAGGAAATAACAAAATTCTTACCATGGACTACCATGCCCTGTCTATCTTTCTAGCTTTTTCTCTCTTGTTGCACCGCACCCCACCCCCACCCCACATACACTGTTTTGCTCTCTGTCTCTCTGGTTCTGTTTCATACAAATTCTACTTCTTCTGGACACTCCAATTCAACACTTTCTGTTGCCTCTGTACCTTCTTTGGTCATCCCGCTTCACTCACCTAAAGAGCTATTCGTTTTCTTCCCAGTGATCTCCTAAAACTTACTTGCTAAGAGGATTCTTGACCCCAGATTAAAATAGGATTGCCTGCTTTATGCTTTCGTAGCATTCTGCTATTTTTTATAATGAAACCCAGTGTACTTATCATTAACTTTTCAAAATTTACCTCCTTACCGTAAGCTCCATGAGGCCAAAGGCTCCGCATACCCTGGCTCTATCCCTAGCATCCAACATGGTACCTGGCACGCAAGAGCGCAAGCGAGTATTTGTTATGTGAATTGTTAAGAATTGGTTATGTGAATCCATAACAAGAGTTCCCATTACAGTGTCTGTTCACTAAAGCGTGTGCTATGGTGATGATAATTCGTTCCAAGGTTGTGTTATTTGTCATCTCTCTTTTTTATATTCTGCTCACATATGCTGTTGCCGCTGCCTAGACTGCTGGCATCTCGTCCTCTACCATACAGACAAGTCTTTTCCATCTGCTCCCCGCCCTGCCTTGTTCTTCTCCTCACTGGTTCCCATTTATCCTTCGGGTTTAGCTTCTCCGTAATTACCTTTGAGAATATTTCTTACACTCTCCAGACCACACCAGACTCACCCTTTTATACTGTCGTTAACACCGACTCTTCTAATTGCAGTTCTATGGAGTCATTAGGTTTTGGGTTACCACTGCTATCAACCAAGGCCACTTGCAGTTTTACTGTTCATCGCCAATAATTATGCTCCATGTGTGAGGCACTTTTCCGTGCCTTGCTCTACATAGATCACCTGCTCATATCCTCAGAATAATCCTATGAGAAAAGAAGAAAATGCCTCTTAAAGACGATAGATAATTGAAGTCAGCTGAACAATTGATAAGATGTTGATTTGGAAACCAAATTTGCATTTTGACTTTGGACCCTCCATTTTTTTAGCCACTGTATTTTATTTGGTTTATGTTTTTGACCCAATCTGAGATAATTTCCCTTTTAATAACTGAGTTTATTGCATTCACATTTATTGATAAGTTACTTTTGTTTGGCTTTGTTTCGATAATTTCATTTTGTACCATGTTTTCTGTTTTTATTCATATATCTCTTTAAAAAACATTTATTGTGCATTGTCTGTATACCAAGTACAATTTTTGATGCTGGGATACAGCAGAGTTCCTGCCCTCATGGAATTAACTTCTAGTTAGGAGAGGCAGAAAATAATAATAATAATAATAATAAGAAAATATTTTATGGATAGTGATAAATGCTCTGGAGAAAAATAAAGGAGGGTGACAGGAATAACAAGTGTGATGATGAGAAGGAGTGATGCCATTTAGGGAGGTCACTCAGGGAGAGTCATGCTGATTAGACTCACTTTATTATGAATGCTTCCTTTGTTTTTCTTCTTTTGTGAGGTGTGTTTGTGTGTGTGTGTTTTCCATCTGATATATAGATGTGTGTGTGTATATATATATATACATATATGAATATTTATACAATTATTTAACCATGGGCATAAGTCTTCCTTCCTTCCTTCCTTCCTTCCTTCCTTCCTTCCTTCCTTCCTTCCTTCCTTCCTTCCTTCCTCCCTCCCTCCCTCCCTCCCTCCCTCCCTCCCTCCCTCCCTCCCTCCCTCCCTCTTCTTTCTTTCTTTCTTTCTTTCTTTCTTTCTTTCTTTCTTTCTTTCTTTCTTTCTTTCTTTCTTTCTTTCTTTCTTTCTTTCTTTCTTTCTTTCTTTCTTATCTTCAGACAGTAGCTATTGATTCTATGACAGGTGAGGAAACTGAAGAAACGACTCTTTCTTTAGCTTCTCTCCTGCCCTCCTCTGTCTGATTTTGTTAGTAATAGAGTTACACTACAGTACTGTGCAACTTATGGGAACTCTGATTCTGAGGCACCTCCTGGCACCCACATTTAGGAGCAGCTGAGTGGTACTGAGAACCACTGTGCAGCCATGTTCTGCATGGCGTGGTTAGCACAGGTTACTCTACGTCTTAGCACGTGCATGCTTTGCTGGTTCATAGTAGTGATGATCCTATGCACTATTTGCATTGTCTTTCCTGATTTTTTTGTGTGTCATTTACCATAATATCTTAAAGATTCAATTACTCAAACATTGAGTAGACATGTTTTATTTATGACCGAATAGAGTGCAATTATCATTATGTTTTTATTTTGATAATTCACTTTACTAGGAATTTTTAAGGAAAATTTTATCCTCCAAATAGAAAGGACATTTCATTATGTTTTCTACTTTTTCCAAATTAAAAATTTATACTGTTTTCTGTAGCTGTAATCTTCAAAGTTCTTTGTTTAAGTTGATTTAACGAATACTTTGTCTTTTTATCGTGTCTTCTCCATTCATCTCTTGGAAATCTCAATTTGGTTATCAAATATTTTTTTTTACCACAAGGGCTTATGGATATTATGTTTATTTTGTTCTTGCCTATTTGAATATGTCTATCTTGCTGTAATACATTTGGTCCGACTTGTCGTATCTGAGGAGTTATAGATATTGCTTTATAGAACTTTTAACCCGGTTTGATTTTTTTTCCACCCCTATAGCTTTTAAAAATGTGTGCTTATGTGTTTATTTGTTTATTTATTGGTTGAGAGGACTGGGAAGAGGTACAGAGGAGTTGCTGCAGGTTGTAGGAAACTATCTGTAATCACTGAAGCCCCTCAAACTGAATGGATATGTTGTGATTGATCATTCTGGATCAGGTTTTCCTGGGCCAGTGTGCTCTTTCAATCATAAGACATATATCTATCTTTGTTTTATAAAATTCCTTCTTTTATATGCTTCAATATTGTTCGGTTTCATTTTGGGGAGTTCACATAGTACCTGCATGTTTATCCCCTCTGTCTTATTTTCTCCATAATTCTTTGGCTTTTCTATATATCTTGTTTCTTTCTTTTTTTTTTTTTTCTTCTCAGACTGTCCTTCATGTCTCTCTTTCCCAGCAATATTTATTTTAATTTCAGCATGGCTTTACCTTTTGAATTAATTTTTCTTCTGCACTTTTTCTCAGAGCTCTTTTTGCTCACATTTCTTTCTTTCCATTGCCTTATCACATCTTCTTTGATCCCTATATCCCTGCTTTCAGCTCTGAGTGTCACAGATGCCATTAAAAATTTCTTTGACTTGGGATCAGCGTTTGTCTGTCCTGTTGTTCTGCTTGCAGAATAATTCTGATGTCTATTCTCCATCTGGCTTTTGCTTGACATGTTTCTTTCTTTTCTCTGTCCAGTTATATCCACGCATATTTCTCAGGCTGCCTCTTTTCTGATTATCCCTTGTCTCTAAATGGGGGCATTATTATTATTATTTTTGCATCTAGCATTTGCTAAAAAATCAGATGAGGAGTACTGGGCACAGGACACTCTCCCCTGATTCTGGAGTGGGTTTCTGCTAAGAGCTCAGTTTCTTTTCCCACGACCCCCAGCATGACTGCATATTTCACACATGTGCTTACTTTGGGAGGGGATTTAACAGGTATTTCATTCAGTAGATGGTGACTGCTACCTCGGTTCCTTGCCATACAGGAACTGGCTTTGCAGCAAGACACCGCGTCTGTCTCTCACCTGCCAGCGCCCGCTCTCGCCATCACTCTGCGTCATGGAATGGGACTTGGGGATATTCCTGGTGCCCGAGAAGTTGCCAAACCCAGACGTTCCAGCAAGGGGTCGTTGGCTGGTCTTTTTCAGGTGGTGGAAGCTGCGCCAGGAGCACTCTGCGGGAGGCATGCCCACTCGTGGTGTCTGCCACCAGTGGACCCAACTGTCATTCTGGTCAGCAGCTGTATTTCGTGGTTTGTGGTTGCAGAGGCTTCTCAGTGTCATTGAAGAAGCTGCTTCCTCCTCTATGTGTTTTCATTCTTCCTATTGCTTTCGGTTGGTTTTAGGAAGTAGAATGGGACAGAAATGCTTTTATTCCATTGTTAACTGGAGTTTTTCCCAATGTGCTTTTTCCTCTCGATATACTTTCATGATTTTTTTGCCAAGTAGAAATAGAAACACAGGGGTCATTGCTCTTCATCTGCACTGCGATTCTTCTCTTGTGCATTCTTCAATGTACTAATTTTGGACTTGGTTCATGCCATTCTTTTATTCCAAAAATATCTATTGAGTACCCCCTTCATGCCAGAGCCCTGCCCAGTGTTTTGTAACTCTTGCACTCATAAAGTAGACAGCCCACAGGGAGGTAAACATCAACTGCCCAACCAAGGAATCCTCCTCAAATTAACATAAAATTAGAAATTATGCTAAGTGGTCTAGAAGGACTACTCTCCAGTGGAAACTTCTGTGATGATGGAAACACGCTGTACCTACATTGTCTGACATAGTAGCCACCAGCTGCAGGTGGCAACTGGGCACAGCAGATGTGGGCAACGTGGTGGGCAACTGAATTCTAAATTTTATTTAAATTTAATTAATTTACATTCATATACTCGCATGTAACCAGTGTCTACCTGTTGGACAGCACAATTCTAGAGGGAAGAGCAAGGAGCAGGGAGGAAGTTTAGTTCAAGGATGGTCTCAACAAGGACATTACATTTAATCTGAGACATAAAAGATGAGAAGAGGGTATCCACGTAAAGGATGGGGAAGAAAAACTATTAGAAACCGAAAGGGAAAGAAATGCATAGACCTTGAGGGAGGAGAACACCTGACATGAGCAAGGATTGGAAAAGAGTGTGTGGAGACAAACGTATGAGGGAGAGGGCCGTGTAGGATGGAGTTTATTACCCGACAGTAGGATTCCTCCTTCACCAGCATGAGCTTTCTGCTGGGTTATCAGGGTTTGGAGTCCCTGGAATCACACTGAATTCATACTGCCCAAATTATTTGAACTCTTTCTTATTTATGGCCTACACACATGTACAAATATATTATACTTAAAGTTAGTTTTGAAATAATGGCATTTCCTCAACATCATGCAGTAAGCTGCTAGTAACAAAAAAATTAAACTCTCGATATGTTACATTAGAAAGTAAAACCTTTATTAAGAGAGCAAAAAGCAGAGTTTGAGCAATCATCACTGAACTTAGAAGGAAAGAGATTTGAATTCATTTCATCTTTTTTTTTTCTATTTTTACATTCCATCCAGTGATATTGTTGCCTACTTTGTCAAATCAAAACAAAACCTTATTTAAAAATGATCTATGCTCCACCTATTCCTCCGCACAAAGAATTTTTAGGGCTGGGAAACTATTCTGTATGGTTCTATAATGGTGGATACATGTTATTATACATTTGTCCAAACCTATAGAATGTACACCACCAAGAGGGAACCCTATGTAAATCATGGTCTTCACAGGTGATACTATGTCAAAGTGGGTTCATGAATTGTAACTAATGAGCCACCCTGGTGGGGGACACTGATGGGGGGGTACCATGCATGTGTGGATGTGATGGGTAGATGAGAAATCTCTGTACCTTCTTCTCAATATTGCTGTGAACCTACAACTTCTCTGAAAAATAAAGTCTATAAAGAAATTAAAATAAAAACAACTGTACAGGTGATGGATACGTTCATTATCTTAATTGTGATGATGGTTTTACAGTGTATACATATGTCAAAACTTATCCAATAGTACACTTTAAATATGGACAGTTTATTATATTTAAATTATACCTCAATAAAGGTGTTTCAAAAGTGATCTGTCATCAAAATGGCTTATACATGTGTTCATTTACTAGGCTTTCAGAAACTGGATGTAAGCTATCTTTGAAATGCTGCAAAATATGCTTCTAAAGACAGGCATGTCCATCCTAAGGCATCCTATGTGCCTTAATGATTCTGAATCACATACAAACTAGAATCATTGTGTGTGTTTTTTTTTTTTTTTCAGGAGCAAAAGCTAATTTTATTTGTGAACTTATTTTCCTCTACTTACACATAAACAGATAGTTTTCTTCCTATAGGAAAAAAATATGTCAGATTCTGTTTAAAGAGTTCCTGTTTCTGTAGCTATTTTTCCACCAGGAAAAACAAGAATGCTTCTGGCCCATACGTTTGAGTATGAGAGCGAGCACACAAAAGAAAACAGGGCAAGCAAAGAGAAGATGGAACAATCCTCTGTGAATACTCTTATCACCCAGAGAAGTAATTTTTGAAATCTATGGGCTTAACTACCCTGAAGTCTTCTGAAATTCCCAACATGTTCCTGTGTGGTAGGCATCAATAGTCTCAACTAGACAGAGGGGACCAGGACAGAGCCCTTGGTGAGACCTGCAGCTAGTGATCAGACAGGGAGAGACGGTGATAAAGACAAGCGAGATGCTGAGACTACCCTAGTCCTCTTCAAAATATCCATAGGCTTCTGTGACTTGGGCTACACCATAAGGAGCTGAAGGCAAGCAAGAAACAGGTCATCAGCTTGTCTAGCTCAGGACACTGTAGTAGAGACATCCAGGCCGGATTACCAAGGCAGGGTTCCAAGGGGCCAGCCAGGCAGAGGAGTGTCCTGGGCGGTGCTGGGTGACGTGGAGAGCCAAGAGTCCGGGGAGGACAGGGCTTCTGTTGGTGGAGTGTCTGGGTGTTGTGGGTGCCCGTCTCTTGGCTGAGCGGGCTTGGGCTTGAAGCCCTACTCTTTGCCCTTTCCACTCCTTTTTCTCCATTTAACTCGGTGGTTTCTAAACCAAACATGGTACTTGCCCTGTCATTTCTAGTGGGCTATTTGAGAGTGGGCTGTTTGTCTCATGCTCCCTATAGAAAAGCCAATTCCCTTTGCAGCCACTGCATGGCGGGTTCATTGGAGACCACAGGCAGATACAGTGTTTGCATCTTAAATTCCTAGAGCAGGGGCGGGGAACCTTTTCATATTGGGGGCTGCGTTAATTTCGCTGGAATCAAATAAGGCCACATTCAAGAAACTTCAATTACATATACTTTAAAAACGTACATTATTTTGTAAAAATCCAACTACTACGTACTTAATAATTTGAAAAAATGAAAACTATTTGTTAATTTTAAAGTGAACTAAATTTTTATTGATTTTGTTGTGTCTACCTTTTGTTGGAAAGCATTTGAATATTTGGCTGCAGGATGGAGGTCTGCAGTTTCAGTCCATCCTCTAGATGGGTTTTGGCCATTTGTGACCTTAAGGGCATCTTGATTTGGGTTAGGTAGAAGAACGTAGATTCACAGCAGTAAGTGGTTGAAAAGCAAGAAAGCATTTTTGGGGATGTTGCCCAAATGGGTATCCTACTGCATTTTTTAAACGTTCTTATCAGATCTTTCTTGGCATTAAACAATGACTTTAAAATGTCATCTACTGAGTACTGAATCAATTCCATCTTCTTTAGGTGCCTTAAGATATCAACTACGTGAGGCTTAAATACTAATTTGAGTGTCATGGCATGATTCTCAAAGTCAGTGAAACTTTCATGGTATTTTCCAATTACTAGATCTATAATAGCTATGTGTTCTTCAAATGATTTGCATATGTCGTTCTATTCATCGATGATCTTTGCTAACTGGGGAAAATGTTCATCCAAAATTTCCTTTTGAAGAAGAAGCGTTTTGAAAAAAGTTAGCTTTTCAAACTGCTTGGATTTTTGCCACATATCATATAGACTTAGTTTTACCTTGCAAAGAAATATTAAAATCATTTTGATTGGTCAGGATATCACACAGAAATGCTGCATTCCTATAGAAATCTTCTTTCAATAATTCACATTGCTGATTCTGTTCTACATAAAATTTAACTATTTGTTCTCACGGAGATAAAATTTTGGCTAACACCTGTCCCTGTGATAGCCAGTGCACATTAGATGATACAGCAAATCCGCAGTGAATACCTCATTGTTCAACTTTAGCATGTTATGACACTGAGTATGCTGTCTTGCATTTGCAGGAATATAGTTAACAATACTTATAACTTGTTGCAAAGTGTTGCTTAAAATAGTATCGTTAGCACAGAGATTGCGAAATACAATGTGAAATACAATGAAAAGAAATGAGAGCATCTGGATCTGTTAATACATTTTTTTAATCTATGCAATAAACCCTTTATGTTTTCCTGTCATGGAAGGTGCACCATCTGTACATACACTCACACAATTTACCAGATTCAGTCCAACTTCACAACATTTATCTTGAAAGTTGTTGAAGATATCTATTCCCCATTTTCCATTTGTAAGAGTTCCCAAAGCAAGTATCTCTTCATAGCAAAGAAAATCTGTTATGACTTGAATGAAGTATCAAACCTGCACTGAGTCAGTAGCATCAGTTTATTCATCCAAAGTGCTTGAATAATATATTTTTTCCTTTTGTAGCATTGCATAAAGTTGTTAAGTTGAAGCCGAATTCATGCTGCGGATCAGTTATGGTTCTCCTTGAAAGAGGCAGTTGTTTGTACTTTGAAATGCTATCAGGGTCTAAGCATCCTACAACTTCAACGATGCATTCTTTCACAATTTCTACACCATTGAGTGGCTTCCCTTCTTCCCCTGAGTATATAAGCTACTTTGTAAGTTGTTTCAGTGGCATTATTTCTAGGTCTTATTGCTGCTCGAAAGAATTGTCCTTGCTTTTGCTTTTCATCTTTTAATTTCTGCAATACAACCTTTTGCACCTCTCCCTCTAATTTAAAATACTTGTGGTCCTTATGAGTGTTATAATGCTAATGAGCATTAAATTTCTTTAATGTTGATATTGCAGTATCATAAAGCAAGCCACTCATCTTATCTTTACCAGAAACAAGATAATATTGCAATTCCCAGTCTTCCTTTAAAAATCTGTTTTCTTCCTTCTGTGTTGTCTTGGTCTTCTTTGACATGATGGGCTGTTAAGCGGACAGAATTAAAAAATGCCGTTGAACTGTTCAACTATTCACAAATTCCACTTCAAACAGAAACATAGTGCATCATTGTCAAAAGTTTGACCCCCATAAACTCTCGCCAACCAGCCTCCTGTGGTCATGGCCAGTCAGGCAGGGGAAGTTAGAACTAAATCACGAACAAAGCAGGGGCTAGCTGTACCTGGGGCCCTCTGAGCTCCTGCTAGTACTGGTCCGACCCTCTCACAAGGAGTCAGGCCTAGGGGAGGCCTGGAAGATTTCTGAAATCCCTTCAGGGATGTTTTCCCATTGTCTTGACTATTAGCACCTGGCTCCCTTGAAGTCCTACTATTCTCTCCAGCAAGTGGCTGCTCTACTGTCTGCTTGGATTCTGATTCTTCACCTGAAAATGCTCTTTTATTCTCTACCCTTGGCCAGGCTGCAAGTTTTCTAAATTTTTTATGCTCTTTTTCCCTTTTAATTACAAGTTCCGTTGTTCCCATATCACATTTCTTAGTATTTTGGCCCCGTGTCATATTTCTATCAGTATTCTGGTCACAACGACTTAACAAATCTTTAAGGAGTTCCAGACTCTCCCCCATCTTTCTGTCTTCTTTTGAGCCCTCCGGGATCTCCCACCCTCTGCCAGTTACCCGGTTCCAAAGCCGCTTCCATATTTTCATGTATCTTTATAGGGAAAAGCATCTGCTTCTGGTGAGGGGTTCAGGGAGCCCCCAACCAAGGCAGAAGGGGAAGGAGAAGCAGTTGTGTCCGCGTGAGGGGAGAAGGGGGGAGCCCTGAAGAGGAGGTGCCAGCTCTGTCAAACAGTCGGGTCTCCCCGTATCTCCTCACCTGCTAGGAGGTCACATCAAGTGGGTCATGGATGCACCTCACCCCCATGCCGCGGACACATGCCACCAGGAGCCACCTGCACCTGGGGATCAGCTGTCCCTCTCACGTTGCTTCCCATTAGTCTCATAAGTCTTAACTCCCTTATCTTGCAGAAATTCTGCCCTTTTTGGGAAAACTCAAAAGGTTAGCAGGTAGTTAAAGGTTGCTGGCCTGGGAATCCACAGCGTAAGAAAGCCTGTGTTTGCGCACGAGGCTGTCACAGAGGGAGGGGACAGTGAGAGCGAGGGAGGGAGACAGACGCCAGGTAAGGAGATGCTGAGATGCCAGGGATAGAGGTGGGAGTGGACCAAGGAGCCAGAGAGGAAGCCAGGCCCAGCGAGTGGCTGTGAGGGGCGGGGATCAATCTCTTGCTTTGGGAAACAGCGAGCATGCTTTTGTTTTCAAGCCTTGGAATACAAATTGTGAGGTACAGATTTATTTTCTCAAGGAGGTCCGAAGGTTTGTACGTCTGAGAAAGAACAGGGAGTTTTTTTGGGATCTTGGTGCTGGCGGTTACTATACAAACTATGATGGAAAATTCACCTTCCACTCGGGAGCTGTCAGGGCTCTGCACAGTTATTCTTTGAGAGAGGGGGACTGACTCATTCTAGAATGCCTGTGGGTTACCTTTGTAATTCAGCATTTTAGTGTAGATGTTCCAAACCCTCTGCGTACAAATTAAATCTAAAATTTGGGAAACAATTAGATCTTCATTGTGTCAAAATAATGGAGGTGGTAAGTACAGTGCGAAGGCCTTTGGAAATAAATCTGTTGACTCTCCCTCTTCAACCCTCAGAAGCTCCCTAGTTCCCCTCAACAGCCAGGGGTGTGTACAGTCTGTACAGAACCGAGAGGCACCTCCTGCGGGGGGTGGGGACTCAGGCTGGGAATCGTCACATTCTCACAGTAAACTGTCAACTCAGCATTTTCTAACCACACAGAATTATCACTCAGAAAGAAAACAAATCCTAGCATTTATCTTTATAAATAAGGCATGAAGATGCTGGGAAAGGAAAACACCACTATGGGAAAACGAAGTTTATTCTTCTCAGGTTGCAGGGTATCTCAGTATATGAAACAGAAATTTAAAAAAATCAGGAAACACTGTCTGCTAATTCTATTCAGTTTTTGGAATTATCCTGACAACAATGATATTTGCCAAATGCAAGAAGAGTTTTTGGTTGTAGGCACCAATGCTCAGTTTTCATGAAATTTATCCTTTCTGAATGAGCGATGACATAATAGCCATACTGACATCGTATTTCTTTTCAAATGTAATTGTTTTTTGCTCAAAGGGATTCTGCTCATTTTTAAAAATGAAACAAATGAGTACTTGGCATCTGTAGCCAGTCTCTGTAAAGTACTACTGATAACACTAATGTAGTTCAGATAATAGTTACCATTTATTGTTCCAATATGTACTGCTTAAACGTAAGTATAGTCAGAGGGCTAAAAGAAAACTTGGAAATAAAATCATCTGCAAAACTTTGAAATCAAGTAAAAAAGACAAGATAAGATATAATTAATAGGTTAATTAATTAATCAATTCACTCATTTGTTCACCAAATGTTTTATTGCCAGACACTGTGTAAAGTAATGTGGATGTGAGCAAAAATAGACTTGATCTTTGACCTTGTGTAATTTTCAGTCTAGTGTGGGAGAGAGACGGGACTCGCGTAACCATAGCAACAGATGTAACATTAAACTGTGAGAAGTGCCCTCACCTGTGTTAGGAGACTGCAAATTTGTAATTACTGCCTCCCATTTGTATGAGGGTTTGTAAGGCGTTAAGCCATAGGAGCAGTGTTTTTAGCGGTTTCAGATGTGTCATGATTAAGAAATGGTGAGTTAATTCCTGCAATAAACAAACATTATTTTTAAGAATACATGTGTGATTACAAGTCTAAGAGGCCACTGGCAAAGCCTAAATCTGCATTTAGAATGAAGGTTTGGAAGTGAGAGGCACCAGCAGGTCCTCAGGGGTCCGCTGTAGAACAGGGGATGGAGGCAGCAGAGTGTGGTGCAGGAGAGAAGGAATTCATGCCTGACAGACCAGTCTGCAGAGGCCTCGAAGGCCACGCTCAAACCTTCGTGCCTAAAGTCTTAAAGTCAGAGGTTCCCAAACTCATGGATCCCACATCACCTAGATAATTTTATTTATTTATTTATTTTTGAGACAGAGTCTTGCTTTATTGCCCAGGCTACTGTGAGTGCCATGGCGTCGGCCTAGCTCACAGCAACCTCAAACTCCTGGGCTCAAGCGATCCTCCTGCCTCAGCCTCCTGAGTAGCTGGAACTACAGGCATGCGCCACCATGCCCGGCTAATTTTTTCTATATATATATTAGTTGGCCAATTAATTTCTTTCTATTTATAGTAGAGATGGAGTCTCGCTCTTGCTCAGGCTGGTTTCCAACTCCTGACCTCCAGCAATCCGCCCGCCTCGGCCTCCCAGAGTGCTAGGATTACAGGCGTGAGCCACCACGCCCAGCCCTAGATAATTTTTTTCTTAAGATGGTGATTTTCAGGTTTCAGGTTAACCTAGTCATTCTCAACCTGGGACAAGAAGTTGGCAATTGTTTTAAAATACAGTGTGTTATAGAAAATTTGAGATCTAGTAAGGCCAAAAGATAAGGAGGCAACTGCCATTGAAAAGACAGTTATTACTCACAGTTCCCAAGAGGAGGGCGCACCACACCACACATGAGAAAGCACCAGGGTTGGTCAGGGGCAGAGGAAGAGCGGGAAACTGTGGGCATGAGCTTTTCTCGTTCTTTCTGCAGGAAGGAACAGGTGAGCAGAGTGAGCAGATTTAGGATTGGCTAGTTTAAATAATTTCAGCAGCCTCTGAGGCTCAGGGCTGTCCTGGCCCTAGAGTATTGGGGCAGGTGGATAGTAGCCCCGAGTGTGAGAGCCCAGTAAGGGAGGTGGGTGGTATGTGGGCTCTGGTTTGGTTGGTTTGTATTTGAAAATCACACTCACGGTTGAGTTGTTCACTGTCTCTAGGAATTGGTCAATCCTGGGAGGGGCAGTCCCTCCAGGGTCAACAAGACCCCAGATGTCAAAGCATCAGAATACAGGAAATAACAGACATGGTCGATACGGCAATGTCCAGAGACATTTTTGGTCATTACAACTAGTGGGGTGGGTGCTACTGGCATCTAGTGAGTAGAGGCCAGGGATGCCGCTAAATATCCTGAAATACTCAGCCCCCACAGCAAGGAGTTGTGCAGCCCCAAGTCTCCATAGCTCCGAAGCTGAGAAGCCCTGGACAATTGCAAAGAAGGTCCCCCAGGACAATCCAGGAATCTCTTTACATAGCTTTGAAACTCCCAAGAGGATTCAAAAAGATTAACTTGATTTAGGGACCATTCCTTATAGGCTGCAGGGAGCCACTGATGGGTTCTGAACAAGAAAGAGACTAATGGTAAAAGTTTGGGGGGAAGAAATGGATGCATGGATGTAGTAAATGTATAAGAAGCTGGATGGGAAAGACTGACAACTTTAGGCAGCAAAACTCCGAGGAAGGAGGAAGGAGAGTGGGATCGCTAGTCTGACAAATCGGGTTCCAATTGTGTCTTGAAAATTTGGCTTCTTAAAGAGATCCAAAGCAGATCTGGCAAAGTGTTACCATTTAACAAAGTTGGGGATTTGGTACACTGATAATCATTGTATTATTTTTAGTATTTTTCTGGATCTTTAAAATTCCTATAAGAATTTAAAAAGTCATGCATGTGGGACATCTAGAGTTGACATAATAGGAGATAAAGAAGTTGAAAGACCAGTCCATAGAACAGGTGGGAGAAAAACATACATCCTCACAAGAAAGTTAATTTCATCTTTAGACAGTTCTGACTGGGACAAGATGTGACAGCTTTTCTGCATCTCGATATCTGAGGAAGGCCACAATTGCCCCTACCTAACGTGCAATTTCTGAGTTCTCTGTTGTCCATGGTTGCTACGACAGTACTTGCCATAAAGTTGACTTGGTACTTGAGACACGAGCTAGGTATTATTCTCATTGTACCTACACTACTTAGCACAGCTCTTAGCAAGTAAAGACACATAATACATATTTATTCAATATATAATCACTACTTTTTTTTTTTTTTTTTCATTTAAAGTGGTAGAGTTGCAGCCTGGGTTCTTGGATATTTTTAAGAAATGGAATGTTCTGTTGTTTTACTGCCCCGAAAATGTTGAATGTCATTAGTGGGCAAAACTTCTCTGTATTCTCAGGATGAGATATTCCAGTGTGAGTTGTCGGTGACATTTGGTACAAGAAATGTTTGTTTTGAAGGAATTAACCATCCACCCTTTAATCATGTACTGTCAAGGAACAACCTCTTATACTGCTATAATTTTCCTCACGGGACATAATGTATGAAAAGTGCTTTGCAAATGTTTATATGAATCCAAGGTGGTAGTTGTGGTTTACTCTCATAGCACACGTCACAGCACTTACTGTGGTTGTAATTTCACACGTTTAAGTGATGACTTGACTCGCGTCTGTCTTTCCTGCTAGACTGTAACCCTCCTGAAGTCAAACCAAATCTACTTTTGCTCACTGTAGCGTCCACTGCACTCAACGCAGTGCCTGACAAAGCACAGTGAACTTAAAACGAAAGAACAAGGAAGCACGTATGAAAAATAGAAAGGATGAAACAAGATGGCAAGAACCATGCCTAATATAAAACATGTGACTATAAAAGCAAATAAACTACAGTATTTAATTGCAACTCTTAAATTATCATTTTGTTGTAAAATTCAATGCACGCTATTTAATGCTAGTATTAGTTGGTACTTATTGAGTACTTTCTACATGCCAAATACTATGCTAATGATTTTAATTGTATTGTCTCATTTAATCTTTGGAACAACTATAAGAAGTAGGTATTAATTTGTTTCTTTAAAGAAAATGCATCTTAATTTAAATTACTCAGAAAAGTTAAAAGTACAATTGGTAAAACCTTACTTATAAACATTTAAAGCAAGATGAATGCAGATTCTTATACTGAAGTAAAATGCAAGACACAAAATGTTATACCAAAAAGAGGAAGTCATATTATATTCCAAAAGGCACACTATACCATGAAAATAGAATTCATACACATAACTAAATAACATCACATAAAGAATACCAATTAAAAATACAAGGAGGAATGAAAATAAACCCAATAATATACTTTAATATATTACTCTGGTCTTGAATAGAAACAAAGAGTCAGAAATAATGAAGATTATAAAGAATTTAAGATAGAAAGCTAATGAGAATACTATAATAGACATACACCAAACTTGAGCTTCCCCAAATGGAATTCATTTTATCTTAAAATAAATACTGCACATTAATATAAACTGATCAGCATATTTATTTATAAAATAAACCTTAGTATATTTCCCAAAGCAGAAATTTTGTAATAGCAGGATTTAAACATACTGTGGTAATATATATATATATATATATATATATATATATATATATATATATATATGACAGTTTAAATAAAACAAACCCAACCTCTTAAAATTAAGACAAAACTCAATATAAATAGTTTTGTACCTGTGAGGGGAAAAACTATAATTCAGAATTACTTTGAAATGTTGGTGAGAAGGTTGCTTATGAAGAACTGTGGGATGTAGCCACAGTTACACTCAGAAGCAATTTCAGTTTTAAGTATTTTTATTATCAACTAGAAAGGATGAATATTACATAATTAAGCATTTAATTAAGATATGAGAGAAGAATGGCATAGTACACATTAGGTAAACAGAAAAGGGAAAATGAAGAAAGAAGCAGAAATTCATTACAAAGAAGAAAATATTAAAATTTATTTTAAAAATGTGATCTCTGGACCTTATTAATATCATATCTGAACCAATAATATAAACAAACTTTATAGGTTTAATTAAAAATAAAAGAGAAAAACGCAAATATACAAAATTAGTTACAAGAGAATGATGCTATAGATAAAAGAGTTTAAAAGCATTGTAAGAGAATGCTATGTACTTCTCTACCCTAATAAATTTGAAAATCTCAATGAAGGGTTTGATTTTCTAGGAAAATATAAATGACCAAAATTGACTCAGGATACAGCAGTAAGCACGAGTGGAAAAAAAAATTAACTAGGGAAGAAACTGTAAGTGTTATCAAAGGCTTACCTCTAAAAATGGCTCTGGCTCAAATGTTTTATGAACAATTTTTTCCAAGCTTGAGGAACAGATAATTCTTCTCCTCTATAAACCGAGAGGATGGAAGAAGATCCAAAGCTTCGTCATTGGTTTTATAAAGTTGTCATAACTCTGGCCCTGAAACTTGACAACACTAGCCTAAAAGAAGGAAAATACAAACTATTTTCCCATTTGTACTATCTGAAAGAAAATACTAGTAAGTTGGATCTGATACTATGTCAAAAATCATGTCCCATGGTCAAGTCACCTTTTTCTGTAAAACAATGAAAGGACTCTTGAATATTAGGAAAGCTACTATCAAGATATATTACATAAACAGACTAGAGAAAAGTCATATGGGCATCATAATAAAAATATATTAGATAAAATAAAATGCCAATATTAGCAAATTAAATAAAAACTGAATCCTTGACATGATTATAAAAGGATCTATTTTAAACCAGTGAAGACTGTCCCTGGGGTCCCCAGCCCCTGGGCTATGGACCAGTACCAGTCTGTGGCCTGTTAGGACCCAGGCCACACAGCAGGAGGTGAGCAGTGGCTGAGGGAGGGAAGAGGCTTCATCTGTATTTACAGCCGCTCCCTATTGCTGGCAACCCTGCCTGAGCTAAGAAGGTTGGGGACCACTGCTGTATGCAATGGTGAAAACACCAGAGGAATTTTCACAGGAATCAGGTACACACCTGTCGTCACTACAGCATGTTTTTGAAGTTCTAGTCAATACACCAAAACAAGCAACTGAAACAAAAAGGTTAATGATCAACAGGCAAAGTTGTCATCTTCAGGTGATGTATATTTTTTTGTTTTTCTCCTTTGAAAATCAAGAGAAGCAGTAAAAATATAACTGGTAAGTTACACAGAAAGCTGGCTAAAAACAAAATAAGTGAGTACCAACCACCACTACAATAATAGCCTCAATATCTCTTTTGGACATTTAAAGAAAAAACCAAATAGCATTTTTTTTTTTTAAAAAAAGAAATTTTATTCAAACAAATAAAAATGTACAAAATAGCTAGGAATAAACCTTAAAAAAACCATTCAGGATCTGAGTTAAAAAATTACAAAATGATATTAAGATATATTAAAGAAAGGCACAAAAGTGAAATAAATTTTATTCCAGGAGCAGAGATGTTATTTTATAAATTTAATTATTTCAGAAGTGATAGGTAAGTTTAAAGTATTTCCGATTAATTTCCCAATGATATTATTTTGTAACTTGAAAGAGTGATTCTGAAGATTATCCAAAAACATAAAAAAAAAGAGGAGAGATTATTGCATTTAAAAGAAGAGCGCTGCAGGGACACTGCTAAAACGTTTACAGACTTGCAATAATCAAAACAATGTACTAGTGTCACAAGACAGATAAAGACAGCAGTGGAAGAGAATAGAAAGCCACCAAGATGTCTAGGACAGAAGTAACCTTTCAAATGATTGGAGAAATGATGCATTCATTAGCAAATATTACTGAAAATTTTGGTTATTAGTTTTAAAAATAAAGTAGAAATAACATAAAATAAATTTAAGATGAATCAAATATTTGAATAGAAAGTAAAATAATGAAAGCAATTTAAAGAAAGTAAAAGAAAATATGAGTATTAAAGACAGAAGCAGTTCTTAAGTAAAAATCTTTAAGAAACAATAAAAAATTAGTTTGGGGGTATAAAAATGAAAGACAACGAAACCACTATAAATTAAATGCTAACATCTCATTGAGAATAATAGAATATTTATGATAGGCAAAGGGTTACTATCCTCAACATAAAATGTATGTATGTATATACATATGATATTTATCTATATTTATACACACATACACACATATATATATATTAAAGGGTAAAAGGCAATCACTATAACAGAAAAATTACCAGTGCACTAAAAAAGCAAATTTTTAATAAAAACAAAAAAATTCAATCTCTTATAGTTATCAAAAATACAAATGAAACTTTACCACATTTTATTAATCCACTCATGTATTGATGGGCACTTGGGTTGTTTCCACATCTTTGCAATTGTGAATTGTGCTGCTATAAACATTCGAGTGCAGGTGTCTTTTTTATAGAATATCTTTTGTTCTTTTGGATAGATGACCAGTAATGGGATTGCTAGATCAAATGGTAGTTCTACTTGTAGCTCTTTGAGTTATCTCCATATTACTTTCCACAGAGGTTGTACTACTTTGCAGTCCTATCAGCAGTGTATGAGTATTCCTATCTCTCTGCATCCATGTCAACATTTATTGTTTTGGGACTTTTTGATAAAGGCCATTTTCACTGGAGATAAGTGATATTTCATTGTGGTTTGGATTTGCGTTTCCCTGATGATTAGAGATGTTGAGCCTTTTCTCTTATGTTTGTTGACCATTAGTGTATCTTCTTTTAAAAAGTTTCTGTTTATGTCCTTTGCCCACTTTTTGATAGGGTTGTTTGATTTTTTTTCTTGCTGATTTTCCTGAGTTCTATATATATTCCAGTTATCAGCCCTTTATCAAATGTGTAACATGCGAATATTTTCTCCCATTCTGTAGGTTGTCTGTTTACTCTTGTGATAGTTTCCTTGTATGTGCAGAAGATTTTTAATTTGATCAGGTCTCATTTATTTATTTTTGTTGTTGCTGTGATTGCCTTTGGGATCTTCTTCATAAATTCTTTGCCTAGAACAAAGTCTATAAGAGTTTTTCCAAAATTTTCTTCTAGAATTCTTATAGTTTCATGCCTTAGGTTTAAGTCTGTTATCCAACGTGAGTTGATTTTTGTGAGAGGTGAAAGGTGTGGATCCTGTTTCAGTCTTCTACATGTGGCTATCCAATTCTCTCAGTACCATTTATTGAATAAGGATTCTTTATGCCAGTGTATGTTTTTGTCTGCTTTGTCAAAGATTAGATGGCTATATAAGGATGGTTTTATATCTGGGTTCTCAGTTCTGTTCCATTGATCAATGTCTCAGTTCTTGTACCAATACCATGCTGTTTTAATTGCTATAACCTGGTAGTATAGCTTGAAGTCTGGTAAATTGATGCCTCCCACTTTGTTCTTTTTGCTTATGATTGCTTTTGCTATATGGGATGTTCTTTCATTACATACAAAGCATAGAATTATTTTTTCTAGATCTGTGAAAAATGATGTTGACATTTTAATAGGGATTGCACTGAATCTGCAGATCACTTTGGGTAGCATAGATATTTTAACAATGTTGATTTTGCTGACTATGAGTATGGTATGTTTTTCTACCTGTTTACATCCTCTGCTATTTCCTTCCTCAGTGTTTCATAGTTCTACCTGTAGAGGTCTTTTACCTCCTTAGTTAAGTACATTCCTAGGTACTTTATTTTCTTTGTTGCTATTGTAAAGGGTATTGATCCTCTCAATAGATACAGAAAAAGCATTTGACAAAATTCAACACCCTTTTATGATAAGAAAGCTGAACAAAACAGGCATAGATGGGACTTACCTAAAAATGATACAAGCCATATATGACAAATCCACAGCCAACATCATTCTGAATGGGGAAAAATTGAAAGCATTTCCACTTAGAACTGGAACCAGTCGAGGTTGCCCTCTGTTACCACTTCTATTGAACTTAGTAGTGCTAGAAGTCCTAGCCAGAGCAATCAGACAAGAGAAAGAAATCAAGAGCATCCAAATGGGGGCAGAAGAGGTCAAACTATCACTCTTTGCTGATGATACAATCTTATATCTAGAAAAACCCAAAAATTCTCTCATAAGACTACTGAAATTCATAACAAATTAAGCAAAATCTCAGGTTACAAAATCAATGTACAGAAATCAGTAGCATTCCTATACACCAACAACAGTCAAACTGAGAACCAAATCAAAGACTCAATACCCTTCACAATAAAAATAGCTTTTCATGTACTTAATATTTGGTCTAGTAATTCCACTGCAATGCCCTGAGGAAAAAATATGAGATGTGTGTATAGGTTTATGAAATTAAATAATTATAACAGTTTTATTTGTAATGGCAAGGTAGTAAAAACAACTTAAATTTCCGATGTTTAGGGTATGTTTTAATAATTTAAGTCTCATCCAACAGTGGATAATAGGCAAACATTAGAATCACATACTCAAAAAATATTCAGAGACATGGAATAATCCAATAAAATTTTAATTTGAAAGAGTTAGATACAAAAATTATATATGAAGCATAATTTGGATTTTATTTTGTAAATATAGACATATATACTATAATGTATATACATATATTTCATCAGAAACACTGTGAGTATATAATTATTAATCGTGGTTATTTCTGGCTTATGAGGTAATGAATTCAACTTTATTTATGTTTTCTGGGTTTTTTTCCCCCAATTTTCAAGTGCACATAAATTACTTTTATAATCTGGGGAAAATGTCACATCAGTAATTTAACATTGTTGCTTAGTCACTAACTCCCTATCAGGAATTTTCCACCTCTCCTCTGCTCTAAAAGCTGCCAACTCAATTTTTCTGGGAAAATGATTCCTTTTTTCTGTTGGATGATGTTGCCTGAGCTTCTGCTGTCAGCAGATTGCAGCCTGGAGCTACTTCAGGCTACAGTTGCTGCTCGTTCTTTGCAATCTCCTTTTTAGCCACCTTTCTCATCAGCCGATGTCCCCAAAATGACACCTAAATATCATGTAATCATTACACCCAATTCAACATATGGGGACTATGAAGTTACAATTGGTAAGACACAGCCCTGCCTCCAGGCCCTGGAGAGCAAATGAGAGAGACTTGCTCTAAGTCCTATACACTGTTATAGCATGGTTTATAGAGATTACCCCCATATTGTCTCCCTTGTGACTGGCAATGTTCGCAACACTAGGGTTGCCAGGTGTAGCGTGCAAAAATACTGCATGGGACAAATATTGCATGAGGCGTACTTAACAATTATTAAAATGTGTCTCAAATCCAAATTTAACTAGGCATCCTATATTCTATCTGGCAACCCTGGATAGGAATTATTGCTTCCATCTTGTTCCCCCAACCACATTTCACAGATGAGGAAACTGAGGCTCAATGAGTCTTTGTGATTGAATGTATTCTCATTTATAATCAGTGGAGACTGAATCTCTAGCTTTAGAACCTAATTAGAACCTAATCTCTAGCTTTTAGCTTAATTGCATTCAGAGCCTGCCTCATTGGAGACCCTGTTTACTTTTGCACTTGTGGGGCTTGGTGCAGTTGAATCCTTGTTTTGCTTCTGGAGTGGTGCCGACTCTGGCTGGTGGTCTTCAGGAAATTAGACAAGCAACCCAGGAGCCCACAGGCTCCTGGTGTCAGAGTGAGAGTGTGGGGTCAGAGGGAGCCCTGTTGTGGACTCACCCCTAAAGGAGGGTAGTAGGCCTTCCCTGCTTCTGATGAGAGAGCTCCTGGTCACAGGTGGCCGTGCCATGCACCTGCCAGAGAGCAGCGGCGAATAAGCCTGCAGTGGGCTTTGCCCGCCAGCCGTCCATGCGGGCCTGTGCGGGAAGGAGGAGATTCCTGACCTAGGGCTCCAGGGTGACCACTTCATGGGGTCAGGGGAACTCCACCCTCCATGGAGACTCTGTGTGAATCCCAGTCCCAACTCTGAAGAACGGGGTGGTAGGCAATGGTGCCTAAGCACACTGGACACCCAGGCAAGCAGGGCTGTTTCTTCACACCTTGTGTGCGTATTGTCATCCGTCTCGGGTCCTAATATCTCCCCGAGAGGAACCCTCTCGCCTTCGCTGCTTTTCTCTCTAATTTCTGGTCTAACTGCGTGAATGGACCTCGGGGTTCGGGGGCATCTCCGTAGGTGCAAATCAGGAGATGGTTTGAGTTGTGCATTTGCAAGTCCTCTACCAGGGACAGTGCTGGCTGCCGGGCTGACACATCAGGCTTCCCCGGTGGGGAAGTAACATTTCAGGGTCACCCGGGGAGGACTGAGTGTATCCGATCTCAGGGTTGGTGGGCAGCAACCTGGAGGAGGCGTCCTCCGGGCTGGAGAGGAGGGTGGGTCAGGTCTTGCTAAAATTTCATAAGAAGAGCTTTGAGAGATTCAGGGAACAGCCGAATAAAACCCCCAAACCTATGGAGAGCTTTGTGTTCATTAAAAATGAGTTGATTCTGTTCCTATCAAAACAAACAGTTGCTCCGGGCTGGGACTTTCTTATGTTATTGTTAAGTGCTGGGATACTGTGACTTTTTGAGTAAAGAATTATTTTAAGATCAGCTCAGGGAGGTATGGCTGACTTCAGTTACAAACATAAATTTAAAACAAAGGTATTCTTAGGGGATTTCTGTTTGGCTTTTTGCAGGTCTTTAAGCAGTTACACTTCGTAAGTCCTATGGTCAGGTGTCAGTGGTATGTGCCTCAAGACAAGGTTCACTTATCTGACTCCATCCCATATACCAGACAGCAATAGCCCTTCATCCGTGTGACTCAAAAAAACAAAAACAAAAAAAAGGGCAAAGTTTCGCTTTGAGTCTAACAGGTTCAATTATCTGGCTCTTTCTCTCTCACTCATTCAGTGATTTAATCAGCGCCTTCCATGGGGGCTAGGAGCACCAAGCTAGGAGCACCTCCAAGCTAGGAGCACCTCAGCGAAGCTTGTGGAGGGAGATAGGCCACGAGTATGGGGAGCGAAGTCTCACAAATGCAACCCTGAAAATATTTCTGGGAACCTTGGAACTCGTGGTGATGTAGAGGTCCAAACACATGTGAATGCTCATCCTTTAATAGAAGCAATAGAAATGATGCATAGACTATAAAAATTATTTTTGGTACATAGAAACACTCACAAGAAATCAAGAAAATCTTCAGATGCAAAATAAAAACATTGAATATCCAAGTGGCAAGAGTAATCAGAAACCCCAGGTCTAAATGCCGACCTTGCAGGGGGTAAGGGTGCCAGGCATTCTAACACCCGGGTGGGAAAATAAGGCACCCCTTCTCACACAGCAAAAGCAAGAGAGGCAGAACTATGACCCCTGAATAAAGTGTGCGGTCTCTATGAGCACCCTGCCAAGAAAGGCTACACTCGCTGGCCCAGAAAGGGAAGAGAGGGCTTGCCTTCAGTGTGAGGTCTTGGATGGAAAAAAACCAATCTCCTATTAGAAGTTGAAAGCCCCGCCTAATACATTATTATAGGTGCAAGGTCCACATTTATAGAACCTGTGAAGAAAATAAAAAAGTTAAAACACCTGCAAGCTGAAGAATGAACATACAAACTGGTTCAGCGCCCATGAAGGACTTGGGAGCCACGGCCCAAAGTCGGGTAGGGAGGGCAGAGGGCTTTAGTCATGTGATCTGATTTGCATGTTAGCAAGATCCCTCTGCAGGTAGTGAGAGGGATGGAGCAAGGAAGAATGGAGAGAGATATTAGAAGACTGGTACATTAGGACCACTACATTATTCTACTTTAGGTGCAAGGTCCAGGTTCACAGAATCAGTGTAGAAAATGAAAAAGATAAAAACCTGCAACCTGAGGAACGAACACACATGGAGTGAGTTCCAGGGGAGCTCAGGCAGCAGCCCAGGCTAGACAGTGCAAATGACCAGCAAGGACTTCTGCTCTTGGGACCTTTCATTTCTCAATTACTCTTAACTTGAATATCGGATATTTTCACTTACACTTTTGTCTGTATCTTTGGGTGTGAGAAGAAAGTGCTTTCTTAGTGGAAAATAAAGCCCTCCTGCCCCATGCCAGGGCCACAGCTGAGCCCTGAGGCCTGAGTGCCCTATTGTCCTGGCAAGGTCACCTCTAGCCTTTAGTTTATAGGGGTCGAGTATGTCAGTCTGTTTTTAGCTTTTGACAGTGCACTGTGTTTCCTTTTGAAGTGGAATCTGTGACAGTTGCATGGCTCCACAGTATGTTTTAATTCTGTCTGCTTAACAGCCCATCATGTCAAAGAAGACCAAGACAACACAGAAAGAAGAAAACAGATTTTTAAAGGAAGACTGGGAATTGCAATATTATCTTGTTTCTGGTAAAGATAAGATGAGTGGCTTGCTCTGTGATACTGCAATATCAACATTAAAGAAATTTAATGCTCATCAGCATTATAACACTCATAAGGACCACAAGTATTTCAAATTAGAAGGAGAGGTGCAAAAGGTCATATTGCAGAAATTAAAAGATGAAAAGCAAAAGCAAGGACAATTCTTTCCAGCAACAATAAGACCTAGAAATAATGCCACTGAAGTAACTTATAAAGTAGTTTATATACTGAGGGAAAAAAGGGAAGCCATTCAGTGACGTAGAAATTGTGCAAGAATACATTGCTGAAGTTATAGGATGCTTATACCCCAATAACGTTTCAAAGTACAAACAACTGTCTCTTTCAAGGAGAATGAACCACAATTGATCGGCAGCATGAATTAGGCTTCAACTTAACAGAACAACTAACTGCAATACTTCAAAAAGAAAATAATATATTATTCAATTGCTTTGGAGGAATCAACTGATACTACTGACTTGGCACAGGTTTTATACTTCATTTGAATCATAACAGAAGATTCTCTTTGCTATGAAGAGTTACTCATTTTGGGCACTGTTGCAAACAGAACACAGATAATAGATATCTTCAACAACTTTCAAGATAAATGTCTTGCAGTTAGACAGAATTTGGTAAATTTAGTGAGTGTACCCACAGATGGTGCACCTTCCATGACAGGAAAACATAAAGGGCTTATTGCACAGATAAAAAATAATATTAACAGATCCAGATGCTCTCAAATCCCTGTGCTAAAGTTATTATTTTTATGTGACACTTTGCAACAAGTTATAAGTATTGTTAACTACATTGGTGCAAATGCAGCACGGCATCATCAGTTTCATAACATGTTAAAGTTGAACAATGAGGTATTCAGTGTGGATTTGCCATGTCATTCTAAACTATGCTGGTTATTGCAGGGACAGGTGTCAGCCAAATTTTATCTCTGTGATAACAGATAGTTAAATTTTATGTAGAACAGAATCAGCATTGTGAATTATTGAAAGATTTATATAGGAATGCAGCAATTCTGTGTGATATCATATCAAATCAAAATGACTTAAATATTTCTTTGCAAGGTAAAACTAAGTCTACATATGATACGAGGCAAAAAATCCAAGCATTTTGAAAAATACTATCTTTGTTCAAAACACTTCTTCAAAAGAAAATTTTGAATGAACATTTTCCCAAGTTAGCAAAGGTCATTGATAAGCAGGATGATATACGTGAATTATTTAAATAATACATAGCTGTTATAGAACTATTAGTTGGAGAAGACAATGATAGGTTCCTTGACTTTGAGAATCATGACATCACACTCAAATTAGCATTTCAGCCTTGCCTAGAGGATATAACCAAGGAACCTAAAGAACTACAGGTGGAATTGATTGAACTCTCAGTAGATGACATTTTAAAGCCACTGTTTGATGCTAAGAAAGATCCTATTGAAATATGGAAAAACGCAGGAGAATACCCATACCTTTGGCAACATGCCCCCAAAATGCTCTCTTGATTTTCAACTACTTATTGCTATTAGTCTAAATTCTCCTACCCAATCCAAATCAAGATGCTCTTAAGGTCACAGGTGACTGATGCCCATCTAGAGGATCAGCTGAAACTGTGGACCTTAATGCTGCAACCAAAATATTCAAATGCTTTCCGACAAAAAACAGACACAACAAAGCCATTGAAAGTTTAGTTAACTTTAAAATTAACAAATAGTTTTCATTTTTGAAATTATTGAGTACATAGTAGTTAGATTTTTATAAAATCATGTACATTTGTAAGTATATCTAGTTGAAGTTTCATGAATGCAGCCTTATTTGATTACAATTAAATTAATGTGGCCTTCCCACATGAAAAAATTCCCCACCCCTGCCTTAGAGGATTTTTAGCTCCATCATCTCCAAGATTCTAGTTCTACTACTTTTTTGGTATCTTCTTCCCCATCAGCCTCCTCATGTGTTTGTGTAGGGGTGTGTGTGTATGTGTTGTTTCAGGGAGAAAAAATATCTTATTGACATAACTATATCTTGTATATTGCAATATGCAGTTGACCTTCAAACAACAGGTGTTTGAACTGTGCTGGTCCACTTATACTCAGATTTTTTCTGCCTCTGCCAGCCCTGAGACAGCAAGACCAACACCTCCTCTTCCTCTTTCTCCTCCTCCTCAGGCTCGTTAATATGACCATAACGAGGATGAAGACCTTTGTAATGATCCACTTCCACTTAATGAATAGTAAATACATTTTCTCTTCCTTATGATTTTCTTCATAACAGTTTCTTTTCCTTAGCTTGCTTTGTTGTAAGAATACAGTATATAATACATATAACACACAAAATATGTTAATGGACTGTTTTTGTTATTGTCAAGCCTTCTGGTCAACAGTAGGCCATTAGTAATTAAGTTCTGGAGAAGTGAAAATTATACGTTGAGTTTTGACTACACAGAGGCTCAGCACCCCTAACACTCACTTTGTTCAATGGCCAACTGTGGTAGGAGATAATAAATTCTTGGTGTATAATAATATTTTACTGATACTAAATATTAAATACATTTGAATAAATTCTGATGCCATGAATATAATCCCCATTTTGGAGTATATTACTTTAATAAACAGAAAAGAATAACAGCCATTTCCATGTTTGTAAAGAAATAAAAGATACAATAGGATTATGTGTATGATTTATTTTCTTCTTAGAAAACCCTAGAAATCAATAAGTTCTAAAGAAAGGCTATCTTTCTTTTTAGCTTTAATATAGAGTTGTCAATGAGGCAGTCAATCTGCTACATTTCTTGGAAATATGACTAAGGGATTATGATGCTACCAATAACTGACATCCTTTGTGCCAGACCCCGATAGATACTTTGTATGTACTCTTTATATATGCATTATAAATATGTAATACTAACATATTATATACCTCATATGTAATATTTACATATGTATGAGTTTCATAGTTTCAGCCATAGGGCTGTTGAAACAAACTGTCACGAACTTGGTGACAGAAATTAATTTTCTCACAGTTCTGGACGCTCAAATTCCCAGATCAGTGTCTCTGAACTGAAATCACAGTGTCAGCAGGGCCATACTTTCTCTAGATGCTCTAGGGAGATCCGTCCCTCCCCTCTCCAAGCACCCAGTGGCTGCCTTGGCTGTGGCCACATCACTCCAATCTCTGCCTGTCTCCACATCGTTTCATCCTCTCTTCTGTGGTGTTTGCTCTGCTTTCCTCTTGTAAGGAGGCATGTGGTGGCATTCAGGGTCCAGCCAGGCAATCCAAGATCACCTCTCCTATCCGCCTTAAAATTCTTAATCACATCTGCAAAGTCTTCTTCTTCTTTTTTTTTTTTTGCCATTTTAAGGTAAGATTCCAGGGATATTTTTTTTTTGGGGGGGGGGCATTATCCAGCCTATTGCACCCTGTGATGTGAAGTGTTGATAATGAGACTAAGTTCCACCTAAGTTAGGTAACTTGCCCAAAGTTATGCAAGATATACATACAACTATATGATTCCAAAATCTAGGTTCTGTTTTCTACCCACAAAGGTCTCAAAACACAAAGGAAAATTAAAACAATGGAATAAATGTCATTGTTGCTTTTATCTGCTAAGTCATGACGTATATTACAAATATTTTGTTGCCTTAAAGAAAGAAATGGAGCTTCCCACGTGAGACATATTCAGAAACGTACCTCAGAAGGCTGGGGGCTTCCTGTCAAACCAGTGGCCTCTCTCCAGATGAGTTGCGGTAAATACGAGTTATCGAGGAAAAACATTCAATTGCAGGAAGTACTTACATCATAAAATTCCCCTTTACAATTTAATAAACATATGGAATCAATTTAATTTAGACTTAAAATGGAAAGAGGAAGGCGGAATTTTATTTTTCCTGATAGGAGGGATTTTTCAGTGTGTATTACAATTAAGAGAGTAAAGCATCCTTTTTACCTCTTCTTGAAAATGATAAGGTAGAAGAATTATTTCTGTAGGTAATTTCTGCCTCCCACTCAGCTGACACGTTTCTATGCAGTTGTTAGTGAGTCACAGCCAAGGGTGATTAAAAGGCTCTGTTGGTAATGTACATGCACAATTGTGTTGTGACAATGATGGTGACAATGATGATAATGATGACGTAGTTTATGGAGTGCTTGGTACATTCTAGTAGTTGCTTCAAGTGATTCATACTATTACACCATGTGGTAAGTACTATTATTGCCATTTTGCAGTTAAGGAAACTGAAGAGAGGTCAAGTAACTGGCCCCAGGTCACATAACTGGAAAGTAGTAGAGTTGGTATTCCAATTCCAGCTACCTTGTTCCTGAGAATCACTCTTACACTATTGAAAGATAGTGTAACTGCTACACTATTGAAAGATAGCATAAAATATAACATTGTGTAAAAACATAACAATCCATGTACTATGATAAGATAGTTACTAGTATCATTTGCCCAAAGCTTGTAGGACGTTACACATTCCTGCTCTAGTAAGTTTATACAGCTACAAAACTTTTAACTTTCTTGGTGAAAATAGGTGAGAACATGAAAACTACACCCCAAAAAATGTCTTTATAAGTCATGAACTCTCTTTTATCTACTTTTTCTTTTTAAACTTCCTGTGCCTTGATAGGCGGTCGTGCAGTAGCTGCGTCAGAACTTATTGGGGTCTGCATTTCTCAATCAGTTGCCTTCCCTAGAGAGCTGCATCTATTTGATCCTGCACAGGTGCAGCTCAGGTCACCCATAAATAATGCAAGACCCTGGCAGACAGCTCCAGAGAACTTGGCTTCAGAAGGTGACATAGTTTTATAGTAAAACCAACTTTTGCTGGAAGAGCCCTTTGACTAGTACTCATATACCTTACTTATATGCTGAACCTTAGTAGTTCAGCCATTTTGGCTGAGGACCTGATCAGATCTTCTGGGCTTTGTTCTGTAGAGTAAAAGAAGCTGTCCTGGAGTAACCAGCTTTGAGCTGGCCTTCCCCTTCCTGATTAAAAACTCCTCTGAATGCTCGTGTTCAGTATTTTCATACTTGTTGATAGTAAGGATTTTCTCTGTAAGTGGAATTCTAATGTGATTAAGCATCCGAATCCAAACAACCTGAGTGCAAGTTGGAATTTTCTTAATAGCAGATGATGTTTGCTATCTTTTCATTTGCATATTTCTCCTTTCTGTATATTCCCTTTGGTGAAGTGTCTATTCAAATATTTTGCTCACCTTTTACTTAAGTGGTATATGATCTTAATAATGAGTTTTGAGAGATTTCTATGGAGTTGGTATACAAATTCTGTCAGAAATGTGATTTAAAGTATTTTCTTCAAGTATATAGCTTGTCTTTTCATCTTTTAGTGTCTTTCTCAGAGCAAAATTTTAAATTTTGACCAATTACAATGTATTTTTTTTTCTTTTATGGATGATGGTTTTGGTGTTGTATCTAAGAGCTCTTCACCTAGCTGAAAGTCATGAAGATTTTTTTTCTATTTTTTCTTCTAAAAGTTTTATAGAAACTTTTTACATTTAACATTTAGATCTATGATATATTTTCAATTAATTTTTGCATAAGGTGTGTGAAGTTTGGGTAGAGGTTTATTTTCTTGTATATGAATACCAAACTGTTTCACCACCATTTGTTGAAAAGACTATCCTTTCTACATTGGATTGCCTTCACACTTTTGTCAAAAATCAGTTGTCCATGTTTGTGTAGGTCTATTGCATTGATTATTGTGTCTCTCCTTCCTCTAATACTATAGTCTTGATTACTGCAGACTTATAACAAAATTTTGAAATCAGATAATGTAATTTCTCCAACTTCAGTTTGCTTTTCAATATTATTTATTTAGTTATTCTAGTTTCTTTTCCTTTACCTTTCATAAAAATTTTAAAATCAGCTTGTCTATCACTTGACAATTGTACAAAATATAAAGATATCTTTACATAGAAATGAAAAAGATAGAATAGATTAATAAAAACTATCCAATCAAGCAAGAGAGAAAAAAAAGATTGAGAAAAGGAAACAGCCCCTCAGGATCTGTGGGACAATAATAAAAGATGCCACTTTAGTCTTAGAAAAAAAGAGAAAGAGTTTGGTGCAGGAAAAACAATTGAAGAATAAATGAGCAAAAACTTCCCAAGTTTGGAAAAAGACATAAATCTAGATATCTAAGAAGCTCAGAGAACCCCAAACAGGATTAATTAAAGAAATGTATACCCAGGGGATATTTCAATCAAATTTCTGAAAATTAAAAACAAAGAAAAAAAGTCTTGAAAACAACCAAAGGAAAATGACATATAACTTCTAGAGGAACAATGATTCTAATGAGTATATATTTCTCTTCAGAAACTATGGGTGCCAGAAGGTAGTGGAACATTTTTAAAGTGCTGAAAGAAAAGAACTATCATTTGAGAGGTCTATATACAAAAAATTCCTTCAGTAGTAAAGGTGGAACAATGGCATTCTTGCATGAAGAAAAGTTAGGAGACACAATTGCAGGAGATCTGCTCTAAATGAATTGCCAAATGACACCATTCCAACTAAAGGAAATGGAGACTAGAAAGGAATTTCAAAACATCAGGAATAAAGGAAGAGCAAACGAAGTGGTAAATTACTGGATAAGTATAATAGACTATTCTCCTCTTAGTTTAAAATACAATCAATGGCTAAAAGCAAAAAATGATAATACTGTCTGATAGTGTATTTGATATATATAGATATCAGACAATTACAACACAAGAGGACCTACATATGATAAGTTTTTACATACCACTGTAAAACTAGACAGAGAAAAAAGTTAAATATGTAATAATCACACACATACGAAGAGAAAGAGAGAGAGAGAGAAATATATGTGTGAGATAAAGTAAAAAACACAATCGATAAGTTGAAATGGAATGCTAAATAATGTTTCAAAAATAACCGAAAAGAAGACAGGAAGAGTAATAGAGAAACAAAACCAAGGAATTAAATAGAAATAAAATAAAATAAAATAAAATAATAGACCTAAATTCAAACATATTAAGAATTACACTAAATATAAATGATCCAAACATACCAATTAGAAGACAGAAATTGTCAAGATGTATTTTTAAAATTATCCAATCATATGCTATTTATAAGAAACTCATTTGCAATATAATAGTATCAGTAACTTAAGCCTAAATACATGGAAAAGATGTACCATGGAAATACTGATCAAAAGAAAGCTGGAATGGCTATGTTATCAGACATAGATTTCAGAGTGAATAAAGTTATCAGGGATAAAAGGGACATTATATTATGATAAAAGGGCTAATTTACCATAAAGACATAGCAATCCTTAATGGGTGTGTACCTACTGATAGAACTCCAAAAAATATGATGTAAAAGTCACATAAGTGAAAGGGGAAATAAAACATATCCACAATTATATTTGGAGATTTCAGCACTCCTCTTTCAGAACTCCTCTTACAGAACTGATAGCAAACTCCTCTTACAGAACTGATAGCACTCCTCTTACAGAACTGATAGCAAATCAGGAAGAATGCAGAAGAATTGAACAACAAGATCTAAATGACATTTGTAGATAATTTTACCCACAATAGTAAAATACATATTATTTTCAAAAGTACATGGAACAGTCAACAAGATAGATCCTACCCCAGGCTATAACACAAACATTAAAAAGAATTGAAATTATGCAAAAAATAAATAAATAAAATTGAAGTATAATCTTTGACCTGTGATGAAAATAAACTAGAAATCACCAGTAGGATAATAGGAATGGTAAAAGAAAAATTTCCAAACACTTGGAAATTAAACAACAGACTTATAAATAATCTATGAGTCAAAAAGAAAGGAAAATTAGAAAGTAATTTCTATTAAACAAAAGTGAAAATAAAGCATACCAAAATTTGTGAGAGACAGCTAAAGCCATGCTTAGAGAAAAAATTATAACATTAAATGTTAATTTGTATTAGAAAAGAAGTGTCTGAAATAAATTATCTAAGCTTCCACCTTAAGAACAAAATAACTTGAAGGAAAGAAATAATAAATATAATGGCAGAAATAAAGGAAATAGAAAACAGAAAAATAGAGAAAATTAAAGAAAGCAAAACTTAGTTCTTTAAAAGGATCAATAAAATCAATAAACTTTTAGCAAGAATGACAAAGACAAAAAGAGGGAAAAAACCAGATTGCCAATGTCAGGAATGAAAGAAAGAATAACACTATAGACTCCACTGACATTAAATAATAATGAAAGAATAACAGGGAATACTATAAATAATTATATGCACACATTTTTGACAAGTTAGGCAAATGGATGTGGTTTTTAGGCAAAACCACAAATTACCTAAACTCATTCAAAATGTAATAGACAATTTGAGTGGCCCTATAACTTTTAGAAAAATTTAAATTGGAGTTTAAAACTTTCTGAAAAAAATCCCCTAGGTCCAGATGATTTCACTGGAAAATTTTATCAAACATTTTAAAAAGAAATAATACAAATTCTTAAAATATCTTTTCCAAAATATAGAAGAAGAGAAAACACTTCTCAACTCTATTTATAGATCATCATTACTCCAATTCTAAATCCAGATGATAGAGGAAAAAAAGGAAGGAAGGAAGGAAGGAAGGAAGGAAGGAAGGAAGGAAGGAAGGAAGGAAGGAAGGAAGGAAGGAAGGAAGGAAGGAAGGAAGGAAGGAAGGAGGAAGGAAGGAAGGAAGGAAGGAAGGAAGGAAGGAAGGAAGGAAGGAAGGAAGGAAGGAAGGAAGGAAGGAAGGAAGGAAAGAAACTATAGATTAATATTTCTCATGAGCATAGATGCAAAAATACTAAGTTAATAAAAGCATATGGTATCTAAAAACATGTAAAAGGAAAATTGCACCACAACTATTTAGAGTTGGAAGTCTAGATCTATTAGTCTAGATCTATTTATCTTGGAAGTCTAGATCAATATTCAAAAATCAATATAACCCACCAAAAGAGCAGTCTCAAGAAGGAAAATGACAGGATACAGGAAACCATTTGACAAAATTCAACATCCATTCATGATATTAACTAGCAACTTCCTTAATCTGACAATGGACATCTTAAAAAAAATCCCTGTAACTAACATCATAAGTAATGATGAGATGCTCACCTAGAAAATCTGGAGCAAGGCACTCCTATCCAACACCACACTGTGTCCAGCCATTGCAACAGAAAATAGCAACCGGGACACACGGAAGCTGTACATGTCAAATGGCATAGAGACATAATGCAGGTAAAAATAACTGGCCAGTGGAGGAAATTATTCTGAGTGAAAGAAAAATAATGAGAATATATGAGGCATTTCAGTGTGCTCTGATTATTTTTTTATTGAGGAAGAAAAATTTTAAAGGGCAGTTCATATTTAAGAAAGCATTGACAGAAAGTGGAAATAAAGGAGGTAAATCATTTTCTGAAATTTTTGGAAATGGAATGCTATAAGTTTCCATGATGTAAAAGTCTAAAGAGCAAAAGAATTAAAAAGTCTCATAAATGTAATATGCCAAAATAAAAAAAAAAAAACCTAATAAATGAGAAAGTGAATAAAATTTCCTGTTTTATTTATTGTTTTAAGTCAGTATAAAGTACAGCAGGAAAGGGTTAAGATTTCATGTTAGGATTGATGGAAAAGGTGCTTCCATGTATCTAGGAAATCATATTTTTATTTCTTACGCTAAACTTTTAAAAATGTAATGCCATGGTAACAGTAGTGTTATGCTTTGCTGCTTAAATAAACTTAAACGCTCTATTTTTGATAGAAAAAACAACAATTGAGTACAAAATCATGCTTATCTATTTTCTTACTTAAATACTCTTAGGGGATGTTCAACTTTTGGCACCAAAGCCGTTGAGTGTAGTGGTTACAACTTTGTTCTTTTTTTGGTTGGAATTCTGGCCCCGGAGATGGACTGAGTGACCTTGGACAAGTTACCTAACCTCTTCGTGTTTCAGTTGCCAAAGCTGTAAAGTGCAGGGATCAATGAGCCCCACTCCGCTGGATGTTGGAGGGACCAAAGAGGCAGCACCCGTAAGATGCCTCGAATGGAGACTGGCACCAAGTAATGGTAGAAGTTAGTGTCAGCCATCACCATTGTCTCCCATCTGGTGACACATCATCTGAATTGAAGACACAGTCCTTAGGGGGGAAGTAACAAGGCCAAAAATTGTACCTTGAAAACCCATGCATTTATTGTGACAGTATATGTGCCTTGGGTAATACTACTCACTTCTAGGACTGTGCTTGAGTACTCAATGGGATGTAGAAATAGGGAGACATTAGGATGAGAACACAGATTTTGAGGGAAACCAAGCACTGGCTGCCAGCAGAAGAAAGAACTTTATCTGCCCCATGCCCACACCTCCCATTCTGTTGCTCTTTCTCTAAGGTGGAATACTGATCTAATAATTCTGATCCCAGGACACTGATGAGACCCCTTTACTAGGACTGAGAATTCAGGATTTGTAGGAATTAGTTTTCTCTGTCTTCTTCCAAGCGTTGCCTTTCATTTTCCCTTTTGGGGACACCACACTTCCTATGACATCCTTGAGTAAGCGGCTTGGGCCAGCTACTCTCTAGGTGTGGTGGACAGGCACTCACCTTCTGTAACAGCGAGGTGCTCTGTAAGACATTTCTCTTTCTTTCCTGGGCACATAGCTGGGGATTCTCTTACAATTAAGGATTGTCCTTTGTCTGGGTTCTTGAACATGGCACCAAGTGATCTATTCATATACCATCTCAGCCTGAAAAATTGCTCCATATCTCCTTCCTTCCATTCAGAGGTGGCCTCAAGAGCCCTAAAAGATGGGGGAGCCATTGGATAGAATTCTAGATCCCTGAAAGACTATGAAGTTCAGCCCTCTTCTCTACATGGTACTCTGATGTGCAAAGTAAATCCTGATTGTGTTTAGCCACAACTCTTTGTTATAGAGTGACCTTAGGCTAACTAAAATACACTCTTATTCTCTGTCTTGGTGGGTGCTTTTTCTTTGGCACTGCAGAGTGTAATTTTTACTTAACTAGAGTAATAAGTTTTGAGACTTGGGGTTGTGTTTTGGAGAAAAGAGGCGTGGCAGTTGGGCCTAGGCAAAGCCTTCCACATGGTCTAGCCCAGCTTCTGGGAGCTCCACGTGAATATTTTGGTCAAGAGGCCCAACTAAAAATAGTTACCTTTTTTTTCCTTTGCCACTGTTTGCTACTCATTCTTTCCCCTTAAGAGACAGCACCCCTGGGATGAAGCAAGTTCCATTATTTCAAGGTCCTCTGGACTAGGTACCATCTTCACACAGCACCTCACCCCCTTTGGAGCAATCTGCTATTATTTTAATAACAAATATGGACAGAAGTAGACAGCAACAGTCTACTGAGTAGGAGGTTTACCCAAAATAAAGGACTTTAAATTAAGTAGCTGGATGCTATTGGTTCATGAATCTTCTTACTCATACATTAGAAAGAAATTCTATGCTAGACACTGAAGTAAGTATTAATACAATGAATTACATGATTTGGATTCTTATTCCTAGAAGTCAAGTGTGAGTATTGGGAAAACCCAAGAAAACTACATCACAGAAAATAGAAAATAATTAAAATGTGTGTTACTGACTGTAAGGAGTTGTGAGAACCCTTAAAGCAGTCAGAGTTTATAAAAAGCATTGCCCTTGGATGTCTAAGAAGAACAGATAAACAGTAGTTTGAATAGTTAAAAGGGGCACAGCTGCCCCTATGTGAAAGTACTGGACAAGAAAATTTTTTTTACTGTCCCCTTAAGGCAGTGACTTCGTGATTCTTTCCTTCTTTTAGGTGCCCCAGTCAAAATGTGGTAATTAGCACTTCACAGACTCTTTCTTGTTCATCCCTGGAAATGAATCATGGGTTAGATTTATGGCCACTGAACTTATGAGTAAGGCCCAAGTTATTGTTCTAAATTAAGTTTCCTCTTCACCTAGAGTAAAATTGAAATAATCAACCTTGAGATTCAAGCTGGGAGTGAGCAGGAGTTGGTTACAAGCCTACCGGTTCTGCAAACAGTGAAAATGACTCAATGTCAGACCAAAGTCAAGATAACTGATTCAATTATGCTACAGAATCTGCCAATATTGCCGGATCTTTTCCCTGATACTGTCTATAAGTAGAATTCCTAGTGACGATGATGATGTTGATGATGACGATAATGTCAATGACAATGAAAGTAACATATTAATAAAAATAGCTACCCTTCACTGAGCCATTAGCATTGCCACAGCATTGTTCCCCATATTTCTCTGAAAGTAAGAATTTCTTAACTGCACTTAGTAAATATACAGATTCCCAGGCTGCAACCCAAGTCGACTTTATGACAACTCCCCTGGGATAAATTTGGGAAGTTTAGGGAACAGTATACCAGACTAGCTAAGTGCTTTTTATCCATTATGATACTTGATTGCCACAATCATTTCATGAGGTAGATTCTATTATTGATCCTATCATGTAGATGAAAAGCCCTAGGCACAGGGAAATTAAGTGGTTTCCTTAGGCTGACAGCTTTGCACAGGGTTACCCTTGGGCATATTCACTGGAGTTCTAGGCCCAATGTTGGATCCCAGTGGAAGCCCTTACAGGCTTAGTTGGCTTGCATGGAAGTCCCAATTGCTCGGTGTCTTGTTCAGGGCAGAGACCATTTCATTTTGGTTCCTTGGCCCATCCTCCCTGGTTCTTGAAGGATTCACTCCCGTGTTTCTCCCTTCCTTTCCAGCATCTCAAGTTTCTCTTTCCCTACTGGCTTCTTCCTCTCACCTGGAGTCACTAGACCAAGATTTCAAATAACTTACACTTCAGGAGGGGAACTAAGTCTCACCCTAAGTGCCGCTGCAGAGGTGCAAAGACAAAACACACTGTGAAACTTTGGGACAGAGATAGGAGTCCTGCTTTGGAATACTGGAGGTGGTGAAGTGGCCCAATTCACTGGCACCAGTTTGGGGATATTTGTAGGTTTTCTGCCGGCAGAGGCGAGTTGAGATCACCAAAAAAATATTTTGCTACTTTCTCTTCTTTGCAAATTGGATCTCTGTGACTTAGACCAAGTAGGGGAAAATAAATCTCAGCCCGAGTGATGGTTCAACGGTCTAAGTCATCTGTTTCAAAATAGGACAGAATTACAACCAGCTGGTAGTGATTTGCAAATCCTGACCACTGCAGAAAGGGGTGAGAATTCACCAGAACGTCCATTTCTTGTCCGGGATACCAAACTGCATTTCTCTCAGAGGGTGGCATGGATGTTATGGGGCTTTTTGCTTTTATTTTTAATTTTGTTAGTAACCACAAGCCACACTGTTCCGGTACTTTAAATACAGCATTTATAAGTTGGAAGTAGAAGGGTACAGAATGTGCAACATATTCTAGTTCATTGTTCCATCCATGTCTGTAAAAAAACACTTTTAAAAGGAAAATTCTACATTCTACAAGGTAGCAGCAGTAAGAGTACTGTTCTCTCTGAGGTTTGCAATGAGGGGTTAAAATTTAAGCACTTTAGACACATCCTCTATCTTATTCATCTCTGCTACAACCCAGGGTAGGGGGACAACAGTCCTCGTCACTTCTCACATGAATGAATAGGCAACTGTGGGCTGTTCATCACCTGTTGTGAGCTGAACTGTGTCCCCAATAGGAATAGGTCAAAGTTCTAACCTCTAGTACCTGCGAATGTGACCGTATTTGGAAAGAGGGTCTTTAGAGATTTAACCGAGTCAAGATGAGGTCGTTAGAGTGGCCATAATCCAACAGGAAGATGGCCACAGAGACAGAGGGGAGAACGCCGTGTGAAGATGGAGGCAGAGATTGCAGTGATGTGTCTACAAGCCAAGGAACACCAAGGAATCCTGGCCGTCACCAGCAGCCGGAGAAAGGCAGGGATCAGATTCTCCCGCAGAGAGAATCAACCCAGCAGACACTCTGATTTCAGACTTCTGGCCTCCAGACGGCGAGAGAACAAACTGCTGTTGTTTTGAGCCACCCAGTGAGCGGTACTTCGCTGCAGCAGTTCTACGAAACCAATGCACCACCTTTATGAAAAGTGTTCCAAAAGAACTCTGTGTAATATTACACATAAAATTTAACAAAAAAACACTTAATCTGACAATAGTTGTAAATATGAAAAATATGATCACACGGAAGATAGCAGGAGATGCTGTAGAGAGAGGAGCTGGGCTACTTTGATGGAGAAAGTAAGATACTTATCGCAGAGGAGTGTGGTTCGTCTCCAGCGGGGACGTAGGGGACGGCCTAACGCAGGGGTGGGCAAACTCTGCCTGCGGGCCGCACCAGCCAAAGGCAGGTCAGCTGCAGCCCCTGAACCAAGAGTCGTTTTTACACGGTTCTTGAACGTGGGCCGTCTCTCTTTTCCTCCCACCCAGGGGAGGTTTCCTCAGCCTTAGAAGACGAAGAGGCCACTAGGTGGAGATTCTGGGTCCCCAAAAGACAATGTAGAGTCGACCTCCCCCAGCCCCAACTCACACTTGACTGTCACATGAGAAATACATTTTAATTGTATTTGGTCACTGAGACGTTCACTGTACAGGGATGAGAGTTCTGTGATATAATAGTTACCTTATTATTATTATTATTATCCTATTATAACAGATGCTCTCCTTCTCTGTCTAAACCCAATCCCGGCTCTAAGTCTAAATCTAATCCACCAGAAGAACATGCAGTGGAGACCACATGTGGCTTGCAGAGCTTAAAATATTTACTATCTGGCCCTTCATGGAAAAAGTCTGCCAACTTTTGGCTTACTCCAGGGACTTACAACATTATTATTATTATTATTTAGTGCGAAACACATAATTTTGTAAAAACAAAACAAACAAACATAAAAACCCCAAAACAAACAGAGAGGAGAAAACAGACAGAAAAACCACACGGCTCGTTTGCATGCAGCGGGGACGACAGTCTTGAATTCTCCCGTGCAACTAGCTCGGCTGCCCCTGACCTGTTCGAGCCCCAGGGCTCCGCGGAAGAGCCACTGGGGCGACATCGGCCACGACCGATTGAATATTCACAGCGTTTCACGATCGTGCTGAACACGCCCCACACGCTGTTGGATTTAATCTTCAAAATAGTCATATGGGACATGTGCTGTTATTATCCCCATCTTTACCCACGAGGGAACTGGAACTCAGAGAGATTAAATGAGCCGTCTACAGCTGGTAAACAGCAAGGATGGAACTCATGTGGGTGTCCCTCTGGCTCCCACACCCCTGGCAATGCCACTTTGCCCTGTTCTCATATGGTCCCCTGTTCCTAAGGGCCAGGCAGGGGAAGGGCTAGGGTCACAGGCTAGTTGGTCTTCCACTGGGTCTGGAGTCCAGGTCTCTCGACTACTCTTGGCATGTCCTTTCCACTGTCCCATTCACGCTCATTTGTCTGGCAGAGTGTGGGTGGCGAGGGGCGTTGACCAGACTGGGAGACAAGGGGTGCGGAGGTGGAGGGGCCTAGCTCCCCAATCCTCCTCCTCATGCTCACTTTGTCGGGCTGGGGAATGAGGTTTATTTAGTCCTCCTCACAGAGGCGGTGCCCCCCTCAGCAAAAGCCCAAGCTGGCCCCACGTGCCAGGAGAGGCCCGTGCGTGACTGCCAGCCCTGGGCACCCAGGCGTGCTCCTCACGCTAGCTTGGCCAGCCTTCCTCTGAGCCTGCGCCGCGTCCTTGCCTTCTGTCTCCTTCTTGTCTCCTGGGTCAGAAGCATGGGTTTGTCTTCCGATTCAGAGTCAAACTCCTCAGGAACCTGCCTCTCCACGCCAGCACCCCAAAACTGCCTAGGCTGAGGTTGGCTGACTCCTTCCTAAACCACCCTCAGGATCATTCTACCTGGATTTTACGCAGATGGCTGCATCTCCAGGACACGCGGCCCAGCCTCATGCTTGGGGCCAGTAGCTCCTTTGTTCCCCATGAAATGCTAGATGTGATGATATGTTCACCGTTTTCTCTGCGTGTGATACACTGTATGTGCCAATGACACCCAAGCCATCATGGTCATGGATAGCGTTAAGCTAGTAGCTTTAAGGGACAGAAGTCTGTAGAAGTGGCAATAGTACTACTAGTATACTTAATTCATCCAGCACCTCATATACATATGACCTGGTGAGGCAGGTACTCTTATAATCCCCATTTTACAGATGGGGAAACTGAGGCCTACAGAGGTTAAGCCCCTTGTCTGAGGACACAGAGCCAGGAAACATGGAGCCAGACTTTGAGCTTTTGTGTGAAGGTAGCAGTCGCCATTGTTGGCTTCCTGCCCTATGCTAGGCCTTCTTCTTGGTGCTTTACGAATGTGGTGGGAAATTCTTGCAAGATATTTGCCTATATGTTTTCCAAGGTATTTCCTGCATTTTCTCCCCATTAGGCAACTGGGCCTTCTGTAAAGCTTCAGGGAAGGGAAAATCAGCAAAACAAAGATAACAGAAGAGTCATATTTTTAGCATTTGAGTCCCAAATTCCAGGTTCTGGGCTAAACCAAATATTTGGAAGATTAGAGGAAAAGCTGGGCACTTTTTCTCCAGACCAGACAAGACCCTTCAGATTTCAGAAGGAGGAGAGCAAGGGAAGCAGGGAAAACCGATATAATGGTGGAGTCCCAGGCGGGGACTGAGCACTCGCCACCTGCCCCGCGGCCCGGCTCCCCCAGGCGGGTAAGGATGCCACATGCAGACCGCTGAAGGTGGGAACCAGTAGGGGTCCTATGTCCTCCCTGGGGCTTAGATGGGGACATCCGATGGGACTGAGATTACATCTCCAATGAAGAAGCCAAATCAAGACTCAAAATAGAAATTAAGTAGAGTTATAGAAAATGTTACAAGTTGCATTTCTAGCACGGCTGAGTTTGGGGCCCATGTGTACCCACATGTTCATTATCTCTGCTCTGCACAATGACCCTCTGGCATCCTTTATCTAAATTAGCCTTATATTGTGGCGTTTGATTAGAGAGTGGAAAAACTACTGGCCCAGGGGACATAGCCAGTAAGTAGAAGGAAAAGTACATCCGGAGAAAAGTGGAAAGTAAACAATGTAGGAAAAAGGAAAAAAAAGTAGCGAGGAGAGGGTAGGCTCTGTGAGGCACGGCCCCCAAGTCCCAGCCATCTCCCATAAAGAACATTTCTCTTTCCCCTCCAATAAAAGCGAGCATTTTATCAGGATATACTTACATTTTATTTAGTGGCATAGTCATTTCCTTGATCCCTTTTCCCGAAGCTCTAGCTTGGGACCAGACGTTGTGAAAATGTAGCCAGCCTCCACGAAGGAGTTATTTCAACTGTGTCGTCGCTGCAAAAAAATTGCATGTGAATCAGAGTTCTATCATGGAAATTATGCTTTGGGACAAATATGTTATGAATGACTGCTCATAAAATCCTGCCAGTATGTATGCTATCACAGCATTCAATTATTTTAACCTGCGGTGAACCCGCTTGTGATAAATCATGGGAAAACTAAAGAGAACTATCTTTAGTCACTGCACTGTTTCACTTGCTCAAGTCATTCACGGCTCTAAAAATACAATTTATATCATTGGATTCCTGAAATTCCTTCAGTGCTTACATTCTGATTTAAGTGGCATTAAAGCTAGGGCGATTAAGCTGAGAAGTCCAAGGCTACCGACCAACGTCCCCCTGGGTTTTAGCTGTCTATCAGATTGAGCACGCTGTTTATCAGACTCGCAGTAAGAGTGCAATTAGAACGTGGCCTGTGGGCTGGAAAAAACCTTGGGATTCTCAGGCTGAAAGAGGATCTTTCAATGACAGTGTGCACAGTACTTTCGGTGGGACTAACCTCGAGGAGGGTGATCGGATAATTTAATGCCCAATTTAGAACATTTTTGGAATTGATGGGGGCGGGGTGCATTCATGTTTACACCAGGAACTAGGTAGAAAGGAGGAGAGTTTTGTTCCACCAGGCAAGGTGTCTAACAGTGGATTCATAAGACAGATGAGGTTGAATCTCCTTCATGGTTAAGGACTCCTTCCTAACTTGATTCACGAATCATCTAGAGAAAAAAGTGGGACCTATAGCTCCTTTTTCCCCGTGGCCTGGACAGTTTCCGTGGCATGCCTTGAGGACCCTGAGCTGCTGCTGTGAATGCAAGTTACTGCGTGGCATTTGTGCACAGGCTAAAAGGGAGGACTGGGTTAGGTTTGAATGTGTCGCTTTTATACACAAAGGGTTAGGAGATTTGGGACATGAAGTTACAGAGTTAGGGAAAGAGAGTGAGAGAACACCTTCCCGAAAAGAGAACCAATGTGCTGTGAATCAGGCGTTGTGGAGAGTAACTTCTCTGGGCTCAATGTCTTCTACCAGCAAAGTGAGGGAGTTGGATTAGAGCTGTGATTCTCCACCCAGGCTGCCTGCTAGACTCTCTTGGAGAACATACCAACGTCCCCCCCACCCTAAGAGATTTTATTTAATTAGGCTGGGGATGGGGCTTCCCAGGTGACCCTGTTGTGCAGCCTGGGCTGAGAACTGCTAGCCTGGAGCGTTTCTGAGTCTCCATCAGCTTTTATCCGGTGGCCGCTGTGATGGTCTGAGCTCCTAGGAGAATGAAAAAGGGAGGTGCAGGAACGGTCTGCTCTTTGGTATTGGCCTGTTACAATCGGACACAACATTTCTTAGGATGCTTTGTGGAACTTTTCTACCCCCTGCCTGTCTCCTGGCTGGGGACAAACCAATAGAAAGGGACATTCCCTCCCAGGAGTATGGAGTGCAGGGCCCAGGTAAGGAAAGAGGCCTAGGAAGTCGGGAACAAGTATCTACCCAGCCGATGCCCTCAACATTATGGGGCGATTTAAAAATATATACAGTAAGCTCTTCCCAGCGTTCCGGTTTGCTGCCTGCATTGTCAGGGGCAGCCTTTGAAGCGGCCCTGAGTCTTTCTGGGTCAAACATTGATTCCACCGTGGATGCACCTCTCACATAATGCTTTGGGATGCTGCCTGGGACATAAGTGACTTGCAAAACAATTATGGATGTAAAAATACCATTAATGAGAGAAATCCTCCCCACCGGCCGTGCCGCAGGGATTTCTGGATTTGATTACTAGCTTTCCGATGCTTGCCGATTTGACTGGTATTTAATGCTTTCTCATTTTCCCTGATAGGGACCACTAAGCACGTTATGTTCTTTCTCCCAGTTGGCAGCTCAACAAAGGCAAGCAATAAAAACCTCCACTTGTGTAATAAACTGTGTACAATCTACTGCTGATGAACAAGGTCCCTGAAAATGTGCAACCTTTCTGCACGTTAAACACAAAACAGATGGAGGTTTGAAAATAACTTTCTTCTTCAAGGGGAGGGGAAACTCAAAGAGGGAAGAACAGAACGCATGGGCAGAGGCCTCACTTCCTAAGCCAGAGGCTGAACCCAGCTTCGGGCCGACAGGGCAGCCGCGTTCCTTCAAGGATGCTGCGGGCGGTGGGTGGGGACCCAGGAGGGGGCGGGACTGTTAGACTTTGGGAAAACAGGTACATACAGTATTAGATGGTGGAGCCCGCAGGTCTGTCGCTTGCTGGCCAGGTAAACAAGGCAACTCACTCACTCCTCGGTGTCTGGTTTTTACACCTTGTGTATAAAATGGTGATAACCTTGAGCCCTATTCCCCAAGCACACCAGAGACTGGAGTAGCTAAAAATATACATACTCATTTTGTTTGTTGTGACTGACTTTTGTTTTCAATTTGCTTTTGTTTATTTGTTGGTTTTACATATGTTAGAAAAACAAATTATATGTATGCATATAGTTTCCGAGACAAAAGAAAAGCTTTGGCTTAGGACCACAAGTTGGGAATTGGGACTCGAAAGCTAAACACATGACTCTTTTGTTATCTTTGTGTTGCTGGTTTTCCCTTCCCTGAAGGTCCAGCTGCCTAATGGGGGAAACCACAGGAAATACCAGGGAAAACATATGGGCAAATGTCTTACAAGAGTTTCCCCCACGTGTGTAAAGCCTGGCATATGGCGGGAGCCAGCAAAGGTGACTCCTACAGGTGGAAGTGACTGAGGTTTCATTATATAATGAAGCTGAAACTTTATCTCAGAGTAATAAAACGGCCACCTTCCATTTGTGTCCTACCACTTGGAAGTGGTAAACATGCACACCCCATGGCACATGTGGGGTCCAAATGGCATCATTAATAATGTGTCCAAATGCCACATTATTAAATGTTTTGTAAAATGTAATGGCATCCACAGAAGGTTTTCCTGAACATATACAATCACGTGAAGTGTCAAGATTTGGGAGAAGAGTGTGGACTTTTGACTGGTTTATTCAGTCAAGATACAACGAGGAAAACAGAAAACCTCGCTAGGAATTTCTAACAGGCAGGATTTAATACAGGAATTGGTTCATCAGGTGTTGGAAGACCGAAAGTGTAAAAGGAACACTGAGGAAGCACTACCACTCCTGAGCTGATGCACTGAAAGAAAAAAGTTGCAAATTGCTGAGGAACTAGTGCTCAGATCTCTGAAGAAGGGGCATAGCCACCGCTGATGGCTGCTCTTGAGGCAATAGAAGGTTCTGGAAGTGCTGGAAAAGGCTGGCAGCTACAGCTGGCTGCCTCTGCCTCAGCCACACAGACTTGGGAAAGCAAGAGTCTCTCTGGCACCACCTATTGGCAGAACGTAAGAAGTCAGCTAGTGAGGCCACAGGCTGCAGAAGGTTAGGTTTGGTGCTGACAGACGATAGGAGCATATCTGGTGCACCGGCGTTGGCTGGATGTTTTCATGAGGTTTGAGCCAGGCAAAATCCATGAAAAATGACTGAGATGGGGGAAAAGAAAAGAGAAAAGTGCTCTTTCCCCCAGAAGAGCAAGCAAGAGGCCAGATTAAATGTTACAGTAAAAGAGACCACATCCATGCCCAGAGACCTCATCAGAGTCTTAACGGACCCTTTAGCAACTGTTCTGTTAGTGGGAGAGAATGAGCAGGACAACAGAGCTACCAAGTGGCAGCGAGCTCCTATAATTCACACATCTACCCAATAGTCCAGGTGTTTTTCTCTGCTCTGCTTAGACGCCAGGCAGAGCACTGTAGCCAGCGATTGTACTTTATCTATGCATTTAACACTTGCTATATTTTTCCCCAAAGTGCATTCATTCATTCCATCCTCCTATAACCCAGTGGGGGGTAAAACAGACCATTTTTCTATATTTCCATTTTATAGATAAGATACGATCAGGTTAAGTGCATGACAAGGTTATCTCCTAATGAGCTGCAAAGCCAGGAGTTGCACTTGGGCCCCCTGACTTCTAGCGCACTGCTCTTTCTACCACACCATAAAAATCCAAAAGTTTCTTGGTTTTAGCCATGACTTTGACAACCTTTTCAGACACAAAAATAAACCACTCATACCATATTACTCAGTTGAACTGGGTAAAAAGAGTTTAACTGAGTTAAAAGATCTCTTTTATGCCCAGTCCCTGGGCAAGTGTCCAAGCACTATTCTGAGTCTCCAGAAATGCTGTCGCCTGGACATGGAGTGCACGTCTTTCTTTGCGACAGATGATGGAGCTGCATTTTAAGCGGGGTGTAAGGTATAAACACAGAAAGTAAGATAAAAAAAAATCCATATAGACAAAATTGCCTTTGAAAAGTCTCTTAAACCCCCCATAAAATACTGGTATGTCCTCTTGAAATAGGATTAGCACTGCCAGTTCCTCCCAGGCTTGCAACAGACCTCGGTTACTTCTATTGGGCCCCTCATGACAAGGTTGGCCTGCGCTTAGGGGACATGTTGGACAAAACGCTTGCATTCTTTAACTCCGGAATTATTCTCAGGACTGCGATATGCTCACGCTTCGAGACATAGATGGGCACGGGGACCCTGCGAGGAGAGCAGCCTGCAGTCCGCAGAGCCACTCTCGAGCGCAGTGGCCGGCTGACTCGATGGCGTTGTTCACATTCTCTCTCTCCTGTCTTGCAGTATCTCTCCCCCCCACCCCACCCACTGGGGTTCACATGCTGGGTTCTTGTAGATAGAATACATGCTCACTGTTCTCTTTTTTTAATTTCAGCATATTATGGGGGTACAAATTTTAAGATTTCAGATAATGCCCTTGTCCCCCCTACCCCCACAAGTCTGACCTTCAAGCGTGACCATCCCCCAGACGGTGCACATCTCACTCATTATGTATGTATATACCTGTCCCCTCCTCCAATACCCAATTGATGTAGTTCCTATGTGTCCATTTAGGTGCTGCTCAGTTAATACTAGTTTGCTGGTGAGTACATGTGGTGCTTGCTTTTCCATTCTTGGGATACTTCACTTAGCAGTATGGGTTCCAGCTCTATCCAGGAAAATACAAGAGGTGCTATATCACCGTTGTTTCTTAGAGCTGAATAGTACTCCATGGTATACATACCACATTTTATTAATCCATTCATGAATCGATGGGCACTTGGGTTGTTTCCACAGTTTTGCAATTGTGAATTGTGCTGCTGTAAACATTCGAGTGCAGGTGTCTTTTTTGTAGGGTGTCATTTGATCTTTTGGGTAGATGCCCAGTGTTCACTGTTCTCAACATGAATTTTACTCATTGATCAAGACTCGGTGGCCCACTGAGAAAGATCTGTGGCACCCTGGGGTCCAAAGCACTTTGGAGGAAAAACATCGAATGCCAAGAATGTGGGCCTGAAGGTTAAACATCTAAGTTCAGGTACCAGAAGGTAATTATCAACTGTGTGGCCTTGGCAAAGTCACCTGATCTCCCAAACCTCAAGTCCTTTATCTGAAAAGTGTTTTCCCCAACCCACAGGATGTCTGTGAGGTTCAAATAACGTATAGTATACTAGTGACACGAATACGCACTTTGGAGACTAGAAACATTCTACAAATATAAGATAGATTTTAAAGTCTTTTCTTTTTCCATTGGTCACAAAAGTTTCTCTGCAGAGCCACTCGCCCACAAAAACATGGCCTATGTAAAAATACGGCTTTCTCCCTGGTGTGTGCTAAGAGAAAGGAGCCGGCATGAAAAAGCTGAGTATTGCATGATTGCATTCCTATGACATCTGGAAAGGGCAAAGCTGTAGAATGAAAAACCCTGTATCAGTGGTTGCCCAGGGCTTGGAAAAGGGGGAGTAGTTGATTACAAAAAGAGTGTGAAGGAGAATTTTTAGGGCGATAGAACCATTGTGCATGGTAAAAAGAGTAGTGGGTCAATGACACTTGTCAAAATCCATACCACTTTATAGCACAAAAAGTGAATTTAGTGTATGCAAAGTAAAAAACAAAATGAAAATAAAATAAAGTGAAACAATGGGGAGTCAGGGCATCCCAGGATAGAATGTGGACTGTGACGAAAGAATCTAGCTGTATTAAAAATGCATGACACCCATGATGGAGACTCAGACTTTTGGGGGGAGGGGGGGAAATGGGCATTTATTGAAACCTTAAAATCTGTACCCCCATAATATGCCAAAATAAAAAAAAAATGCATGACACAGCCACACTGAAGGAGATGAGGGGAAAAGGAGTTGACCTAAGTCACTTCGGAAAGCAGTATTTTAACCGAAAACTGGAAGGCTGAAGACAAAAGTAACTGTATGTATACAAAGGACTCTAGCTGGTAATTGTGTTTCTTATGGGATTACTGGCTTACAATTCCGAGGCTGGGTTACACGCATACCAGGTTGGACAAATAAATCAAGGGATGGTAGATGGTAGGAGCCAGTCTTCTCACTGTTGGAGAGGAAAGCTGCAGAAAAGCAAGGGTGAAAGCCAGAAGGAAGCATTTGTACTGGATGAGAGTTGGAGACATCAGCATAAAGTCAGATTTAATTTAATATAGATTTAAATGAATGCATATAGAAATCCTTGCAAATACGTGTGCATGCATGGATCCAAATACATACATGTACTTCCCAGGCCTGTCCACTGGGAGAACCTAGAAACATTAACACCTGGGTAGCAAAAAGCACACCAAGTGCCCCAATCTCAGTTACTGTTCTCCAGTTCCTTGGGGAAATGGCTGATTCTAGAGCTGGTGCAGGAAATATACAAAAATAAACTTCGAGCATCTTGTAGGGCTAAAAACTAAGGAGATGCTCAAAAAAAAAAAAAAAAAATGATGGCAGCATATCAAAGGAGGGACTTAGGAGCCAGCCTGAAAGAGCTCCCTGTGGCTGAAGCTGGAACAATCTGAGTAACAAAATAAATAACGTAGCATTTTATTATAATGCCAAATTTAAAATAAAAATCCACAAGTCCATGCTGATCTAAGTAAGTAAATAAATAAGAAGAGACAAATCTTCCCTACAGAAGGATTACAAATAATCTATGCAGATAGTGCCTTCTCCAGGAGGTGACAGGCTTCCGACGGGTAGCATATGGACAGAGGTGAAAAGTGTAATTTTGCAGAGGAGAGGCGTGGCATACCGCGCCGTGGCCACAGGGTCCATGCTAACATCCGTGTGGCATGCAGTGCCGATATGAGACGACGACACGGCACTTCCCCAAAGCCCATGACCTCAGTCCGAGTGTGAGAAAATCGAGGAAAATTTTACAAAATACCTGACCAGTGCTCCTCAAAACTGTCCAGGTCATAAAAGTACACAAACAAGCATGGGAAGTCTGAGCAATTGCAAGAGACAGGAGGAGAGAGAGGAGACACGATGACTCAATGTCGCGTAGTATCCTGTAGCAGAAAAAAGACATCGGTGGAAAAAACTGGTGAGATAGGAATAAAGTCTGGGGTTTGGTTCCCAGTAAAGTAATAGTGTTGGTTTCTTGGCCATGACACGCACACTATGGTAATGTAAGACATTGGCAATAGGGGGACAGAGAAGGGGTGTATGGGAGTTCTGTGCCATCTTGGCAACTTTTCTATAAATCTAAACTATTTAAATAAAAATGTATTGAAATACCATTTACAAAACATCCCCAAGCATAAAATATCTAGAGATAAACTGAGCAAAAGATATGTTAGATCTCTACCTAGAAAACTGTAAAATATTGCTGAGACATTGCATTTAACCTAAATAACTAGAAAGATACTACACACCCACTAGGATGGTTAAAATGAAAGTGACTGGCCACACCAAATACTGGAGAGGATGCAGAGTAAGTGGGGTTCTCACACATTATTGATGGGAGAGCAAAATTTTGCAATTTTGAAACTTTGAAAATTGCTCGAAAGTTTCTTAAAAGCATACCTTTATCCTATGACACGAAAATTCCATTCCTAGGCATTTATCAAAAGAAACGAAAATGTATGTCCACAAAAATCCTTATACAAGGCTATTCGTAGCATATTCTCCATGGCCCCAAACTGAAAACAGCCCATCATCCTCAGTTGAAGAATGGATACATTGTACAATGGAATATCGCCCAGTAGTGAGAAGAAACAAGCCACCGATCTATGGAACTGTGTGGATGAATCTCAAAAACATTATTCAGAGTGAAAATTCAGAAACAAAAGAATACATACTGTACAATTACATTTATGTAAAATTCTAGAATGGGCAAAACTAATCTATGGTGACAGGTCAGTGGTTGCTTCTGAGGATGGTGACCAGGAAGTAGCACCAGGGATGTTCTGGGATAAAATAAATATTCTATATCTTGATAAGAGAGTCACCCAGGTGTGTACATTTGTCAGAACAGATTGAGATAAATATGCATCAGTGTGTGTAGATTACATGTCAATTTCAAAATCGTCCACACAAATTATAAGAGCTCTGGGAGAATAAGGGTAAGATAAATTCAGAGACATAAGACGTCAAAGGTAAAAAAGAGAATAAAATGAAAAAATGGAGTTGGAGGGAATAAATTGAAGGCCAAAATCACACAGATGCAGAATGAATAGACATAGTGGAAAGAAATCACAGTGGCATAGCTGAATGCTTAATTATTAATACAAACACATAGGGAAAGACTGAAGTAATGACAGTGAAAGTAGAGGAAAGGCAAAGATAATAAAGCAATTAAATATTGAAAAATAGGAGTGCACATACCTCCACCGCTCATAACCTAGACCTTTTTGTCACCCAAACAGGAAGCCCTCCTTAGTGTCATCTCTTGCATCCCACTCTGACTTACCTATTCAGGGTACCTGGTGTCCTGACCCTAAAATTTTTCAGCTTTACAGAGACCTCCAATTAAGGAGTCCTTTTCAGTGTTTTTCACCTTTTCCATATCCTACTTCCTTCTTACCCAGGTGAGATTCCATGGTCAATTACTGTAATTACTCCCTTGCACCTACCCCCAACTCCCTTGTTACTATCTCACTCAGCAAATGCAGAATCTTCGTTAGATTCAACTTTCTGCATCTGCTATTGCACACAACCTGAATATGGGTGGAAAAATATATACAAACACACTGGCCTCAGTTTAAATTCTTGATTATCACCCTTAAGTGGACCTTCATGCTGCCTGCAATCATATATACTTCCCTAGACAATTCTCTTCCACTCTCCTGGATGACAGTTTCACTCCCTATTCTTCCTACTCAAACCTCCAACATCCTTGCCCATCCTTACTCTGAGGTGGCTAGAACCTGGCTTCATACTTCACTGAGATTCTCAAAGCAATCAGAAGAGAACCTCCACAGATTCCCACCACAACTTCTACTCACCTACTGTTTTTGGCACCCACATGTTCTGCCCTCCTGTCTGGTCCTACACAAAAACCGCCCTTGCTCCTATCCAAGGCCAACACCTGTACTTCGACACTAATCTCATACCCCCTTGCCCACTCAACGAACCTCATTCTAGCAATTATTGCCTCTCATTCCTGTTTAGACCTGTACTGTATCATTCCTGTCAGTTTACAAACATGCCACTATTTCTGAAAAATAACTCAGCAATATTACTCCTAAGTATATACCTAAGAGAGCTGAGAACATACATCCACACAAAAACCTGTATATGAGTATTCACTGCAGCATTATTCATAATATTCCACAAGTGAAAACAACCCAGATATCCATTAACTGATGCATGGATAAATTAAAATGTGGTATATCCAAAAAATAAAAATAAAAAGACAGAAAGTCCTCTTCCTTTGCCCTACTTCACTCATTAGTTAATATATAATTTCTTTGTTCTCCTTTGCAGCAAAACTCCTAAAAAAATACATAAATAAAACCCCCATAATCCCCGTGTTTCCAATTTGTCTCCTCCCACTTTCTTTTAAACTCACTCAAATTAAACTTTGTCAAAACCACTGCATAGATACTCCTCTCATCAAAGCTGCTAATGAACTCTACATTGCTAAATCTACAAACTAAGTTCTCACTTCTTTTTTTGCCATGTTGACAATATTTTCAACTGATCACTCTTTGCATCTTTGATATATTTTCTCCACTTCGTTTCCAAGACACCACACACTTTCCTAGTTTTCCTTTCACCTCACTGATCATTCCTTCTCCGTCATTGGTGTTGCTCTACCTCTCCTGCCTCACTAATTAATTTCAGCATGTCCTGGGGCTCAATTCCTGGTCTTCTTCTCTTCTCTACCTCACTATATCCCTTGGAGACCTCATTTGGTTGTCAAAATCACAGCTTCAGACAGATCTCTTTTCTGAACTCCACACTTGTTTTTCCAACTATTTATTCAACTTCTCCATGTGAATGTCTGATAAACATCTCAAATTTGCCATGCTCAAAACCAAATTCCTATACACTCCATTCTTCTAGTTGCTTGAGCTAAAACCCTTTTTGTTATCTTGGACTCTCCCATTTCTCTCAGACTCCGTATGCAGATCATATGGGACCCAGTGCTATTTCTACTTGCAAAATACGTCCATGCTCTGACTTACAATATCCCTGGCTACCACCCTTATCTATAAGTTGTCATCACCACATACAATGTACCCAGAAAATGAGTCAAGACCACTGCATTTTCTGCCAAACATAAAGCACATCTATAGTCATAAAATACAATTATAAAAACCTAGTTTGAATGCTAATTTGAATCAGGAATCACATGCTAATATCATCACATAAACTAGAATGTACTCCAAAGTAAAAAAACAATCTTCTTGATCATAGAAGACTTCTTTGACTAGTTAGAAGTGACTGTAAGTTCCTTACTTATCTTTTTTATTGCCTTTTTCCCCCTCTGAACAATCACTTTTCAAGTAACAAAACACTTTTCTTGGGCATGTTTATTCTTACACCAAACCTCCAAGTCTTTATGTTGCACAGCCTGTTTTTCAGAATGTCGAAGGGGGTAACTTTCTTCCTGCAGAGAGAAACAAAACTGCATTACTCTCCCCAAAGCCTACAGTAGACTTTTGATCTAGACAGATTGCCTTCCAATCTCTGAGTACAAATAACTTCTGTGTTTGAAGTTTTCCCCTGAGTACCCTAGGCAGGTTCGGTCCAACCTTTGACACAAGGACACATGCCTGGGAGTTAGCTGTTAATGGTCTTTGACGATAGGAAGGTTCCATCACACATGGTACATGTACATCCTTCCACAACCTTACCTATATACCAGATGATCTCCACAATTTTACAGGGAGTGTTGATGTCCATTTTCTCATTCTATTCTACTTTTGAAAAAAAAATTGAGACTATATTGTCATAATTAAATGTTATTTTGGGGATTTCAGGTGATACTTTCTCTGTAACAGGTGGTATTTAAAAAAAAACTGGCCTTGGTTTTAGGAAGACTTAGATTCACTTCTGGCTCTTCCACTTACTAAGTGGTGCACTTGGGCAAGCCATTGAATCTCTCAGCTTCAACAGAATTCTTGCCTACACATCTCCCAGGATTATAATGAGTATCACGTGAGCTCATGTGTGTAAACACATGTTAAAACTAGTGAAAGTTCTGCTCGAGTGTAATTCAACAAATTTCACAACCAGTTTACCTTGGCGAATAAACACTCTTAATGATGGCCTGAAAAAATTTCCTGGTGGCACACTGAAGTCTAACAAATTTCTAAGGAGGGCTAGGTGGAAAATAATGCATTAACCCAGGTGGAGAAACAGCATGTGACCTTGTTCTGCTTGCACAATGTCACACAGAAAAGGGACACTGCAGGTGCAGAGTTAGTTTTCTGCTTTTTCACTTTCTTACCACCTTTTGCTTCAATAGTGCATCAGTTTCTATTGCTGCGTACCAACCTAACTTAAATTTAGCATCTCCAGAGTAACTTTAGCAAGTTCAGAGTAAAAAGAGTCAGAAATAGCCATTTACCTCTCTCAATTATTGGTAAATCAAATAGACAAAAAAAAATCAATATAATATTTAGATTTGAACAACACAAATTACAAGTTTGAACTAATGCACATAAATAGAAATCAGCAGCCAACAACCGGAGAATGTACATTCTTCTCAAGCACACAAGGTTTATTTTCAGAAACTAATCATGTACCAGGCCATAAAGTAATTCTGAAAAAATTTCAAAGAACCAGAGTAATAAAATCCACATTCTCTGGCCACAAATCCAATAAGTTTAATATTCCCACTATATATGCATTAGAGATTCTTGTGCATGTGCCTCAGGAGATGTGAACAAAAATGTCTTAGCAGTACAAACAAAATGAGAAGAATCCAAATGTCTATCAACAGGCCAATAGTTAAAAACATTATAGTTTATTGCCAGTAAGAAATATTAATTAGCAGTGAAAAAATGCACAAACTGGAGTTGCATACAAAGTGACTGAATATTAAAACACAAAAATTGTATAGAAAATGCATGATCCTGCAACTACAAACACATAGTTCCACATTACATATAACCTTTCCAGAATTTGATGGTAAATAAAAAATAAACAAAGACATAGAAGATTTGAAAAATACAATCACCAAGCTTGATAGTATAGACCTTTGTTATATACAAATAAGAGAATGATAAATTATTCTCTTATGCCCATAAACATTTATAAATTTTGATCATGTAATTGGTTTCAAAGAAACCCTTAATATATTCCAAACTGGAGAGTTTTAAAGGACAAAATCCATGACCATAACACAAGAAATCATGAAAACATAAAAAAGATGGCTTAGTTAAGCCATCCAAAAAAAAAAAATAACATGGATATTAAAGAACACAATTTTAAATAATGCTTGTATTAAAGAAAAATAAACCCAACAATATATAAAAGAAAAATAAACCCAACAATATATAAATTAATAAAAAAGAATTGTATTAATACCTATGATTTATAGATAAAACTTTTTTGAAGAAAAATTCATAGCCTTTTGTTTTTGTTATTTATAAAAACAAATTAAAATTAAATGAGCTATTATGTCACTTTAATGAAAAAAGCAAAAGAAAATCAATATTGACTCTAAAATTCACATGAAATTGCAAGGGACCCAGAATAGCCAAAACAATTTTGAAAAAGAATAACAAATCCAGAGGACTCATGCTTCTAAAAACTTACTACAAAGCTATAGTAATCTAATGATGTGGTACTGGCATAAGGTTAGAAGCACAGACCAATGGAATAGAACTGAGAACCCAGAAATAAACTTATGTATCTATCCCAATTGATGGCTGATAAGTTTGCCAACACCATTCAATGGGAAAAGAACAGTCTTTTCAGCAAATGGTGCTAAGACAACTGGATATCCACATCAAAAGAATGAATTCGGACCTTTACCTCAAATCATTTACGAAAATTAGCCCAAAATGGAACAAAAATGTAAATGTAAGAGGTAAAAGTATAAAACTCTTGGAAGAAAACAAAGGAGCAAATCTTCATGACCTTGGATCTAGCAGTCTATTCTTAGATAGAAAATCAAAAGCATGAGCAATAAAATAAAATGTAAATAAATTGGACTTTATCAAAATTCATAAAAACTTTGAATCATCAAAGGACATTAGTATCAAGAAGGTGAAAGACAATATACAGAATAGAAGAAAATGTTTGTAAATCATATGTCTAAGAAGGAACTTATATTTAGAATATGTAAAAACTCTTACAACTCTACAATAAAAAGACAGTCCAATTTTTTTAAATGGACAAAGGAACTGAATACACATTTCTTGAAAAAAAGATATACAAATGGCCAATAAGCACATGAAAAGATGCTCAACATTATTAGTTGAGCATATGGAAATACAAATCAAAACCACAATGAGATGCACTTCACATGCATTAGGATGGCTAGAATCAGATAGTCAGATGGTAAGTGTGGGTGAGGCTGTGGAGAAATCTGAACCCTTATGCCCAGCAAAATGGTGCAACCTGTTTGGAAAATAATCTGGCAGTTCCTCAGATGCTTAAATATATGATCCAGCAATCCACTCTACCCAAGAGAACTGACAATATGTATCTACATAGAAACTTGTACATGGATGTCTATAATAGCATTATTCATGATAGCTGAAAGGTAGCAACAATCCAAATGTTTATCAACTGATGAGTAGATAAGCAAATGTTGTCTATCGGTGCAATCTAATACTATTTAGCCATGAAAAGGAATGAAGTATTGACACATGCTATAATATGGATGAACCTCAAAAACATTATATGAAGTGAAAGAAGCCACTCAGAAAAAAACATACTATATGATTCCATTTGCTTGAAATATCCAGAATAGGAAAAGCTATAGAAACAGAAAGTAGATTATTGGTTCCTTAGGAGTAGGGGGAAAGAAGAGTTTGGAGGTTATAGCTAAATGGTATGACATTTCTTTTTAAGGTGGCGAAAACATTCTAAAATTGACTATGGCGATGGTTGCACATATCTGTGAACATACTAAAAACCATTGAATTCTACCCTTTAAAAGGGTTAATTGTATGGTAAGTGAACATCACAATAAAATTTTTATCTTGAAAAAAGAAAATAAAAATAAACCTAGAGAAAGTTAGAGAAGAGAATTGATAAGGATAAAAGGCAAAAATTAATGATATATGTAAACACCGAATATGGTTTTGTAAAGTCAACTAATGTCAAGTCTCATTCTTATTTTTAAAAAAAGTTAATAAAAACAGTAACAGAAAGTCCTTAAAATTGATGACAACTATTTATCTAAAGCCAGCATGACATGTAACATGAAGTCATCAGGTACGAAGCTATTCCAACAAAAATCAAGAATAAGCAATTGCTGGAGGAGGTTTTAGAATTTCTAGTTAATAGATTAGGGTGAGAAATCCGTGATGAAAGCATACATAAAATGAAAAGGTAGAATGATACTTACTTGCAAACAATGTAATTGCATAGATTGAAAGTTAAGAAAATTTCAGAATCCATAAAAAAGTTTGGTGAGGTGGCTGGATGTAAAGTTGGGATGGGAGAGATGATGCCTTGGGGGACTTGGGTATCTCTGTGGAGTTTGGCTTCTTGCAATAAGCACATCTTTCTTTTTGTAGTTTGAAGGGAAAGTGGATAACAGTAAAAAAGATAAAATGTCTCAATGCAGTAAAAACACTTCAAATAAAATTAAACATATTTAAATGTCACAGTGACCTGGGGAATCAGTTTGAAAAGAAAATTTCAAGGGACCCCAACATGCCTGCATCTCATCTTCCCGGACAACTTGAAGGCAGCAATTTAATTCCAAGTCATGTCTATTTCCCTCACGTTTCTCTAATGTTAGGATTCTGTGGTTGGACTTTGACACAGTTCATTTAAAAATGGTAATTTTGCAAAAAAAAAAAAAAAAAAAAAAAAAGGCTTTCTTGGGTCACGTTATCTTCTTCCATTGTGTGTATAAAGCTATCTTTCTTCCCACGACAGTAGTTTTTGATTTAGACCAAGAAATTAGCCAATTGAACCTCAAAAGGGGCAAGAATGTGAACTAGCCAATGAATAATCCTTTCCAAATCTCGATGGTGACAACCTTTAGTTTCGGTGTAAAAACATATTTTGGCAACCAAAACTGGCAAACCAAAAAAAAAGTCTACCATATACTGAGTGGGTGATGACTCATCTTTAATAATAATTATTATGATAGACATAATTTATTAGTAATACAAATGTTTTCTCCTTAATCACGTTTTTATTAGTATCACCATTTTATACTGGAGGAAAATGCAAAGAGTTGACCTGAAGTCACACAACTAGTAGGTGGTGAAGCTGGAATTTTGACAATGATCACCACCTCCCAACTTTTTGTACCCCAATGTCCCATACATATTAAGTGCTCAATTAATATTGATTAAGTGGCCAAGCAAATGTTTTCCCCTTCATCAAGACTCCAATATTTTCTAGGCTTGAAGGAGATAATTAAGTCACTTTATCTCTTCTTTTCTCCTCAACTCCCTTTCCACCTCAATGCATAATGTTAAGCACCAGAAAATATAGAGTGAAAGCATATTAACACTCTGAGAAGCCAGGCATGGTGGCTAATGCCTATAATTCTAGCACTCTAGGGGGCCAAAGTAGGAGGATCACTTGAAGTCGGGAGTTCAAAACCAGCCTGAGCAAGAATGAGACCCCCATCTCTATAAAAATGGGAAAACTAGCCAGGCGTAGTGGTGTGCATCTGTAGTCCCATCTACTTGGGAGGCTGAGGCAGGAGGATCATTCGAGCCCAAGAGTTTGAGGTTGCAATGAGCTGTGATAATATCACTGCACTCTAGCTGTGGCAACAGAGCAAGAGCCTGTCCCAAAACAAAAAAAAAAATACAAACAAAAAAATACTCTGAGAAATTAATCAAGTGCAAGGAAGTACTTTAAAGAGACATATTGATATTAGACAGCAAATAAAATGACCAAAACCACAAATTATATGTATAATGAGTGCAGTGATTTGTACCTTAACATTTATACCATTGTGTGCCATATAACAACATTTTGGTCAACATAAGAGTGCATGTGCAATGGTGGTCTCATAAGATTATAATACTGTATTTTTACTGTACCTTTTCTATGTTTGGATATGTTTAGATACACAAATACTTAACCATTGTGCTACAGTTGCCTAGAATATTCAGTACAGTGACATGCTGTGCAGGTTTGTATCCTAGAAGCAGCAGGCCATATCATACAGCCTAGGTATGCAGTAGGCTCCACTGTCTAGGTTTGTACAAGTACATTCTGTGATGTTACACAGTGACAAAATTGCCTATAACTCATATCTCAGAACATATCCCTATTGTTAAGTGCTGCATGACTATATTAATATTTTGCAAATTTTCTTCCATATGTGCACTTTTGTGATTTTTTTTTTACTATGTTTGTTTTTCCTCTTATTTAATTTTTTGAGCAATTGTATTAGCCTTAGACGCAAATTGAATTGCACTGGGAGACCCTAGCTACTGGCTAGGATGTCCTGTGTTGACAATGAAAAGTGATGAGTCTAGTCTGGGCGCGGTGGCTCATGCCTGTAATCCTAGCGCTCTGGGAGGCCGAGGTGGGAGGATCGCTTGAGCTCAGGAGTCCGAAGTTGCAGAGAGCTGCAATGATGCTACTGCACTCTGGCCCGGGTGACAGAGTGAGACTCCGTCTCAAACAAAATAAAACAAAACTAAGCAAAACAAAAACTGGGTTGGTGTATCATTCTCATTATTAAAAATTGATGAGTCTGGTCCCAGAGTGATACAGACAAGCGCCCGCCTCCCCCCCCCATTAGTAATTTCCAGGAATCCACTCAGGCCTCTTCCTGCCGGGCCCCAGAGCTGGCTGTGGAGCTGTTCAAAGGTCTGCATCAAATTCCACTGCTGGAAAGGAAACCACGAATGTCAGAGCGGCACTCCTCGATTAGAGGCCTCTCAATCACCTTTTGATCCCGGGATCCTGACACCCCGCCTGTAGTCTTGCCAGAGCCCCAGTGCGTCTGGCTTTAGGAATACTCCACTCCTCCCCCACGCCTTTGAATGACAACATTTTTGTTACAGTACTTTAACGCTCTAATAAATTCCTCAGTTGTGGTTAGTGCAACAGACTATTTAGACATAGTCCACAAACTGTTTGGGCTGCGGGGGAGGTTCTGGCGTTTGCATTCTCAGACTGGCTCAGGTCGTTTCGAATGGCAGAGGACATAATATGTCTTCAGGAATAGTCTCAGATGGGCTGCTCTAATAAGACGTCATCCAGGAAGCGACCTGGAAAATCAAGAAATTCACTCGGCATAGATGGTGTGTTAGGTCACTTGGTGGCTTTTAAGTTAAAACTACATTAGTATGATTTTGTCATGGAAAAAAAGAGTTGCTCAAGGGAGATTTGCTATGGCAGCAAAGAGGAATTATTAGGCACTGCAGGGAATTAGAACTCTTGATTCCAGACCCTAGGAAGATATCATTGCCTGCAGATTTGTTTTATTTGGCTTGTTTGGCCAGGTTAAGAGGATTTTAGCAGGAGCTCCAGACACTATCTGGGGCTGCAGTGTGGCTATTGAGTACTTGAAATGTGGCTAGCTGGGAACAAGAGATTTAACGCTTTATCTTATTTAATGTTAATACAATTACATTTAAATGTTAAAAAAACTATTTTCAGTTCAGTTACTAAAAGACTTTTAAGTATTTTTGATTTAACTCGGATATGTGAATCTACTTCAATGACATTCTGTTGAAATACAAGTACAAATTAAGTATTTCTGCTGAAATTTAGCACTCAAATTGATAAGTGCGGTGAATGTATTTAATACACACTGGATTTTAAAGGCTCAGTAAGAAAAAATGTAACCCATCTCATTAATAATTTCTTTATATTGACTACATGTTAAAAATGACAATATTTTGAATAAATTGAGTCAAATTAAATATAGTCAAATATAGTTAAATACAGTCAGATTAAATATTTTGAATAAATTGAGTCAAATTGAGTCAAATTAAATATAATTAAAATTAATCTCATCTGTTTTTGCCTTTTAAATATGGCAACTGGAAACTTTTAAATTATACATGAGGTTCACATCACATTTCTATTGGACTGCACTGACTGAAACCTTGCTGCTACTGCTGCTGATTTAAAAGAACAGGCACTGCTTACAGCATTAATTCTGGAACCAGATACCTATGAAGTAAGGCCACATATATGAATCTTTAGACCCTATGGGCTGGTTCCTCTGATACTCTTGACAACTTTAAAGCTGTTGTCTAGAGTGATTTCGAATCTGTGTCAAACCAAATTAAACTGATGCTAGAGCAGTAATAATACAAGTTCAGCTCTGAATCAGGTGCTATCAGGGACCAGAGCTAATTTCCAAGAGTTTACAGATGTGTAGAGCAAGACATACGACACACAACACGTAGTGGGCAATAGAGGGGTGTGCAACAAGATATCAAAATAAGATAAAATAATATACAGGGTGACCAGTTAAATTTAAATTTCAGATAAACGATGAATAGTTTTCAGTACAAGTATGTCCCACACAATACCAGGGCGTCCTGCATTTTTATTTGCTAACTCTAGCAGTCTTAAGACTTTTACACTTCTGATGGGACTGCAAATTAGTGCAACCTTTGTGGAAAAGAATTTGGAGATACCTCAAACAGCTAAAAATAGAAATACCATTCGACCCAGCGATAGCATTGTTAGGCATCTACCCAAAAGAGAATAAGACATTCTATTATAAAGACATCTGCAACCAAATGTTTATGGCAGCACAATTCACTATAGCAAGGACCTGGAAACAACCCAAGTGTCCGTCAATTCGTGAGTGGATTATTAAATTTTGGTATATGTTTAAAATGGAATATTACTCAATTCTAAGAAATGACAGCAAGCTAGCACCAATTATATTATTCTGGATTGAGCTTAATCCCATTATCCAAAGTGAGGTGACACAAGATCAGAATAATGGGCTCCATATATGCTCGCCATCAAATTGGTATTGACTAATCAACGCTATGGTGCTCAAATGGTGGTGGTGTTCACCAGGGGTTCTGGGGTGGGAGGGGTAGTCCCACATCTGTGGGATGTGGTGAGCATTGTGGAGGGGAAGCGCATACCTCAAACCCTTGCTAGGGAGAGGCAAAGATATAAAATGTAACCAAAATGTTAAGAAAAAAAGAAAAACAAACATTTGTTGGGTGTGGGGCAGATGGGAGGGGGGAGGAAGGGTTGGGTATCTACAGACATAGTAAGTGTGATGCACACCATCTAGGGGATGGACATGCTTGAAGCTCTGCCTCAAGGGGGGAGGGGAGACAAGGGCAATGTATGTAACCTTAACGATTGTACCCCCATAATATTCTGAAATAAATAAAAAAAAAACCCAGAATACAATTAAAAAAAAAAAAAAGAAGCAAGAGCTATAGACTATCAGAGAGGAGAGAAATCCCTTCTTTTGGAAGAACCCAGCCCAGTTCTGCAAGGGTCTGAGTATGTGCACAGAGCTGTCAACTTTCTTGAGTAGCGAAACAATGCCTATCTTCCCTTTGTACTGCCAGCTGCACTTGAGGGTAAGATCTAAGTTCTGCTCTGTCTCCGTGCAGTGCAGAGATGAAAAGGGAGAAGGAACGACACGGCTTCTACCTTTGCACTTCCGGCTTTTCTCTTAGTCCGCAGGCTGTCGGGAGTGGAAGCCACGCATTCCTGCAGAAGTGAGTTTGCAGCAGCAGCCTGGCTGTAGGAGTTGGTGCATCAAACCCAGACAGACAAATTGTCATAGGACCTATATTGTCACAGGACCCATGCTGAGCGGTACCACATTGCTCCTCACAACGGCCAGAGGTCTGGGGGTGGGCGAAGGATTCTCTCTGCAGTGAAAACATCGCATTGTACAGGATACCCGCAAGGACGTCAGGACCTAAGAATTTACTTGGATTCTTTGTGCCCGAATACCTTTTCCCGTGTGAAGGTTGAAACGGGGAAAGTGGGGAGGACACTGTGTGACATCAGAGCCAAAGTGGGGAAGGAACCTGTTCTGTACCTTTGGACACACGTGGAGCCCAGGAAGCCTCACAGAACTCTCCAAGGGCCAAGGGGAAGAAGATATCCCAAGTACTCCTTTTCCTGTCATTTATCTGGCAAAATGGAACTTCACCCTGGGCTTCCCAGTCCTGCCATTCCAAAGGGACTAATCGCTGAGAGGCACTGGCTCACGTAATTTGCCTAACATTGGAAATGCTTCCTTACCCTTGCAGGGAAGGGGCCACCTTCTACCCGCCAGTGCCTTCTTCACTCCCCAGTCCTGCTCTTCTAACCTCTCTGCTAAATTTGAACAGGTTATGGCACTTAGCATCCCTGTAGGATGTTGCATTTCATTCCAATATTTGAATGGACTGGCTTATTTCATTTATGTGATTCTTGCCCTTGGATTTGCCACAGCCTGGATGTTTCGAGTCATTCCAAAGGAGTGCCACAGAATCCTAAGAGAACATTCGTTTCAATTTAGAACGTAATTAGGATATATGAAGTGGTTGAGGGTAAGATCGTGCTGAGACAGAATCAACAATTCCAGATGAAGCCATCCTACATGCTTCATTTTCTGAGTCATTCTAAGCACTGCTTTGGTGGCCCATTGTCATAGCACATGCCAGACTGCAGGCTTCTGACTTTTCATTCGGGAAATGCCTAAAGTGACTACGCTGCAAACCGAGAGATTGTGAAACATACTCAAAGATTTTAAGCCACATTTCCTCATCCATTTATCCCAAATACATGTGTAGATATTTTATTTCTGTAGATATTTTAATGTGATTATGATAAACTTCTTTAAGATAAAATTTATATACATCTGTGGATAAATGTATATGAATGTTGAGTCTATAAATAAATATTACTAATGTTTTGGTGAGTTTTAAACTATAGGAAGAATCAAAATATACACATGACAACAATGGAATATAAGTCAGAGAGGGTAAAAGTGTTTAAAGAGTTCATTGGTTTTTGCTTTGTTTGGGAAGAGGATGCAAATGCCAATCAATATTAGATTTTGTCAAGTTATAAACATGTGATGTAATCTATATGGTAAGCACTAAATCATCCCCAAGATAAGACAAGAACTAAAATGGGATAAAAAGGACAGGACAAATAGCATGCAGTAAAACGGTAGTTTTAAATCCAAATGCATCAGTAATCACTAAATGTAAATGGACAAAATGTTCCAATGGGAAATCAAAGATTGTCATACTAGATAAAAGCTTGATAATATTTCAGTGAATCCCACCCAATAAGGAAGACAGAGGTTTAAAAGAGATGAATGTAGAAATATATGCCATGCAAAACACCAACCAAAAGAAAGCTGGTGCAGCTATATTAATACCAGACTCTTCTCTTAGACAAAAAGTGTTATTGGAGATACAGAGGGGCGATTCATAGTGATAAATGTTTCAGTTCACCAGAATGATATAATTCTGGATTTCTATGCAACTAATAAGATAACCAAAAATAGATAAAATGAAAATTGGCAAGAATACAAGGAGAAATATGCAAGTCCACAAACATAGTGGGAGAATAAACACACCTATTTCACTGTCCTAGAACAAGCAGATCGAGAGTTGATAAAGGTATAGAATACTGAAGAACACTCACAACAACCTTGACCTAATGGGCATGTACAGACACTGTACCTAGCAACTCTCATAAGTATGCATGGAACATTCACAAAAATCTATCATTTGTTGACCCACAAAGCATGGTTCATTAAGTTTTATTTCTCAGCTTCCCTATCTCTTCCGTATATAATAGCTCGTATTAGATCTATGTCAGAGCCTTCCACCCATTGTAACTTGAATTTTTTGTTTGTTTGTTTTCAAATGACTTTGATGCTGTATTCCAGATGATTTTCTTAGTATCATCTTCTATTAATAATTCAATAATTCTTCAGTTGTGTCAAGACTAGGATTTGACTTGCTTGGCGAGTTTTTAATTTCAAAGATTCTTTTTTCATTTCTAGAAACTTGTGGGGGTACTCCTTTGAATTGGAAAAAATATTTATCTGTGCACTAAGCAGCCAAATGCAACCCCTCAGGCAACCCTAACCACGTGATAAAGCAGAGGGGGACACGTGGTTTTGTGAGATGCAAGGTGCAGAGAGTATCTCAAATAGCCTCTCACAGTTCTGTGATTTCTGGGCGGAATGGGAGCACTGAAGATAGCTGAGTAAGAGGTTGTGGATCTAAAGGGGTCTCATCGCTAGTAGGAGAAGGTGCTGTTTCGGAAAGTAGCATGGGCAGTGCAGCTAGAGGCTGGGTGGGATAATAGAAACTTCAGAGGTCCATGTGGCATAGAGCATTTCAGCGGATGCCACGCTTGGGACAGATGAAAGGTGCATGCCAGGTGCCTTCCCACCCCACTCCCAAGATGTGCAGCTCTCAGGACCGCACTGCCACCAAGGAAGGAGGAGGGTGTGAAATTCAGAGTCAGAGTGACTTCTGCTGAAATGGATTTTCTGAGAAATGACTAAGTTCTGTTTTCCGCCAGCAGGAGAAATGGAATATTGAGATAAAAAAAACTAATTTGTATTATAGAAAAAATAAAGCCAAATAAAAATATTTTGCACACACATCTCCAGCTGACTTTTGTGGCTGTATACATTTATTCTATATTCGGAAGCATTTTAGAATAAAAAGGGACTTCCCATGTCACCATGTTCCACCCAGCATCACAAAGACAATAATCTAAGGCGTGCTGCCCTCCAATGGGACGAAGCATGAAGCAACTTGCCCAAGGTCTCCCAGCCGTGTTGTAACAGGATAAGGACCCAGACCTGGGACTGCTGTTAAATACCTTTTCAGCCCTGTGCAATCAACAATTTTTAGTTCCAAGATTACATATATTTTACACACACACACACACACATATCTATAATATATACAAAGGAGTATACTATATATATAGACCAGTGATTCTCAAACTTCAATATGCATCACAATTTTCTGGAGAGTACCTTAAAACACAGATTTCTGGGCCCCACCCTCCAGTTTCTGACTCAGTAGGTCTGGGGTGCAGCCTGAGAATTTGCATTTCTAACAGGTTCCAAGGTGATGCTCTTGCTGCTGGCCCACTTAGAACCACTGCCCCAGACTGCTTCTTGAAGGCCTTACACACCCTTCCTTACACACCCTTCCTTACACACCCTTCCTTACACACCCTTCCTTACACACCCTTCCTTACACACCCTTCCTTACACACCCTTCCTTACACACCCTTCCTTACACACCCTCCATGCTCGTGCAGTAACTTCCATTTCGTAAGGACTTGTTAGACATTCCTCAGACGTTCTTCAATTGTATGATGCTTTTCTGATTACACTCATTTCCCAATTTTCTTAGCTATTTTCACAATTTTTTTCCCAAAGAGGAAATTCATGTTTCTCCTAAACATCATTCCAACTTTATTTGAAATTACAATGAATTTCCAGATCTCAGGAGAGGGCGGTTGTCTTCTCACAGTCAGGTCCTACCACCCCCTGAACAGGGTAAGTTTCTCCATGGATTTCCAACTTATTCTGAGCTCCTCGGTAAACTTTTATAGGTTTTCTTCATCTGTACTTTCATTTGGAAGCTTATTCCCAGGCACTTTATATTTGTGATTGTTTTAATGATTAGGATCTTTTTCCACTGTATTTTCTAAATGCTTCTTGGTGGTAAATAAGGAAAGCTATTGCCATTTTTTTTCCTACATTTATTTCTGTTTTGAAACTTGAGATATTATTTGTAGCTTAATATACTTTTTTTTAAAAAAGTTCCATGGTCCTTGGAAAAGAGCATACTCATTTTTTATAGAATACACAGCTTAAAATATACCCTTTAAATATCCCTTAATAATTGTATTATATTTTCTAAATAATTGATTATTCTTTAATTACTTTAAATAAGTTTGCTTCTATAAATTTCTCCTTGTATTTTAAGAATATTAGCTTCACATATATTTTATTCACTGATTTTGGTATATAAAGGTTAATTTGTGCTTTATCCTCATGTGGACTTTTAGTTTTTACAATATCAAATAGTGCACTTTGTCCCAGTCTCATCTGATGCTCTCAATTTTAAATTCTACTTAGTCTCCTAGTAATATAACTCATTTTTTTTGTTCTGCTTTCATTTGCCTGGGTACATTTAATATGAATTCATTTTAGGTATGTCCTTAGTCAGCAGAAGATAACTGGAGTTTATTTTATTAACATATGAATTTGAGGATCTTTTCTTCATTAACTGAGCTTATCTCATTTATAGTTACTCTTATAAATATTACATTTGGTCTAGGTCTTCTTTCCTTTCTCGGTTTTGCCATTTGCAATTTCCTTTTACTCCCTTTTTTCTCAGGCAACTTTTTTTTAACTTTACTTTTCTCTGATGAATTATCTTTAAGCTTTTCAAGTATATTCTTGAACCTATAATTTTCAAAATATTGGAATTAAGAAACTTGAATGTTTATAGTCACACTAATATTAATATAAGCAAAATGTTTAACATGCTTTTACATTTTTTTTTCTCCAGTCACATCTTGGTCTTTGTTAATGTATTATGGCTCTATGTATCTAGATTATTCATATCGCTTTTCATTAAAATATTTTATCTCCTTTGATGAGGACAATAGCTGTTTGCATGCAGTTTTATGACAGGTTTATGGTTATTTGGATCTCTCTTAATTTTAACTTGTTTCAGTGCACACTGCCAATATTTTTATGACTATTTTCCCAGCTTCAGACATTTAATTTTGATTTCTCAGTTGTGATACTTCTTCAAGGAAATTTTCTTCCACAAAGAGTATATGCCCTAATATTTTCCGAGTCCTTTCTTTCGAGAATGCATTTCTGTTACTATCACATATAGAAGAACAGCTTAACAGTATAAAATCCTTGGATCACAACATTTTCCTCTCGAAATTGCTTTGAGGTTCTTCTGGCATTTAAGGCTGCACCAAAGAAGTTTGACACCAGCCTAATCTGTACTTATTAATTCATGCGTTACTTTTTTCCTTACCGTTTCTTCATACAGAAGTTTTACATTTTCATCTATGTAATTGAAGAGTTTCTAGATTGCATCTTCATGTGAATTTGAGTGAAATAGAATGAGCCTTATTCTTTATACAACTCTTTCATTGGCTCAAAAGGTGTCTTTCCATGGTTTACAATAGTGTATACTTGAAATTTGCTAAGAGGGTAGATCTTGAGTATTCTCATCACCAAAAATAAGAAAAAAAAGAAAAAAAAATGATCTTCCAGTATAGCTTCACTTTTAATTTTTATAACAATTGCTATGTCTTTTAGGTGCAGAATATACAAAAACAAACAAAAAGGTAAATATTTGGGTTTTTTTGGAGCTTGTATTATTATTATTAATATTAGTCTAGTGAGTTGTATAGTCATTAAAGGAATAATGTCCACTGTAACACTACTAGTGTTATCACCACATACCATATTTTGAACAGTTACTGTGTACAAAGCCCAGGGTAAAGCTCTTGGCATTTACTGTCTCATTTAATTCTCATGACAACAGACTGAAGAAGATCTGCTATTAATTGGATTTACAGATAAGGAGACTGAGTGTCTGAGAGGTCAGGTAAATTGGCTGGGCTGGGATTCGAACCCAGCCACAGGAAGGGCAGGAAGGAGTACATTCTGGCTGCTGGTGACAGCAGGCCCAGGGGAGGAGAACAGCTTGGTGAATTTGAGGAAAGAAAGACAACTGTGCTGAAGAATAAGGACTGAGGGGTGCTAATGGCTGAAGTATTGGAGCCAGATCCTGCCCTTGCTGAAAAATTTGCAAATTTGGCTTCCACAGTGTCATTTTATTTATTCTTTACTGCCTTGGAGGTGAATTTTAATTCCGATACCATGTCTTTAATGTCTTGCAGACCTTCTGTAGCCCAGCTTCCTTATCTTGAAAGCAATTCCATCTTCTTCTCTTTCTCGAATTTCATTACTCTAACTTAAGTCTCCTTTTTATCTCAGCCTATTTGGTCTTTATGATGCGGGCTAGAGATTATGGCATCTTTAAACCAAGTTGAAAAAGCTAAACAGTTGTCTGAATTTTCACATGGATTCTGCATTAGATAGTCCTCAGACTGCTTCTTCTTAGCCGTGTTGTTTCTGTCTGTTGTTCCAGAGTATTTTTTTTTAACGCACCCATTTTTAAACTTTGGAGGTGTTGCTCTCTTCACAGCCTTGAACAAGATGAGATCCACCCAGGCCCAATTCTCCTGTGGGGATTAGGTGAAAGGCTGGATCTTGTCTCACTATCTGTACACCTGTGTGGTGGTCAATCCACTTCCAAACTCTAGAGCTCATGAGGTATTTTAATTCCTGGCTTCTGGGAAGTTTTCACACATATTTTCATACATATTTTTCACACACACATATATTCACACACACATATTTCACACGTATTTTTCTACTTTTCTGTGAGGGCACCTTTTTTCATTCCTTCCTGCTTGGTTCTTTGATTTCTGAAATGATGCGGTACTTAAAACAAAAATCCCCAGAACGTACAGCTCTTGAGAGCCTTTCTGGTTTTATTCCCACTTACTCTAAGAGATAGTAACTCCTGTAATAAATGAGGCCACTCCCAATCTTCCCTATGTAGCTCAGCTAGTTTACTGGTTGTTTGTTTGTTTGTTTTATCTTTACAGAAACATAGAATGAGAGAGACATTAGGAACAATTAATTTTTTGCCTCATAGAAGACATTTTTTTTTGAGACAAAGTCTTGCTCTGTCACCCAGGCTAGAGTGCAGTGGTAACATTATAGCTCACTACAACCTCAAACTCCTGGGCTCAAGTGATCCTCCTTCCTCAGCCTCCTAAGTAGGTGGTACTACAGGCATGTGCCACCACATCTGGCTAATTTTTTCTATTTTTTATAGAGGCAGAGTCTCACTCTTGCTCAGGCTGGCCTTGAACTCCTGACCTCAAGAGATCCTCCTGCCTCGGTCTCTCAGAGTGCTAGGATTACAGGTGTGAGCCACCACACCAGTAGGACACATTTAATGGCTTCGGAGGAGTTTTTGCTCTAATATCTCATTAGTTTAGGCCATGAATCTCTGAGACATGAGGTCGATAGCCAGAGGCCAGGGGTGAACAAAAGCATCTTTCTATTTTTTTGCAAAGATAACACTGTTTTATAAGTTTGGGTTTGCCTTAAGCTGAAGCTTGGGTAGAGATTTTCTCAGTCCATCTCTATAAGCTTTATAATTAAGACAGTTGACACTAGATTCTTGCATCTTTCCTCTTGTCAAGTTTGTTTTTCAGTGTTATTCTGAATTATTATCTTTATTCGCTATTCATAGGAGCCTGCAAGTCTTCCGCCATTTTCTCCATATGACATTTTGTAGTAAATATTTGCACTTGACAAGAACAAAAAGAAAGCTCTTTAGGGACTCATACTTAACTTCTAATTCTTTGTATTACTAAAAGGAAAGGAAAAAAAAAAAAGAAACCATTCCAGTGCCACGCATACCAAAGACTCAATCAATGCAGCTTGGATGGTTAGCACCTCCTCGTTGTTACCTGGTCAAAGATGACAACTCCAGAGTATTTTGTCCAACCTGAATTTGAGAACGAATTGAGAAAATATAAAAATAATATTTCTTAGTGTTTACAAATGTGATTTATTCCTCCATTTTTCACTGCTACTTTTCAGACTCAAAAAAAGCCAATTTGGAGTGACACATCTCACCCTATGTCTTTCCAGCCGGTGATCATGTCTAATGATTGATCAGTACTGCAGCTCTTATTTTACAGTTTTGGTTTCCTAATACCTGCAGTTTTCTGCCTTAAGTGTCCTTTTTTACCCACCCTATTCTTGCTCCCTGGTTTTAGCTGCTTTTCTGACCTCGAGTGTCCCTTTTGCAACTCCTGACTTCCTCCAAGTCTCTTCAGCTGAAATCTGAAGGAAAGAAGCAAGTGAGTCAGAAATCACTTCTTGTCAAAGATGGTGCCAGAAAATGAGCAGCATTGTGCTCAGCTAGAAGGCATTCACCCTTTCTTCACTTCTTGTAACTTGGAAGTAAATCCTTCTCCTTCTCCTCTTAGAATTTAATTCCCAAATTTCTCTTCCAAAATAGAATAGGACCAGGAAGAGCATACAAATGTTGGGTACTCAGTCGCAGTAACATATCTTATTTATCAACTTTAATGTCCCCTTAATGTCTTTGTGTCTTGTCTTTCTGATTTAGCTATGACTCCACTAGTAAAAGTTATATGACTCATGTCCAATTCCACATTTAGCAAAATTTCTAAAGCTTTGTTAGTGTGGAGGGCAATGAATATGAAATGAGGTCTAACATTCTTTATTTGGATTAAGTTTAAAGCTTTTCAAATAACACCATTTGAAAATGTCACAGCATGACAAACCAGCCATCCCCACGGGAGGGGACCTACCACGGGGTATAGGACTTAGGGATAAAATACACTGTTTATCTTGCTATCTTGGAACTGCCTTCCACTCACTGCCCCGTGAACCCTGCCCCCAGCATTTTTATATGAGAATGAAATAAGGTTAAAAAATTAACATTAAGGGAAATTTTCAGATGGAAAATAATCTAGAGGAGAAGACTAACATGTAGTGACTAATATGAGATAGAGCGGGTCAGAGGTCAACTAACTGTGGTCCAAGGACCCCATTTGACCTATCTTTGTAAATAAAGTTTTATTGGAACATAGCCACACTCATTCACTCACATGTTGTCAGTGACTGCTTTCCCACTGCAATGGCAGAGTTGAGTAGTTCCAACAGCCTAAAATATTTACTACCCGCTTCTTTACAGAAAAAGTTTGCCATTCCCCGGTGTAAGTTATTGTTGGTTTCTGCCCAGAGTCCATTCCTCTCTTTCTCATTCCTAACGGGGTCTTGATTTGTCTGTGTTCCCGCCCCTCCCCCATGTAGCCCAGGGGTTCCCAGGGGAAGCTCACCATGCCCCATCGGTGTGGGGGCGAACCTGACCTGTCCACAGGTGTTCCCATCAAGCCTGCCGGGTTAACTGGAGCAGGAGCTCAGGCCTAAGCCACTCAGCACACAGATATCCTCCAGCCACGAGGATTGTTTCACAAATGGATATGGGATCTAATCTGAATCATATGAGGAAAAGATGGCTCAAGGTTTCTGGGAAAAAAAAAAAAATCTCTGCTTTTAATAGGGACCCACTGGAAAAAACACTCTCTCCTCTCCTGGGTGGTACTGTTGCCATTTTGCCACCAAGAGGAAACAGAGCCAGCACAGAGGAGGGTACCCAGCTGCGACAAAGGCAGAGAACTAGGTCTGGAATCCAGATTCCGCTAACCTGGGACACTGTGTTACTTCTGGATTTCCTATGACTCGAGTCGATTGATTTAATTATCCTTAAGCCAGTTTGAGTACTAGGTTTTCTGTTATCTGCCACAGGATACTTTCTAACCAATAGAAATATTCCCACTCTATTTATCTCATTAAAAAAGTATCATAGGATTTTGTGTTAACCTCATTTATTTGTAGGCCTGACCATTTCTTTACATGTAGGCAGGACTACCTTCCATTTCCTCCAACCAGTATCTTCTGGTAGCTGCCTTTTTGAGTCCTTTGCTCATCAATTTGTTTAAAGAAGGAAACTCAAGCTCTCAAAACTCGGCCCGTGGTGGTCACCATGCTTTGCGATACTCTTGGGTATTTTTTACTCTATCAAAATTCTTGCTATTACCATGCCTGCCATTTCACTGCAAATCTTCATTAGCCTCCTACTTATTGTCCTCAGAAAAATCCACCATTGTTAATATGATTTATAAGATCCACTACACTCTGTGCTCTGCCCTCTGTCTCAGTCTCATCCTGGACTATTGATTTCGTCCTTCCCATTCTACTTTCTGATCCCAGTGTCTTTCTATTAGTTTCTCTAAGGAGCCATACCCTTTTTCCTCTCCAAATGTGAAGATACGTTCTCTTTGCCTGGAATATTCTCCTTTCCAATTTTTACCTACATCATTCTTGTTCATCCTTTAATTATCAGTTCAAGGGTTGCTTTCTCAAAGATGACTTTACTAACCCCCAAGACTAGTTGAACCCCCCCCCCATGACATGTTCCTCTCCACCATGTACTTCCCACATCATAGCACCCCTCTAACTTATAGCTATTTATTCCAAATCTGTATTCAAAAGGACCCTGTCAGCTCCATAAGGATGAGATCAGGTCTTTTTCTGTTCACTACGAGGTCCCAAGCCCTTAGCACCACGCCTGACACAGAGCTGATCCTTAGTGTGTATGGCTCCTGATTAAATAAATAGTTTTGACCATTTTCAAAGTTGAAGTTATAGAAACCACCCATGTTTAAAGGCAGAGTACACTTCCAATGACTCATGTCTAGTGACTTGAAGAGAATGTTGGATAAACACTAATACATTCTTATTCTCTGACTCTGTTTTCTAGAAAACATGCAGAACATCAGTCTTAAAATCTGACAATGATTTCTATATTCAAATATATCAAGCTCTAAACCAGGCCCTCAGAATATACCACCTATGACTTCTAAACTTCTACAAAGTACATTTTCTTAGTCTCACTCTGCTGATGAGAAAACAGATCTAAGGAGGATAAGTCACTTGCCGGTTATGTGTGAACCTATAGCTGAGAACACCACCACCACCATCCCTCCATGTTGACTTTCAAGTCTACATGAGTGAAGAGTGTGTGGCCACTTGGATCCCCATGACTCTAGGTCTCAACTCTGCGCGTGATTGTGTGTGTGAACATGTGTGCATACACATGCTGCTGTGGACTGCATTGTGTCCCCCACCAAGTTTATACCCTGAAGCCCTAACCCCCAATGTTATAGTAATTGGAGATGGAGTCTCTGGGAAATAGTTAGGTTTCGATGAGATCAGGAGGGTGGGGCCCTCACCGTGGAATTAGTGCCCTTACAAGGAGAGATAGCAGAGAACTGTTCTTCTCTCTCTCTCTCTCTCTGGCATGTGAGGTCAAGGTGAAAAGGTATCCATCTGCAAGCCAGGAAGAGAGTCTTCCAGACCAGAACCTGATTATACTGGCACTCTGATCTCAAACTTACAGCCTCCGGAACTGTGAGAGAATGAATTTCTGTTGCTTAAGCCACCCAGGCTATGGTATTTTGTTATGGCAACCCAAGCTGACTAAAACACCTGCATGCATGATGTCTCCCTCACATATCCAAGATACTGCCTAAATTTCTTACTCCTTTCTCCACTTATACTGCCACCGTCCCAGTCCAACCTTCCGTTGTCTCTCTGAGACAAGTGCAATCACCCTCCTCTCCTCTCCTCTCCAATCAGATCACTACACAGCAGCCAGGGAGGCCACTATAGGTCATAAATCTGATATTGTTAGCCCCAACCCTAAAACATTTCAAAGACGTCTCATCACTCTTAGAGAGAAAAATTCCTAAGATCTATCCCAATAAAATTATCAAAGATACTAAAATTCTAGAATAAACACCAATATTCCAGCCTAAAAAATGATTACGTGCATTCAGAAAACAGAGCATCACTCATCTTTTTACCAACATAATTTCATAGGATGTTCGGATTGAAAACTTATAAAACTCTCTGAGTTTTATTGATCAGAAATACATTGGCTGTCTCGGTTTTAGCCTAAGCTGCATTGAGCCCCAGAGCTCCTGTGTGTGTCAGGACATTCACCTGTGGGTCACTCAGATGTCAGTTTGCCTGAGGACAGGAGAAGCCCTTCGAGTGACAGGTCATTTGAAGGAAAGGAGAAAATAGAGAAATAGGCTTCTTTCATTAATTTTTTTTTTTCAATGTGCTAAGTCAGGACAAGGCCTACAGGAACAGAGCCACACTGAGGTTAGCAGAGTCTCTGTCATGCAGTCAAGCCAAGTCCACCATCAGTCCTAAGTCTGAGTCCTTTCCAGGATAGGAGGACAATAAATGAAAACTGAATGAGCCAGTCCAAGAAAACCCTTTAAGAAAATAGGTCAAAAATAGTATTAGATCAGGTCCCTGCCAACGGAGTGTACCCCAAAGCAGAGCTAGCCCTTCCCGCCACTTAATTATGTACCCTGGACAGTGCTGGCACCTTGGGGAAGGAGGAAGTGGTGCTTGCAGGAGTTGCTTGTGCATGGTAGGGTATCAAGCACTGTGAAAACAGTGACTTCCTGCAGAGGGTGGGCAGAGGATAGTGGGCCACAGGGGCAAATAAAAGCACCGGGTAGCACAGACAGGCGCAGAGACGTGGGGCTAGGAGGCAGAATGAGAAGGAAAGGCAAGCTCCGGGTGGCAGCAGATCAGACAGCCAACCTGTTTGGGAAAACATGTGAGAGACATCACCGTACCGTCCTTGGAGTGGATTGTCTGGGACCCAAAGCCTTGCGTGGGTACAAAGATGGCAGAAAGAAGGAGTTGAATATGAGTTAAAAAAATAAAACAAAACCTGTCTTTACTTCTAGTCGGGTTAATAAAGCAGTGGTCCACATGGTGAAGGATGATTGTGGGAAGAGATCTGAAAAAGCAGACGTGGACAATGTCTCTCTTCCCCTTAAAAAAATCAAATGTTTCCTTAGAATACCAATGTCTTCAGTGTGTGATGTTTTAACAGGATAATCTTAATAATGTAATAAAATTATTTAAATCAAATAGCTGATCACACACTCCAAGGAAGTGGGACTTGTAATTGGAGTAGGAATGAGAAGCGTGAGTACAGTTGAAAGGACAGTACAGGGGGATTTTTACACATCCCAAGGGACGTGAAGGGAATCTGAATTTCCATGGAGAAGCATGGGTGAGAAGCCCACAAACAGAAGCAGAGGGCTGGATTGTGCTTGCTTTGTAATTTTAATTAGAACAGCAGTGGCGACCACCATGGAACAGTCGTGCCTTCCTCTCTAGATGGATTTGTGAAAAAGGAGTTTCCCAGCAACGTCCAATACAACTCGGTGGCCCAAATACTGTATGAACTGTTAGTTACACTGAACTCTGCTCAACATTTCCTGGAGAATTTTCATTCACATAACAAAAACACAAGCTGCGACATGGGTGATATGACAACCCAGCAAACCCCATTGGATCGGAGCGCCTGGACTTCATTCGGGCGGAGGATAATCTTTGAAAAATTAGACAGGGATTTGGTGATGCACGAGTTCAACTGATGTGGCAGATTTATGTGTCTTACAACGATTCCTGGTTTTGACTGCAACATGAAATGCCAGACCACAAGTGTGTGGAGACCACCAGTGTCGGATAGGCCTCTCTACGAGGCTGCCACATTATTTATGTTAAGCCCGTTTTTTGCACATTGAGCAGTTTCGTTTTCAAAGTGAAGACCAGGATCCTTGATTTCTAAACCAGAATACAAGGCTGACCCCAGGGACACTGCTGTCTCAACACACCCGGCTCTTCACCGACTCGCCGGTTGGATTTGGGCAGAAGACGGGCCACACGCTGTTCGCTTGCAGTTGTTTGACTTTGCTTTATTTACAAATCATAAGCACATTTGGGCCGCCCAGCACAGCTCTTACTGAGGCTCTTGCCAGCCCAGAGCAGATGGAGACACAAGTCAGGCCCTGTCCCACTGCTCCTACACGTGGCCACACAGAGGGTTCTGTGTCTCGGGTCCCTTGTGTCCTGTACATAGCTGCTGTCCCCTCACGTGCACTGGGCCCACGAGAAGCCAGTGCCATCCACGTTGCGGCTGGAAGCAGAGCATCTCAGCACCCTGGAGGAATTTATGCCAGATGTCTGTGTTTCTCCTTCCCTTCAGCTTCCTGATTATTCCTGAACTATCAGACCATTCAAATGTTACGCATTTTGTTTTCTGGTCATTTCTAATTTACCACTAAAAATTTGTACTTACCTTTCTTGGGAAGTTTAAGTATTCCTCTCTCCATGACTTTGATTTGCTTTAATTAACTACATTGTCCCAAATAGAAAATCTTATATAGTGACTTTTTTTCCTACTGGCTTTATGATTTTAAGTCACCTTTATTAAGATATCAATTGCATACAATAACATGCACCCATCTACAGTGTACAGTGTTGACATATATAGGCACCTGTGAACCTGTTACTGCAATCAAAACATGGAATATTTCCAACACCCCCATGAAGTTCCCCTTTCCCTTTGCAGGCAACCACTGGTCTCTTCGTTGTTGCTATGGAGTATATTTATCTTCTCTGCTATGTCCCATAAGTGGAATCATACAATGCATAGTCTTTGTGGCTGGCTTCTTTCACCAAACATAGTGTTTTTGAGATTCATCTATATTTTTGCATTTATCAGTAGTTCCTTTTAATTGCTAAGTAGTACTCTATTGTATGAATATGGAATAATTTGTTTATTCTTTAACCTGTGGATGGATAACTGGGTTGTTTACAGTTTGGGGTTATTATGCATAAAGCTGCTAAGAACATTTGTGAACAAGTTTTTTTAATGGACTTTTCCATTTCCCTTGGGTAAATGGCTAGGAGAAGAATTGCTGGTTCATGTGGTGGCTGTTTATTTAACTTTACGAGAAACTCCAAACAGATTTGCAGAGCGGTTACGCCATTTGGCACTCCCTTCAGCCACATGTGTGCTTCAGTTGTGCCGCATTTTCACCAACACCTGTTTAATAAGTTTAAAGCAAGATGTTTTTAAATGCCAAAACTTGCATATATACGGATGCTTCCTCTTTAATATTTAATTGTTATCAGTTTCTACCCTTAGGTTTGTACTTAATAAGTATTACAGATGCATTTTTAAAAATAAATGCTTTGTTACTTAAATTTTAAATCTTTTTGTTGTTGTTGTTGTGTGTAAACTCTGAAAGTACACATACACCATAGTGTCAGGAATTTCTAACCGGTTTGTGAAGAGGCATGGCGTGCCCTTGAATTTTGTTCTCTTGTATATCCAAGTGCCTAGAGAACGGTGGCTGGGACACAGTAGGTTCTCAATAGTAATTTGTTGAATAAATGAATGAATGGATCTTCTGAAAAGTTATACCTTGAAAGGTGTTATAATGTTGTAAAGCACAATTATATAGTTATCTACAACACCACTATAATTATATAGTTATCTACAACAAAGCCAACTATTTGGAACATAGTTAAGAACCAGGAAGAAAAACAAACAAACAAAAACCAAACCAGAATTTAAAAAATAAATTTAAAATAACATCAGATGTAGCCAAAGTAGATGTCATATTTTCTTATGTTTTAATTGTAGGAGACCCATCAGACCCTTAGTTTATAGCTAGTTTACTCTAGATTTTTGTATTATTTTTAAAAACCAGTTTTTGGGGGAGTAATTGACACTTTAATGATAGTAAGCCTTCCAAGCTATGAATATGACAAATATCCCTATTTTCAACAATGTCTTGCAGTATTTAGTACAGAAATCTTGCATACTTTTTATTGAATTTCTTATCATTTATGTTTCTGATGCTACTGTGAATGGTGTTTTAAAAATTCATTTATTGTTTGTTCATTGTTGTTTCGTAGATGGACAATGGATTTTGGCATAGTGACCATGTGTCTTGCAAACTTGTTACGTTTATTTAAATTGTTCTTAGATCTTTCATAGACTACTTTGGATTTTCTATATGCAGAATTATGTTATCTGAAAATAAAGACAGTTTTACATCTTCTTTTTCAATATTTATGTCTTGCCTTCTGTACTGCACTGAGTGGGGCCCCAAGCATGATGTCTGGTAGAAGTGATGGACAAGGACATTCTCACTGCACGACTGATCCCAGGGGTGCAGCATTCAGTACTTCGCCAGCAGATGCAATTCCTGCTGCAAGTTCTCCCTGGGTGCTGCTTACAAAATTGAGGAAGTTCCCTTTCATTCCTAGTTCACTGAGGGTTTTTATCATAAATGGATGTCGAGATTTGTCAAATGCTATGTTCCTGTCTATCGAAATGACCATTTGATCTTCTCTACTCTTTCTGTTTTCTGTTTCACCCGTTTCTTCTTTTAGCTTTATCGTTTTATTCCGTCTGCTTGTTTGGGGCTTAATTTGTTCTTCCTTTTCTAGTTTTTCAAGATGAGAATTGAGACAATTGATGTTAAATCTTTCTACCATTCTAACACAATTAGTTAAAGCTATAATTTTCTCTGTATGTACTAAATTAAGAATCCCACGAATGTATTGTGCTGTCATTATCATTCATTCAAAATATTTTCTCATTTCTCTTGTGACCTTTTTTGGTACGTGGATTATTTAAGAGTGCTCATTTAATTTTCATATGATTTAGGATTGTGCAGTTATCATTTCTTCATTGATTTCTCATTTTATTTCACTGTTGTCAGAGAGCATACTCCAAATGATGTCAGTCCTTCCGAACATACTGGCACCTAACTTACAGCCCAGCACATGCTTTATCTTGGAAAATCTTCCATTGTGTACTAAGAAAAATATAGATTCCATTGTTATTTGTGTAGAGTTCTACAGATGTCAATTAAGTGAATTTGGTTGATAGACTTATTTTGATCTTCTATATGCTTATTGATATTTCTGTGTATTCATATTCCATAATTCCTGAGAGAGGAATGTTAAAATCTCCAACTATACTAGTGAGTTTTTCTATTTTGCTTTATGGTTCTGTCAAGGTTATTTTGTGATTTTTTTTTTAAATTTCAAAATATTAATGGGGTACAAATATTTTAGGTTACATGGGTCACTTTTTTCATGCTTGAGTCCCAGCTATAGGTATGCCCTTCACCCAGATGGTGTTCACTGTACCCATTAAGTGGGATTTTGTCCTCTTCTCCTCCCCCGCATCCCCTCCCCCTGCTTGATTTCCACTGAGTTTTGCTTCCCTTTGTGCACATGTGTGCTCATCTGTTAGTTCCAATTTCACAGTGAGTACATACAGTGTCCGTTTTTCCATTCTTGAGATACTTTGGAGAATTGTCACCAGTTCCATCCAGATTATTGAAAAAGGTATTAATTCATCTATTTTATGGCTGAGTAAAATGGCATACATATACCATATTTTATTAATCCACTCATGAATCAATGGGCACTTGGGTTCATTCCACATCATTGCAATCGTGAATTGTGCTGAAATAAACATTCATCTGCATGTGTCTTTTTGATGAAAGTCTTCTTTTCCTTTGGGTAGATACTCAATAGTAGGATTGCTGGATTAAATGGTAGGGTCTCCTTTTAGTTCTTTGAGGAATCTCCAAACTGTGTTCATAAGGGTTGTACTAATTTGCAATTCCACCACACAGTGTACAAGCATTCCTTTCTCTCTGCATCCATGCCAGCATCTATTGTTTTTGGATTTTTTTAATGCCAGCCATTTTAACTGGGGTAAGGTGATATCTCATCGTGATTTTAATTTGCATTATCCTGATGATTAACGATGTTGAGTATTTTTCCATGTTTGTTGGGCATTTGTCTATCTCCTTTTGAATGTCTGTTCATGTCTTTTGCCCACTTTTTAATAGGGTTGTCCCTATATCGGATGTGTAGCTTGCCAATATTTTCTCCCATTCTGTAGGATGTCTATTTGCTCTGTCTGTTTCCTTAGCTGTGCAGAAGCTTTTTTTTTTTTATTTCGGCATAATATGGGGGTACAGATTTTAAGGTTTCAATAAATGCCCATTTCCCCCCTCCCCCCAAAAGTCTGAGTCTCCATCGTGACCATCCCCCAGATGGTGCACATCTCACTCATTATGTATGTATATACCCGCCCCCCCTCCCCCCTCCCACCTGCCCAATACCCTATTACTGTAGTACCTATGTGTCCACTTAGGTGCTACTCAGTTAATACCAGTTTGCTGGAGAATATATCTGGTGCTTGTTTTTCCATTCTTGGGATACTTCACTTAGTAGTATGGGTTCCAGCTCTAACCAGGAAAATATAAGATGTACTATATCACCGTTGTTTCTTAGAGCTGAATAGTACTCCATGGTATACATATACCACATTTTATTAATCCATTCTTGGATTGATGAGCACTTGGGCTGTTTCCACAGCCTTGCAATTATGAATTGTGCTGCTATAAACATTCGAATGCACGTGTCTTTTTTGTAGAGTGTCATTGGATCATTTGGGTAGATGCCCAGCAATGGGATTGCTGGATCAAATGGTAGATTCACTTGTATCGCTTTAAGGTATCTCCATATTGCTTTCCACAGAGGTTGAACTAGTTTGCAGTCCCACCAGCAGTGTAGGAGTGTTCCTCTCTCTCCACAACCACGCCAGCATTTATTGTTTGGAGATTTTTTGATAAAGGCCATTCTCACTGGGGTTAAGTGATATCTCATTGTGGTTTTGATTTGCATTTCCCTGATGATTAGAGATGTTGAGCATTTTTTCATATGTTTGTTGGCCATGCTTCTGTCTTCTTTAGAAAAATTTCTGTTCAAGTCTTTTGCCCACTTTTTAATGGGGTTATTTGATTTTTTCTTCCTGATTTTCGTGAGTTCTAAGTATATTCTAGTTATCAGTCCCTTATCGGATGCATAGGATGCAAAATTTTCTCCCATTCTGTAGGTTGTCTGTTTACTTTCATGACTATTTCTTTGGCTGTGCAGAAACTTTGTAGTTTGATCATGTCCCATTTATTTATTTTTGTTGCTGCTGTAATTGCCTTTGGGGACTTCTTCATAAACTCTTTGCCAAGTCTAGGAGAGTGTTTCCAACTTTTTCCTCTAGAGTTCTAATAGTTTCACACCTTAGGTTTAAGTCTGTTATCCAGCGTGAGTTGGTCTTTGTGAGAGGTGAAAGGTGTGGGTCCTGTTTTAGCCTTCTATAGGTGGCTATCCAGTTTTCCCAACACCATTTATTGAAGAGGGATTCTTTTCCCCAGTGTATGTTTTTGTCTGCTTTATCAAAGATTAGATGGCTATATGAGGATGGTTTTATATCAGGATTCTCACATCTGTTCCACTGGTCAATGTTCCTATTTTTGTGCCAATACCATATTGTTTTAATTACTACAGCTTTGTAGTATAGTTTGATATCTGGCATGTTAATGCCTCCCATTTTGTTTTTGTTGCCTAGAATTGCTCTTGATATTCGGGGTCTTCTTTGGTTCCATACAAAGCGTAAAATTATTTTTTCTATATCTGTGAAGAATGCTGATGGGATTTTAATAGGTATTGCATTGAATCTGTAGATCAGTTTGGGTAGTATAGACATTTTGATGATATTGAGTCTGCCGATCCACGAGCATGGTATGGATTTCCATCTGTTTACATCCTCTGCTATTTCCTTCCTCAGTGTTTCATAGTTCTCCCTGTAGAGGTCTTTTACCTCTTTGGTTAAGTATATTCCTAGGTACTTTAATTTCTTTGTTGCTATTGTGAAGGGAATTGAGTCTTTGATTTGGTTCTCAATTAGATTGTTGTTGGCGTATATGAATGCCTCTGATTTCTGTGTATTGATTTTGTATCCTGAGACTTTACTAAATTCATTGATCAGTTCCAGGAGTTTCTTGGTTGAATCTTTGGGGTTTTCTAGATACAATATCATATCATCAGCAAACAGTGAAAGTTTGATCTCTTCTGCCCCTATTTGGATACCTTTGATTCCATTTTCCTGTCTGATTGCTGTAGCCAAGACTTCCAGCACTATGTTGAACAGAAGTGGAGATAGTGGGCAGCCTTGTGTGGTTCCAGTTCTAAGTGGGAATGATTTCAATTTTTCCCCATTCAGTATAATGTTGGCTATGGGTCTGTCATATATGGCTTGTATCATTTTTAGGTATGTCCCTTTATGCCTATTTTCTTAAGTGTTCATATCATGATAGGGTGTTGAATTTTGTCAAAAGCTTTTTCTGCATCTATTGAAAGAATCATGTGGTCTTTGTTTTTGCTTCTGTTTATGTGGTGAATGGCATTTATAGATTTACGTATGTTGAACCATCCCTGCATCCCTGGGATGAAGCCCACTTGGTCGTGGTGGATTATTTTTTTGATAAGTGTCTGGATTCGGTTAGCTAAGATTTTGTTGAAAATTTTTGCATCTATATTCATTAGGGATATTGGTCTGTAGTTTTATTTTTTTGTTGCATCCTTTCCTGGTTTTGGTATCAGAGTAATATTCGCTTCATAAAAGGTGTCAGGGAGGTTTCCGTTCTTCTCGATGTTGTGGAATAGTTTCTGCAAGATAGGTACTAGTTCTTCTTTGTAAGTATGGTAAAATTCAGGTGTGAAGCCATCTGGACCGGGACTTTTCTTTTTAGGGAGATTTTTTTTTTTTTTTTTGAGACAGAGTCTCGCTTGTTGCCCAGGCTAGAGTGAGTGCCGTGGCGTCAGCCTAGCTCACAGCAACCTCAAATTCCTGGGCTCGAGCGATCCTTCTGCCTCAGCCTCCCGAGTAGCTGGGACTACAGGCATGCGCCTGTAGTCCCAGCTAATTTTTTATATATATATCAGTTAGCCAATTAATTTCTTTCTATTTTTATAGTAGAGACGGGGTCTCGCTCTTGCTCAGGCTGGTTTTGAACTCCTGACCTTGAGTAATCCGCCCGCCTCGGCCTCCCAGAGAGCTAGGATTACAGGCGTGAGCCACCGCGCCCGGCCTTTAGGGAGATTTTTAATTGCTGATTCTATTTCAGCTGTTGAGATTGGTCTGTTCAGGGAATCTATTTCTTCCTGGTTGAGCTTAGGGAGGCTGTGTGTTTCTAGAAATTTGTCCATTTCCTCCACATTTTCCAGTTTGTGTGGATAAAGATTTTTGTAGTATTCATAAATTGTATCTTGTATCTCTTTGGGATCAGTTGTGATATCTCCTTTTTTGTTCCTGATGGAGCTTATTAGAGATTTCTCTTTTCTGCTTTTCGTTAGCTTAGCCAATGGTGTGTCAATTTTGTTTATTTTTTCAAAGAACCAACTTTTTGTTTTATTAATCTCCTGAATAGCTTCCCTATTTTCAATTTCATTTAGTTCTGATTTGATCTTGTTGATTTCACTTCTTCTGCTGGGTTTGGGGTTGGTCTGTTCTTCTTTTTCCAGCTCTTTGAGTCGTTTCATTAGATTGTCTATTTGTGATCTTCTTGTCTTTTGGTTATAGGCATTTATGGAGATAAACTTTCCTCTCAGAACTGCTTTAGCTGTGTCCCAGAGGAGTTGATAACTTGTCTCTCCATTGTCGTTTTCTTCATAGAATTTTTTTTATTTCCGTCTTGATTTCTTCATTTACGAAGTAATCATTTAGTAGGAGGTTGTTTAATTTCCACGTTTTTGTGTAGAAATGTGAGTTTCTGTTAGGGTTGATTTCTAGTTTTATTCCACTGTGATCTGAGAAGGTACATGGTATGATTTCTATTTTTTTAAATTTCTTGAGATTTTCTTTGTGTCCTAGGATATGGTCAATCTTAGAGAATGTCCCGTGAGCTGATGAGAAGAACGTATATTCAGTGGATTTTGGGTAGAATGTTCTGTAAATGTCAGTCAGACCCAATTGTTCTAGAGTTTTGTTTAAGTCCATTATTTCTTTATTAATTTTCTGTTTGGAGGATCTGTCTCGTGCCGTCAGTGGGGTGTTGAAATCTCCAGTGATTATGGAGCTGCTATTAATCCATTTGCTTAGCTCCAGTAAGGTTTGCTTTATGAATCTGGGTGCACCTAAGTTGGGTGCATATATATTTAAAATTGTTATCTCTTCTTGATGAACTGTGCCCTTCACCATTATATAATGACCCTCTTTGTCTTTCACTACTTTTGTTGGTTTAAAAACTAAATCGTCTGAAATTAGAACTGCCACACCAGCCTTCTTTTGGCTTCTATTTGCTTGGAATATTGATCTCCACCCTTTTATTTTTAGTCTATATGCATCCTTGCAGGTTAGATGTGTTTCCTGAAGACAGCATATACTTGGCCTGTATTTTCTTATTCATTCAGCCAGCCTATGTCTCTTGAGTGGAGAGTTTAAGCCATTCACATTTATTGAGAGAACTGATAGGTAAGGTAGATTACTGTTCATTCTGTTGGGTTGGATGTTGTTGCTATGATTTCTGTCTTGAGCCATTGTAATATCTGGCCTTTAATATCTTTGAGTTTTGGTTGTTTTTATATTCGTGGGTTATTATTATGATGTTCCGTACGTAACACTGTTTTAAGTACTTCTTGTAGGGCTGGTCTTGTCTTGGTAAATTCTCTGAGCCTTTGCTTGTCTGAGAATGTTTTTATTTCTCCTTCATATACGAAGCTTAGTTTTGCAGGGAATAATATTCTAGGCTGGGCATTGTTTTGTTTCAAAAGAGTGAGAATGGGGCCCCAGTCTCTCCTTGCTTGTAAGGTCTCATTAGAGAAGTCTGATGTTATTCGAATTGGCTTTCCCTTGTATGTTACTTGCTTCTTTTGTCTTACAGCTCTTAGAAGGGCCTCTTTGGTTGATACTTTGGTCAATCTGATGACTGCATGTCGTGACGTCTTCCTGTTTGCATTGAATCTCCCAGGGGTCCTCTGAGCTTCTTGAACTTGTATATCAAGATTTTGAGCAAGGCCTGGGAAATTTTCCTCTATTATATCTTCAAATAGCTTGTCTAACCCTTGAGTGTTGTCTTCTTCCTCTTCTTGTAAGCCTATTACCCTCACATTAGGTTTCTTCACATAATCCCACAGCTCTTGTAGGCTTTGCTCTTTTCTCTTGTTTCTCTATTTCTGTGACTGATTTATTTAATTGGAGGATGTTATCTTCAAGCTCTGAGATTCTTTCTTCTGTTTCATCTACCCTGTTCTTGAGACTTTCCACTGTATTTTGTAGTTCCTTGAATTGATTCTTCATTTCCAGGAGTTCGGTTACACTTTTCTTCATTGTGTCTATTTCTTTTCCCATATCTTGGAGGCTTTTTGTGGTTTCTTTATGTTGGCTATTGAGTTGTTGTTTCAGCTCGGTGAGTGTTCTTATGATCCACATATGAAATTCCTCTTCTGTCATATTGGTTTCCTGATTTTGGTTGGTGTCCGTTTCTAGGGGGCTGGTACTCCTCTTTGGGGGTGTGTTTTCCGTTTGGTTCTTCATATTTCCTGAGTTCTTTCGCTGATTTCTTCCCATGTCGATCAGTTGTTGTTTCTTTCCTCAAGTTATTGTTTGGGTATTCACACACCTTGTTTAGTTTCTGAGGCATTAGGTGGTGTCTGTGGGTGAAATTGGACCATTCCCTGTATATTGAGTCAGTGGGTGCCCTGAAAAGGCTGTGCAGGATGCCGTCCCTGTCAGTAGGTGGCGCTTGCTTGGAGGAACAGGCTATGCTGTGGATTTTGTGTAAGCCTGCCCTCAGGCAGTTAGCAGGGGTCAAAGTTCTATTCTCCGCTTCCAGGGAAAGCTGTCAGGGCGGGGCTGGAATGGTCCTGCTCAGCCAGAAAGTCTGGGTGTGAGGGCGGGGCTGTCTGAGACCGGCAGTCTGGAGCGGGCCTCGCTTCTTTCCACCCTCCCCAAGTCCGCAGCTACTCCTGGGCCTCTGCCAGCAGGCCAGACCACAAGCCACCAGGCCTCCCGGGACTGTGATGTCGGTGGGGAGGTTCCCTGCACAGGAACGCCACCTGGGTTGGGCGCACGGCCTCCTCCTGGGAGGAGGGTTGCCCTCTAGGACGCTGATCCGCCCCTGGAGGCACACACACCTCAGTAGGCTGTTCACGTATAACCTTTCTGTGCCCTGGGCAATGCTAGCCCTTGGTGCAGGGGATCTGGTCTGCAGGTCCGACCTCTGGGTCCCAGAGTTCAAACTGTATCCCCACCAGGGAGAGGATTTCCGATCCCAATTCACCCACAGGGAGCCCAATCTGGGTCTATGTCTCTCAGCCTCTGAGTCGGCACCGTTCTCCTGGGAACTCAGTGCCAGCAGCACAGTCTGAGTTCCCCTGAGTCAGCTGTACGGTCCCAAGAGGGAAGGTCCCGTTCCCTGGAGGTGCCTCTGGCTGGTGGCTGTATTGTCTCTCTGGGCAGCCACGGGTAGGGTCGGCGGTGGGGAGGAGGAGGCAATATGGTGCCTGCCGCGCGGCTCGGGTCTGTGCACACGGAGGTGCCCGGAGGAAGTTGGGAACCTGGTGCCACGTCTGCTACAGGCTCACCATTGGCTGGCGGCGGCAGCGGTCTCTGGGCTGGTGTCCGCAGGTCTCTCCACCCGCTGGGGAGCCCACCAGCAGTCCCAAATGCAGGGGAGGGGAAACAGCAAATCCACCCACCCTTGCCGCTGGCCTCCGGGCTGCTCCAGTGGTCTCAGCCTCCAGTTCTCCTCCGCAGCCTCCTCCCGTGGAGTCTCCCGAGGTCTCAGGTACCCCTCCTTCCGGCCCTTGTCCGCTGTATGCTCGTCTTCTTGCTTCTTTCCTCTAATTTCTGCTAGAATCTGTCTTTTCTGCAGAGAGACTCTGTTTGGCGGTGTTATTCGTCCACCATCTTGCTCCCCCATCCAGAAGCTTTTTTAATTTAATAAAATTCTATTTATAATTAGTTCTGTCAAATGTTGCATTTTTTAAAAAAGTAAAGTGTTTGGGTGCATAACCATTTAGAATTTTCATGTTTTCTTTATGAATTGCTATAGCTGTTTATAGAAATAAGAAAACTGACACTCAAGTTAAATAAATTTTTAGTAGTGCAGAGTGAACTTAGGAGCACCTGGTTCTTACCAGAAGGATATATAATCATCAAAGGATAAAAAGAAGACATTACATTTTGAATTTGGATTACCCTAGTCTTTTTATCACAAAAACCACTGTTTAGTAGAGAAAGAATACTTATGATGACTGGTTAAAAACTGGCATATAAAAACTAGCCTGTTACATTAAACAAAATAGCAAAATCTGACTTACCTGACCATTTATTCTTTATTCTTATGGAACTGGAAAGATGTCACACTTAAGAAGGGTGACAGAATTAGTTTTTGCCTTCAGGTCCTTCATTATTCGAAGTCTTTATTCTCAAGCTTTCTTGTTTATTGAAGGGGGTCATGAAAAGCTGCTTTGCATTTATGCATAAAAAAGCATAAGCAATATCTGTCCACTATAAAACTTCAAATGATGGCAGATAACTAGCTAAGACATAATTTAGTCTTATCAAAATCTACAAGTTGATTGCCCTCTGCTTGTGTTTCCAAGGTTTCTTCTTAAAAGAATGTGCCTGATAAAAGCCACACTCAATGTGGGTTTTGTTTGCAGGTGTCTCTATTGATATTTACGTAAACACAAGAATGTACAAGGATACAGATGTACAAAGTGCACCACAAGCTAGGTTGGAAGTGAGATATACAATTAGCCAGAACATACCAAAGTTAACTCAAGTGGGAGGTATGGAAGTATTGGGAGTTTTTTTTTAAAAAAAGTTTTTAGAACCAATAGCAATTTCAATATTTTTGCAGTCAGGAAAGATCTGCCATTGTTAATTATGAAAAGGACCTTTAAGTATGTTAGGAAACAGCCTCATTTGTAAAACATGCCAGTGTCTCTGCTTTTCTGCCTTCTCTCTTTGAGAGCACATTTGCAAACATTTTCTAACCTATGCCGCATTTGTAGTTCTGCTCAAGAAGGAGTAATGTCAAGAAAAAAACAAAAAGGAGTGCTGAAAATATTAAGGCAAACATTACTCAGTCCAGATGAAGTAGAGGGCAAATTTGAAGGGATGGTATATTAAAAAACAACCTCTGCAGAAAGAGCCAAGGAATGAAATCCTATGGGAACTATCAGGAAATATGGACAAGTAGGAATGAAAGCAAGCTAGAGAGAGTTCAAAAGGTAGATTAGGAACATTCCACAACCAACCCTCCCACCACTGTTCCCAAATCCCTAGAAATGGCAGTGATCATGTCCACAAAAAGTTCACACTCACACCAAAAGAAAATGCAAAGGGCAATGGGGGAAAACCAAGAAATGTTTGGAAGATGAATTGAGGATGGACAAAAGCAACTAAGAAACTATAGACAAAAGTTTAACTAGGAGACAGCAGCTACCAAAAATGCTATAACAGAACCAGGTATGCCCTCATCTTACTAGTTAGCAGTAACTAGTAGGAGCAAGAAGGCCCTAGGGCACTTGGAGCATGTTGGGTTAGATTTTGGTTTTCAGTGCAACAAGCTGGGTTGACTATCCTACCCATCACCAATGTCTGCTCACCAGATAGAGCAAAAAGCATGGGCACTTGGGCTAAAGAGCAGTGGCAGCACCCTGAGAGTCCTGGGACACTGGAAAGGGAGCCCACACTCTTGGAAGTGTGCCAGTGGGTCACCTCCCTGGCAGCCATCACCCCAGTTACTGAGGACGTGCAGCATGGTAGCCCAGCCTGGTAATGACCTTTCCTTCTGGGCCAACTCTCAAGGTAAGCTACAGATTACAGACATTACCATCCCAAACAGACTAATAGGAAATCACAAACATACAGGTAAACACGGAGCCAAGAATCACCTGCTCCAAGAAAAAGTGGCACCAAATCCAGCAAATGGATGAAGAAACTGTTAGTAAATTAAGCACAGCAGAACTTTAAAATAGATACTGCAAATATCATCAGTGAGAGGCAAGAAGATATTTAATTTGTTTAAAAAGCACGTAAAGTTCTTCAAAATTTAAATGTTCATTACTTAAAGATTAAAAACTCACAGGTGAGGGTACATGGACAAAGGTGAGAGTGGACTGGAAGACTGAGCCAAGAAATTCCTCTAAAATGTGGCACGAGAGGAAAAGAGATGACTGGGAAAATAAACACACTGGTGGTTTAAAGTTCAGGCTCTGAATCTGAATGCCTAGGTGGAAGCCCAGCTCGGTGTGATCTTGAGCAACTTACTGAATCTTATGTCTCAGTTTGCTCATCTAGAATGTCATGATGGTAATGCCAACTCCATAGAGTTCTTGTGAAAGTTAAATGATTAGTACAAATAAATCCCTTGAAACAAGGCCCGGCCCATGGTAAGTGATAAATGCTTGTTAAAAGAAGAAAATTGGTGGCAGGGGGGCGGGGGGATCAAATAATCAAAGCAAAAATAGAAAAGAAATTTCTAATAATTAAAAGAAACATAAGGCTTTGGCTTGAAGCTCCTATCAGGTGCCCCAACCAAGTAAATGAAAATAGACTTAAACCTAGGACATAGAAGTAAAATTTCAGTAAAATTAAGTTTTTTTAAAAAAATCTCAATATTTATGAGAAAAAATTGATTATATAGGTACAAAAATCAAATTGAGGTTTGACTTCTCATTAAGATCCATAGATGCAAGGAGAAAATATTCAACATTCTGAGGAATAATATTAATAATTTTGAAATTAGAGTTTTATACCTACTTGAACTACTATTTGAAATGTGAAGGGATAATAAAGACATTTTCAAGTATATAAAAGCTCTTGTCACTCATAGGTCCACTCTGAAGGTATTACTTACTGATTCCAGTAAAAAGAGGATGTTAATTCAAAGCAAAACAAAATATCTTAGATAGTATTTAATAAATCTAGTATTTAATCCTAAAAAGTCAGTATGACTTATTGGTAAGTTTATGCAAATATTTATTGTTCAAAAAAAAATAGCATCTATTTAAAAGAAAAACCACCATTTAAAACATAAGGTAGGAAACAATGAAAAATAAAATTGTTTTTGTCCTGTTCAGAAGAAAATTAATTATAGTTAAAACTTACTGAATGCTTACCATGCACTAGGTGTTGCTTTTACCTCTTTACATATGTTGACTTGTTTACTCTTTACGACAATCTTTAAGTGAGGTTTTTATCTCCAATCTATTGACATGGAAACTGAGACACAGAGCTACTGAGGACCTTGCCCAAAGTCACACAGCTTGTAAGAGGTAGCCAGCATTGGAACCCAAGGCATCTGGCTCTGGAGATCTTAAACTCTGTGTGTTGTCCTGAGCTCAAACTATGTTCTGATCAACTCTAGAGAGTTTAGAAGCCTATAATTCTTTTTTTTTGTTGTTTTGTTTGAGACAGAGTCTCAATTTGTTGCCCAGGCTAGAGTGAGTGCCATGGCGTCAGCCTAGCTCACAGCAACCTCAAACTCCTGGGCTCAAGCGATCCTGCTGCCTCAGCCTCTCAAGTAGCTGGGACTACAGGCATGCACCACCATGCCCAGCTAATTTTTTTTCTCTATATATTAGTTGGCCAATTAATTTCTTTCTATTTATAGTAGAGACGGGGTCTCACTCTTGCTCAGGCTGGTTTTGAACTCCGGACCTTGAGGAATCCGCCCGCCTCAGCCTCCCAGAGTGCTAGGATTACAGGTGTAAGCCACCGCGCCCAGCCAGAAGACTGTAATTCTTAGCATGTAATTATTAGAAAGAAAATTATAGCTCACACTAAAAATTAAACAAGTAGTGAGACAATAGAATGGGGAGAATTTATTCAAGCCTTCAAAAACGTAAAAAAAAAGAAATGCAGGGTAGAACGGTAAATAAAACACAGAATAAAACCATGGAAATAAACTCAGGCATATCAATAATCATAATAAAAGTGATTGAGTAAAAGTCCCCTGCTAAGAAGTTTGAATACTGAGCAAAAAATATCAAAATAAAATTTAGATGTTTGTTTTTAAAAGAGAAATATACAAAAGATAAATATATTGAAATATAAAGATAAAAAAGAAGCAAAATTTTTCTATGTCCTGTCATATGTGTAATAAAAATATGATTTGATGATTCACAGAGAGGAATATTCAGATAGGCACTAAAAATTGGGGGGAAAAGTTCAACCCCACTAATAATTAGCAAAATACTAGTTAAAACAAAAATGAGAAACCATTTGACAGTCCTCAGATTTATAAAAATTCAGAAGTCAGGTAATATTAAATAATGGCAAGGATGTGAAGAAACTGACTTCATCATGCATTGCTGGTATGAATATAAATGGGTACAACCACCTTGAGAACAATAGGTATTATCTCATAAAATTGAAAGTGTATATATTCTCAAGCTTGAAAATTCCACATAAAAATTACTCCTCAAAGTAGTTCTTGTACATGTGCGCAAAGATGCCCATTCAAGTATAATTTTTAATACTGAAGAGGAAACCTGAAAGAATCTGTATGTGTATCAAGAAGAAAATAGGCAAATAAATTGTGCTAAATTTATACAATAGACTTAAAACTAATGAATGACATTTTCAGGTACCAGTAAAATTGCATGATAAAATTATGCTTCAAAATGAGACATTCAATGTGGTGCCATTTATTTAAAAACACATACAGAAGAATGATGCCAGCAAAATGGTAAAGTAGGCAGTTCCAAGTGCCCACCCTTCCACAGAAAAGTTGAAAAAAATAGAAACTGTCAGAGACAACTTTGTCAAATGCTGGAAAATAATCAAAGTTTTACAGCAACTGAGCAAATGCTGAATTAAGAAAAAGTTAATTTTATAATGGCAGGCAAGCTTTGTGACATTTTTAACTTGCCCCTGACTCATACACTCTTCAGCTCAGCAGTAGTCTTAAAGACAGCAGCCTATGTTTCTGGCATGGGACTCTGATCTCTGGTTATGTAGGGATCAGAGCAGACCTTATGCAAAAATGATTGTGTGGATATGTTCTAACCAGCCTGGGGGATACCTAAAGGATTGACACTAGGTGCCTGTCTCTTTTTTGCATAACTTAGAACTTATCCAGGCCAGAAAATCTTGAGTATTACTCATAAACAATGCAAAGTGGACACACAACTCACAGACAGCTGACACAAAAGATATAATTGAGAAATAAAATAGACCACTTAAGGTCTAGGAGAAAGAACCAAGGAAAGAATTTCTCAGAAAATCAAGACAATCAAAAGCACTCATGTATGCAGTAAATGTAGAATGTTCAGGATATAATGTATGCTCAGAAAAGATCTGAGAAGACCTTAAGCTTTCAACTTGGTCTAATCCTCTGGCTCAGTGCAAGTCTGGCTAAGTGTTGAAGGAGAGCTCCAGCACAGAACCAATCTGCAAAGACTGAGGAAGCTTTATTTATTTGTTTTCAGCTCCTGGCATTCAAGGAAATCTCTGTCAAAACACTATCTGAAGCCAAACTAAGAAACAGAAAGAAGCTTCAATAACCACACATGACAAGGAATACAGTCTCTGCAAAAAATAGTTGGAAATAGTCACTAGACAGACAGACTATTCCTTCAATAATCAGAACAAATAAACAAATAATTCCAGTAAACCCTGAGGAAAGGGGAAAATCTGATTTCCAGAGTTACCACATTATAATATTTAAATGTCCAGTTTTCAACAAAAATATAAGGCATATATAAAAACAGAAAAGTATGGCCTATTCAAGGGAATAAAATAAATTGACAGGAACTATCCCTAAGGAAGCCCAGACATTGGACTTACTACATAGAAACTTTACAACAATGGTCTTAAATATTTTCCAAGAGCTAAAGGAAAATATGGACAAAAACTTAAATAAAGTCAGATAAATGACATATAAACAAAATTTAATTTCAATAAAGGAATAGAAATCATAAAAAGGAATCAAAAGAAATTGTGGAGTTTAAAAGTACAATAACAGAAATGAAAACAATAACTAGAGGTGTTTAACAACAGATTTGAGCAGGCAGAACACAAAATTGCTGAACTTGAGAATAAGACAATGAAAACTATCTAGTCTGAGGAGCAGATAAAAAAATGTAGAATAGTAAACAGAACCTAAGGCACCCATTGGACACCATCAAGCTGATCAAGTTACACATGGGAGTCTCAGAAGAAGAGACAGAAAGAATATTTGAAAATATAATAGCCAAAAACATTTCAAATTCGAGGAGAGACATGGATCTACACATCCATAAAGCTCACTGACCTGCAAGTAGCATAAACTCAAAAAAATACACACCAAGACACATTATAATAAAACTTTTGAAAGTTTTGAAAGACAAAGAGAAAAACTTGAAAGCAGTAAGAGAGAAGCAACTCATCTCCTATGATGGATCCCCAATAAGATTATCAGCCTATTTCACAAAAAAACATCATTGAGGCCAGAAAGCATTGGATGAAATATTGTTTTAAATTCCTGAAAGAAAGAAAAAAAAACAATTGTTAACTAAGAACTCTATAGCCAGCAAAAGGGAGAAATTAAGACATTCCCAGATAAACAAAACTGAAGGAGTCCATTATCACTACACCTGTCCTATAAGAAATGCTAGAGGGAGACCTTCACATTGAAATAAAAGACACCAGACAGTAACTCAAAGTTGTATCAATAAATAAATATATGCAGTGCAGGTCATTATATGGGCAATTATAAAAAACCAGTACAGATGCTCCTTGACTCATGATGGGGTTACATCCTGATAAACCCATTTTAAGTTGAAAATTTCATAAGTCAAAAATGCATTTAATAAACCTAACCTACTAAATATCATAGCTTAGCCTAATCTACTTTAATCATGCTTAGAACATTTGCATTAGCTTACAGTTAGATAAAATCATCTAACACAAAGCCTATTTTAATAAAATGTTAAATGTTGAATATCTCATGCAATTTATTGAATACTATACTGAAAGTGAAAAACATAATGGTTAAATGGTTATTCAAAGTATAGTTTTCCTGAATACTTATTGCTTTCACATCATTGTAAAGTTGAAAAATTATAAGTCAAAACTTTGTAAGTCAGGGATTGTCTATATTGTATTTCTGACTTGTAATTCCACATTTTTATTTTATACATGATTTAAAAGATAAATGCATTAAAAATAATTATACATTTTTGATTAATCACACCATATATAAAGATAAAATTTGTGGCAACAAGGTAAAGAGATAAATGGATCTGTGTATAAACAGAGTTTTTGTATGCTATTGAAATTAAGCTGGTATCAATCCAAACTAGACTATAATAAAATTAGGAAGTTAAAAGTAATAACTATAACTATATAACCACAATAAAATATGAAGAAGTACACAAAAAAATAAGAAGTGAATTAAATGTCCACTACAAAAAAAAAGAGAAAAAAATTAAACACAAAAAAGGGCAGTAATGGAGAAAATGAGGGACAAGAAAACTTATAAGCGACAGAGCAAAAGGGAATATTTAAGTCTTTGCTTAACAGTATATGAATGAATTATACTCTTTAATCAAAAGGAAAAAAATTGGCAAATGGATTTTTTAAAATTACCCAACTATATTCTATCTATAAGAAACTCACTTTAGATACAAAGAGACAAATAGGTTAAAAGTGGAGGAGGAAAAAAGATATTCCACACAAGTTTTAACCAAAAAAAATCTGGGGTGGCTATTACAATATTAGACAAATAGACTTTAAGTTAAAAACTATTAAAAGAGACAAAAAAGGATATTATATGTAGATAAAAGGGCCAATTTATCAAGATCAAACAATTATAAACATATGAATGAAACAATTGAGCTCCAAAATGTATGAAACAAACATGGAATTAAAGGGAGAAATAGATGGTTTTATAATAAATAATGTCAATAATAAGATATAATAATAAATAATGTCAATTAATAATAATAATAATAACTGTCAATAATAAGAAGTCAATAGACCTTTTTCAATAATGAACAAAACATTTAGACAAGAGGTTAATAAGGAAATAGATAGCCTAACAATATAAACCAATTATACTCAACAGACATATTAATATATTGAACACTCTACTTAACCACAGCAGAATACTCATTCTTCTCAAGTGTACATGGAACACTATCAAGAATAGACCACATGTTAGGCCACAAAACCAATCAGTACATTTAAAAAATTGAAATCAGATAAAGCATGTTCTCTGAAGATAATGCAATGAAGCTAGAGAGCAACAAGAGAAGTATGCACTAGAAAATTCACAAATATATAGAAATTAAACAGCACAATCTATGGGTCAAAGAAGAAATCATAAGATAAATTAGAAAATACTCTGAGATGAATGACAAGAAAAACACAACATACCAACTTAATAGCATTCAATGAAAGGAATACTCAGAAGAACCTTTATAGCTGTAAACATATACATTTAAAAAGAAAAAATATCTCTCAAATCAATAGCCTACTTTACACTGAGGAACTAGAAAAAGAAGAGAAAACTAAACCTGAAGCAAACAGAAGGAGAAAAATAATAACGGTTAACATAGAGATAAAATTGAGACTAGAAAAGCAGTAGTTTTCTGCTTATTTGTTTTTGGTTCTTTAGAAAGATCAACAAAATTTACAAATCTTTGGTCTGAATAACAAAGAGAGAAAACATAAATAACTAGAATCATATATGAAAGTGGGGACATTACTACAGACCTTACAAAAATAAAAAGGAATATAAAAGAAAATAGTATACCAACAAATTAGACAATCTAGATGAAATTCACAAACCTCTAGAAACATTAAAGTTACCAAAACTGACTCAAGAAGAAATAGAAAATCTAAAGAAATCTATAAGGAAAAAGATAATATCAATAATCAAAAACTTCCTAAGAAAGAAAGTCCATGACTAGATGGCTTTAGTGCTGAATTCTGCAAAAACACATAAAGAAGAGTTAACATCAATTCTTCTCAACTTTCCAAAAAAAGAAAAAGAAAAGTAGGGAATACTACTTGACTTATTCTATGAGGTTAATATTACCCAGTGTCACCCTAAAATTCATATATTGAAGTCTCAACACCCGATACCTCAGAATGTAATCATATTTAGAGATAAGGTCTTTAAAGGGGTGATTAAGTTAAGATGAGGGCCTTCAGGTGGGGTCCTAACACAATATGACTGGTGCTTTCATAAGAAGAGAAAGAGACACCAGGGATGTACATGCACAGAGCAAGAACCATGTGAGAAGCAGCCACCTGCCAGCCAAGGAGAGAGGCCTCAGAAGAAACCAACCCTGCTGGCACCTTGATCTTGAACTTCCAGCTTCCATAACAGTGAGAAAATAAATTTCTATTATTTAAGCCACCAAGCCTGTGGCATTTTGTTACAGCAGCCTAGCAAACTCATACACCCTAATACCAAAGCCATAAAAGACACTACAAGTGAAGAACATTAAAGACCAATTTCCTTATAAATATACATGCAAAAATCCTCAAGAAAACACTAGCAAACTGCATTCAACAACATATTAAAAGTAGTATACACCATGACCAAGTGAGAAAAATCCATGTAATACACCAGATTAATAGAACAAAGGCAGATAGGACCAATGGAACCACATGATCACTCCACTTGACACAGACAAAGCACCTGACAAACTCCAATACCCTCTCATAATGGAAACACTCAGAACTAGGAATTAGAGAAAATTCTTTGATATGATAAAGGCATCTATGAAAAAACCCATAGCTAACATTATATTTAACGGTGAGAGACTAAGCTTTTCCTCTAAGATCAGGAACAAGCAAGGCAATTATCATCACTGCTCTTTAACGTTGTGCTAGAAGTTCTAGATGGACCAAGTAGACAAGAAAAACAAATAAAAGGAAGGGAAGAAATAAAACTATATCTATTTATAGATGATATGACAAAATAGAGAAAATAAAAAGAAAGTCCACAAAAAACTACTAAGCCTAGTAACTACTAAACAGATTAAGCAAAACTTCAGGGTAAGAGATCAACATATGAAAATCAGTGGTGCCTTTACATAGCAGCAATAACCAATCCAAAAATAAAATTAAAGGAACAGTGCTATTTACTGTAGTATTCAAAAGAATAAAACACGTAGGAATAAATTTAAACAAGGTGATTAAATATTCATAGACTGAAAGCTATAAAACATTGCTGAAAGCAATTATAGAAGGAATAAATAAGTGGAAACACATTTTGCGTTCATGGATTGGAAGACTCAATATTGTTAGAGGGCAATACTACCCAAAGAGATATGAAGATTTAATGTAATTATTAAGACTTGAATGGCTTTTTTTTTTTTTACAGAAAAGGAAAAGCAGACCCTCAAATTCCCATGTAATTGCAAGGAACACTTAATAGCCAAAATAATCTTAAAAAATAAAAACAAAGTAGAAGAACTCACACTTTCTGATTTCAAAATCAGACTTTGAGTTTCAAACTCAAACTTTCTGACTACAAAGCTACAGTAATCAAAACAGTGTATTACTGGCATAAGGATAGACATATACACCAATGGAACAGAATCAAGAGTCCAGAAATAAACCCATACATCTTTTGTCAATTGATATCCAACAAGGGTGCTGAGACCATTCAATGAGAAAAGAACAGTCTCTTCAACAAATGGTGCTGGGACCACTGGATATCCACAGACAATAGTATGAAGTTGTACCTGTGTTTCACACCATATACATAAATTAACTCAAAATGGACCCATAAGCTAAATATAAGAGCTAAAACCATAAAACTCTTAGAAAAAAACTTAGTGGTAGAACTGCATAACCTTGAACTTAGCAATTAATCCTTATTTATGACACCCCAAACAGGAGCAACTAAAGAAAAACTGTATAAATTGGACTTCACCAAAATTAAAAACTTTTGTTAATCAAGGAACATTATCAAAGCAAAAAGACAATCTACGCTATGAGAGAAAAATTTGCGAATCGTGTATCTAAGAAGAATCTAGTATCCAAAATGTATAAAGAACACTTACACCTCAACAACAAAAAAACAAACAGCCAAATGGGCAAGGAATTAAATAGACATTTCTCTAAAGATATGCAAATGGCCAACAAGCACAAGAAAAGGTGTTTAACATCATTAGTTATTAGGGAAATACAAATTAAAAACTTCAATGTGATATCACTCCATACTCACTAGAATTGCTATAATTAAAAAAAATAAAAAGGAAAATCCATAAGTGTTGATGAGGTTGTGGAGAAATTGGAAACCTTGTACATTGCCAGCGGGAATGCAAAATGGTGCAGCCGCTGTGGAAAACAGCTCTTTATTTCCTCACAAAATCAAACATAGAATGGTCACGTGACCCAGCTATTCCACTTCTAGGTGTATACCCAAAAGAATTGAAAACAAGTACTCAAAAAAAAGATATGAACATGTATGTTCTTATCAGCACTATTTATAATGGCCAAAAAATGAAAATAGTCCAAATTTTTATCAATTGAGGAATAGGCAAAGAAATTTTGATTTATACAAGGAACATTGGAATATGTGAAATAATAGAATCTTATTCAGCCTTAAAATGGAAAGCAGTACTATGCATGCTATAATATGGAAAAACATCAAAAACAAAAGAACCTCAATGGTTTTAATATGCTTAACAAAGCTAGACAAAAATCTCACATATTGTATGATGCCATTATATGAAATATTCAGAATAGATAAATCCAAAGAAATAAAAGGCCGATTAGTGGTTGCCAGGACCCATAAGGAGGGGGAGTCAGGAGAAACTGCTTAATAGGTAAGGGCTTTATTTTGGAATGATTAAAATGTTTAGGAACAAGATAAACATGTTGGTTGCACAACATTGCAAATGCATGAATTGCCAATGACTTATTCACTTTAAAATAGTAAACTTTATGTTATGTGAATTCCATCTCAATTTTTTTTTTTTTTACGATTGCAAACACTGCAGATGCAGGAAATGTGCTTACAACCATAGCCTGTACCTGCTTTTTATGTTGTATACGTGAAAGACAAAATGCTATGTGAGCTGTTAAACTACTCTTTTTAAACTAGAGAGAGGAAGAAAGGAGGGAGCTAGAGAAGAGGGATGGAGAGAAGGAGGCAGAGATGGCACAAATTAGTACACTTTCATTTCAAGGTGGTTAAAGTTAAGCAGATATGCTAACTTAAATACAGTTATACCTTCCTTAATGATTACTCAGAAACAGGAAACATTACATAAACAACTAGGGTGACTGTCCGAACAGAGCTTGTCACTTGTCATGCAATCTAAAACTTAGCTCAAAACTTTCCCTGCACTGCATTCTTTCCAAAACTGAACTAGTGGAAGTAGCCTGGAAATTACACTGAAGTTCCCAGTGACATGACCTGGTCTTTTTCAGATGCTTAAATGACAGAAGCGAAAAGCTCACTCATTATTTGATATCTTTCCAGTTCTACCAATATACGTTGCATCTATTTTTAAAAAGACGGTGGGAGTTTAATGGGGGACCCCTGGTAGTTTGTAATAGAGAGCCAGAAGATTAAATATTTACCTCCCAAAAGGTTCCAATTTTAGGTATTGGTTAAACAATGAGATTCCTGAACTGGCATGCTATGACGAGGTCTTGCATTATGGAAAATTCATTCACTTCCACCTGGTGAAATCTGCCAGGCCAAGTGGTGGCATCTGAATGAGTAGGTCCAGAAACCAGTTTCCAATAAACAGGGACTCTCTATGATAGAATGCTAAGCTACCTGCCATCAGAAAAGAGCTTTGGGAGAGATCCCGGAGCCAGTACCTCCCCACTGTGGGTTTAGAGTGTATAAATTCAGTGTAGCTTGTCGAAGGGAGATAAAAGGACGCTGCATATTGTCAAACTGGCCCCTCATGGAAAACTTGGTTTCTGAAGGTGCCAAGAGGACAAAGACTGAAATTAATATTCCGTATTTCTCAAGCTCCAAACTAAAATGTGAATAAAACCATGCATGAGTTAATCAACATTGTTTACCAAATCTGAAAATGTTGTGAAATAGAATTAAAGAATTTATTACAGTGTTTTATCTCTAATCATGGTATTATCACCATAACAAGGTCGTTTAAAATTCTCTGAAACAGAGCCATGGGTTTTCTTAAAAAGAAAGCAATTATAGAAAGAACCCTGTCACACTGTGGGCACAGTCTGTGAGAACGGACGCTCAGGGAAGCCTGAATCCACACTGACAAATAAGATATAGAGGTGCTTTCCTTAGAAATGAAATCATTTTCTCAAGCATTTATTTCATGCTGTGGCTCAAGTTATCCTCAAGCGGGGCAACTTAATTGCCTAACCTATGTGATACACTTGGGGACAGCTGTAAATGTCACACAGCACATTTTGAACAGTTCTAAAAGTACTGTACTTTGTTTTAGTCTCATTTTTCCTTGTGATACTTTCTTCATTATTTTTTATGGAATCATCTAAGAGTATGATTGCTGGATTGTATGTATGGTAAGTGCATATGAAAGTTTTAGAAATGCCAAACTATTTCCCAGAGTGGCTGCAACACATTGATCCCTACCAAGCAATGTGTAAAAGACTGCACTAGCATCGTGAATGTCAAATGTAGTGTATCTTTCTCCCATTATATCATATCATTTCTGAATAGTATAGCTAGATGTAGGCTGATTATTATTCTGTTGTTTTCTTCTTTTACTATAATAGTTTTGGTCTACTAATATTTTCTAAAGATTGGATTGACACACACATATATATATTTTTTTAAAAAAAAACATATTTCATATTCCCCTATTTAATTTCCCAAGTCATTAGGCCACACAGTGCCTTTAGGATGCCCCCAGAACGAGAGCCACCACTGACAAAGTAGAACCATCAATGCTAGTTAGGATGACTGTCACATTATTTTAGCTGGCCCCATCCTGATCTTGTCTTGAATGCATCACTCACCTTTGGATACTAACTATGTTTTCGAACACTTAGATCTGTGGTCAGTCTTCTTGACCTTCTATCATTAACGTCTGGTTCTGAGCTACATTTCTGCAAGCTCCCCCACCAGGTTTTCCAGTGTCAACTTTGCTGTTCCAACTTTTGTAGCTGGTGCTAATTCTAGGGATAATAGGGTAACCGAATGGTATATGTATCATGATGATCTGGTGGCATGACCCCATTATCATCCTGGCATATCTTCTTTTTATTTTTTTGTTCCCTGGGAATTACACCCAATCTATGTTTGCTTGTTTGGGTGTTTTGGTTTTTTTTTTTTTTTTTTTCTTTTTCATCTAAAACTTTCCCTTCTTTCTGAGATGATATGGTAGCTGGTGTCTTCTGTCAGCCATGTTGTCTCTCCATCAGTGCTATATAAATATTTGGCATCATTGGTCTTAAGAACCTGCCTTTCAGTTCCTCATCAGCTTCCTCCATCAGCTTCATTCTCCCTTCTGCACACCCACTTTTTCCCCATGGTAGGAGACATGCCTAAGGCAGCTGCCAGGCTTATAAACTTGAAATTCCATGGAAAATGAGGAAAAGGTTTTCTTCCTTCTTGGTTTTTAAAATCTCAGGAAAGGACTTTGACTGGCCCAGATGGACAGTTGAAGGGGGTAAGATGTTACAATTGGTATAGCTTTGGTTGAGTACATCTCCCAGGACAAATCAGAATGATTAAAGAATAAGAGCAATGAAAGAAAGAATATCATAAAAAAACATTAAAATAGAGGAAAGAGAGAGTGGATTCTTAAAAATTGGGGTCCCAGATAAACTCATTGCAAAATCCCTGTGAGCCAAGTAGCCAGCCCAATTTGGGTCTACTCTACCAGAATTGTTTCCTTTGTAGTAGAGGCCTTATAAAAATTTAAATTAAAAAGTCCTAGAAAGAATGTCTCAGGAAAGCTCATGAAGACTTGGCTTGTTTGAAAGTTCATTTGTTTGTTGGCATCAGGTAGAAAATTGATGTGTATTTTAGAACATACTTTTAGACCTATTCTTTTTTTTAATTTTTTTTATTTTAGTGTATTATGGGGGTACAAGTGTTAAGGTTACTTATATTGCCCATGCCCCCTCCCCTCCTCGAGTAAGAGCTTCAAGCATGTCCATACCCCAAACCTTGCACATCTTAATCATTGCGGTTGTATACACCCCTCCCCTCCTTCCCCCTCCCACCCTCCCGACACCCGATAAATGTTATTCCTATATGTCCACTTAGGTGTTCATCTGTTAATACCAATTTGCTGGTGAGTACATGTGGTGCTGGTTTTTCCATTCTTGAGATACTTCACTTAGTAGAATGGGTTCCAGCTGTATTCAGGAATATACAAGAGGTGCTATATCACCATTGTTTCTTAAAGCTGAGTAGTATTCCATGGTATACATATACCACATTTTATTAATCCGCTCATGAATTGATGGGCACTTGGGTTGTTTCCATAGCTTTGCAATTGTGTATTGTGCTGCTATAAACATTCGAGTGCAGGTGTCTTTTTCATAAAGTGACTTTTGATCTTTTGGGTAGATGCCCAGTAGTGGAATTGCTGGATCAAATGGTAGATCTACTTGTTTATATGTTATTTTTTAAAACTATTTTGAAGTCATCATAGACTCATGAAATTGCTAAAATATTACATAGAGTCCCAGGTTTGACTCAGTGGTGACAACTTATATGACTATAGTACAATAGCAAAGCCAATAAATTGACACTGGTACAATACTGTTAAGACTACAGATCTTATTCAGTTTTCACCAGTTTGTTCATGAGCTCATTTGTGTGTGTGTGTGTGTGTGTGTGTGTGTGTGTGTGTATGTGAGTTTCCATCCCATTTGATTCCGTGTATAGATTTCTGCCATCATCACCGTCATCAAGATATAAAACTATTCTGTTGCCAAGGAACTGTCTTGTTCTATCCCATTGGAGTCTCACCCATCCCTACCATTATCTCTGTCCCTGGAAACACAAATCTCTTTTCCATCCTTATAGTTTTGTCCTTTCGAGAATGTCATATAAATGGAATCATACAGCATGTAACCTTTTGAGATTGGCTTTTTTCACCAAGCATGATGCCCTTGAGACCCACTTCACTTGTTGTATCAATAATTCCTTTTGTTTTTTCCTGAGTAGTGTTGTTACGTAGTATGAATATACCAGACGTTGAGTGTTCACTTGGTGAGGGACATTTGTGCTGTTTCCACTTTTTGGCTATTATGAATAAAGCTTCTGTGAACATCTGTGTACAAGTTCTTGCGTGAACATAACTTTTCAGTCCTCTGGGATAAATGCCCAGGAGTGTGAGTGCTGGGTGGTATGGTAAGTGCATGTTTACTTTGATAAGAAACTGCCAAACTATTTCCCGCCGTGGCTGTGCTATTTTGACATTCCCTCCAGCAGTGTGTCACAGATAACAGTTTCTCTATGTCCTCACCAGCATTTGGTATAATCATTATTTTTTAAAAATTTTGGCTGTCCCAATAGGTGTGTGGTGATAAGGTATCATGGTTTTAATTTGTACTTCCTTAATGGCCAATCATGTTGAATATCTTTTCATGAGCTTATTTGCCTTCCATTCCTTCTTTTTACTGAAATGTCTGTTCACATTTGTATTAGTTTGCTAGGGCGGCCATAACAAAACCACAGCCTGGGTGGCTTAAACAACAGAAATCTATTGTCTTCACAGTTTTAGAGGTTGGAATTCCAAGATTAAAATGTCAGAAGGTTTGGTTTCTTCTGAGGCCTCTCTCACTGGCTTGCAGTCAGCTGTCTTCTTGCTGTGTTCACAGGGTCTTTCTTCTCTGCATTCTTGGGGGCTCTCCTGTGTCCTAATCTCTTCTTCCTATAAGGACTTCATCAGATTGAACTAGGGCACACCCCACTGACCCCATTTTAACTTAATCACCTCTCTAAAGACCCAGTCTCCAAATATAGACACAGTTTGAGGGACTAGAGTTTAGGACTTCAACATATGAATTTGGGACACAGTTCAGCCCATACTGGTGTCTTCCATCCATGGTCTATATCAATTGTTTGCATATTCAATGTTTGTTCTGGTGTTGTGCTTTGACTTCCTTATATATTTGAGGTACAAGTCATTTCTTGCATATATTGTTGGCAAATATTTTCTCCTGCTCTATACTTTATCTTTTCTTCTCCTTAGCAAGGTTTTTCTCAGAGCAAAAGTTTTAAATTTTGAGAGGTGCAATTCACCAAATTTTTATTCATGAATTGCGTTTGTGGTGTCATGTCTAAGAATTCTTTGCTTTAGATTTAGTTTTATTGTATCTTTTGTCATGAAACAGATATATTAAGTTACTTACTACAATTTTTTACGTTGTCTGTTATGTTACTCAGGATCTCCTATATGAAATTCCCAGGGAGGGGTGACTTCTAGGACAGTACTACTCAAACTTTGCTGTGCAGATGTCACCCGAGATCTTGTTAAAATGCAGATTCTGTTTCAGCAAGTCCGGATCCAGCTTGAGATTCTCCGATTCTAACAAGCTTCTTTGTTAATACTTATATGAACGGTCCAAAAATTTTTTAGAATTCAATGTTCCTCTGATATCTGATAATAGAAACTAGGTAACAAATCGTGTCTTCTTTTTCACTAGAGAAAATAAGACTTTAATTCAAAGTGTAAATATAGCACGAGTTGACATGTTTGGTATTACTGTGTTCTTACTTCCTTGGTTCTGATTTTCTGTTCTTTTTCAGTAAATTTACTCTTGTAAGTTTTCTCAAAACCTTTCTAGACCAAGGTGAGCTATAAATAAAAATAAATGGTTAACTATGCAAGAGAGATCTTATTTGTCTTGCATACTCAGGAATGGCTCCTGTCCATTGTTTTGGCTCTCAACTTCTTATAATAATTATGCCCTAGAATATGTTATAAATATATCATTTTATATAATATTAGATATTTTGAGTTGTTATGGTCTCTTTTTCTTAAATTATCTGTGACATGCACATTGACAATTACCTTTTTCTTCTTAAAAATTATATCCCAGGGTGCTAGGCTATGCTTAGGACAGAATTGTAAACATAATATTGTTTAAGAAATATTCATGAATTGAATTTCTTTTTGCAAGTTTAACATCCTATTGTCAGCAACACAGTACAAAAACTGTACTAGCTATTCGGCTTTTTGACTAAATGTGGTGTTCACCAGTTGCACAGAGAGGTGCCTTCATTGTAATGATTCCTTGCTCCTGTGCCAAAATTCGTAGTATATTTCAACAAGGATTTTACTTCTTTTGCCATATGACTTCCCATTATAATGATCTACTTATGTGACCTTCCCCCATTTATCTCTGAATTATTTAGGGACAAGAGCCATAGGTTTTTTATATGTAAATCCCTAGTATCTGGCATAGCAAGGGGAGTTTAGTAGTCAATATTTTTAAAATAAAATCCCCAGAATGCAACTTGTCTTGCCCTTCTATTTGATCTGATTCTTACAGAAAAACCATTATATTTTAAAATATAATAAGCCTTATTAAGTCTTAAAAATGGCTTCAGATTGCGAATATATGCTTGTGATATACATTTCTGAGCCTGTTAGAATTTACTGCCTTTTCTCATACCATTTGCCTAGGCATCTATAGATATCTCAGACCACAGATAACTGTCCCCAATGAATTCCCATAGTATTAACATATTCACATGCAAATGTGAATGCAACCTTCACATTACTGTCACCTTAGACATTGACTTTGCATTTTTTTTTCCTTTGAGACAAAGTCTCACTTTGTTGCCCAGGCTAGAGTGAGTGCCATGGCGTCAGCCTAGCTCGCAACAAGCTCAAACTCCTAGGCTCAAGCGATCCTCCTGCCTCAGCCTCCCAAGTAGCTGGGACTACAGGCATGCGCCACCATGCCCGGCTAATTTTTTCTATATATTTTTAGTTGGGCAATTGATTTCTTTCTATTTTTAGTAGAGATGGGGTCTTGCTCTTGCTCAGGCTGGTTTCAAACTCCTGACCTTGAGTGATCCTCCCGCCTCGGCCTCCCAGAGTGCTAGGATTACAGGCGTGAGCCACCGCACCCAGCCAAGTTTGCATTTTTATATGTGCATTTTTTCTTCTTTTTGGCACAGAAAGTCCAGTTATTGAGTGATTTCTGTGGATCTTACAATGTTTTGTGCATAGAAAAACTATGAACCTTGGCAGAGATCCCTAATCTGGTATACTAAGACTACTTTACATCTTTTCTAAATATTCAAGTCATTTAGCAGAAATTCACTTCTTTGTATTAAAAATACCACCTGTACACAGAGGAGCTTCCATTTTCCCAGCTGGAAGTTCATCATAGCAAGAAACACCTGTCAGGCTCCTTTTAGACGTGGTATTGCCTCATTTGCATCTGATTCTAAAGCTGCAACTGAGGGATTGGTGAATTTTGGCAGGTAATATTCTTCCATCACTTTTTCCCATCTAAGAAATTCAGAAGTTTCATACACAGCTCTCTCTAAGTAGGAGTCCCTGATTCACCACCAGTCCTCCTCTTGATGCTGGAGCCAGTTTCCTCTCTGCCCTGTAGGTGATCCATAGTTCATGCAATATCTGTTCTTCATAGCTTCTGTAACTACAGAGAATGGGCAAAGTCCGTCATTTACTGTCTAGTTTCAAGGCTATGTAATTTCTTTACTGGGGTCTCTGGCCACGAAAGGACACCAAGAGTCTCATAGAAGATCAAGGATGTCTGATTGTGCTCTAGCATGGAGTTGAAACTGAAGCTCCTTTGGAACCAGCCACTTTGGCAATAATATCAATGCATGGGGAGCAAAGACTGGATTATAAACAGTAAATTAAAAAAAACTATAAACTTGGGAACTTACACATGGAAAATCCATTTTAGCTTGCGTGGTGATATAAACCAGCAAGCTATCATTTCCAAGAAGACAAAGATCCATCAAATTATGCAGAACTAGTTTCCAGTGGCAGCCCTGATAGGAAGAAAAGGCAATAGGCCATAATTGTCAGAAAGTTCTCATCACCTCTTATGTGGATACCAACTTTGGACTAAGGTTCCTGGACAATTCAAGCATGAAGCTGGATGCTTCACAGGGGATTCCCATAAATGCATGTGAGTTCTTAAGTTTAAAATGCAATTGTGCACGTGGGGCTGTTATGTCCAGGATGTTCCCTGGTCCTCCAGTTCCCAAGAATTGAGTACCGGTACCAAGTAGCGCCAATGATGGAGTGATCATAAACACAGAGCAATTTTATACAGTTTGTCACATAAAGGAAAGAATGAAAGTAAAGAAGGAAGCTACACAAAGTGAAAATACATTTCAGAGAGAGTGGAATGTGTCAGTCTCCATGAGACTCTGAAGTCTGAGCACACACTTCCTTTTATATGCTCACTAGCTTGTCCCGCCTTTGTCCGTTAGGATTGGTTGTTTCCCGCCTTTTGCGGTGATTGACAGGTTGAGGTTATATAACAAGTTACATAACAGGTTGGTTATGTAACAGTTCCCCTTTTTACACATGTGTCTTCCCCAGAATCCTTCACAAATCTCCACCCACATTATGCTAATTAGATGGTAATGAGCTCTAGGTCAGTTAAAGGTTACTAGGAACTTTTTACTATTTATGTTCCCACTAGGAAACAGTTCCTAGCAACAGTTGGGTTCCTAGCTACAACTGGGTTTTTGTTCTCTACCCTTAGCCACCTCCTTGTCACCTGTCTATCCTCCATCAGACCTAACAGGCCAACTTGATGAATTAACCATATAGGTAACAATTCATATAAAATTTTATTTTAATACAGTTTTTAAGCAATGTTCTATAAATAACATTAGTGCCAGGCAACCATCAATATTAAAAAATCCCTCAATAGTCTTCAGTTACAGAGTCATTTCCACGTAAAGAGCTCAGCAATAGTCCAAGGTCATGGTATTATGAGGGTCAAAATCAAAGTCAACTCAAAGGTTATTATTAACACATGGATTCCAATTACACTTATCTCTAAATATTGACTCTAGTATGAAAAAAGGTACTTATAGAAATAAAATTATATTAAGGTTGGAATTGTCAGATAGAGATTAATGGAGCAGTGTAATGGGAGTCACACCAAAATTGACCTAGGGGATTTCTTTCAAATGACAAGCATATTTCAGAATGTTCTGACGTAGTTTTCAAGTAGCTGACTCCTTCAGTTTCAGGTAATAGAAACCCAACTCAAACCAACTTCAGGAATAAAAATATATAGGTATAGACAAAGAGAGATCTGAGGTTCTCAGGAGCAGCAGCTTCCCCTATGTTTGTGCATCCATCACACTAGGCTTCCACAGAGATTGGGGTTCAAACCCTTCCTCTTAAAAGACCTGCAGCAGACTAAGGGGTACTTGGACTGTGAGCTCCCTGCTCACTAGCCCTCTGCAGTGCTGTTTTCCCTGTTCCTCCACCAGAGCAGGGCACACCCTGAAGCAGAGGGACAGCAAACCTGCTTGAGCACCCCATAGGCAGTTCAGGACCAGCATGCTTCTCCCTGGCATGGTCAGAGATTGATCTTTGGGGACTAGGGATAGGCCTGCAGATCCTATACCCCCAGGACTTGATCATGATGCTTGGGAAAATGGAGGGGAGATTTGTGAACTAATCTTGGGAGTTGAGTTAGCCTCCATGGGCAGAACTGAAAAGAGAGCACAGCATGGGTCACAACTGTGGTGCACTCACAGAGCACCCCTCCCACCTCAGGAAGGCTATGCTCTCAGCCCAGGGTGGGGAAGTCCTGGATAGGAAAACTCTCAGCTCGCAGCACCCTCATCGGGGAGCTCAGGTGATTTGAGCTCCTGCATGTTGACAGATGCCAGAGAGAGACCATGGAGCAGGGGAGGGGGATGAAGTGTGAAACCCACTCTTGACAGTCAGATTGTGAATCTCAGATGGCCCTGCATCCACAACCAGACTTTCTGATTGGGTGGGGCCACTTCAGCCCCTCCTTGGTGGCTTTTCCCAGAAGCCTGGGAGTTGACCATTGACCCTGGCTGAGAAAGCTACCTTACCAGCTTTTGTGGAGTCTGAGGGAAGGCTTACCCAACCCAGCCCTGCCCAGTCTCACTCCCACATCTGTCTTTGCTGTGGCAGAGAATAAGGAATCACCTGGAAGTTCCAGGGCCCCACCTCCCACCTGGGTCATTCAAGTGCTTCTCCTGGGGGGGCAAGAGCCAGTCACTGGTCCCAGAAGCAACACTGCAGCTTGTTCCTCACTGTAAGCACCACCTACTTGCAGGGAGGTCAATTTGCACAGTCCTAATAACATTTATTAACTCAATCATATAAGGTGTGGTTTATTCTTATCCACAAACACTGCCTACTGTCTCAGAGATTAAACTGGGCATGCCAATACAATGCACACTGTTAAGAAGACCACAGGGCTGGGAAAAGAAAAAAGGATTTCAAAGACCTACATCCTCCCTCATCAAGAGACAGAAAATCTGCCCAAACACATAGCTCACCAAGCTACAGCCTACAAACAAATAGCAACTGAGAAAAGTACCAAACTAAGGATATCTATACCCAAGGCATCCATCCAGAACCTAGATTGCCATCAAAGCACCTGTAAGCAAAGGCAAAGGTTCTTACCCAAAATATGTTATAGACACACCCTTATGAGTATGTGTGTATGTGGTGGGGAGGCTCCATCTAAACAAAAGAAAATCCAAAACTAAGAAGGGACAGCTGTTCCAGATGAGAAAGAATCAGCACAAGAACTCAGGAAGTATGAAAAATCAGACTGAAAGGATACCCCCAAAGGGGAACACCAGCTCTCTAGCAATAAATACCAACCAAAATGAAAATATTGAAATGGCACATACAGAATTCCAAATGTGGGTCGTAAGGAAGCTCAGTGAAATCCAATAGAAAATGGAAAATCAACTCAAAGAAACCAAAAAACAATTCAGGAAATGAATGAAAAATACAATAGAAAGATTGAAATATTAAAAAAAAATAGAACTTCTGTAAATGAAAAATTCATTTAAGAAAATAAAAAACACAGTTAAAAGTTTTAGGAATAGGCTAGACCAGGCAGAAGAAGGAATCCCAGGGCTTGAAGACAACTCATTTGAATCAACTCAGTCAGTCAAAAGTAAATAACAAAGAATTAAAAAGAATAAACAAAGCCTATAAGAAATATGGAATTCTGTAAAATGGCAAAATATAAGAATCATAGGCATGGGATCCCTAAGAGTGAAGAAGAAAACACACAGGGGTGGGAAATAATATTTGAGGGAATAATTGAGGAAAACTTCCCTGGTCTTGCTAGGGATTTAGACATGCAGGTATAAGAAGCTCAACAAACACTTGAGAGATTCATTGCACAGAGGCAATCACCAAGGCATATAGGCATCATACTGGCCAAACTCAACACAAAAGAGGAAATCTTGTGAGCCACGAGGTGAAAAACATCAAGTAACTTACAAAGGAAAACCCATCAAGCTACCTGCAGACTTCTCAACAGAGACCTTACAAGCCAGAAGGGATTGGGGCCCCATCTTCAATCTTCTGAAACAAAACAGCTGCCAGCCTAGAACCTAAAAATCTTTCATATATGAAGAAAAATACTTTTTTAGCTAAGCAAACACTGAGGGACTTGGTCAAGACCAGGGCTGCCCTGCAGAAAATACTCAGAACTGCATTTATACATGAATCAGCATGATAGACAGCCACCAGTGTAAAACCACTCAAAAGCTAAAGCTCATAGCTCATATAAAACATAGAACAGTAGGTAAAACCAAGCAATAAGGTTTGGTTTTATTAAACAAGATGAACAGAACAGCATCCCACATATCAATTCTATCAATCAACGTGAACAGTCTGAATGCCCCACTCAAAAGACATTGACTGGAATGAAAAAAGACAACTCAAGTATCTTCTATCTCCAGGAAAAACATCTAACCCAAAAGAACCCGTACAGCCTCAAGGTGAAGGGGTGGAAAAAATATTCTACACAAACGAAAACCAAATGAAAGCAGGTCTAGCCATCCTTATATCAGATAAAATTGACTTTAAACCAATAATAGTAAAGAAAGACAAAGACAGTCATTATATAATTATAAAGGGAGCCATTCAACAATAGGACATAACAATCCTGAATATATAGGCACCTAACACAGGAACACCCAGATTCATAAAGCAAATTCTAATAAATAAGCAAAGAGATAAACAGTAGCATCATAATTGCCAGGGATTTCAATACTCCACTGTCAAAACTGGACAGATCGTCCAGCAGAAAATGAGTGAAGAAACACTGGACTTAAACAAGACTCTAGAACAAATGGGATTAACAGACATTTATAGAACATTTTACCCAAAAACTATTGAATATACATTCTTCTCATCAGTATACGGAACACACTGCAAGATTGATCATATCTTAGGCAACAAAACATGTCCCAACACATTAAAAAAATAGAAATCATTCCCAGTATCTTCTCAGACCACAGTGGAAAAAAACTAGAAATCAACTCCAAAAGAAACATTCAATTCTACACAAAGTCATGGAAACTAAACAATCTGTTGCTGAATTATTATTGGGTAAATAATGAAATTAAGATGAAAATTAAAATATTCCTTGAACTGAATGACAAAGGGGACACAGGCTATCAAAATCTTTGTGATACAGCAAAAGGCAGTCCTAAGGTAAGAAGCCATAGCCTTAAATGCTTATGTCAAAAAGACAGAAAAATCACAAATTAACAATTTAATGAGACATCTCAAGGAACTAGAAAAGGAAAAGCAAATCAAACCCAAAGCCAGCAGAAGAAAAGAGATAGCTAAGATAAGAGCAGAGCTAAACAAAATGGAAAACAAGAATGCAATACAAAGATCAATGAAACAAAAAGTTGGTTCCTCAAAAAGATAAGCAAAATTATTAGAACTCTTGCTAGATTAACCAGGAATAGAAGAGGGAGGACACAATAAACTCAATCAGAAATGAAAAAGGAGATATTACAACTGATACCACAGAAATGCAAAACATCATCTGTGAGTATTATGAAAATCTCTATGCACATAAACTCAATAACATAGGGGAAATGGACAAATTCCTGGAAACACACAATCTCCCAAGACTCAATCAGAAAGAAATAGAACTTCTGAACAGACCATTAAAGAGCAGTGAGACTGTTCATGTCCTTTGCCCACTTTTGGATAGGTTTGTTTGGTGTTTTTCTTGCTGATTTTCGTGAGTTCTAAGTAGATTCTAGTTATCAGCCCCTTATCAGATGTGTAGGATGTGAAAATTTTTTCCCATTCTGTAGGTTGTCTGTTTGCTCTCATGACTGTTTCTTTGGGTGTGCAGAAGTTTTTTAGTTTGATCAGGTCCCATTTGTTTATTTTTATTGCTGCTGTGATTGCCTTTGAGTCTTCTTCCTAAATTTTTTGGCTAGGCCAATGTCTAGGAGAATGTTTCCAACATTTTCCTCTAGAATTCTAGTAGTTTCATAACTTAGGTTTAAGTCTGTTACCCAGAGTGAGTTGATTTTTGTGAGAAGTGAAAGGTGTGACTGAAGCAGTAATAACAAATTTTCAAAAAACAAGAAAAAAACCCCTAAGCCAGATGGATTCACAGCACAATTTAATGAGACCTAGAAGAAGAAATGGTACCCATACTGCAAAAAGTATTCCATAATATTGAGAAGGAGAGAATCCTCCCCAACTCATTCTATGAAATCAGTATTGCCTTGATACCAAAGCCAGGAAAGGACACAACAAAAAAAGAGAGAAAACTATAGGCCAATATCCCTTATGAATACAGATGCAAAAATCCTCAATAAAATACTAGCAAACTAAATTCAATGCATATTAAGAAAAATAATCCACCATGACCAAATGGGCTTCACCCCAGGGATGCAAGGATGGTTCAACATGGAAATCAATGAATGTGATTCACCACATAAACAAACAGAAGCAGAACCAAAGATTATATGATCACCTCAATAGATGCATAAAAAGCATTCAATAAAATTCAGCACCCTTTCATGATAAAACCTCCAACAAAATAGGCTTAGAAGGAACATATCTCAAAATTATAAAAGCCAACTATGACAAAACTCACAGCCAACATTATACTGAATGGGAAAAAGCTGAAAGCATTCCTCCTAGAACTGGAATGTGACAAACATTCCCACTGTCAGCACTTATATTCAACTTAGTGCTGGAAGCCCTAGCCACATCAATCAGACAAAAGAAAGAAATAAAGTATATTCAAATTGGGAATCAGGAGGTCAAACTATAGATTTTTGCTGACAATATGATCTTATATGTAGAAAACCCCAAAAACCCTACCAAGAGGCTCTTGAATTGACAAATAAATTCAGCAAAGTCTCAGGTTACAAAATCAATATACTCAAATCAGTAGCATTCCTATACACGAATAATAGTCAAACTGAGAGTAAAATCAAAGACTCAATACCATTCACAATAGCTACAAAGAAAATAAAATACTTGGGAATATACTTAACCAAGGAGGTGAAAGCACTCTACAAAGAGTACTACAAAACACTGATGAAAAAAATCACAGATGACACAAACAAATGGAAGAATATGCCATACTCATGGATCAGTAGAATCAACATTGTTAAAATGTCCATACCACGCAAAGTGATTTACAGATTCAATGCAATCCCCATCAAAATACAAACACCATATATCACAGATCTAGAAAACATAAATCTATGTTTCATTTGAAACCAGAAAAGAGCCGAAAATATCTTAAGCAATCTTAAGCAAAAGAACAAATCTAGAAGCATCACATTACCAGACTTCAAACTATACTATAAGGCTATAGTAATCAAAACATTATGGTACTTACACAAAAATAGAGACATAGTCCAATCAAACAGAACAGAGAACCCAGATATAAAACTATCCACATACAGCCAACTGATCTTTGACAAAGCAGACAACAGCACATATTGGGGAAAAGTATCCCTGTTTAATAAATGGTGCTGGGAAAATTGGATAGCCACATGCAGAGAAGAATGAAACAGGATTCATGTCTCTCACCACTCAGAAAAATTAATTCAAGATGGACAAAATACTTCAATGTAAGGCATGAAACAATAAGGATTCCAGGAGAATATGTAAGAAAAACTCTTTTAGGCATTGGCTTAGGCAAAATAAAATTATAAAAAAAGATCCCCAAAGCAATCACAGCAACAACAAAAATAAATGGGATTTGACTAAATCTCATTTATTAAATTAAATTAAAAAGCTTCTGCACAGCTGAGGAAATAATCAACACAGCAAATTGACAACCTACTGAATGGGAGAAAATATTCACAAGCTATGCATCAGATAAAGGGCTAATATCCAGAATCTCCAAAGAAATCAAGCAAATTAGCAATAAAAAAAAAATAAACGACCTTATTAAAAAGTGGGCAAAAGAGATGAACAGAAGCTTTTTGAAAAAAGATAGACAAATGGCCAACAAACATTGATCATCAGGGAAATGCAAATTAAAACCACAATGAGATATCACCTTACCCCAGTTAGAATGGCTTTTATTAAAAAATCCAAAAACAATAGATGGTGGTATGGATACAAAGAGAAAGGAAGACTTATACACTGTTGGTGAGACATCAATTTAGTACAACCTCTATGGAAAAAAGTATGGAGATTCCTCAAAGACCTAATAGTAGACCTACCATTTGATCCAGCGATCCTACTACTGTGTATTTACCCAAAGGAAAAGAAGTCATTTTACCAAAAAGATACCTGGACTTAAATGTTTATTGCAGCACAATTCACAATTGCAAAGATGTGTAATCTACCCAAGTGCTCATCCATTCGTGAGTGGATTAACAAAATGTGGTATAGCTATACTATGGAATGCTATGCAGTCATGAATAAGGATGAATTAAGGCCTTTTGAAACAATTTGGATGGAACTGGAGATCATTATCCTAATTTAAATATCTAAAGAATGGAAAAACAAACACCAAATGTACTCACTATTAAATTGGAACTAACCAATGAGCACATGTGCACAGAAGGAAGCAAAACTCAGTGTATATCAACCAGGGGCAAAGGGGAGGAGAAGATGGGCAAAAACCTACCTAATGGGCACAGTGAACACTATCTGGGTGATGAGCACACTTATAGCCTTGACTGAACCATTACAAAAGTGATCCATGCAACCTAAAACATTTGTACCTCTATAATATTTTGAAATAAAAACAAAAAGGTAAGACAAAGAGAAATATAAATAAAGTTATAAATGATACAGGTTCAGATAAAGTCTAATGTATTCAGGAAGGATTTTAATGGTACTCATAGAATCAAAAAGCAAGGGCTGTGGAAACCAGGAGACATTACGACCTCAAATTCAAAAGAGCCAGAGAAGAGAGTGATACTGGTCTAATGTATAGATTCGGTAGCCTAGTTCAGCTTCTTATCCTGTTACTTATTAACTGTGTGGCCTTGGACAGTTACTTAATCTTTCTGTGCCACAGTTTCTTGATCTTTATTATTGATTGATTGATTGGTTTACTTTTTAGTGACAGGGTCTCTCTCCACCTCCCATGCTACAGTGCAGTGGTGCAGTCATAGCCCACTGTAACCTCAAACTCCTGGCCTCAAGTGATTCTCCCACTTGGGATCCCAAAGTTCTGGAATTACAGGCATAAGCTACTATGCCCTCTTCATCTTTAACATGGGGATAACAGTAGTAGTTACCTCAGGGGTTACTGAGAGAATTTATGCTTGACACAGAATAACGATATTAAATATTATCTGCTTCTTACTTCTGCTTTTCTTTGTGGGTTGACCTCATTTCTTTCTGCAGAGAGATCTTCTCCATGTGGCATATTTATAAGTGGCTCCAGCTTAGAATTCCCAAATGAGAAAGAGCTTCTTTCATCTACAGTTTATATGTAGGTCCAGGAGAAGGACTCAGATTGACTTTGTTGGAGTCAGGTGTCCACCTCTTCAACCAAACATGGTTGTTAAAAGGTTGGGACACTGAACGTCACCATGTGGTGAAGGCGAGGGCAGACTCTATCATGGAGAGAAGAGACCCAATATGCAGGAAATCTTGCTGGACACACAAAGCTACGGCTTCCACAAGTCCTCACCGATCTCTGTGGGGATAGGTATCCTCCTCCCCATAGATAAAAATCCCTGAATGGTGACTACTGTTGCTACTAACAATGTGTATATCTCTAATGCAATTGACTATTTACCTAATGGAGTGCACTACACTATCATTTGATTCCTACATCACTAGGAAAGGACATGCTATTATTATTGACATTTAACCTGTGCAGTAAAATAAGCATGATGAATTTAACGTTTGTAATTTTTTTTTTTAATAATTGTCCATCTTCCCTATAGAACATAGGATCTGTAAGAATGCGGACTTTGTTTTGTGAATCTCTGTACCCCCAGTGGCTAGGACAGAGGGTCACATGTAGAACAAGCTCTTTGTGGAGTGAATGAGAGAAGATAAGAACTTACTCAGGCTCCCATAGCTTGTGTAAGTGGGGGAACCACTTAGTGGTGGAGTAAAACCCACTGTCCCTGGGTCATGCTTCTAACTACCATTCAGGTAGAAGTCAATGTATTGTATTTCCCAGGGGAATTGAGACCAAAAAAAAAAAAAAAAAAAAAAAGGCTTCATATGTTTTCTACAGAAAGCCACTGTTAAAATACAAATATCTTACCTAGGAGGGAAACACATTGAGTACATTAACAGCCATGATCACGACAGCTCGTGACTCACTCATCTCTTCCCACATGATTTACAATTGATATGGAGAGATGAAGCACAGGACAGGGGTGTTGAAATGGGGGCTGTAACAGGGTGGGGAGGGATCTTACAAAAGACTGGCAAATGATTCAACATAGAGAGGAGCCCTGCTGAGAGACAGTGGGTGGGGAAACATGCTGGAAGACAAAGGACGCTTAGGGGCAGGGGAGACTGAAAGGGAGCAGTGAGGAAGAGGGCAGAAGACAGTCGCAGGTGACTTCGGGTCCTGAACTCAGGCTCCTCCAGTGTTCCCTAATTGGGACCGAGACCAGCCCTGTCTCCAGAGCCCTTGGAGCTTGGCAGTCATTTTCCACATGGCCTGGGCCCCTGTACTTCTCTCTAGGTTTGAAATAGTGATGAAAGGACTTGATGATCTTGTTTGGCAGCACATTTTGAGGATGGTTTAGCTGGAAGGAGGCATCTGTTTTATGCCAAGTAACACATTCTCTTGGCTTAAAGGGAGCCGTTAGTACAATGGTGTGAGGAGGGGAGGGGGCAGTGGGGAAACACGTATTCCCAGCAAACTTTCTGCTGCGGATTAAGGCATTAAGGCATTGGAAGTGGGAAAGAGCAGTCATTCATAAGTTATAAAATAAGAGGGTTAACTGTATATATAAGATAGCCATCCCAAACTCTCCTTATACCACTTACTCAAATATTCAAATCATATGATTCTGGATTCATAACCAAAACTGTGATTAAGTTGAGCTGATATTAAAATCTCATGCAGGGGGGAAAATATATATATATACACACACACAAACACATCTTTGTTCTCATTCTATAAATATTACATATATAGAGAGATATTCTCATTATGACTTGAAATACCTGCACTTCCTTCTCTGCACATTTCACAGGTGTACTTCCTCCAAACATAATTTTGTCTTTCCAGAAAGGCAGAGAGGAGAGAATGTGGAAAGAAGAGAAAAGTAGTATGGCTGATGAAAGGTAGAAAATAGAACAGTCAAGCATTCCATAGCTCAGGGCATTTTAACACTCAACTTTGAGCCCACCAGAACAATTTTAAGATAAAAGTAATAAAGGTTGAATATCTTTTAGCTGAAATGTTTGGGACCAGAAGTATTTCAGATTTCAGATTTTGAAACATTTGCATTACACTAGCTGGTTGAGTATCCCTAATTGAAAATTCCAAAATTTGAAATGGTTCCATGAGTATTTCCTGTGACTGTCATATCAGCACTCAAAGTGTTTTAAGTTTTGTAGCATTTTGGATTTTAGATTTTCAGATTAAATATGTTCAACCTGTATGGCAATTTTCTTAGAGCATATCTGTAAGGAAATCACTCTGTAGATTATTCAATAACTGTTATGACTGCATAAATATATTTGAACTGTCTAAAAGGAAAGTGGGTTAGGCATCTTCAAGGACCTCAGAGATCATGGCTGCATGTAAAATGAGGCCATAACATGGAACCAAAGTGTGACCCGTTGTCACCTACTGAGCTATAAAATTCTGTCTCCTTGGAACTCACTTTCCATGTAAATTAAATGTTGATGGCCAGGGTTAAAGAGCTGAAGATAAATATGAGGTACAACCAAAAGGTACAACCAACCACTTCTATCACAGCGGCACTGTATTTTAGGACAACGCAGAGTCTTAAAGAGAGAAACAAGAGCAGGAAAGAGTCAAGCAGCTTGGAATATGTACAAAACCCTTGTATCCAAAACAGAAATAGAATCTCAGGGAAGCAAACAATGGGAGCACAGGTGCCTTCTGAGCCCCTTCATAACTCCAGTGAAAAGACCCCCAGATATGGGGGAGGAAGACGCCAACCTACAAATGCTCTTTCCTCTAGTATCGTTAGTTTCTTTCTCCTGGAGCATGGCACCATCATTATCTATATACATCCTAATGTTCCCTATCTTTTCCCTCCAGTTTTACTGGGGCATAATTGACAAATATAAATTGAATAAATTTAGCGCGTACAATGTGATGTTTCAGTGTATACAAGCATTGGGAAATGATTGCCACAATCGAGCAGATTAACATACCCATCACTTGACATAGTAATCTTTTCTGAGCATGAGTGAAAATATGTAAGATCTATTCTCAGCAAATTTCAAGTATATAATGTTATTAACTATAGTTACTGCATTGTACAGCAGATCTCTTGAACTTATTCATCCTGCCTAAGTGAAATTTTGCACCCTTTGACCAACATCTTTTCCCCCTGCCCCAGCCTCTCGTAATCAGCACTCTACTCTCTGCTTCTACTATTTCAATGTTTTTATATTTCACATATAAGTGAGATCACATGGTATTTGTCTTCCACTTCCTGGCTTATTTCTCTTAACATAATGTCCACTGGGTTCATCCATGTTTTCACAAATGACAGGATTTCCTTCTTGTGAAAGGTTAAATAGTAGTGTTTCACTGTGTATATATTCCATGTTTTCTTTGTCCATTCATCTGTTGCTGGCCTCTGAGGTTGATTCCCTACCTTTGGTTATTATGAATAATGCCTCAGTGGACATGGCAGTATGATATCTTTTTGACTAATTTTCATTTCCTTTGGATATACACCCAGTAATAGAATTGCTGGATCAGACTGTAGTTCTATTTTTAATTTTTTGAGGAAACTCTAGGCTGTTTTCCACAATGGCTGTACATTCCCACCAGCAGTGTACAGGGGTTCTCTTTTCTCCACGTCCTCACCAACATTTGTTATCTTTTGTCTTTTTGATAGTATCCATTCTAATAGGTGTAAGGTTGTATCTCATTGTGGTTTTGATTTGCATTTCCCTGATGATAAGTGACATTGAGCATTTTTTTCCATATACTGTTTGCTGTGCTGCAAGAAAAGAAAATTACAGGCCAATATCCCTGATGAACATAGATAAAAATCCTCAACAAATACTAGTAAACTAAAGTCAAGAGCACATTAAAAGGATTATACTCCATGATCAAGTGGGGTTTATCAACAGGATTTAAGGATGGTTCAAAATACACAAATCAGTAAATGTGATATGCCACATTAACAAAATGAATGATAAAAATCATATGATCATCCCAATGGGTGCAGAGAAACCCACACCCTTTCATAATAAAAACTCTCAACAAATTGGGTGTAGAAGTAATGTACCTCAACATAATAAAAATCCATATATGACAAGCTTGCAGCTAGCACCATAACCAACAGGGAAACACTGAAAGTCTTTCCTCTAAGATTAGGAAGGAGACAAGGATGCTCACTCTTGCTGACTTCTATTCAGTGTAGTATTGGAAGCCCTAGCCAGGGAAATCAGGCAGGAAAAAGAAATAAGAAGCATCCAAATCAGAACAAAATAAGTAAAATTATCTCTGTTTGCAAATGACATGATTTTATGTATAGACAATCCACAAGATTACACACAAAAAACCTGTTAGAACTAATATATAAATGCAATAAAGTTTCAGAATACAAAACCAATACAAAATATCAGTAGAGTTTCTATACCCTAAAAAGAAACTGTCTAAAAAAGAAATCAAGAAAAAAATCTGTTTATAATAGCATCAAAATAAATAAATAAATAAAAGACTTAAGAATAAATTAAATCAAAGAAGTGAAATATCAGTACACTGAAAACTATAAAACATTCATGAAAGAAATTGAAGTTACAAATAAGTGAAAAGAAATTCCATGTTCAGGGATTAGAATAAACAGTATTGTTAATATGTTCATACTATGCAAAGTGATCTAGAGATTCAATGCAATTTCTATCAAATTCCAACAATGTTTTTCACAGAAATAGAAAAACAAATCTTAAAATTCATATTTAATGGCAAAAGATCCCAAATAGCCAAAGCAATCTTGAGCAAAAATGAGAAAGGTGGAGTAATCATACTACCTGATTCCAAAATGTACAACAATGCTGTAGTAATCAAAACAACATGGTACTGGAATAAAAATAGATGTATAGACCAATGGAACAGAATGCGGAGCCTAGAAATAAATACATGCATTTATTTTCAATTGCTCTTTGAGAAATGTGCCAAAAACACATAATGAGGAAAGGGTAGTCTCTTCAGTAAATGGTGTTGGAAAAACTGGATATCCATATGCATAAGCATAAAATTGGACTCTTTCTCATATCACATATAATATCAGCTCAAAATGGCTTAAGGACTTAAACTATAAAACTACTAGAAGAAAACATAGGGAAAAGTCTTTTGGACATTGGTCCAGGTAATGATTTTTTGGATATAGTCCCAAGTATAGGCAACAAAAGCAAAAACAAAACAATGGCATTGCATCAAGTTAAAAAGCTCTTGTACAGAGAAAAAGGAAACAGCAAACAGTGAAGAAACTACCTATGGCATAGGAGAAAATATCTGTAAACTACCCATCTCATAAGGAGTTAGTTTGTAAAATATATAAGGAATTTAAATGACTCAATAGCAAGAAAACAAATGATTTGATTAAAAATGGTCAAAGAACCTGAATGGAAATTTCACAAAAGAAGATATGCTAACATCTTCCATCATAATAAAGCAAAAAAGTCAAGCCCTTTCCAAATTTGGTTCTCTGCTCCTGCTGCTGATCCATACCTGCTCAAATGCATGAGTTTTATATATAAAATCTGTCACCAGTTTCTCACCTCTGTTGTTCTCTCCCAAATCCCCTTCTAACTTATGGCGCTGTTTTCACCCTTACCTGCTACAGATAAGTTTCAATGGCATCCAGACCTATTTTTTAAAATATAGATCTAATTATGCCACTCTCCTGCTTAAAATTCTTTAGTGGCTCCCATGAAACTAAGAATTAAATCCAAAATCTTTCTTATGGGCCCCACAAGACCTGCCTCCCTGCCTAATCTTATCTCTCACCCTGTTTACTTCTCTTTACAGCAGCTGTCACTACCGGACGTCTAAAACACCATCAAATATGATACCATTAATTTGTATACCGCTGATAAATACATTTTTAAAAATTCACTGTCTGTTAAGTGATACATTATGACTCGATGGGAGTCACAAGACTCCATTATGCCAGTCCTGTAATACTTGGAAAATTTTCACTTCTATTCAAGCATCTGGAAATTTCTCCAGCATTCAATTGCATTGTTTGGCTTATGGTAAGTTTCATCCACTTGTGGACATGTTCTTTCCTTAGGCCCCATAAAACCTGGCTGTTGCTTTGCAAAAAAAAAACACATGGAATTGCATTCATTTCCTCCAACAATGAATATTTGCCCCCCTAATACCACCTATATGCCCCCAGATGGTGCCTTTGAGTATAAACAATAGCTTTTTGTTTCAAAGCCAAATTATAATGTAGTATTTTGAAGATGTTTTAAAAGGCAAACTCTGCACCAGCATATCCATACAGGTAACTCAATGGGACTGATGATGGAATAATAGTTTTGGCCAAGTGTGCACATATGCATGCAGCGAGAATTACATCATGACTGTCACCTATCTGCCAGCAGTTATATGATGTCATCTGCTGTAAAATGCAATTGTATTTCAGAGATATAAAATGTGAAAATGTCTTATAATGCATCAAATATGGTATACGCTTATTGTTTATTATTTGTTATTGGTTTCCTCCACTAGCATGTAAGCTCCACTGAGGGCAAGGACTTGTTTTATCCCTCTAATTCATGTCTGCATCCCAAGCATCTAGAACAGGGCATGGCACAGAGTAGATGCTCAGTAGAAGTTTGTCAAATGAATGAATGAGTAAGCACTAGAAACACATTTCATACATACCATAAACTTTGAGGAATTCCTATTGGAAGATTGATGAGTGAATATTGAAACGAAAGCCAATCTGACATATAAACCCCTGCAGCATTTATGAAAGAAAAAGAAGGAGACCAAAGTAGACCTACCAAAAGCTTCATGACTTGGAGGGAGCATGCTGAAGGTGAAGAGTAGCCAGGGGCAGTCAAGGAGCACGTCTGGGACAGATCCCCAGTTCTTTGGCTCTGGGGGTGACCCTGAATGGAAAGCTCATAATGCATCTGATCTCTCCTTATTCCTGACCCTGGCGGAGATACCAGGAAACAAAACAGGACCACCGCAATGGCAGGATCCCAGTGAGGGAGACTATGCCTAGCAAAAAATGGACTCTCTGTTCCAGGTAACTGCTAACTGCAGCAGCAAAGGCAACAAAGTGATTCTTTGGAATAGAAGTGACATTTCCTGAGAAACTGCCTCCAGCTTTGGCCACTGTCTTCTTCCCCAGGCTTCTAGATTTCTGGATTTGGAAAGTCAGAACTACCATAAATCCCAACCTAAACTGTCAGAAGCCTAAGCATTTCTTCTTCCATCTGGACTGTAACTATTTAACCAGGATTCACACCGGTCTCTGAAAGAACCCATTTTAACACCTGAAAGGGTAAGGGAGTGTTCTCTCCCACTTCCCATTCCTTCTCCGGTAAACGAGAAAGAAAACCACCCAGTGCATGAAAAAGAAACCACAGTTCAGAATAAGGGCACTAATCTGGGTAAGCAGAACGAATGTCTTCCTATGAAATACTGTAAATTATGGACACAGGACACTATTCTAGAATATGCCTTAGGTATGTTCCAGCTAATATTTAAGAGTGCATAAAGGTTTCTGGCTTCAAAGGTATCTAAGTAACACCCTCCCATGCAGCAATTCCCAGGTTCTCACTAAAATTGTAACAAAACTCAAACAAGACAAAACTTCACTGTAATATTGACAAACAAAATGAATAGAGAACTTAATGCCAAGATAGGGAAAGCATTGGGTTTATTATATAACAGACAGAATTAGGTTGGGAAAAACTTATGCAGCCTCATTTTTATGGTACAGCTTAGCTTCCTTTATGAAAAACTGAGTCTACCTCAAAAGGGGACTCAAGAAGTCCCACAAAAAGTGGCCCCTGACTTAGAGTTGGAAGAATTCAACCAGCCAGATGGGCAGCTGTAGGTTGTTTTGGGTCTGGAACTTACACAATTTTGGGAACCTTCTTTAGGTAAAATAATATAAAACTAGATACAAATGAGTTTTTGTTTAGAGTGAAGAAGTAAACCACAACAAATTAAAATATTTTAAACTGATAAATGCCATAAACATCATAAACTCCAAAATGTTGCTTAATTTTTTTTTTAGTTCGAAGTATTATTAATAGGGGGGTGTGTGGGACAAATGTTTTTGGTTATGTGGATCACTTTTGTCATGATTGAGTCAGGGTTATAAGTGTGCTCGTCATCCAGAGAATATTCATTGTACCCATTAAGTAAGTTTTTGCCCATCCCTCCCCAACCCAATTGATTACTTCCCTCTGTGCATGTGTGTGCTCATCAGTTAGTTCCAATTTAATAGCGAGTACATGTGGTGTTTGTTTTCCCATGCTTTAGATACTTCACTTAGGATAGTGGTCTCCAGTTCCATTCATATTGTTGCAAAAGGCATTAATTCACTCTTCTTCATGGCTGAGTAGTATTCCATGGTATACATATAGCACATTTTGTTAATTCACTCATGAATTGATGGAAATTTGAGTTGATTCCACATCTTTGCTTAATTTTTAAAATAATTAACTGCTTAACATGATTCTGTAGTACTTTCCCTGTATTTCTTGACTGTACGCTCTCTGATTGTCTTTTCAAATGACGACAATTCAAAGTTTCCTTTAGCTTTCCGGAAACATTGGCAATACTATGTAAATTGCTAAGATTGCTATACATTTGGGAAATCTATATGGTATTTCTCTCACATTGGGAGATTTAGAAGCACTTTCTGCAGACTAACTTTTGGTTCCAGATATTTTATTTAACCTTTAGTTGCTAAAAGACATAGGACATGGTCATGTCATGATAGGCGGTGACCTCTGGCCCTGAACACTGCTGTTTCTATGAAGCCGACACAATGGGCATAGGAGTTTACCTAGAAGCTGCTCCTATACCAGTATGACCAGGAGTAACTTAACTCACTGAAGAGACTGCGAAACACATAAATACATGCCACTACATTTAAACTAAATGAACTCCCCTCTCCAACTCAGATCTCCACATCCCTGAGACCATGCATGGACTGGCCTCACAGGACAACTCTTTCATTCAAAAGACAGCAAGAAGACGTGGTCTCCATGCAAGGAGGTGAACAACTATAGTAGCAAATAGGCCAAGGTTAAAACACAAAAATAAAAGATAACAAAGGATGTATAAGCCAAAAAGGTGCTGACATAGAAAAGAAAGAAGACAAAACCAAGAATACAGATTAAAATCTATTATCCTAACTACCAATTATTCTCTCAATACCTTAAATATCAAGGTTTCCTGGAGTAGGTGTCTTGCCCATGACTTCTTCCTGATCATGCTGGCTGTCCCCAAGCCCACTCCTGGCTACTCTTTCTGCTCCACTTCTGCTGCAAATGGGAACATACCCGCCCTCTCCTTTCCCCTCAGTACAGAACTCATATAAAACTATTGTGGGAATTTATTTTCCTGAATATATGAGGCTATTTGAAGGTAATTAAAGCACAGAGCAAGAAACAACTTAACATTGAGTATCAGATGATTTCTGTTGTCTTTTTGTGACTGGATTATTTTACTTTTATCTGATTTTTTTATTGCCAAACCTTGTTGTATTTTAAATTTTCCACTATTGAGGTATAATTGATAAATAAAATGTATGATGTTAAGGTATACAATATGATGATTTCATACCTATATATTTTGTGAAATGCTTACCACAATTTACTTAACATATATACACATCTATCACCTCACCTAGTGTCTTGTTTTCTTTTGTTTTATGGTGACAACATTTAAGCAAATTTCAAGTATATAATTCAGTATTGTTAACTATAACCACCATGCTGTATATTAAATCCCTGAACTTATTCATTTTATAACTGAAAGTCTGTACCCTTTGACCAATATATTTTCTTTTTCCCCAATGCCCTGCCCCTGGTAACCATGATTCTACTCTCTGTTTCTATGAGTTCTCAAAACATTAAAGATAGCACTACCCAGAAATCTCTCTTCTAGATATATACCCAAAGGAAATGAAATCAGCACCACACAGAGATATCCACACTCCCATGTTCATTGCAGCGTTATTCACAGTAGCCAAGATATAGAAAGAACAGGTCCAATGATTGATTGGATAAAGAAATTATGATATATAGTTATATACAGTGGAATATTATTTGGCCACAAAAAAGAAGAAAATCCTGCTATTTGCAACAACATGGGTAAATCTTGAGGGCAATAGGGTAAGTGAAATGAGTCACACAGAGAAAGATAAACACTGCATGATCTCATTTATATGTAGAATCTAATAATGTCGTTCTTAATGGCTACCAGTTGCCCTGTGCTCTGGAGCATTTTTTATAATGGCAATTCAACTTCCTGGCTGAGAGCACACGCATGTGGATTGCCTATTCTTCTACTTTGAATAGGGGAGCAAACACAGGATGTTGCATTCACCTGCAGTTCAGGTAATCCAGGGCAGGCTTGGGCAGTTCCTTTGCCTGCTTGTGCCTTCATTGCTTCATGTGTTAAAGGTGGAAGATAAAAGTAGCAACTCACCAAAATAACAGAACGGGGTTTTTAGAGGACTAAATGGGTTGATATATATATAGTGTAAACAGTAGTACCTGACATCTAAGCATTAACTACCATTACATATGTCTTTCTTCTCTACCCACCCCAGGGTGCTTCATTATGGTGGTGTTAATAATACTAAAAAATAAAAAGTATGCTATATATTTATTTTTAGAAGATTTTTTAAACACTAAAGTATATTCATAAGTTATAATACAATGCAGTTGTCAGAAATAATCAAGATCCATTTACAAAAATATTTATCTAGAATGTCAAGTGCTAAAAACAGATCACTGAATGTGTATATAACTATATGTAAATATATATGTGTATATATAATATGTATATTTTATATAATGTATATTATATAATTAATTATTATTATATAATATATATAGAGAGATTGTTTTCCCAAAAATATGTACCTATGGAAAAACAACCTGTTCAAGTAGATACCAAAAAATATAATAGTGTGTTTTTTTCTAGGATTATGATATATGGTTTTTAGTAGTACTTTTGTGAAAGTGTACGTGTAGCAATATGTATATACATTTAGGTGTGTGTGCACATACACAGAGATCAAATAATACATGGTCAAATAACATGAGTGAATAAAAGGCAAATGATCAATAAAAATTATTTGTGTCATATAGTATATGCAAAAGGTTACTATCCTTAATATATAAATTATACTTACAAATCAATATGAAACTACACCACCTGGGGGTAGAACACGCTTGATGTTTTCATAAGGCAGGGGGTGGGGGAAATAATGGCAGGGGCAATATATGTAACCCTAACAATATTTGTACCCCCATAATATGATAAAATAAAATAAAATTAATTATAAAAAAGAAAGTACAATATCTCAAAAGGTCATAAGCAGGCAATTCACAAAACAAGAAACACAAATAGCTAGTTATTATAGAGCAAAGAGCTCAGCTGAACTAAAGACATTAGATACTCTTTTTGGCTTTTCAACATAGCAATTTAAAAAATTGATAATGCCCAGCATTTGTCAATGGTGAGTAGAAATAAATATAGTCATCTGCTCCCTGTGAGGTGTAAACTAATGTGATCTTTCTGAAGGACAGTGTGGTAACAAATATTAATATATTTTAAATCTAACTATATTCATACTCTTTGACCTAGTCATTTTAATTCTGGAACATTTTCACTAAAAAAATCATCAGCAATATACAATGTATTTGTCACAGAAACAAAATTTAGCTTATTGGCTAAGTAAGTTATGGGAAATCATAATATAGAATATATGCTTACTATAATATTTAAAGGTGTGGGAAATGCTCACAAGATAATGCTACATGATAAAAGCAGATGAGGCAACAGTGTGATTCTATATTCTTCAAAATAATGCATCCAAAGTAAAACAGAACTGGAGGTATATTCATTATGTTTTTTTGTGCATGATCAAAAATAGTAATTTTTATTTTATTCTGTATACCTTTTGCTATTTTCTAACATGTATGTCGTTTTCATTCGTAAATATCATAGTTGCTTTCTATTGCTACTATAAAAAAAATTACCACAAATGTAGCAGCATAAATAACACAAATGTATTGTCTTACAGTTCTCTAGGATAGAAGTCCTACCTGGGTATCACTGGGCTAAAACCACGGTGTCAGCAGGGCTGCATTCCTTCCTGGAGACTCAAAGGAGAATCCATTTTCTTGCCTTTTCCAGCTCATAGAGGCCACCTGTACTCCTTGGCTTGTAGCCCCTTCCTGCATCTTCAAAGCCAACAACAGTGGGTTGAGTCCTTTTCACATGCCATCACTCTGACTTCCTCTCCTCCCTCCCTTTTCCACTTTTAAGGATACTTGTGATTACACTGGGCCCAGATAATCCAGGATAGTCGCTCTATTTTGAAGTCAGGTGACCAGCAACCCTTGTTCCCTCTGCAACCTTGGCCACGTAATATAAGTGTTAGAACACAGATATATGGGTAGGGGGCATTATTCTGCCTACTACAAATGGTGAAAAAAACATTGAAAATTATTTTTATATGAACAGAATTTCCAAGGAAATATACTTTAAGTGTTCATAAAGACAGCTCAATGAGTCAAAAGTAACATCTTGTACTGAAAAAAAAAAAAAAATCAAGAATCCAGTGGAAATTACCCCCAGAATAGAGCTGTTTTCCCCATTTTCCCAGAACAGCATTATCAGAACTTTTGTGAATGTTTCTGAGTGGACTCTGTCTCAAAGGAATGACTCTCAAGCAAATGATTGAAAATGCACTGAGAAGAGGCCACTGGTTCGTTCTTAAAGAGTTCTATTCCTTTAAACCTTGCCATCGATTGCATCTCAGATTTCTCAGAGCTGTTACCTGTTTCATAATTTTATTGCATCCAACACCAATTTTAATATAAAAATTATGCTTGACTTTATATCATGCACTGATGTATCTATTACACATTCTTCAGTTAACCGAGAGCGTATCCACTAAACCTCTTAGGCAACCAGAAACCAATAGCAAAATTTCAATTACTGTGCCTCTAAAAAATGTCCCGGTCTTCAGGGTGAGGCTTAGAAAGTAATACTACTAAGAGCTTGTAAATATCACAAGGTTTTTATGCAAAGACGATGATCACTTGTTCTGTATAAGTGTCACATTTTTCAAAGTCCTTCCAAGTCTCAGACTGCCTAAGTGGTCCTTACTGCCCCAAGGCAAGGGGCAGCCTCCGTGAAAGCAACTATTCCTCCGTGCACTTCTCAATCCCGCCACTGCCCGGCAGCTGTGGGTCCAGATGCCCTGGCGACACCGCAGGCCTCCTGGGTAGGGGACACTAGACGGTGGCCTCGGAGAACATGTCCCACCTCCCACATTCACACCTCACCTTCCTGGCTTGGAAAACACCTCCGGTTAATGAGCAGATCTGGCATCTGTCACCTTTTTGTAAGCAAGCATTTCACAAGGTTTACAGAAAAGTAAAGTAAACAGAGTTCTGAGTAACAAAAGAGTGGCGTTTATGCATTCTTTGATTCACTTTAAAGGATGGTATAAACTGACTTTTTAACCAAGCATTAGGCAAGATCTGGGCCCAAGCCATTCTATAATAAACAGTGACATGGCTGTATTAAAATATTTACTTAGTGTGCTAAAGTGACTTATAGGAAGAGTGGCTACTACATAGAAGTCCTAAGTATTAAGGCGTCAGGTGCCACGGGCAGCATAAATATTCCATGTGCACTTGTTTATAGGAAAACCCCATCTGGATTCGGCTAAAACAGCAGGCACCCTGGTGACCCCAGTTTTGCTATTGGAAAATATAACACAAGTGTTCACTCATCTAGAATAACTACAGTGCTAAGTGCCAAATGACAGATGGGAGGGGATTGGCTTTTCTCAATAAAATCCAGGCACTCCATTGTGAAGGGTTTCATTGTAAGGGCTCCTTGGCATTTATAGTCTCGCAGAGTACACGTGCAGCTAGACAAGGCAAGGTGCTGGGTCAGACTGACCAAAGCCTGCCCAGTCAGGGTAGCTTTGCCCATACACATCTGAGCAAACCAGACAGGATTTGGAAGGCTTGGCCAGGAATAGTCCACCAACGCCGTCATCAGTCCCCACCCTTACCCCCAGTGTCTTCCGAAGTTAGGCATTATAAGGAATGATCAAGCAGATGGGCTGGAGACTGAGCCTGGTGTGATCCAAAGAGCACAGTGTGATGAGACAGAAAATATGTATTTCAAGATTGCTTCTTCACTGGCTTGAATATAACCTGTAGAATGCAGAGGAGAAAAGATAACACATGTTGACAGGCATCATGCCAAATGCTTTTCGTAGGTTCTCTCATTGATTCTCCATATCAGTACTAGGATGCAGGTACTTCCTCGTTTTACAAATTTATGAGAATGATCCCAGGAACGAAAGGTCTTCCCAGACCAGGCCTCGGTCATCTCATCAGAGGGACCGTCTCCATCTTCTCCCAAAGGTTGACCCAAGGGTAGAGAGAGCAACACGAATAAAAGTATAGCTGTCCTCTGGGACTGAGGATTTGGTTGGGGAGAAAATACCTCTGCACGAGACATGCCTGCCCAACTTTACAGGTGCATAGCTCGAAAAGATAAATTCTCAAACCGAAACTGTTAACTGCAAACTAAAAACTCTGTGATGGGAAAAAGTGGCACCATCACACACGCACTTTCAGCTGTAAACCTCTCCCAGCTGAACCTGATTCGTAGATTTCTTTTCACTGATCCACTCACTTAACAAAGGTGAAATCCCTCCCGTGCATCCAGCCCTTTCTGGACAACCAGGGTACAGCAATAAGCGCAGCCTCTGCCTGCGTGGAGCTGACCTTCCAGTGGGAGGACGGATAAATGTATGATTAAATAAATTGACACAATTGCAGGTTGTGATAAGAAAAGAAAAATTAAGCAGGCTATAGGACTAAAGAATGACTAAGAATGCCATTTGTATTTTTGCCTGAAATAGTAATTTTGTTGAAACCACTGCCTGCTAGATTTTACTATGTAATTAAATTTTAAAATGACCATAAAAAAAAAAAGAATGCCATTTGAGGTATGGTGGTCAGGTTAACCAAAGATATTAGTGTAGAAGTTTTGGGGAATCGAGAAAAAATTTTTAATCTAATTTGCTGTCTTTAGCGTCACAGCTCAAAGTTTAAACAAATTAGTTGCTGCCTGACGTGAAGGAAAAAATACTAAGCTGAGAGTTACTTTAGACTCTGGTCTGAGCATTAACGTTAACTTATTATGAGACCCTTAGACAGTTATTATAATATATAATTTCATAGATGAGAAAACCAATGTCCAGAAGGGTAATATGACATGCCCAAGACAGCACAACTGGTGTGCATCTTGAAGGTCCCTTTCCATTCTATGTTGCTAGACTTATGCTATCAGAGGTTCCTTTCCATTCTATAATGCTAGACTTATGCTATCGAAGGTCCCTTTCCATTCTATGTTGCTAGACTTATGCTATCGAAGGTCCCTTTCCATTCTATGTTGCTAGACTTATGCTATCGAAGGTCCCTTTCCATTCTATAATGCTAGACTTATGCTATCGAAGGTTCCTTTCCATTCTATGTTGCTAGACTTATGCTATCGAAGGTTCCTTTCCATTCTATAATGCTAGACTTATGCTATCGAAGGTCCCTTTCCATTCTATGTTGCTAGACTTATGCTATCGAAGGTTCCTTTCCATTCTATAATGCTAGACTTATGCTGTCTAATGTGTAAGCCATTAGCCACATGTGGATATTTACATTTACATTAATTAAATTTTTTAAAAATTAAAACTCAGGCCCTTGGTTTCACTATCCGTATTTCAAGTGCTTAGTAGCTACAAGAGACTAGTGGCTGCCTTACTGGGCAGTGCAAATTACAGAACATTTCCATCATCGAAGAAAGTTCTTTTGGAAAGTACTGTTCTAGAGTTCTAGGGATTCTGTTAGCTTTGGGAAGAAAAAAGCAACTGTTTGCTTATTTATAACGTTTTATATTTCTGCCAGATGATTTGGCATTTTAGAGACAAATACTTTTTGGTGGTTTTAACCCCAGAATTTTATGCTCAGTCAAGTTGTCTTTTATGCGTGAAAAAAACCCAAAATGCTTAGGAAATTAGACCATCCATGTATCCTATTTGAAAAAAAAAAAATATTTGAAGATGTATCCTAACTGATTGAGTGATAAAGAAAATTAAAGATCCTGCTGTGGTTGCTGTGGTCTGAATGTGTCCCCCCAAATTTAAATTGAATTGAAACTTAATCCCCAGTGTGATAGTACTAAGAAGTGGGGACTTAATAGAAGTGGGTAAGTCTTGAGGGCTCCGCCTTCATGGGTAGCATTAGCGCCTTATGGAAGGGCTGATCCAAGGGGGCAAGTCTGTTCCTCTCATCTCTTCTGCCATGTGAGCACACAGCACTCATCCCGTGTGGAAGCAGAGAGCAGCCTCACCAGACATCGAACTGCTGGCATGTTGATATTGAACTTCCCAGTGTCTTAGAACTGTGAGAAATAAATTTCTGTCTTTATAAATTACTGTCAGGCATTTTGTTATAGCAGCACGGACGAACTAAAACAATGCACTAAAAGCAATTATCTATCTACATGAATGTGATTTAAAGATTCATCTAAACAAATGTAATTGCAAATTAAATGTAAAAAAAAAGTTCAAAAATGTACAAAATGTAAAGATGATTTAACATGTGGTCTGAAGTTGAAAATTTAAAAATTGGATAAAGTTGCACGAAAATACTCAGCGTTGGCCATGACAGTGAGGTGGACCTGCCACCGTAGGCCTGGTGAGAGTGTAAATAGGTGCAGCTCTTCAATATGTATTAAAAACCTTGAACTTGTTAAACTCTTTCTATCCTGTTGTTCCACTTATAAGAAACAGTCTTAAGAATATAACAAACAGGACCGCCACAGAAAGATCCATCTATTAAGATCTTCATTGTAGCATAATGTACAGAAGCCAAAAAAATTGAAAATACAGTCAATAAGAGAGGAATAGTTAATTTCTAGTATAAAATATAATTTCATGTATCCATTGAAAATCATGATTATGAAAAAAGTTTTAATGGGAAAACTTTTATGATAGGATATGAAGGGCAAGAATGAAGTGATGATAATAGCTAACACTTATTCAGTATTTAGCAAGCACCAGTCTCTGCTCCAAAGACTTCACATCTATTTTATCATTTACCCTTCAAAATACCTACAGGTAATCGCTACCCAGCATACCACTGAGTAAACAGATCCTTGAGATTTGTCCCATGTCCCACAAGTCACTAAGTGGCAGAGCCTGGTCATTAAGGCGGGCCCAGCTGACACGAGGTCTATGCTCCCAGCTCCCTCCTCTGCCAGAGGCCTTCTGAGCAGCATGCTTTCAGCCATGGAAAAAAAAAATATGCACATTTAGAAAAAAATCCCAGCTGGAAATACACCAAAACCTGAACAGTGAAATTATCTCTCAATGGTGGGATTACAGGTCACTTTTATTTTCTTCTTCAAATTAGTCCCTATTTTTAAATCATTCTGGCAATCAACAGGATTCAACAATCAAGAAGAAAATGTAATGAAAAAAGAGAGGCCCATCTCCATACACAGATTTGTACACCAAGGGGAAAAAATAATAATTCAAAAGGCAAAGCTAAAAATGGAATTCCAAAGTGTTGCCTGGAAATTAGTGGGAGTTCAAAGGAGTTAAATAAAAGATGGAAAATTGGAGATGAGCCACTGCTAAATCTTTAAGCTCTTCCAAGAGGTTTCTGTTTGTGGTTGTTGGTTTCTCTCTCTCAGCCCTCAGCTTAACTGGTGAGCATTTACACAATTACTGTGCAGCTAGAAGCCACTCAGAGCTTCTAACCGTATGAGTCTGCCTCATTATTGTTATTTTATTTTAATGAACTTGTTTATTGGCCTAACAAACGAATTTACTATCAGCAAGGCCTTTTTTCCCCCCCTCTCACTTTTATTATTATTATTTTTTAAATCAGGCAACACTTTGTTGAACAAACCTGACCCTAAAGAATGCTTGCTGGCATGGTGTCCAAGAAGTCTAGCAGAAGTTTGTATGATTATCTTGATGAGTGAGTACAGTTTAGTCTAGTCTCTTTTTTGTTGAATAACACCATCACACATAGTCCCCCAACAAACGGGAGTGCCAGTCTTACCTTTGCTTGGGTGTTCACGGACCATCATGGTCCAAAGAGGTCACAGAAGATAACCCCACACCCTGCACTAAAGCCACCATATAGCCCCAGACATATTTGTCATCTGAATTATGACACTTTACTCTTCCAGTCGTTCTCTGCAGCATGCTGAAGGCCTGTTGCAATGCTCAACATTCTGTTCCCAGGAAGCAAATTCTAACCTCCAGATTCGGAGTTTTTAAAGTGCTCTGAAAAGTGGTATATTAATTATTTAAAACTGTGAGTAATTAATTTCTCTGGGCCTCTGTATGATCTAAATTTCTATTTTAGTCTCCTTACTTTTCAGACCCAAGAAACACCTCATGGGAGAGAAAGAATGGATAATGCAAAAAGCTCAAGCATTGGAATTGCCCACACCTGGGCAATTGAATCCTGCTCTGTGGTTTACTAGACACAACTTTTAATAACTGCTTAACTGCTTTGAGTCCTGTTTTCCTAGGAATCAGAGTGCTGGCTTTAAGATTAGAGGGATAAGATGCACAATCCAAGTGTGATGATTGGTACATAATGTGTGCTTAGTAAACATGCTCTCTCTCCCCATCCTCATCACTCTCAGAAATGTACCTGTCCTAGAATGTGCTTCTTGGGACCTGGAGCATAGTCAGAGCAGTGACAGGCCTTCTTTGGTTTTACCTAATCAGAATTGAGGGAGCTTCTTTGAGATTGAAAAACATTCTAGATCTGAGGTTAGATGGAAGCAGAACTTCTGCTAAACTTCCCTCTGGTTCCAGTTTCTTCCCATGCTATGTCATGCCCTAAAAATTAGACTGCAAGCTACCCAAGGAAATCAGCATCTTCTGTTCCTTAGGTAACCCCACCAGGTGCCACCCGCATCCACAGCCAGTGCAGTGTCCCTTAGTCTTTTCCCTTGTTCCGCATCCTGTGGCAAGAGTAGGCGCCCCTGCAGAGCATGTTAGTCTTTGTCTAGCCAACACGGGCCCACGCACACTTGATGTCAGCCCGCTTCTACCCCTCACATCACAGTTCAATGTACTTGGAAACTATCATATTTTCCCACTCTTGTATTGGACAGGATAGGCTAAGTTATGCTGAGGCAACAAACATCCCCAAATTTTCAGTGGCCCAAAGTTACAAAAGTTTATTTCTCATTTATGCTGTGGTCCATTGTAGATGGGCTGGGGGTCTCTGTTCCAAGATTGTTCTCAGTCTGGGGCTCAGGCAGGTGCAGAATCTACTCCATAAAAGGTTGCCATCCTCTGTGACAGAAAAACAAAGAGTTCATGCTCTTTTTTTGTTCTACATCAGATGTTATCAGGGAAATTCAAATTGAAACAACAATGGGATTCCACTACATACCCATTGGAATGACCAAAATCCAAAGCACCCACAGCACGAAATGTTGGTGAGGAGGGGTAGGAACTCCCATTTCTGACTGGTAGGAATGTCAAATGGTACAATACTTTGGAGGACAGTTTGGTAGTTTCTGACAAAACTAAACATACTCTGGCTATATGATCCAGCAACCACGCTCCTTGTTATTTACCCAAGTGAGTTTAAAACTTATGTACACACAAAAACCAACACACAGATGTTTACAGAAGGTTTACTCATAATTGGCTGAACTTGGAATCACCCAAGATGTCCTTCAGCAGGTGAGTGGATAAATAAACTGTGGTACAGCCAGACAATGGAATAGTATTCATTGCTAAAAGGAAATGAGCTATCGAGACATGAAAAGAAATGGAGAAAACTGAAATGCATATTACCAAGTTAAAAAAATCAATCTGAAAAGGTGACATACTGTATGATTCCAATTATATGTTATTCTGGAAAAGCAAAACTATGGAGACAGTAAAAAGTCAGTGGTTGCCAAGGGTTGAGGGGAGGGAAGTATGAATAGGCAGAGCATAGAGGATTTTTAGAGTAGTGCAACTAATCTTCATGACACTGTAATTGTGGATACATGTCATGATGCATTTGTCCAAACCCATAAAATGTACAATGTCAAGAGTGAGCACCAATGTAAACTATGGACTATTAGTGATAATGATGTGTCAATGTGGGTTCATCAATTGTGACAGATGTACCACTCTGGTGGGGGATGTTGGCAATAGAGGAAGCTATGCAAGTGTAGGGGCAGGGAGCATATACAGGAAATCTTTGCACCTCCCACTCTGTGATCTAAAACTTCTCCAAAAACTAAATCCACCAAAAAATAAATATACATCTCAGATGTTAAGTGGCTTACTTAAGGTCATACAAAAGAGTGCCTTGCACATAGTGAATATTTAATGTGGAATGAATAAGTGAATGCATGTGTGAATTAATGAAAAGGTAAAATGATGATGATGAAAGGAAGGTTGCAAATACAGGTGGCATAATTTTTGATACAGGGCTCTTTCTGTTTGCATTATACCACCTCCCAGCTCTCCTCCCACCCCTGCACCCACCAGGGCTGCTAGCAATTGTCTTTTGCCCCCAGGAAAGTTTCCAGGTTTTATTTCTCTGTGTTTGTAAAATAATTTGCATTCTTGAGTTTCAGAAAGACAGATGATAGCAAGCAATCATCATTGTGCTAAAATTCACACACACACACACACACACACAAACACACACACGTATGTGCACAAAACCCACCTGTCTTAGTTTGTTTTGTGTTGCTATAACAGAATACCTGAGATTGGGTAATTTATAAAGAAAAGAGGTTCTTAGCAAGGCATGAGTGGCATGTGCCTGTGGTTCAGCTACTCAGGAGGCTGAGGCAGGAAGATTGCTTGAGCCCAGGAGTTCAGAGAGCTATGATGACTCCACTGCACTCTAACCAAGGCGACAGAGCAAGACTCTGTCTCAAAAAAAAAAAAGGAAAGAAAAAACATTTATGTAATTCACAGCTATGCAGGCTGGGAAGTTCTAGATCAGACAGCTGCCTCTGGTGGCTTCTGATGATGGCCTGGTGCTACATCAAAACAGGGTGGAGTTTGTTTTTCCATTCTTGTGATACTTCACTTAGAAGAATGGTCTCCAGCTCCATCCAGGTTGTCACAAAAGATATTAGTTAACTATTTTTGTGGCTGTGTAGTATACCACATTTCATTAATCCACTCATACATTGATGGGCACTTGGGTTGTTTCCACATCTTTGCAATTGTGAATTGTGCTGCTATAAACATTTGAGTACAAGTGTTTATGTAACCAAAATGTTTGCTCCCCCATTGTATTCTGAAAAAAAATGGGGTGGAGAGACAGAAGAGGAACCCGGTGTGTGCTAAGAGAAAGGGTACAAAAGAGGCTGACCTGCTCTGTAACAACCCACTGTCTTGAGAACTAACCCATGAGAAAGATATTAATCCATTTTTCCTACCTAATCAACTCTTAAAGGCCCCACCTCCCAGCACCATAACACTGGGACCAAGCCTCAATATGGTCCTAATGGGGTCAAGTCATATTCAAACATAGTACCCTCAACTTATAATTCTATCAGCAATGGCATAAGGTGGTTGAAAGAAATAATTCACATAATTTGGACCAAAAGAGCTATCAAGGAATAAGGTACAGAAGGGATGCCCGAGTCCACAGATTATTTCTATTTTGCATTTTGTTCCACTTTGGCAGTGAGGTTTTACTGTCCTAAAGAGATACCTGTGGCTCCTAGGGTTCAACCAAGAACCCAGAAGACTGGAGAAATTAAAAATGAGAGAGAGAGGGAGAGAGAACAGAGAGAGGGAGAGAGAACACTCACATTTGATTTAAAACACCTCTAGCACCAGGCAGAACTTAGAGAATGAAAAATTCCTTATCTATGAGAATCAAAACCTGCACGTGAGCCAAAGACATCTGTTGAATGTTGCAAGTGACAAAATGCAGCTCGGAGGGAGCGTGCACTGAATCATTTAAAAAAATTCCTAAGACACTTAACAAGTACATCTAGACACAGCTCAAGTATGCGCTCTGATGGCTCATGGAAACATGCTGGGGACGTGATTCAAACGGCCTGGAAAACACAGCCTCCTTGCTTGGATGATTCACCACTAGAGGTGACAGCAGGGAGTCGAGGTAATTAGGAGTTTCTTTGGATCAGATAAAATCCTATAAGTTGTGCCTCCATTTAATACTGAGGTCTCAAGGCATTTGAGTAATGGCCTGTGGGGCGAATGGATGGAAGAAACAAAAGTGGATTGTTTCCTTTTAAAGTTTCAATTTATTTTTAAAGGATAATATACTCACGTTTCAAAATACTAAAAACACAAAGCGGTACAGAGCAGTAATGTGTCCCACAGTGAAAAATCGTCTCTCAGACCCCAAATTCCCCTCCCAGCAGCAATGATCAATTCCTAGTATATTCTTCCACACATATTATTTAGGCAAATCCAAGCAGATAAATATTTGTTTCAACTTTTCCTCCTTTTAATTCAAAGACCAGCCTCCTATTCAAACTATTCTACACCTTGTGTTTTTTACTTAAAATAAAGCTTGGTACCAAATCTTAAAATTGAACATATGTAAAAACCAATGAAATAACTCTGTGTCAAATTGCTATCATGTAAATACAGAGAAAGAAGAAAATAATTAACTCAAGTAGCTTTTGAACCCAGTATATTATGACTCTACACCCTTAGTGAGATCTGTTTTAAGGATTAAAAAAAAAAAAAAAAAAACTCTAAAGAATCCTGAATTTTACTTAGATTATTTGTTGTTTGGTAATAATATGGAAGTAGTCATTCTGAAACTCTTTTGACTATATTGTGGAATAGAGAAAAATAAGTTTAAAAATTGGATATAGTTGGGAATAAAGGCTTCGTATGTGAGAGAAGGAAGATCTAAAAAATGGGGAAGATGAGAATAACCCTGTGTTGTTGGATTAAAATGTGGACTATAAAAATAAAATACCACTGAGCACTGAAAGGTTCTAGAACTACAGCCACTCCAGAAGCAATGAGCACACCTTGTGAGTGTTCAGATCTTGGTTTCCAAATTCTCTTATCCTCTGAAAGGGCTCAGGAAGTCTAAGGGGAGTGACTATTTCCAGGTCAAAGGCAACGAAAGTACAAAATGGTCCCAGAACATTTTATCATTGTGCAAGACTGACGTGGACATTCCAAGGTACACAGGAGCCAGCTGGAAGGGGCATCTGATTATCATGTGTTCAGAGTATCCAAATAAATAAATGATACCAAACACTGAATTTTTAAAAAGGCAACTAATATATAATGTAGTCAATAAAAGGGGAGAGTGGGACTCTTCTTTCAGAAGAATATCCAATAATAAAATTAGAAATATTAGATTTGGAAAATGACTATTTGGCCACCTCCATTGTACTAATGAATTCAGGCAAGAATCAATAGACACTAAAGCCAAGAAAGTCTAAGAGCTGGTCCAAATCCAAGACCTTATAGTTTAAGTAAGTATGTTTTGACAAGTCTCTATGAAGCGGTAATCAGACTGTACTGAGTAGGATGCTGTTAGCCTCCTTACATAGTCTCAGAATACACCCCAGTTGTTGTCAGAGTTTGCTCGGGCTGCTATAACAAAGTACCAGAAAATGGGTGACTTAAACAACAGAAATTTGTATTCTCATTGTTGTAGAGGCTAGAAGTTCAAGGTCAAGGTGCCAGTAGGGTTGACCTCTCCCAAGGCCTCTCTGTCCTTGACTTGTAGAAGGCCAGCCTCTTGCTGCATCTTCCTCTGGGACCAGTGTCTCTGTGTATGTCCAAACTTCTCCCAAGCATATCAGTCAGGTGGAACCAGAGCCTACTCATACAACCTCATTTAACTTTAATTATCTTTTTAAAGACCCGCCCCCCAAATACAGTCTCATTGTGAGGTACTGGAAGTTAGGGCTTCAGCACACAAATTTTGGGAGACACAATTCAGTACGTAACAGAGGTTTTCTCAAAAACAAAGGGAATTACAACGAAAAAGTCTGGCAGGTGCTAAATTAACCAAATGAGCAAACTTAGCATTGTCAAGGACGTCTCTGTCATATTCTTGTCAAAAATCTTTTACCTGAATCTAATCATGAGGAAACAGATAAAGCCAGATTATGACAATTTATGGTAGGGTGTGGTGGCTCACGGCTGTAATTCTACACTCTGGGAGGCCGAGGTGGGAGGATCACTTGAGCTCAGGAGTTTGAGACCAGCCTGAGCAAGAGTGAAGCCCCATCTCTATTAAAAATAGAAAAAATTAGCCGGGCATGGTGGCTCATGCCTGTAGTCTCAGCTACTCGGGAGGCTGAGGCAGGAGGATCACTTGAGCCTAGGAGTTTGAGGTTGCCATGAGCTAGGCTGATGCCATAGCACTCTAGCCTAGATAACAGAGTGAGACTCTGTCTCAAAAAAATAAAAATAAAAATTGAATTTCCATATTCTCAACTGTAATATGGAGCTTAATCCCATAGCCAAAATCTGTTGGAGCCTGCAAGGAATTAATGAATATGAGAGTTCTTGGATATTTCTACAGTGCAATAAAAAGTGCAAAGGAAAAAAAAAATCTACAAGACAACTTGCTGATATTCTTTGAAAAGATTATTGTCATAAAATACAAAAAAAAGGTTAGGTTGAGTAAACTAGGCACATGTTCATTAGAGAGACATAAAAACCAAATTCTAAACCCTGGATCCAAAAAAAGAAGTCATAAAAATATTAATATTTTGGTGATAACCAAGAAAATTTGAACTGTATTAGATGATATTATTGTTTTAATGCTAAATGTCTTAGAAATGTGGTGTTGTGGCTTTTTATTAGGGATGAAGGCCATGCTGTCTATAATTTATTTTTATTTTTATATGCTTCTACACAATGTGTCTGTAATTAACTATTAATGGGTGAAGATGAAAAGTATATGATATATTTATAATAGTAATCATATTACTTTTTTGTATATTTGAAAATTTTTTAAATGCAAAGTTAAGGGGTAAAGGAAGGAAGGAAAGAAGAAAGAAAGGAAGGAAGGAAGGAAGGAAGGAAGGAAGGAAGGAAGGAAGGAAGGAAGGAAGGAAGGAAGGAAGGAAGGAAGGAAGACAGGCAGAGAAGAAGGAAGGGAGGGGGGAAGGGAAGGAAGAAAGGGAAAGAAAAATGTTACATATTTTGGAGAAATTCTCTACCATATATAAGAAGTATACTGGTTCTGCTTTTACCTGCATATTTTTTTTCATTGTGTGGATATACCATTATTTAACCAGTTCTTTATTTCTGAATATTTGTATTATCTTTAATTTTTTTTACTAAGAACTATAATGCAAAATAATCCTATACATATATCTTTTGGACACGTATATCTTTAAGATAAATTCCCAGAAGATGAATACTAGATTAAAGTTCTTACCTACTCAAAAGTATAAAATACCATACTTGCTGAGAAAATAAGTTTCTTTTCCTATTGAAAACTATGAAATAAAATCCAAAAATGAGGATCTAAAAAAATAAAAAATAAAGTTCTTTCTTGATACCTATCAGTGTACACTGAATTTCTAGGCAAAAGAGTTATTTTTTTTAGTTCACTGGTATTCTGAATCAGTGTAAAATAAGCTAGTTTTAAAAGCAAGCCTCCTTAATCTGCAGGGAAGAGCTGCTTTCCTTGCCTTAATGGTTTAATTCAAGACTTGAATTATTCAACTTTAAATGCGAAACATCCAACAAATTGTATTGCACAAAATGGATATGGGCATTCATCAAATGCATTTGAATGAATGAGTGAGTGAGTGAATGAAACTTTCTAGACACCGGAGCATTAACTGTGGAACTATAAAATAAACACGTCCTCCCTCCCCACATTCCAAAAAGGCTGTGAGAATCTTAATGGCATCTCACTATAACACACTCACAAATTAGATGCTGAGACACATCTCCCATGGACCTCGTCCAAGTCACCAAAATGACTTCCTTATAATGGACTCTCAAGACAGAATTATAGTGTAGCAGTTGGGAATTTAAAGTTTATAAAACATTGAATTCTCCAGCTCCTTGCCTACTCCCTGCCTGCTGCTGTGTTTTTCTCTGCTGGTATCCAATTGCTTCATCACTTTGCTCCACATCAGGGCTACTTAGAGAGAATGGCAAATTTAGATTTCACTCTATCCTCAGCCCATTGAGGGTAGACAATTAAAGGACCTGAGCCAAGTCACTTTCTCTCTCACAGTTTCCATTTTATCATCTATAAAATAGACGGGTTGAAACACTAATATTTCTTTCCATATTCTGTAGTCCTTTGAAGAATTTATGTTCTCAATCACACTATGGGTGGTATCCTAACAACCACATATGAAAAAAGAACCATAGAGGCCATAAAGTATCAACAAACACAGTGGAACAGGATTCTTGCACACATCAGAAGAGGAAGGTTTTGTTAAGGCAAGTTCCCAAATGAGCTTTCTCTTTGTCTAGCTTTAGTCACTCTGCTTCTGGTAAGTAGTAGGAGACGTACAAGTCTTGAGTATAAACAAGCTCCCAAGTGCAGAGGTCCATAGTAGCACTGCCATATGCCACCAATAGCATATAGAAACCCTTGCATGTTGACAGTTTGCTATCTACAGGTGCTCCAACTGCCGGTGCAGACTAGAAAACTTTCTGAAATCTCACGTCAAACCCATGGTATGTGATCCTCCGAGTGAGCCATCTAAGAAATCAGAGGTAACAATGACTCATCTACCTGTTCCTCAAAGATTATTCATTGGGTGAAAGCTATTTATTATACCTATCAGCTCTTAGTCAGGTGTCCTTAATACTAAAGTTACCCACTCAAGACCAAGTCAGCTCTCTCTAGTAATCACACACTATGGTTTTCACACTTTAAAAGAAGAATTTAAAAATGGTTTCTAGAGGAGAAGAAGAACCAAAGTGATAAAGAAGACGGGAAGTCATCTTTTCCCAGGAATATTTTGAGGACTTGAATGTTTAAAGCAAAGAGAGAGGTTAAAAAAGAAACATGATATTTATTAGTTGTTTACAAATATACAAAGAGCTATGAACAAGTGGTGGCTTCCACAAATAGGTGGAGGATACATGGAGCTGGTTTTTTATGGATCTGGAGAACAAAATTTCAAAAGGTAAGATTTTCAGAGTGGCAGACCTTGGTTTGATTTGAGGAAGGGCTTTCTGATAAGTAGAGATGCCGAACAATGAAATAAACTTTGTGTGACTTACTGAGTTCCAAAGAATGTGAGGAATTCAAGAAAATGTTTGATGCTAATTTTCAGGGATAAGAGATGGAAGGTAATTCTCTCTGGATGGGAAATTGAAGCAAGTAAATTCTAAGGATTGGTCCAAATCGAAGATCCTACTATGCAAGTAAGTAATTTTTATTAAAACTCCATGAAGTAATGATTAGATTTTAATAATATTTCCATGTTCATAATATAAGGAAAAAACAAATAGAATTTATTGTTAGATTATTCAGATTAAGAAAAAAATGGAATGTGATAATTCATGAAGAAAATTAAAAGGAATAAAATAAGAATACATAATTTATGGTCATGCAAAAGTATCTCAGCAAAAGAAAAGTATGAAGATATGTCACAGATTACAAAGATGCAGTGTTTGCAAAAATGTGAATCTTGCAAAGGAAACTGCAATATTATAACTTGCTAAAAACTAAAGGGCTCACTAGCAAATTGCTATTAACTGATCAACGCCTAAGTGGACATATAAGAATAACATTTATCAGGTGTTGGGCAGATGGGAGGGGGGAGGAGGAGATGGGTATATACATACATAATGAGTGTGTTGTGCACAATCTGGGGTGAAGCTCTGACTCCGGGGATGGAGGGAGGGGAAAGGGCAACATAAGTAACCTAAACATATGTACCCCCATAATATGCTGAAACAAAACAAAAAAACTAAAGGGCGCTTTTTCCATGAATTAAAGTTACAAATTTTACTGTAAAAGTATTTAAAAATTTAGGAAATCATAAAACAGCATGAACAAAATTAAAAGAAAAGCATTAATGCAATAAGACAAGAATAGGAAATACAAGGCATATGGATTGAAAAAGAAGAAATAAAACTGTTTTTGTTCATTGATGACATGATTATTTATGCATACAATTCAAAAGAACTAACAGAAAAACCTCTTGGAAATAATAAGAAATTATAGCAAGGTTGCAGGATCAAGATTAATAAAATTCAATCACTTTCATATATACCAGCAACAAACAAATGGAATTTGAAATTGAAAACATAATACCATGATCAAGATGGCAGAATAGGAAACCCTGGATGTTCCTTCCACCATGAACATACTAAATTTAACAACAATTCATGGACATATCCCCTTTGTGAGAGAGCCAGAAACTAGTTAAAAACTCCTACATTCCAACTGAGTGCAAACCCAGCTACATTGAAGCTGATCGGGAAATTTGAGATATCCTCTTGCCATAATCCTTACCACTAGCACAGTGGTATACAGTTGGGAAAAAGACCTCCAGCTCCCAGGTTCTCCCTGGAAGATAAAATGGTGCACCACACATCCAACACCTCAATATTCCTGTGGGCTACCCAGAGGACTGGCTTCTATCTAGCCTGTCTCAGAATGCTGGAGAGACATGGAACATGGCATACTCCAACCCACCTGGGGTTTGGGCTAGCAGTTATTATAGTCATTCTCCCAAGTTCAGCACAGAGTTGGCAGTTGAAAAACTTTAGCTCCTAGATTATCCCTGGGGAGGGAAAGAAGTGCACCTCATATCCAATACCACAACTTTTTCCAGGAGCTAACCAGAGAACTGTTTCAGTCTAGCCTGTCTTGGAGTGCTGGCAAGACATGGCATACTTTAGCCATCCAGGACCAAGAAGAGTAGAGATGGTGATTCAGGTTGGGAGTTGCCATAGCAATTCCCTCCAGTTCAGCTCTGAGCAAGCAGGTGAAATCTCAGCTCCCAGCTTCTACTCAGGAAAGGAAAGAGATGTACTGGGCATTTAAATACCCAACTCAGGGTCTGTCTGAGGAAATAGCTTCAATCTCACTTGTCTTAGAGTGCTAATGAGATCTGGCATATTCTAGACGTTTGGGGGCCACTGAGAACAAATAAAGAAGATTAGACTAGCACAAAGGGTGGAGAGACTTCCATAATCTCTGGCCAAGCTGAATGGTGAGGGTCTTCCCCGGTACAAGTCCAACTTTTGAAGACTATGAGAGATAGCTCTCTTATTTAAAGGGCTCACACTGACACAGAGAATCAAGGGCAATGAAGAAATGCAGAAACATTTTTCAAACAAAGGAACAAGATAAATCTTCAGAGACTGAGCCTAATGAAATGGAGATATATGATTTTTCTGACAGAGAATTCAAAATAACCATCCTAAAGATGCTCACTAAGGTCAGGAGAATGATATCTGGACAAAGCAAGAATTTCAACAAAAGATATAAAACTTTAAAAAGTATCAGACAGAAGTCATGGAACTGAATAATACAATAACTTAATTGAAAAATTCACTGAAGGGGTTCAACAGCAGATTAGATTGAGTAGAGGAAAAGATCAGCAAATTCAAAGACAGCTCTTTGGAAATTATTCAATCATCAGAGAAAAAATTTAAAAGAGTGAAGAAAATCTAAGGGAATCATGGGATATCATCAAGCTGATTGATATAACTCAGAAAAAGGAGTGGGGAGAGAGGGAGAGACGGAGAGGGGACAAAAAATAAAACCACCTTATTCAAAGACGTAATGATTGAAAACTTCCAAAATACGGGGAAGAAAATGGACAGGCAGATCCAGGAAGCTCAAAATATCTCAAATAAGATGAACTCAAAGAAACCTACTCTAAGATACATTATAATCAAATTGTCGAAATTCAAAAATTTGAAATTTGAAAGCAGCAAACAAAAAGAAGCTTAAAAGCAGACGAGAACCCCACATGACTATAAGCATATTTTTCAACAGAAAACTTGCAAGCCAGAAGGGAGTGGCATAATATATTTAAAGTCCTGGGGAAAAATGCCAATCAAAGACACTATTCCTGGCAAAACTGTCCTTTGAAAACAAAGGAGACATAGACTTTCCTAGACAAACAAAAGTCAAATGAGTACATCACCACAAGACCTGCCTTAGAAAAAGTGCCAAAGGGAGTTCTTCAAGTTAAAATGAAATAATACTAAACTACAATATGACAGCTTAAGAATATCTAAAACTTGGTGAGAAAGGTAAATACATAGACAAATACAGAATACTATATTATTGTAATAGTGACTGCTAAATCACTTTGAATTCTGATATAAAAGTTAAAATATAAAAGTATTAAAAATAACTATAACTTAAAAAATTAATGGATATATAATACAACAGATGTAAATTGTGACATCAGTAATACAAAGTGTGAGGGAAGAGAAGTAAAAGTATATTAACAAATAAGATATATTAACATCTTATTTTGGAACTTTTAATTACCAAAAGTTTTGGTATTCAATTCAAGTTAAGTTGTTACCAGCTTAAAATATACTATTGTAACTGTAAGATATTTTATGTAAGCCTCATGCTAACCATACAGAAAATACCTGTAGAAGTTACACAAAGGAAAAGAGAAAGGAATCAAAGCATATTAGTAGAAAAATTAATGAAACACAAAGGAAGAAAGCAACAAAGGAAAAGAGGGATAAAAGAAAAACATAAACAAAAAAGAATAAACAAATGGCAAATGTAAATTTTTCCTATTAGTAATTACTTCAAATGTGAACAGATTAAACTCCTCCAATCAGAAGACAAAGAGCGGCTGGATGAATAAAAAAACAAGATCCAGCTATATTCTGTCTACAAGAAACTTACTCTATATTTAATAACGCATGTAGGCTTAAAGTGAAGGGAGGGAAAAAGCTATTCCATGCAAATGGAAACCAAAAAAAGCTGGGGTGGCTATACTCATACAAGGCAAAATAGATTGTAAGTCAAAAACTTTCACAAAAGACAAAGAGGGACTTTATATGATAATAAAATGATCACTTCAGTAGGAATATTTAGCAATTATAAAAATATATTTGCCCAACATCAAAAGACATAAATATGCAAAGCAAATATTGACAGAATTAGACAGCAATACAATAATAGTAGCATCTCTTACATTTGGCTGTTCCTGAGTTGTATCCTTTATAATAAACTGGGAATAGTTAGTAAAACAATTTCCTAAGTTAATACAGACCCCACATTTGGAAATTAACAAAAGCCAAAACCTCCACAAGAAAAACAAACTACAGGCCAATATACTTGGTGAATATAGATGCAAAAATCTTCAATAAAATGCTAGCAAACTGAATTAAACAACACATTAAAAGAATCATACACTATGATCAAGTGGGATTTATTCCTAGAATGAAAGGATGGTTCAACACATGCAACTCAATTAATGTAATACACCACATTAATAGGATGAAGAAAAAAAACCACAGGACCATGTCAGTAGATGCAGGAAAAGCATTTGACAAAACTCAACATTTTTTCATGATGACAATGCTCAACAAACTAGGTATAGAAAGAATGTGCCTCAACATAGTAAAGGTTATACATGAGAAGCCCACAGCAAACATCATACTCAGTGATGAAAAACTAAAGGCTTTTCCTTTAAGATCAGAAACAAAGCAAAGATTCCAACTCTTGCCACTGATACTCAACATAATACTGGAAGTCCTAGCTAGACAAATTAGGCAAGAAAAAGAAGTAAAAGGCATCCAAAGTGGACAGGAAGAATTAAAATAATCTCTGTTTGCAGATGACCTGGTCTTACATATAAAAAACTCTAAAAACACCAACAAACTTCAAGAACTAAAAAATCAATTTGGTAAATTGTCAGGATAAAAAAATCAACATACAAAAATCACATGCATTTCAATACACTAATAATATGTTATCAGAAGAGGAAATTGAGAAAGCAATCCCATTTATAATAGCATCAAAAAGAAAAATATACTTAGGAATTAAAAGAAAAAAGAAACCCTGCTTCTCTAATCTCACAACACTCTGACATCAAATACATGGCATTTTTTTCCTCACAGTAAGCAATTTTCCAACTGTCCAGACACCAATTATGTGTCCTGCAATTTAGTTATGACACTCACTACCCAAAGTTATTGCAAACCCCATAGGTTAAGGCTCAGTCCCATAAGACTCCTGCCTCACACCACTTCAGACATCAGTTACAAGTCTCAGGTTGTGATCTGTATTCTGACCAAGGAACTATAATTTATAATTTAAGTGTTCCTGTGACTACTTCCTTGGGTTTTATTAATAATTTGTTAGAACAGCTCACAGAACTCAGGAAATTGTTTTATTTACTATTACCAGTTTATTATGAAGGATACAACTCAGGAACAGCCAAATGGAAGAGATGCATAGGGCAACTCATGGGCGATAGGCCTGGAGCATTTATGCACTGTTCAGGTGGGCCCACCCTCCTAGCCCCTCCTTATGTATACCAATCAGAACCTCTTCAAACTGCAGTCGTTTAGGGATTTATGGAGGCTCCATTGCATAGGAATGACTTATTAATATTAAACCATTGGCCATTGGCGATTGACTCAATCTTCAGACTCTCTCCCCACACCAAAATTTAGGGGTTGGGATTGAAAGTTCTAGCCCTTTAATCACATGGTTAGTTCTTCTTGCAACCAGCCCCCATCCTCCAGAAGTCACCTCATTAGCATAAACTCAGGTATGGTTGAAAGAGGCTTAGAACAAAAGATGCTCCTCTCATCCCTATCACTCAGGAAACCCAAAGGTTTTAGGAGTTCTGTGTCAACAATCAGGGGATAAGATCAAATACATGTTTCTTATCATATCACAATGCCACAGAAATAAACTTAAATAAGGAGATGAAAGATTTGTACACTGAAAACTTCAAAACATTGATGAAAGAAATTAAAGAAGACACAAACAAATGGAAAGATATCCTTGTTCATGGATTGGAAAACTTAATGTTGTTAAAATATCCAAACCATGCAAAGTGATACACAGATTCAATAAAATCCCTACCAAAATTCTAAGAGCACTTTTTACAGAAATAGAAAAATCAATCCTAAAATTGCTATGGAAACAAAAAGACCCCAAATAGCACTCCCCCTCAAAAAAAATCATGAGGAAGAACAAAGCTGGAGGTACCATGCTTCCAGATTTCAAAACATATTACAAAGTAAAGTATTAATAACTAAAACAGTTTGGTACTGGCACAAAAGACAGAAATATAGACCAATGGAAAAGAATGGAGACCAGAAATAAAGTCATTCATATATAGTTAATTGATCTTTGAGAATGTTGCCTAGAAAAGACAATATCTTCAACAAATGGGGTGGGAAAACTGAATATCTACATGCAAAAGAATGAATTTGAACCCTTATCCATACACAAAAATCAACTCAAAATGGAGTAAAGACTTAAACATATACCTGAAACTATAAACCTTCTAGAAAAAACATAAGGTTAAATCTTCATGACATTGGTCTTAGCCATGATTTCGTGGATACAACACCAAAAGCACATCCAGCAAAGGCAAAAATAGACAAGTGGGACTACCTCAAACTAAAAAGCTTCTGAATAGTGAAGAAAACAGCCAAAAGAGTAGTAAAAAGGTAACCTTTTGAATGGCAGAAAATATTTGCAAATCATTTATCAGAGATGGGATTAATTTTCAACATATATAAGGAATCTTACAACTCAATAGCAAAAAACTAATAACCTGATTATAAAATGGACTAAAGACTTAAATAGACATTTCTGCAAAAAAAAAAAAAATACATACAAATGACCAAAAGGTATGTAGAAAGATGCTGGATATCACTAGTCATCAGGAAAATGCAAATCAGAACCATAATGAAATATCACTTCACACTTGCTAGGATGGTTAGTATCAAAAAAACAATAAATGAGAAATTTGTGAGAACATGGAGAAATCGGAAACTTTGTACACTGGTCATTGGGATGCAAAATGGTGTACTCACTATGGAAAACAATATGGAGGTTTCTTAAAAAATTAGAAATAGAATTACCATATGATTCAGCAATCCCACTTCCTGGTATGTATTCGAAAGAATTAAAATCAGGATCTTAAGGAGATTTTAGCATCCCAATGTTCACTGTAGCACTATAGCCAAGACGTGGAAACAACCTAAATGTTCCTTGAGGGAAGAATGGAGAAAGAAAATGTATGTGCATACAATGAAATATTACTCAGTCTTAGAGAAATAAAGGAAATTTTGGATTACATGATAACATGGATGAACCTTAAAGGCATTATGCTGAGCAAAGCTAGCCAGTAACAGAAGGAAAAGTATTGCAAGACTCCACTTACATGAACTATCAAAAATATTTAAACTCATAGAATCAGAGAGTAGAATGGTGGTTAGCAGGGGTTGATTGGGGAGGAGGAAAATGGTAAATTGCTAATCAATGAGCATAAAGTTTCAATTGTACAGATGAATAAGTTCTAGATATCTTCTGTATAACATTTTTCCTTAGTTGACAGTACTGTATTGTACACTTAAAATTTCGTTAAGAGGGTAGAACTCATTTTAAGTGTTCTTACCATAATAAAATAATTTTAAGGAATTTATAAGTAAAACAACAAAATATCATTTCCATTAAAACCAAAATACTTAGGTATAAATCTAAAATATTATGTGCAATATCCATATGAAGAAAACTATAAAACTATGATAAAAAATCAAAGAAAACTAAATAAATAGAGATCTATTCCATGTTCATGGATAGAAAGACTCAATATTGTCAAGAGGTCAGTTCTGTCTAACTCAATCTATAGATTCAATGCAATCCCAATAAAAATCTAAGTAAGTTATTTTGTGAATATCAACAAACTGATCATAAGGTTAATATACAAAGGCAAAAACAAAACAAAACAAGAATACCCAACACAATATTGAAGGAGAAAAGCAAAGTTAGCCTGACGCTATAGGACCTCAAGATTTACCGTGAAGTTACAGTAATCAAGAAAGTGTGATTTTGGTGAAAGAATAAATAATAGATCAATAGATCTCAATAGAAAGCCCAGAAATAGAGTCAAATAAATATAAGCAATTGATCTTCAGCAAAGAAGCAAAAGGAAAACAGTGGAACAAAGATAGTCATTTCAACAAATGATGTGGGGACAATTGGGCATTCACATGCAAAAAAAATGAATCTTGACACAGATCTTACACCCTTCACAAACATTAGCTCAAAATATATCATAGTCCTACATGTAAAATGTATAACTATGACACTCCTAGAAGATAACATAGGACAAAATCTAGATGACCTTGGATACAACACCAAAAGCTCAATCCATGATAAAAAAGAATTGGTAAGCAGGACTTCATTAAGATGAAAAATGTCTGCTCTTTGAAAGACACTCTCAAGAGAATGAGAAGACAAGCCATAGACTGTGAGAAAAGATTTGCAAAAGACTCATCTGATAAAGGACTCATACAAAATGCCAAAGAGTATTTAAAACTCAATAATAAACTAAGAAAACCAACAACCCAACTAAAAAATAGGCAAAAGATCAGAACAGACACCTCACAAAAGAAGATACACAGATGGCAAATAAGCATATGAAAAGATGTTCCACATTGCATGTCATTAGAAAAATGCAAATTAAAACAGCAATGAGATAGAAGGACACAACTATTAGAATGGCCAGAATCCAGAATACTGACAATAGGAACTCTCATTCATTGTCAAGAGGAATGCAAAATGGTATAGCTGCTTTGGAAGACAACGTGACAGTTTCTACAAAACTAAACACCCTCTTATCATAAAATCCAGCAATCATGCTCTGTGTCACTTACCAAATGAATTGAAAACTTATGTCCACACAAAACCCTGCTATTGTTGTTTATAGCAGTTTTATTCGTGATTGACAAAATTTGGAAGAACCAAGGTGTCCTTCAGTAGATGGCTGGATAAATAAACGCTGATACCTCCTGACAATGCAGTATTATTCATTGCTAAAAAGAAATACACGAAATACATGGCTATCAAGCCATGAAAAGAAAGGGCGGAAACTTAAATGCATATAACTAAATGACAGAAGCCAATCTGAAAAAGGCTACACACTGCATTATTCCAATCACATGGCATTCTGGAAAAGGCAAAACTATGGAGATATAGTAAAAAGATCAGTGGTTAGCAGGGGCTAGGGAGAAAGGAGGGATGAGTAGGTGAAGTACAAATGATTTTCAGGGTAGTGAAACTATTTCATGTGATACTACAATGGTGGATAGACATTTATCCAATCCTCTAGAATGCACGACACCAGAATGAACCCTAACGTAAACTATGGGATCTGGGTGGTAATGAGGTGTCAATGTAGGTTCACTGATGGTAACAAAGGTACCACTCTGATGGGGGGACACTGGCAGTGGGACTATGCATGTGTGGAGGAAGGGGGTACGTGGGAACTCTCGTTTTATTCATGGGTATATGTAATCTACAATTGCTTCAAAAAATAAAGTCTATTATTTTAAAAAAGAAAAAAAAAAAGATCTCCTAAGACAAACGTGAGGCCGGAACCTTATGGCAATGAGAAATAATAGCAAGTTAAGAATTTAGCTGTCATTAGTCTGTAATGTTAAGAATGCAAATTGTAACTCTGTAGTATATTGGTACCTCTCCCAACTCTCCTGGGGTCTGGATCTGGGGTTCTGGACCTAAACTATTTCAATACTTTGATTCATGCAGATGTTTGAAGTTCTTTCCCCTTTTGTCCTGCGTAACAGAGGCTAAATCATTGCTATGATGGCAGGCCACCACCATATTGATAACGCTGGTGACAGGGAGACCATGGCCAAAGGTTTCATGAAGATTTCAACTATAAGCTAATTTCTTAACACAGCATTTAGAACTTGCAAAAAACAACTGCACTTAATAGATTTTATGAGTCATTATTTAAAAATGATTCACTTTCATTGAGTTTTAGCATTATGTGTTGAATCGCTAATGAATTAAATCTAAGTAATTAAATAAACCTCATAATAATAGTGAAGAATGCAGGGGATGATGAGTAGCGCATTCTGAAATATTTTTTTAAGCAGAATAAAAACTTAACATACTGAAAAGTAAATATCATGCTGCAATTGACTTAGAACAATCTTGAAAAAGTTCAGAAGTTCACAGTTTTAATGCTGGATTTTGAACATTAAAAGTGGTCTTTCAGACTTTAAGTTAAGTGATGACATCTCACAGAATTGAAAAATAGAAATGGCAGTCTTTAAATGTCTGCTTGAACATATAGGGAAGACTCTTTTCCCAAAAGTTTTGTTTCTTCTCGATTTAACTGTGAAGAGGTTAATTAGCAATCAGAGGGCCACAGAAATGTTGCTCTTTCATCAATTACATTACCCTGGTCATAAAAATGTACAGCCATCATATGGTCCTTGTCACATTTATTGTATGAAGTCTCCTCATTTCCTCATCTCAGAGGCTCTGAGTCTTTGTAAATGGCTTGGACTAGTATGTTGGGTGAATATTTTTGATGTCTATTAAATTTTTAAATAATGTCACAAGAATCTGTGTAAATTAAATTGTATTAAATAAAAGGGGAAGGAAGTTTTTATATCCTTTGGTAGAATTGTAAACTTTTCTTCATCCAGGCCATACACATTTCTTGCTAGGTTTATTTTCAATAATAATGGTAACTAACAGCTAATACAGTTCCGTTCTCTGCCCTTTACATGCATCAACTCAATTCATTTTGCAGCAACATTATGGATTAAGTCTTATTAACATTTTCTGTTTACAGATGTGGAAACTGAGGCACAAACCGGTTAACTTGCTTCAGGTCACATAAGTAGCCAATCTAGGTGGCTGGGCTATTAACTACTCCTATATCACATTACACTGCTTCTTAGGTAACTTATCTTCTTGCGATTTCAAATGTTTGTTTTTGTTTTTTCCATTGATTGTAAGTTTGTTTAGAGTATTAAATGAGTTTATCGAAAGCAATTTAAAAGAGCTTTGACACTTAGGAAGAACTTCGTAAATGTTAATCATTAATGTTACTGTTATTAACGTTTTTATATCTTTTTAAAAGCTATCAAATCTATAAAGAAAAGCCTTGGATTTGGATATGTCCAAATTCTCTCCTTTTAAAAATAGGTTCCATATTAATTATCTTATATTTTTCAAATACTCAACTTTCAAGTAGCAGTTTTGTTTCCCTCCTTCTAAGTGTCTTCTCATCATTTTATTTTCTTACCTAATTCTATTGCCTGGAGGTCCTGGAGCGAGGTTAAGCAAGGGAGGTAAAAATTAGCATCTCATTACTCTCCTTGACCTCAGTCTCCATGAAAGTGGGCACACTTCTACAATTGCTTTGTTAAGCATTTGGCTAGATTTAAGAGGAGTTTATGTGTAAAATGGTGGCAAGAAAATATCCCTCCATTGTTATTTTACTAAAATTTTTTCATTAAAAATGTATGTTGATCTTACCAAATACGTTTTCGGTGTTAATTACTCTGATAATATGCCTTTCCCCCTTTGACCAGGTAAAATGCTAATTCAATGAAACAAATTCTTTGCTATAGAACCATCCTTATTTTCCTAGAATGAAATGCATTTTGGTTATGATGGAGCATTCTGTGAATATATTGGTGAATTATATTTGTTAATAATAATTTATTGGGATTTTTGTGTCAATATATCTGAAATTGTTCTCTAGTTTTTTGGGGTGTGTGTGTGTTTAGTATGCTATGTTGCCTTTGAAAAAGAAATCTGAAAACTATTTTTTCTTCTGTTCTCTGTGTTCTAACCCCTATGTTCTGAAACAATAACAGCATTAACTCTTTCTGTTCATTGACCATTACAAAGAATTCCCTTGTGAAATTATCTGGGTTTGATGCTTCTTATGAAAGTAGATCTTTAACAACTTTTTCCATTTTGCCAATGATTATTGGTTCTATTTAGGTTTTTTTTTTTTTTTTCCTCTTTAGGGGTCAATGTTGGCTGCTTATATTTTCCTAGGAAGAAACTATTATTTATACCAAGTTTTCAAATTCTGCCTGGAATTTTAAAATGCATTCTCTTATGTTTGGTTATTGTCTTTATCTGTATTTGTTCTCCTTGTCTCGTTTCTAAATTTGCCTGTTTATGCTTCCTCCTTTTTTCCATAATTAATATAGATTTATCTGTTATATTTTAACTGCCAGACATAGATTGGTTTTATTTATTGGATCCAGTTTTTTTCTTAACTCTATGATATGAATGCCTAATTTATTTCATTCTGTTTTGTATGATACATTTAAGACTGTGAATGTTTCCTTTTTCCACAATAGTATTTTCTTTCTATAGGTTTGTATGGTTATTTTGTTTAAGAAAATGTATGATTCTGGTTTGAATTTCCTCATAGATTTAAAAGTAGCTTAAGATTTTTTCTTTTGTTTTTAGCTACCAAGTACTTGGGGGTTTTGTTTACTAGATTTCTTTTTTTATTATTTTATGGCTTATGGCTATATAGTTAAGAGAATGAAGTCTGTATTATTTTGTCTTATTAGAATTTATTGAGATATTTTTTAATGTTCTAATATATCATCCTGGCACTTGGAGAAAATTGTCTATTTTCTGTTTCATCAGTAAATGGAGTTTGTTCTACATTTATTAGATTTTCGTTATGTTAATCAGATTCACTATAGGCTCACTTTATTCTGACCAAAACTATGTCATGTGTTGAAGGGGTGAGGGAAAGTGACATCTTATTTTTTCTGTCTACTGCTCTTGCCCTTTCTTCAATTTTTGCCTTACATTCATATATAAGAAAACCTTTTTTTTCTCCCTTTCTGATAATTTGTGAGGTTTACAGTCTTTCTTTTTTAGTTCCTATGGCAGTTATAACCTTAGACAGTACTCCATTAAATGTACTCTATTAGACATGCTCTCAGAGAGAGGAAGACCAATAATCATTTAAGTAGTAAGTGTAATTCTACCCACTCTTCCACTCAGTCATCTTCTGGAAGGATGAAGGACATGGGAGATGGCTGCTGCTCTCATCAAGCTGGAGCTGGGATTAGTATTTTTAGAAATGCATTTTTTATACAACATGACCCCTAAAATGCAGACCAACAACTTTATTGGGACTTAAGACCAAAAAAAAAAAAAAAGCCAGATGTTTAGGCTGGTGAGCAAGTTTGCTGACATGAACTTACCAAGAAACCAGAAGTCGATTTCCATCATGGTGCCTTCCTTATGGCTTTTCAAAACAATCTGGATTGTGGGAGATTGCAGTGGACATTGCAGCTGCTTCCTCAAAGTCCATTCCCCAGTCTCTTGGAAATAACCTTAATTTTCATCTGTGAGCCCCTTCTGCATCAGCATAGTCCAGGCATGGGGAACATTGTCTCCACTCCCAGTTCTACAAGTGAGACGTGTGACTCACCCCTAAACTGGTCAGCATCAATGGTGGTCTTCAGTGTAAGAAAAATGGCACACATAACCCAATCCATGTCAATAAGATAAAAGAGAACTTTCGGGTGAAGCAATAGTACCTCACTTTTTTTGAAAAAGCAGAATGGAATGACATTCTCTCCATATCCTTGGATTTGGATAAGGAAGCGTTTTATCCCATATACTGTTGGCAAGCATCTTGTACTCACACCTGGGAGCCCCCCACCCTTTAGCATGAAGCTGATTTCAAGGAAGGAAAGGCAATTCTTGATAATGTTGTTGTGCCCCTGAGTCAAACCAGTCATGATGCATTCACAATATGTGATTTTACAGTTATGTGAGTCAGTAAGTCTAATTTATTGTTGAAGTCAGATTGAATTGATCTTTATTTTTTTGCAGCCAAATGCATCTTGAAACGGTCTCTACATGTGCTGATCTGAGAATCATTTCATTCTAACTCTAACTCCAGCTCTTCATTTAACAATTTTAAAATAGAGCATTGTCTATTAGCTCTTTGCTATGCAAGATAAGGAAATTGGTTCACTTGCACTTATAGCTTCATTCTTCTTCCTCCCAAATTTTGTCAGCATTGCTGAGAATTTTAACCTATGTATATATACATTTTTATATGTATAAATGCATATTAATATTGCATGGTTTTCTTTCAAGTTTAGTGATATTCATGCTTTTTTTCTGAAAGCACAATTCTTACTTTTTTGTCCCTTAGATCTATATTAAAATAGATTCTCACACTAGTGCCTTCACAGTCCAGCTTCATCTTCTTGATTTCCTCTTTTCCCCTTGAATTCAGCTCTTAAATGGCTAAATTTTCTCATAAAGTAGGGCGTTCAAAAATGCCTTGTGTTGAGTTTGCCAGATTTAGCAAATAAAAATACAAATCTCCCAGTGAAGTTTGAAGTTTAGATAAACAACGAATGATTTCTAATATAAGCATGTTCCATGCAATATCTGGGGCATACTTATCCTAAAATATTATTTGTTGTTTATCTGAAATTCAAACTTCACTGAGTGTTCTATATTTTATCTGGAAATCCTACCTTGTGTGAATGGTGTTCTGAGTTCTTAATGTTGCAGAGATGCCAAACTGTTGCCTTTTATATTTGAATAACAAACAACTTAGCTGGTCTTAAAAATTCTTGGGCCACTTTATTTTATTTTATTTTAAAATCCTATAGATGTGGTTTTACTATCTCCTGATGGTGAGTATTTTTATGAGGAGTCTGAGGGTGTGCCAGTCCCCACTTCCACCCCCTCATTCCCGGCCATAAGTGACTTACTTTTTCTGGCTGGATGCCTACAGAATTCTTTCTCTATCCTTGAAGCTCAGAAAATTCTTAGGCTATGTTTCATTAGAAATTGTTTGTTCTAATTTTTTTTGCTGGAACACTGTATGCCCTTTCATTTGCAGATGTAATTCTTTTATTTCAATTTTTTTTTTCGGTATCTACTCATATTTTCCTATTGGGTTTTTCTATTCTCTGTTTGTTATGTCATTATCTGTCCAACATATTTATCATCTACTCTCTAATTACTTTTCATCTCTGCTTTCTTCTTCATATTTCATGTCATCTCAAGCTTTCTCTCCATATTACTGATTCAATTTTAGCTACATCTGCTTTTCTTTCTGTTTGTCATGTATCTTCTTCTAATGACTCCCCGACTTTGTCAAATACGCTGTAGCGTTTCCTTAGTTTGGCAGTTTCCCCTTTTTCATCTCACCTTGTTGTTTTATCATGTTGTTTATCCCATATTTCATAGGTTTCTTGGCTGCTTACATGCTTTTAGAGAAGGAAGAATTGGTTGCAGAATTTTGGTCATTTTTTCTTGGCCTGCACATTGGAATAGAGTGGTCACTGTCCCTGCACCCTGCTTTCCTTCTGTGGGCATGAGGAGAGGGGAGCCAGTGGGGCTTTGGAATGGCACCATCAACAGCCACAAAAGGTAAATTTAGTTTCTGCTATTTTTTTTGTTGTTGTTGTTGTTCTTGTAAATTTGTAAAACTTCCCATGCTAATTATTTTCTGTGTCTATCTAAGGAAATATCTCATGTCCATCAATGATACCCTTCTGTCTGGGAATTTTGCCCCAATTTAGAAAATGCCATCAAGTACTCATCTCTGATAGAATTCTAAGCATTTCCTCTCCCAATTCACTGCTCTGTCTCAGAACCAAAGCCACTTCCACTCCCTGATAAGCCAGATGGCAGAAAAGATGGCAGAAATGTCCTGGCGTGGATGAGATTTTGTCAATGTTTTCCCCCCATGCATACCCACTTCTTCCGTGGCTCGTGAATTTTATTTCGTGTTTTCTTTTATCTTACCACTGTGATAAATGCCAGTTTATTGTTGGGAATAAGTACCTCCTTGAAACTCGCCTGTCCTTTTCTCATGAAGGTAAAAACAGCACAGTTAATCCTGGCAGTTATATTTTTTTCAATCTCTCTCTGGTATGGGGCATAACAGTGATACTTTTCTGTAACTTTTTTCTGGTATCTTCTTCCCTTTGTATGATTTCTGATATGGGCAAGGTGTGGATGTCATATGTTGATCCCTGCCATGGTCCATTTCTCCGTTTCTAAATGAAGTTTTTCAAGATTATGGATGTAATACTGTGTTCACCTTTTAATATGAGGGCTACTGATGTGTATACATATATACACATATATATGTGCATATGTATTAAAAAAAAACTTATATTTTGTTCTTTTTGTTGGATCAGGAGAGGGAAGTTTCCAAACTCGGCTTCTAAGCATCCACCTTTTCCTAGTAGTTATCAGGATTTGCTTAAATTAAGACACTCAAACAAACTTTACTTACTTTGATCATTTTCAATTAAAAACTAATTCACTCAGAGTAAATACTTAAAGAATATATGTTAAATGAAGAAACAGCTAAATGGAGAAAACGTATGGTAAAAATCCATGACACGATGACAAAGCTACAATAGAAGCTGCCGACGAAATTTACGATCAGTGAAAGGCTGATGGGAAGAAGAACAGTGACAAAGCAAAATGGCGAGTGGGAACCGGCTAGCCTCCCAGATGACATTCCAACTAGCACGTCAGTCATTCCCGCTGACCTCTCGAAAGACCTTAACATCTCTAATCCTCGGTTTTCTCGTCTGTAAAGTGGGGATAATAAAAATTCCTACATCACATCCTGGGTTTTAGGGTCAAATGAGATAAAATACGCAGAGGTTTAATATAGTGCCTGGCACACTGGCAGGCCCAGTAGATGTCAGCTAATCATTGTTATTCCACTTACACCTTTGAGAAATCAAAAGGGAATGACAACATTGCAAATTGTGACATCCCTGTTCTCTCATCCTGAAGTGCTTGTGCAAGGCCCCCAGAAGTGTATAGTATTATTGTGTCAACCAAATTCTTAGCTTGCATCTTAACCATCTTTTCCCTCTAATCTGCCTCATACAGGTTCTTGTACATACATAAAATATGCTCCTTGATTTTACTTATTGGATCAATAAATGAATGGATTAGAATCACAAGACACAAAAGGGGATGTATTGACCATTTTCCTTTCAATTGTGAAACCAGAGCGAAATAACCGTTCCCCCTAGATTTTAAGTAGCAAGAGATTTCAGGGCACTTGAAATAGCTTAAGAATTTAAATGTAAACTGCAGCTACAATGTTAGACCTCCCTCGGGGCATTTAGACTGTAGACAACCAATACGCAGAAGTTTACAAACAATTCCCGTAAAATGAGAAGTCCTAACACAATATCCATGGGTGTGTGTGTGGGGGGGTGAGTGGGAGTACACAGAGCAGACATTAACAATTCTTGGAAAATGAAAGGAGAATTAAAAGGGTGGAGAATTAAAGAAATCAGCACAATCAGAGTAGAAACAAATGTTAATATTGTCAACAAATCGACGATATTATATTGCAGACAATTAATATTGCTCTGCAATAACAGCAGAAGGAATAGTAGCAAGCACTGACGTAGTGTGTACTATGTACCAGATCTTGTTATATGATAAAAAGCTTTATCTAAATCTATTTCTGTATCTTTATCTGTACCTATATCTATCTCCTCATTTAATCTTTTCAATATTATATGTAGATGAGGGAACTAAGGCCCAGAGAAGAATTAGGTGCCCAAGTCACACACCCAATGGCCAGGTAAACATGGGCTCATGCTAGTGCCTTGGGGAGCTGAGTTATTACTACAGCCTTCCACTGTCACTCTTAGAAACTTGGATTTACCTTAAAAATGAGGACAAACCACTGAGAACGTAGGCCAGGAAAGTCAGATGATGAGAAACCTGGCTGTAGAATTTGGGCTAGATGGAGAAATGAAGACCCTTGAGGAAGGAGGACTGTGGTGATACAAGATCACAGACGGGTGAGGTCACTGGCACATGTCCCTTCCTAATCAATCTCCTCTTCTATAAAATGACAGTATTAGACTACATGGTCCCTGAGGACTCACTAGCTCAATTTTTTTTTTGTAATTTGATGGTTTTAAAAGAAAACACTATGATAGTAAAATACTATTTCTTTTGTCCACAAAAAAGATGTATTTACAGGAAAATTATTTGTATATATGCACATACATATATATTTATGTATGTATTTGTGTATGTGTGTATATAAGTGTGTGTGTATTTAGGTGTGTTTATATACTTCATATATACAGTTTCTAGTTTCTCATTGAAGTAGTTTCTAGTAACTCGAGAGATCTTAGTTTTCAGGAAGATTAGTATACACGGGATGCTAGGTTACAGAGAAAACAAATAGGTCAGGCCAGGATTAAATTGATTTGCTACAAAAAAAAAAGGGAGAGGAAGGAGGAGGCATCCTTGGGGAGGATGGTGGTGCTCAGCGCCCCCTGGCGCTGGGAGTAGGATGACTACAGAGGGCAGGGGTCCCAGGAGAGGCTTCTGGCAGCTGGGGGGTTCAAGATGATTTGGTGAAAAGGAAAACTCTCGAATGGGGACTTTAATTATTCCATTTGTTGTGGGGTTTGCTATGTTTCTGCCATCTTTCCACAAGATATCTAGAAAAAGATGCAGCGTGTTGTACTAGTTAAAGAGCAGAGACCCTAAAACCAGAATGCCTAGGTTGAATTCCTTCTCTTTCTCTTATTCGCTGTGTGACCTGGGCCTCTTCAGTTATCCAACTTTAAAAAATGTTTCCACCATGCAATCCACCTACACATGCTCTTTGCTAATGCCTGGTCTTCCTACCCTATTTCCAATCCATCAAGTCCTGCAGAGCTCAGCTTCTGAATATCTCTAAGGTGTGTTCCCTTCTCACCTTCTCCACTAACACTCCCCCGGTCCAAGCTATTTAGTGTCTGTGTGACTTGGGGAAATGACTCTTGGGAAATGTCTTAGTGTTCTCAACTGTAAAATGGCATAGTAATAATACTTACCTCATAGAACTCAGTGAGGGTTTAATATATTTATACATGTATTAGTCAGGGTCCTCCAGAGAAACAGAACCAAAGGAGTATATAAAGCTTTAGGTGCAAGAAGAGATTTATTGTAGGAATTGGCTCACATGTTTATGGAGAAGTCCCGCAGTATACTGTCTGCAAGGTGGAGGACAGGGAAAGTTGGGAGTGTAATTCAGTCTGAGTTCAAAGGCCCAAGAACCAGGAGCACAAACGTCCAAGGGCAGGAGAAGACAGATGTCCCAGCTCGAAAGAGAGAGTGAAGTCGCCCCTGCTCAGTCTTTTTGATCCATAGGGCCCTTGCTGGAATGGATGGTGTCTGCTTACATGGGTGAGAGCAGAGCTTCCTTACTCAGTCTGTTGATTCAAATGTTAATCCCTTTCAAGACCACCTCACAGACACACCCAGAAATAATGCTTTACCAGATATCTGGGTACCCCTTAGCCCAGTCAAGCTGACACGCAAAATTAACCATCACAATGATGTAAAGAATTTAGAACAGCATCTGACACATAGTAAGAGTTCAAAAAAATATTAGACTAAAGAAACTTTCTAAAGTTTCCCTGTATCCACTTTTCTCCTGCTCTGATCTGTTTTCTGCACTGAAGCCAGCGTGATCTTTTCCAATATCAGTTTTGACTATGTGTCTGCCTTGTGTGAAGCTTTTCCTGGACTCGCCCTTGTGCATAAGGAATCAAAGCCCTTGCTCAGTGCATAAGGAATCAAAGCCCTTGCCCCACCTCCTCCCAAGCGGGTCTCCCATGATGCTCCACTGTTGTCTCCATTCATCACCTGCTCTGCTCTCATGTAAGGTCCTGGGATGCCCCACATTTCTTCCTGCCACACGCAGTGGTAGTCCCTCCGTCCGGAGTGCTCTCCCACCCCTTCTCCCCCATCCCGCCCTTTAGATCTCCCTTCACTTCTTGGGGAGGCCCTCCCTGCTGCCAGCCCTCTGTACCCCAAATCCAGGTCAATTTCTCTTGTGCATACACACACTCTCCTAAAACCTCCTTCTGCACTTACCTCATTCATCAGGAGGCTTTTCTTTTTTTAATCGATCTTCCCATTAGATAGAAACTATAACACAGCAGGGAAAACCTCACTATTGTATGTTCAAGACAAGTTTTCTCACAACCCAAATGAGAAGCTCCCTGAAGTTCCATTTCCTGCCCTTGCTTCCCAATCCTCACATTGACCTTTCTGTGAAAAGGAAAAAAACAAAACAAAACAAAACCCAAACTCCTTATTTGAATCTCTACTGTGAGCATTTACATTAAGCTTTTTTGAAACACCACCCTATATCTACCCAGGTTGGCCATATCTCAAAAGTCATGACCTATTTTCTAATGGCTCATTTCTCCAAGTCTGAGTTATTCAAGCTGGGAAGTGTGCTAGGTGGTGGGAGAAGAAATTCCAAAGCCTTGACAGTTCATGTCCTGCAAAATCGTCTGTTTTTGACGTGGGTGTACGTGGAGGAGGGGGCTTGGCAAGGTGAAGGCACTTCAGAAGGAGTGTTGGAGATGGAGGGGACATCTTCAGCCCCTTCATCCCCGAGGTGGCTCAGAGACTTTCTTTTAACCTTCTAATTGCCCAGGAGGTAAATGTTTAATCATACACACCACCGCCACCATCACCACCACCACCTCCCAAGAACAAACATTAACTCTCAGATATATTACAGCATAAACCAGAAGTCACGAACTAGAAGTCCCTTGGCCAAATGCGATGCATAATTTGACATGCAAAAATTATAAAATTGTGCATAAAAAATCTAGACGTCCAGCTTCTTTGGGAAAAAATGGAAATTTTCCATTGGCCTGGAGCTGAGCAATGGCAGCCCCTGGATAAGCCAGGCTCTCACTGGTGTGCTGTGGCTTCAGCCACTCCATGTCATCCCCTGAAAACAGCCTGCAATGCTCTTTCACTTTCTTGCCTGACCCCTGCAGTGGCCAAGTGTTGGAACCCTAATCTAACTCTGAAGGTGGGGGAGACATACTTTCCTGTCTACTCCTTAGTTTCCAAGGCCACACCAGTCACAACGGAGTGAGTAGCTTCCACTGTGACACGGAACGGGTGAAGTCCTTTGCTTATCCTTTTCCTCACTCCCTTTCATATTGCATCCCTGAGGATTTGCAGGGAATAGGAAACGGTCCATTGCAGAATCCCCTATCTCTTAATAGTAACCCCCTTAGCTTAAAAAAATGTGTTTGGAGTTTTCAAATTACTGCTTATAAGTTTCAAGCTAAATTCTAAAATTAGATCCATCCTCCTCCCCAGATGATTCTGGTTGCAGGACAGAACGTAGATTGGTGGGGAATGATAGGAGGCCGGTCGAGGGAGAAGTTAGGAGGCTGCTGTTGTCCAGACAGCAAGGGGTTGAGGATCTGACCTTCAGAAGTGACCAGAGGTAGAAGAGGAAGAGTCAGATGCTATTGGTTTTCCATAACAATAACAGCAGTGTCTCTGAAGATGACACACCAAATTACTGTCATCACATCCTGTATTTACAATGCTATTTTCTCCCAGAAGATTTTAATGATCATCTCTTCTCTCTTCTCTTGGACCTAAACACATGTTTTTAAAATCTGTGTGTCTAAAATATAATGAAAACATTTACAGGCTCCATTTAAAGTTGAATGAAAACTATGACTTTGGCTTCTAACCAACTAGCTAAACAACCATAGCAATCAAAATCCAATTTAGGGGCAAAGCAGTGACTATAAGTTGTGGTTAAATTAAACACAGGATCTGGCTCGTAGAGAGAGAGAAAGAAGAAGAGAGGGAGAGAGAGAGAAAGAGAAAGAGAGAATGAGACAGAGAATATCTTACCAAACAGCCTGACAGTATTTTTGATTCTCATCTTTTCTTAATAGAACACACCTAGTATATGTGTAAGCTCACTTTCAAAATTCTACAGTGGACTGACACTATTCCCTACTCCAAACAAAATAGGCATACAGTGGAAGCAGTGGGCATGCAATAAATATTTGTTGAAAGAAACAGAGAAAGAGAAATAACTGAAAAACATACAAGCCCTCCAGCTATAAGTTCTTGTTTCCTAGAGAAATGAGAGTCTCAAAAAACCAGTCTTCATTAAGAAATAAAAAAAGATCACAAACTGACAAAAGTCCCTCTGACATATGAAAAGCAGAGTTTGGAGATTTGAATATCACATTTTACTATAATTCATAAATGGATAACACCCAGTGGCCTGTGAGAAAAGTCCCCGCCCTGCCCACAGACGTGAAGAGTGAGCCGTGGCTGCAGGTGGCAGAGTTGGGAAGGGAAGGAGAAGGACAAGAAATCAGCCAGGTGAGTCGTGACCATCCCCTTGAGTTCAAAATTGTCATCAGAATATTGATTTTGTAAAAAAGGTGAATTTGGGGGGAAATTCCAGAGCAGGGCAGCTCGCTCCTCATTTCTCTAGCCATACACTAGAGCCACTTTAAGCCTCATTTGAAATGCTTCATGTTTACTTGGGAGCCACAAGGCGCCATGAGCCAGGTGGGCATCTCTGCGAGTAGTTGTAGGTAGACTTTGGCTTTTCCATACTCGCTACGTGCTGTGGAGGGAACGTAGAGGGTTCTAGAAGCTCTGGTGAGGGGGTGGGTCCAAAGGAGCTGAAGGATCCAGAGGATCAGCTGAATCCAGAAGGGAAGGCAGTACCTGAGTGAGCAAAGGTCAGGGCCAACACATCGCCAGTGAGTGTAGACATGTTGTTCCCAAAGGCCGGGTGGGATTGGACCCGTGTGAGTGGACACAGATGTGTGAGTGCCCAGGGACCAGACCAGATCAGCCAACCCGGGACAGAGACCACTGTGGGCCCAGAGATAATCTCACTGCCTCGCTACCATGAGGATCCATGAACTTCCCATTATCCCCATATGTTACCTTGAGTGAGGAGCGAAACGAGCATGGTTCTGAGGAGATGGGCAGCAAAATCCTGGAAGATACCATTTTGCCAAAAGAGCCAGCTGTCCACTGAAAGAGTTTAAGTCTCCCAAACACCATCAGTGGCAATAAAAACTCGAGAAACAGTTATAGATACACACACAGGGCATGATTTGGAAGATGCAAAATATAGATTATAAATTTTAGTTTGACCTTGCTAGGAAAAAAAAATAAGATGATGGTGATTAAAGGTAAATTATTCCAGAAACACACAAAAAAAATAATAAAGTATTGTTTTCTTTCATCAACAACAGATGATAGAAAGCTATATGCAAAAAAAAAGAATGCTTGCAAGACAGGAAGAAATGATCATTTGTTTTGTTCTTAATGACATGAGCTTGCTTCATTTATCCTCAGTACAATGATATAGGATTAGGATCCCAAACTGAGATAGGGAAACAGAGGCTCTTGACCAGGAACTAAGGCTGGGGAAAAGGTCTGCAGAGCATCCCGGGCCCCAGGAGAAAAAAGATACAACTGTGGGCAGGATTTGGGGAGCAGAAGAAAAGACTATGGCTCCAGGGGGCAGGTGGAGGACAGCAGCCCAGCTGCCCCCTGAAACACAGGGCATTTAGAGGGGCTGATGCCTTACGCAGAGTCTCTGTATTTCTCTGTGATTTTCTAAAACCAGAAACGAACAGCAGCCCAAGAGCTGCACTTGGGTGGCCAATCGAGTACCTGAAAAGAATTTGTTTTTGTTTGGCTTTTTTTTTTTTTTTTCAATTTTCCAATGAAATTAAGAAATTTCCATCATCTCTCCCAAGGCTGTGATGTCAGACTGTTTTAGTCTCAGCTAAGCTACTTCAAACATTGTCACGTATTTCTATAAACTTGAGCTATGGGAGTTCTGCTCTCACAGTTTCAATATACAACGTGGAGGCAGGGGCTGTGTCTATATGTCAGGGACGTTCTGGTCACAAGACAGCAGCACGCGGCTGAGAGACAGGCCAACGGGCCCTGCCAGACCACGCTGACCTCACTTTGCAACGCCGGCTTTGGGGGATTTTATTTTAAAACCTGAATATTTATACAGTTTGCATTCTTTAGAAGGTGATAGATTCTATTAACCTTCAGGGGCTCTCATTTGCTTTATCTTTGTGTTAAGAGAAGCCAGGCTGCCTGGCTGGGAGGGCCTAGCCGACTTGGCTTAGTTTAGCCATACCTGTTGTTATTAAACACAGAGCAGAATTATTTTAAGTTCGATTTTTACATTAAACATAATAATTTTGCTCTGTTTGGATTCCTGAGAGTTCTTGGACACTGTAATTTATTTCATTGTTCTGAGGCTGCTCCCCACTCCTGGAATTCCATGCTCTGCACTGAGGGACTTACTGGGAAGGGGTGAGTAGGGGGCAGCCGCAGCAGGGAGCAGGGTGGCAAGAAAATGTCCCCAAGACTCCTGGTCCCCCCAGAAGGGATGAGGGGAAGGGCCCTGATGCCTCTGGCTAGAACTGGGAGAGCAGAACTAAGGGAAGCGAGAGGTTATCCGTCTTTTCAGTCTCTTTCCACGGATCATTCATTTGCAGTCTAGTAACTCGGGCAGGATTATTTTCACAGCCTTTTTTACAGTTTCTAGACACACAGCATCGGTGCTGGCGTTACCCTGACCTGGAGGGGACTTTCAGGTCTTACCTGCCGCATGACCTTGGGCAGGTGGCCTGCCTTCTCTGATGGTCACACACACCTGGCTGCTCCAAGAGGCGAGCTGCACAGGCTGGGGCTGAGGGAAGCAGAAAAACTGACACCTTTTTAGCAGTTGCAGCAACACCCTAGCACGCCATCCTGGGACTCATCTCCTTGGACAGGAAGCTCATTCATTTGCATTGAATGACCTCTTTTAGGTGTCTTTAAAAAAAATTTTTTTTAAGTGGCAGGGAGGAAACAAGGGCTGAGGGTAGGAGGCACTGAGGGACGACTGCCTCATTTTTACCACAACTGTGGCTTTGGTATATTCCCAATTGTAACAGATTTTAGTTTTTAGAGCAATCTTGGGTTCACAGCAAAATTGAGAGGAAGATGCAGGGATTTCAGATTTCCCACATTGCCCCTGCCCCACACACGCATGGCCTCCCTGTCACCAAGACCCCACCCCCCACCACAGTGTGCATTCGTTACAACTGATAAATATGTGACGATGCATCTTTATCGCTCAAAGACCACAGTTCATGTTATGGTTCACTCTGTTGAGCTCTTCATCTTATGGGTTTGCACACGTACACAATGGCATGAATCTGCCTTTCCTGCACAGAGCTTTTGTGTATTCCCACTTTGGACCCTGATTTGCCTCAATTATGAGATATTAAAGCTACAGGCAAATCACCGATCCAATGTAGCATAAAGTGCCCCTCGGACCATGTCCAATCTTGCAGAAAAAAAGAAAATGTTTCAGCCCTCGGGCAGGTTTGCTGACGGAAGAGAAGCTTGTCTAGACGCTGCCCGGCTCCCTGGCCGGCGTGGTGTTGCCTCACACGTGTGCACAGCGACCGTAAAGAAGAGCGAAAGAACTTGGAAATTTCGGAAAGTTGTGATGTTCAGCAAAGCCCTGGCCAGTGTATTTGTTAAACCTGCTTTCCAATGACTGCTCGTGTACACCACTTCAGAGGGAAATAATGAGCATGAAATTCAATTATACCGGCACCCGCTTAACCATCTCAACCAGAACTGTGTCCCTAATCTTTTATGTTGAAGATAAAGTGAAAATCTAAAGCTACTCTCCTTATGATGGCATTTTATTCCCTTTGTAACTCAGCCAAGAGAATTCCCTTCAACCTAAGGCTCTAAACTTCAAAGCCGGCTCTCTTCTTAGCTGCTGTCCTGCTTTTGAACCTGAATTTATGTTGTCTGTATACTGAGAGAAGCAGACCAAACCTACCCCACCAGTAGGACCTCAGGAGTGTGGCCCCAGAGAAAGATGAACCGTCACCAGGGCTGGGAATGCCGGGCTGGGTCTCGCAGGGAGAGTGAAGAGTGGGCACCTCCTGCCCTGCTCCGTTTGAGCAGCCACTGGGCCTGGAAGGAGAGTGCTGGCTGTCCCTGTTGTCCTTTTGAGCTCCGGAAGGCCCTGGCCCAGGCCACGGCGTGCACTAGGCTCAAACTGGAGCTGATGGACCATCCTGAGAAGGGGCTTCTCTGAGGATTCTATCTGACCTTCTCTTGAAGCCACCTTCATGCTCCACCTTTGCCAGGTGCCATTCCAGACACTGAAGTACCCCCTACAGGACTCTCATTCCACTTCACCTGCCTGCTTCTGGGGCCATGTCTCCAGCACCATGAGTCAGCACCAAGCATAATGCCTGGGCCCTGGGCATCGCCATTAAATGTCGCTGGGCGGTGGCTGCACACTCCTAAGTGCCTGTGCCCTTAGGGTTCAGGCTATGGTGCTCACAAACACACTGCCTGGGGAAAGGCTGCTCCCCAGAGCTCTTTCGCTTTGCTTTTCCTGCTATCTCCCATCTTTGAGAAAACCCAGGGGATGTTCCTAACACAAACCCAAAGCCATCCATGCACCTAAAGCACCATTCTGCACCTCCTAGTGTCATTTAGCATCCTTGAAAGAAAAGGTGCCATTGCAAACACAAGCACCGCTGTTTCTCACTTGTGCATAGTCTGTTTTGCCAAATGTAAAGATCTGTAAAGGACGACGAGCGGAGTGTTCAGTGTCTCTACCTGAACGAGGGGTGAACCTGGGCCGAAAGGGGTAAAGGAAGAAGGAAGAAGCTTTTAGGTCAAACATCAAGAACTCCCTGATGGCCAGAGTTCTGATATATTAGGACAAAATCAGGAAAGATCGCTCTCTAAAGAAGCTTAAGAGTTAGTGCTAAGGGAAAATAAGTTTAATCCAGATGTGATCCTCCCAGAGCTAAAGGATGGACGGCCTTCCCTCCTCACCCGACAGGCCCCTCTGTCGAAATCCTTCCTGTCTGTTGAGGCCCACCTCTCTGTGGCAGCTGCAGTTTTCTCTATGTCTATGGTGCTCACAATTCATCAAAGCTTACTTATTGAGCTCGTGCTATGTCCAGACACTCTCCTAGTTTTGGGAAACACAGAAATGACCTTGAATAAGACTAGCCCCTTGCTGTCATACAGCCCACATCGCCAGAGACCGGGCATACCTGGATGATAAACAAGGAAACACACACACAAAATACCTTCAACTAGTTCGAAGTGTTATGGAAAAATAAAACAGGGTAAGGGCATTGGAAGGGATTGCGGCCTAAAGGGAACTCTCCATAGCATGGTGAGAGAGACCTTGCGTGGAGGGAGGAAAGCCAGCCCGGCCATCCTGAGAGGCGGGCAAGGTCATTCCAGGATGGGGAGAGAGCAGGTGAACTTGGCATGTTGGAGAGACACACACAAGACGGTGCCAGGGGTGCGCTCCGAGCTGAAGTGAGAGGAGAAGCAGGCGGCTGCCAGCTGTCCTCTCTGGAGTGGTTTTTGGTCCTTTTTCCTAACTGTTGTGTAACACGCCTCGAGGGTTTGTGGCCTCCCACACAGAATCGTGTCGTGGACTGAATGTTTGTGACTTCTCAAAATCCATATGTTGTCACCTCAACCCCCCAATGTGATGGTGTTTGGCAATGAGGCCTCAGGGAGGTGATTAGGGCTAAATGAGGTCATGACGGCGGGGCTCCCCGTGCTGGGGTTAGTGCCTTTATAAGAAGAGATGCCGGAGAGCTTGCTCTGCCTCAGTCTGTCTTTCCACTGTGCGAGGACACAGTCCGAAGGTGGTCGCCTACAGGCCAAGAGAAGAGCCCTCAGAATGAAACCTACCCTGATGACACCTTGATCTTGGACTTCCCGGTCTCCAGAATGCAGAGACATAAATTCTGTTGTTTAAGCCACCCAGCCTGTGGTACTGTGTCGTAGCAGCCGGGGCCGACTGCTGCAGCCACGAGGGTGCCTGCACTCAGCGGAGAATCTGTAAATTTCCCCACAATAACTGAGGAACCCGTGCGCCCTCAGTCCTCAGTGGCTCCTGCCCCACCCCATGTAAGAAGGACCGCTAACCCATCACACGAAGTTTAACCAGGTGTTCTCAGGAGTTCCCCAGGGAGTCTCACAGCAGCCCAAAGAAAGTCATTACACGTCCTGCCACTCCAGGCTGCTTCCCTTGCAAAGCTGTGCCACAAAGCTGCTGTCCCTGTAGCTAAGAAAGCTGCTGGGGACAGTCACCCTCAGTTCCCAAAGCTACAGGCCATTGAGGTGCCACCGTGAGGCTGTGCTCCCTGCAGCTTCCACTGAGTTGTGGGCACAGAACTGGGGAAAACCATCTCTTCCGCTCAGTGTCTTTCTCACCTGGCGTCCTAAGAAATTCTGTTCATGCCTTACTGCTCACTGAGGCTTCTAAGGGGTTGGACCCTTCAGCTTCCACCTGCAGCCCTGTCGCTACTGAGCTCCGATCCCAGAGCTCACCTACCAAATCCACTGGCTCGTTGGATCTGTCTCAGGTAAGTAAACACCTGTGGGGAGTCAGTCATCCCCACCCACTTAGTTGTCACTCACGTCCCATGTGACCAAATCCCAAGGTCAAGCCAAACCTTGAACCAAAGATCTAATCCCTGGATTTGTGGATTCTGATCATTCCTAGCTATGAACTGTAGTATGCTTTCTGGTTGATGGAAAAGAGTATTTTGAAGGTGGGAGGCAAACTGACTCTTCCCAGCAAAGAAAGGTGAGTGTGAGTGTGTGCACATGCTATGTGTGTGTGTGTGTGTGTGTGCACACGCTATGTGTGTGTGTTCAGGGCTAGAATCAAGATATATGTCCTCATCGTGGTGCTGCCAGGAGACATTTGACCAGCACCCCTGCATGTGACATCTGTTTGTTCAAATGTCACACAGTTCACGGTCCGTGTGGAAGTGTGGTGGTGCCACGACACTGAGCAGCTGAGGACTCCCATGCCCGGTGGCCGCCCAGGCGTGCTGCAGCATGGCGGGCGGCCAGGGCCTCGAGCCGCAGGGCGTGTGGATCTGTGCGTGCCTGCACACGCTCCGCACACGGGTGCACACGCACAAGAGCAGGTGAGACGCTGTCATTGGTGGATGCTTCATTTCCTTTATGTAATTTCTCCTCCCGCAAACTGTGCTATGCACAATCTCGTCCTGGGGTCTTGATTTCTTTCATGTGGTTCTTTGTGCTAACAAGATTAAATCAGTTCCAATAGGTACTGGTTTAATGGAGATGATAAACTTTTATTGAACTTGAGCACATTAAAATGAAATGTAAGCAATAGGTGATTTTGGCATTTGCCTGGGGTCTCTTCCAATTTGAATAAAGCCAGCATGCCTTCTCTGGAAAATAACAGCTCCAAGGCCGGCTCACTTTATGTGCTTAATTAAAATCTATTTTTGTGGTATAAAAAGGGAGCTAAACAATGTAACGTTCCTTCTCTTCAACTATGAAAACAAAGAGAGACCAGCACTTTCTTCCAAACAGATCTTTACATTTCATACAAAGAGCAGGTAATGCGCTGTTTTACAGCGGCCTGTCTGCTAATCTGTGATCTGTTTTGTCTGTGAATGGGATTATCATGGTGGTTTATTGAATAAAAGCCAAAAACGACGTTAAGTAAACTGTTTACACAAAGCCACCAGGCTGAAAAATCCCAACTCAGACTCATTTCAGGTTTTAACCAAAATAAACTTTATTATAGTTTCAACTGGACAGTTAAACCTTTCAGGGTCTG